>NC_134204.1:78595576-79323136 GCF_964188355.1 Buteo buteo
TTGAATGTTCACCTAGGGAAATTAATGTCAAGTTTCTTAGATACAGAGGAGTACATTTAAAATAAAGCAACAGATATCAACAATGTGAAAGCAGCAATTTTGTTTTTTCAACTTGAATCTCAGTGGGTCAGCATTAATGGTTTCATTTGGAAGACTTATCCTTCTCCATTAGAATATTCTTTTCCAACCACATCTGCAAATTGAAACACCTGAAATTAAAGTCTCTCTAACACGTGGCATGGACCACTATGCCTCTAAGAGCTAAACTTCCCAGGCAGTGACCGGGGAAGATTTTGTGCACAGCCAGCCAGGGCTCAGTCTATCTTGACATCGTCAACACGGGCAGTAGCAAATGCTCACTAACCAACCACTGACCACCAGTAAGGAGAGCCTTCTTACAGTCTCCAAATGCAGAAAAGATGCTCACTCAACTCTTAAGATAATGCCAAAAGGACCACAGCAGCACCTTATGAAGCTTTGCCTTCTGCCTGCTAGCTTGCTTCAGAATGAAAAGCTGTTATAGAAGGTAAAAAAGGGAAAACTGGAGTTTTCCAGAGCTTGAATTTGAGAGCCTGGGAGAGCACACATAGCACTGCATGAAGTTATGACTGTGAGAGTCAAGCACTCAGAAAATCACCATCTGCAGAGATGAGGGAAGAGGCTACTGTAGAGTGGTGCTCCTGTTTACCGTGGACTGCAGCACACCATTTATAATATTCATGGCCACAGCTTTTTTCCCTTATACCTCTGCTGAGATCTTGGAATAGGCTAATTTACAGTTCCATGAATCTGGGTGTCATGCTTTCTTTCCTCCACATAAGAGTGTGTCTGGCGGTTAGCACATTACTACGAGTTAGAACAGAGGCTCTACAATCAGTGATGTATTTATTACAGACAAAACTTTCAATCTTCTCTTTCATGTTCTCGCAGACAAAGTAGACTCAATAGGTATGGCATTGTGCAGTGAAGTATTAAATCAAGAAAATGGTTTTGCAGTTAGGAGTCATAATGCAAATTTACAGGCTCAGACACACACACACACACTGAAATCCATTTACTGGCCTCTGTCCGTGACAAAGAGTTCATCAGACTCACAGATTTTTTTTTTATTTTTTTTTTTATCAATAAGCATCTGATGTTAAGAGTTTAAAACATTCTCTATGATTTAGTTTTTTAATTTTTGGCCATCTCCCAGATCTATAATTTGGCATGTATGGAACAGACTTGATTTTCAGGAGCTGCAGGTTGACCTGTGCTCCTGTGCTTTTCTACTTTTTGGGGGGGGATAAAACACAGTAAAAACATAAAGACTGTGCTTATGTACATCTCATAATGATTTAGGAACTTAAGGTAGATATATTTAGCACAAGGTATTTTTATAGTTCTCATTAAAAAAAATCTCAGTTTTGCTTGAAACACCAACTTCATGGATATTCTATGAAGCAAATTAATATTCATGTGCTGTGACTTGAGGCAAACCTCCAGAGTTAAAGATGGCTCAGGATCTAATTCTACTGTGTGCAATATTCTCATCTGTTAAAGGCATTTGATATAAATTGCTTAATTTAAAACCTAAAAATCTAGATTTTGTTTTTTAAAAACAAAATCTATTAGACCTTTTCAGTTAAATTAAAGCTTTTCAGGAAGACTTGATTAATGCTATACTGCATGAACTAGTTTTAAATCTGTTATCTTTGCATTTCTAGAGCCACGTAAGTATGCTTAGTCTTTTATAATTTTGGAAGAATAGAAGAGAAGAACATTTGCAGGAAACCTAACAGGTTGTAAGGCCTTCCCTGTGCAGATGGATTGCAGAGACCTCACAGACGTCTTTTCACATCCTGTTTTTCCCTTTAAAGTTCTTGTTCTGTCTTGTCACCCTCATGGGGTGAACAGTCTTGTATAACTGTTGCATTAAGCTCCAGACAGTCCAGAGCCCAACGGCCACAGGTGCCGAGGGAGACCTGTGGATGCCCATGTGCCTGAGCAGAGCTTGTAGGAACAATGCTGGCATTCATGGAGTATTCAGGATGAAAAGAGCTGAGCAATTCGGGGCATGGGGTTTGAAAAGTGGGTTGTGATTCCTGCTCTGTTACAGACTCCTCTAGGACATGAGAGCATCACTCAGGCATTTTGTGTCTTGGTTCCTCAATGTCCTGGTTTCAACTGGGATAGAGTTAATTTTCTTCCTAGTAGCTGGTACAGTGCTGTGTTTTGGGTTTAGTATGAGAATAATGTTGATGTTTTAGTTGTTGCTACGCAGCACTTAGGATAAGTCAAGGATTTTTCTGTTTCCCATGCTCTGCCAGTGAGGAGGTACACAAGAAGCTGGGAGGGAGCACAGCCAGGACAGCTGATGCAAACTAGCCAAAGGGATATTCCATACCATCGGACGTCATCCTCAGTATATAAACTGGGGGCATTTGGCTGGGGAAGAGCAATCACTGCTCAGGGACTGGCTGTGCATTGGTCAGTGGGTGGTGAGCAATTGCATTGTGCATCACTTGTCTTTTCCTGGGTTTTATTTCTCTCTCTTTCTGTTATCTTCATTGTTATTGTTATTGTTATTGCTATTCTTATTCTTATTCTTATTCTTATTCTTTCCATTATTAAACTGTTCTTATGTCAGCTGCCAAGTTTTACATTTTTTTCCTGATTCTCCTTCCCATCCCACTGCGGGGAGGAGGAGTGAGTGAGTGGCTGCACGGTGCTTAGTTGCTGTCTGGGTTTAAAACACAACACACAACTGTAACATGAAGAGAAGATAATAGTTTTGTTTAACTTTACAATGCAACTGAAGTGCTTAGTTTCTATATCAGTGCAGGCAATTCAAAGCACTTAGATAAACATAAAGAACATAAAGTTCCAAATCTAACACTTCAGTGTGAAGAGTTATTAGCCCTATGCTATTTAAATGAAAACATGAAAATAGGCTTGATAGAAATCCCAAAGTGCTTGGTAGAGGTGATTTCTATTGACTTTCTTCTTTATTTGAATATATTTTTAAATTCTGGAGGGAAAAAATTCCCTCTAGATGGTGAGGGTCCAGCCTTTGTTCCTGCTGAGGTCCCACAAGGGCTATGAGAAACCTGGCTTCTCATGGTGGCAAGATACTGCCAATTCAGAAGTTTCTTCTCTCTGTTACAGGCTGAAGGTCCTGAATTAAAGGATTAGGGCAGTAAGTGATAGGGAGTTATGCTGGTCAATTAACCTCTCCAGATACATGTTCTCCCCTGCTTTGCTTCTGCTGGATACTGCATTTAGACTGTATTTAGCAGTGAGCTTTTCCTCAGAAAGCCCTTCTCTTTTGCAAAGGAAGTCACGGCAGCTCATCAAGATCTGGGAGTCTCACTAGAGAGACAAAGCCCCACTGATTTGCCCATATAAGGCTGCATCTGAGTCAGCCAAATCTGGCCAACACAGTCAAGGAAGTTGCAAGAACAGTTCATCTCATCCCAAAGCAGGCACCTTCATCTGCTCTTACAGATAGTCTTACACACTCCAGTTACTCTACCGAGTGGATCTCCACTAACTACACGAAACTAAAATGAGTAACTCACACATGGACACCTACGCTGCAGATACCAGTGATTAACTGAGTTGAAACCCGCTCTTGGGGTGAGACCGTTTGTCTGTGGTTCACAGAGATTTTCAGAAAAAAGAAAGTAGTCTTACCTTGTGGGTTTTCAGTATAGTTTTTATTGCATAAACCAGAAGGAGACATAAAGTTTTCTTACCAGAGGTAAAGTGAGAGCACAGGCTTGAACCTGTGTGGTCAGCTGCCTAAAGGAGTCCCCTAACCACAGGAACTATACTGAGTTATCCTGAATTCATTGTCCTGAATTATCTCAGAAAATTGTCCCAGGGAATATTGGAAAAAAAAAAGCAGAAAGACTGTGATTTTTGTTTTGATTTATCACTCTTTTGTGTAAACTGCATTTAGCTGAAAGTGTCCTGACTAGCTTTGTCTTTCCTTATTAAATGATTCTTTGTTTGCTACCATCACCACAATACCTGGGCAGGTAATCTTTTTTCTTTACTGCCATAAAGTTCCTCACCAGTTAAATTCTTTGCCTCATTCCTATCCTACACACAGAAGATGAGGACTAAAAGCCATATGACTTTAGGCAAGTACCCTAGTTGTTGCACTGTCCTTCTGCTATAATTTCCTAAAGCAAATCAATAAACAGTTGCTGGCAGTGGAGATTTTTGTAAAGTGTGAAATAAAAAAGAATTATTATTTTCAGTTCATGGCATGACCTAATTTTCTTTTCAAATTAATTTTAAAATGTTGTTATGATTATTTTATATTTTTTAAATCCTTTTATTCTATACAATGCATTTGATAGATGATTTTCTGATAGAAGTGAAAGATACACTCAAAAGCCTGTAATTAATGCAGTCCAGTGAAGTTTCTCTCTTCTCCCTTTCCTGGATTAGAAAAAAGACTAATTTTTTACAGTTCCATTCCTGCTTGTAATTGAAGCATGGTAGTTTTGAATAAATAAAATGGAAGGAAGGAAGGCTGGCAGGGATGCAGGGCCCAGAGCAAGACAATAGTGAATAATGTAACCAATGGGTTCAGCTTAGGAAGCTGGGAGGATAAAACCTATTTAGTGTGTAGGCCATAAGTAGACATATCAGTGGAATGTGATTTTTAAAACATTCTTGATGATTTAAACCCAGTCTCAACAGTCCTCTAGCTTCCTATTTATGATGTTCTTGATGTTCCTTATGAAAGGGTTAATTTTCTCAAGGTTCCTATCTCTTGTTTTCATTTGTCAGAAGCTAGGAATCAAGAGCACCCTAACAGTTACATTACTATAGTCCCATGCTCCGGGAAAGTGCTTAAATGCTGTCCTGAAGACAGCACATATTTTCCTGAATCAGGGCCATCAACGATCTTTGATGACAACGTGCTGGGTGGCTTTAAAGTAGAATCTATAGCCTGAGCATGGTGCTTTCTTTATATTCCACTCAATTAATTTCCATAAAACTCAGTTATAATTCTAGCTCAACTGTAGATTCCTAGACATGATTTACTCTTCATAATTTAACCTGAAAAGTAGATGCCTTATAGAAGTGCTTACATACGTTGTCTAGGAACATTGTGGGTAGATGAGACTGGATAATAAATTGCACTGCTGCCATACATACCTCACAAAAACTAGCATGTCGAAGAATCACCAGCAACTCATAACTTGCTTCTTTCAAAAAATTTTGGAAAACCTGCTTTTATTCAAATCCCTGAGAGTTTCATCTTTAAGGGAGGGAAGAATGGACTTTATCCAAATGGCTGAACTGAAGGTATTTTTGAATAATGAAGACCATATGTACAAAAATGTGCACCCAGCTAGAGCCCTTACTCAGTCACTCATAGGCATTTGTGTTTATCCATGCTGTAGTACTGTGAGCTCAATCAAAATTTTGGTATTACTATAGCTGAATGACATTTTGCCACAGTTTATGCCTAGGCTGATTGCTATCCTTTCCTTTACATAATTCACCAGATAACAACAGAAGTAAATAAAAATGGCAGCATTTCCCAGAAAGGCAGAAATTCCACAGCATGTGAAAAGAAAAAAAAAAAAATTCTCCCAGAAATCATATTGTCAAACCAGAAGCAGAATCAACTTTACCCAAGGACTTGCTGCCTAACTAGCCAGCACAAGCTCTATCAATACACATGAATATAAAACATGTTTCACACCATAAATGTATACGGGTTCACCACTTCCCCAAAGAAATTTTAGCTTCATTTGAAGAGTTAAACAAATTCGTGTTTCAGCAGCTGCTACATGGATAATGTGCAATGGACAGCTGAGCTGGTACATCCAGCCAGAAATAAGGCAGACTCTCTATACAGTATCCAGTTTGCCTTCACTTCAATTTCTTCCTGTATTAGAGAAGACAGACTTCACCCTTATGGCTTCAAGATTATTCAAGTTTTAACCATCTCAGCACTTCCCTCATCTGCCTTTTAATACAACCTGGCCTCATGAAACGTGTATTTTTATTTATTTACTGTGAGACACAAGAACAGCTGTATCATAGCAATATCTGCCACAGTATTTGTTTTCTATTCAAACAAAATTGGACAGGAAACAACTATCCTAGCAAAGTCCCATCCGAGTCAAAGCAAGTTGCTACACCATTCACTTAAAATAAGTTAATTTTCAGAACTAAAACACAAAGTCAGGAGTGTGAGTAAGGGTGTGAAATGGTTATAAAAAAGAAAAACTGAAAAATTCTGTAAGTTCATGACTGAGCCTCAAATCCTCTGCAGTGTAGCCCCATATATGTAAACATGTATTTGTCTTGTAAACATTAAGTCAACAAATATGTGGCTCTTAAGCAAGGATGAGCTTTATATTAAATTGCTTAAAATTTATTGAGTGATGACTTAAATCCAGAATGTAGACATGAAAGATGTGTGGTAAAATGAACACAGCTGCAGCATCCTAAAAATGTCCTAAAGGTGTTAGCCTACAGACAGACACTTAAAGAAGTGAAACTGCCAGTGATGAAAAAAGGAGTTAGGCATGACTTAATTTACACAGTCCTTCTACCCATAAATCGAGTGGTAGTCCCCAGGAGTCCTCAACAGCTGAAACAAATGGAGATTTCAGGGAGCATAGACTCCCTGAACAAATCATTTCTTCCTAAAGAGAGTTTCCAAAGCTTTTTCAAGGGGCAGCACTAGGATTCCCTGGACCCTGACATCCGCCTTTTGTCCAGCTCTGTAGAAGAGCTGAACTGCTTACCCAGAGCTGGTGAAAAACCATGAAAACAGCAGCAGTAGGCAGCTCCTTTGGAACCAGAGAAACAACTGCAGATGATTTGTAGCTACTCAGTGAACAGAATCACAAGTCAAGTGCAATTTGATGGGTGATTTGACAGTGAAGCCTTGGCTCTGCACTATGCAGGAGACATTTAATTTTCTGCCAAAAGTCTGGAAAGAGTTTATGCCTGGAAAATTAGTCTAAACAATGCAAGAAGTCTTTTTTTGCCAAGAGTTCTTGAGAAGGAAACTTTCTGTTGAGACTCAAATGAGTGTAGCTGTTGTGTTCAAAGTGACCTAGATATACTGGATCCAGCCTCTTTTGTTTTTCTTCTGTTGTTTTCACCTGTTGTTTGGCTGAAGAATTACACGGAAAAGAAGCTCTATTCTTTTACCTTCATCTAAGAAAGACATTCACAAACTATGTTCTGGAGGCAATAATAAAAGATTTTTTAAAGTTTTGAAACTGTTTTTAAAAATGATGGCCATGGAGAATCATCCTCATCCCTTGATTTTTAAACCAAATAGAGTGGCATCTTCACTGTTCTGCAGGAAGACCTGCCCCAAGCCCACAGAGCATAGAAGTGCTGAATAAATGCCATTACTGAAACCACTGTTAGCAGTTATTCCAGGGAAATATGAAGCAAACCAGGGTAGCTGATCAGCCAGAAGCTGGTCACTCCCCATAAATAGCTTGCTTATAATATATGAACACTGTGTTCCAGGATTGTCATATATGGTAAAGACAAGCTTGTATACTAAAAAAAAACATGTAGAAAGTAATGTTTTTATGTCTTCATTGTCAATGGTTTCTATGGCGTGAATGGAGGAAATTAAGCTCAAGAAGAGCTGAAAACCAGGAGCCAATCAATCAATACTGGGGGGAATCTAGTGCAGGAGATGTTGCCTGGAATAGTCAGAGTACAACTGTAGCATGTAACAATTTCATTACATGCTGTTTTAATAGCAAAATTAAAGTCAAAATAGAAAACTCTGACATCCTGAAGATTAAAAAAACCAAACACCAACAAACCCAAATTGTACATATGAACAGATTATGTATCCATTTTTAAATTTCTCTATATTTATTCAGATCTTTTTGTCTAAATATTAGGTAATCTAGCTTTTTTCTCAAATAATGCATGTCTGCTAAACTCAGTATCACAGTGTTCCAAAATCTCATGGCGAGGTCTTATGGATTAATAAATATGTAACTTCAACAAACTTTCCCCCAGATCACTGCTTCTACTGTTGATACAACAGCCATAAACCCCTGTACTTCCATACAATCTTACAAATTATGTTTAATGCTACCATAGGATCTGAGTTTACAGTGTTCAGCTGAAGCTATCTGTTCTTAAGTACTAAGAGAATATTGAAAATCTGTTTAAATTGGCATTGAACTGTGTTTTCCAAAACAGAAAGCAACACAAGAATTGAACAAAGTCTGGTTTTCTCTGAGCCAATAGGAAGAAAAGAGTGGAAAATCTGAAAAAAAAAAAAAGGTTTAATTCAAGCCAATTTTGGGTTAGTGATAAAAATGGTAGCAACATAAAATAAAGCTTTTTCTCTTCACCCACACACCAAAGTGAGAAAGTTTTATTAAGCTTTACAGTAGTGATTGCAGTGAAAATGTTCAGCTGAAGTAAATTCTCATACTTTGACTAGAAGAAGTGAAGGTATGTCATTTATATGAGATGTGGATCTGATCCAAATTGCTAAACATTATCTGGCTTTAAATCTTGTTCATAGTATGTGATTGAATATCTGTCTTGCTGCTTAATTATATGACATGCAGTATTTTTCTTCTGGCTCTGGAACTCAAGTGATAGAAAAGTACAAAGTTTCTTACTCTTTTCTTAAGTAGATTTCTAATGTTCGTCCATGCAGTGAAAACTCTTAAGTTATTATCCTAAGATTTCATATTTCACCAGGCAAGCTCAATCTGTCTATTAAGAGGTATGAATTTTCAACTAGTAATATCTTAAGTTCTGGTTGCTAAGATGACATACCTCAAGTCCTTTGGAGATGGATTTCCTCCTTTTCCTTTTCCTTTTCCTTTTCCTTTTCCTTTTCCTTTTCCTTTTTCTTTTCCTTTTTCTTTTTTTTTTCTCCTTTTATTTGCATTATCATTGGCCAGGGAGGTAGGAGTCCAAATGAATTGCTGAGTACCAAATGTAAAGAAGATCTGGTCAGGGATATAAGCTCTGCTGCTTTGTGAAGAGCTTGGAGTTTCCTGTTTATGTTTTTACAGATTAAAGAAGATGTCATTCTGTGTCCCCAGGGTTACTGGTAAGTGATAGTGAGGTGGTGAACAGCATACAGGGCCCTTCTGATTGCCTGGATACTTGACTAGAGATAATCAGACAAAGTACCAATTGTATGATTGTACATATGGCTTTCTGAAAGAGTTGAAAAAGTCAATGTCCTACAAAATATAGCAAGAATGTTTAAAGGCAAAACTCAGCCTGAACAGTCTGTTTTACAGCATCAGATTTATGGCTTCACTATTTATAAGGCGGGGGGGGTGGGGGGGTGGGGGGGGTGGGGGAAGACAATGAAATACCAAACAGACAACAGTTCTGTTGTTTTGCTGAAGTTTGTTGGGTACAGGCTTGCCATCCTATAAACTTTTATCTGTTATTTTGTGTCTAGCCTGAAAAATGGTAGAGCTAGTCAATATAGAAGCTTTGGAGGTAACAAAGCCCATAAAACATATTAAACTCAGAGGTAGGAAAAATAATTGAATAATTTAATTTCTGAGCACAGCACTAGCACCTTTGTAACCTACCTTTCACAGATCCCTGTGATCTCTCCAGGATCAGAGCCTTCTGAGCCTCCAGTTAAAGAAATCATCTACTGAACAACAGTTTACAACTCCAGATTTTAACATTGAAGTCTCCAGATTCAGTTAATATGGCAAGAACTACACTGTTGTCTTTCGCTTAAACATGGCGTGTCCAAATCACTCCAGTGGGCAGCCTTTACTCACAAGCAGAGCTCACACTGCAGATATTTTAAAAGATACTGAGAAAACATATTCCTTCAGTCTAACAGAATTAGCTGCATTGTTCTTCTAGCTCATTGGAAGAAGCTATTTAGGGAGAACACATTTACTGTGAAATTGTCAGGAGAGTGAGGAAACACCTTGGAAGCAACTGAATTGTGTTCTCTGACTTGCTCAAATCCTTTTTAACTGTTAAAATTAATAGCACATTGAATTAGAATCTTTTCTTACATGTTACTGAGGATGACATACACTGGTGGGAAGGATGCTTTTCCACATGTCTGTGTGAGTTCAACCAATCTCTGTGACACTCAACTTTCAGACTGGGGGATCTTGTTGTGTCCGAATAACTTCAAACCAGAAGAGAATAAAAATTACTTATTTACTTCAAGGATCTAGACCGTAGTTTTCCCTTATCTCACAGCCTTCATGCACACTCTTAAATAAACCAAATCAGCCTCCTATGATTAATTACCATGTATCAAGTCTTGCAGTATCTTTTAAGTAAAATACTGTGCTGTTTGGTTTAGGACCTGGCTGAAGTCCACGGCAAGTGCATCTGTGCATAAGAGTGAAATAACCTCTAATCAGTAACTGTCTTCATCTGTTTTGCAATTAAGTTAATCAGGGAACTTCACTGGACAGATAAATGCTCTCATTCTTTCTCCTGCATTTCCCTGTCTTATGGATAAGTAATGAGCAGTTTTAACAAACTTCCTCTGTCAGAATGTCTCAATAATTATTTGGTTTTAAGACAAAACAAAACAGAACAACCTTGTCTAAATCAGGGCTCATTGATTTCCCAACAATATTTGTGTAACAAGTAATTAGTTCCTTCAAATGTCAGCTACAGAGCTACACAGCTACTGCTTATCAGAATACAAGGCATCAACTGATTGTTTAGATGTTCCTTTTAAATAAAATAATTTGATCCGAACATAGTTTCATTTTGAACAAAGAATATCATAACGTACAAGCATAGGAAAATAATTCCACAGACCTTGCAGCTTTATAAATTTATGAGAAATAATAACCTCCTAAAAAGTTATTCCTTCAGAGCTGTTCTGGAGCGTTTTTAATTAAAAGGTTTTGTCATCAGTTTGTTAGAACAAGTTCTTCAATGGGAAGAGTTATTTCAAACAGTTTTTGATGCATCTCTGACACAGATCAGAAATTTCTTAAATTACACATCTGAGGAGCAAAAAAACATTTGACATAAAAGAAGGTGAGATCATTCATAGTGGAAGAGGGAGAAAATCTGGAATGCTTGTTTTTTCTCTTTCCCCCCTGCATAATAAAAAGGCTCAGTAGCTTGAAATCATTCTCAGTGAATGAAAACTGATTTTCAAGTGGCTCTACTAAGTCAGTAACAGTTAAACTAGGGTTAGGCCAAAATCCAGGTCATTCTGGAATTACGGACCCAGCCCTGGTCTCTTGGAAACACACAGGCTCCCCAAGTTCACCACCACTGGCGCTGGTAGATCAGAGCTGAAAGAAAACTCCCTCCTCGCAGCTCTCAGGAGACCCCAGTTGGAGCACTGCACCCAGTTCTGGGGTTGCCAGTACAAGAAGGACATGGACCTTTTAGAGCATGTCCAAAGGAGGGCCAGGAAAATGATCAGAGAGCTGGAAGACATCTCCCATGAAGAAAGGCTAAGAGATGTGGGACTGTTCAGCCTGGAGAAGAGAAGGCTCAGGGGAGACCTTACTGCAGCCTTTCAATACATACAGGGGGCTTACAAGAAACATGGAGAGAGACTTTTTACCAGGTCCTGTAGTGACAGAACAAGGGACAATGGCTTTAAGCTGAAAGAGGCAGATTTACATTAGATACAAGGAATAAATTTTTTACAATGAGGGTGGTAAGACACTGGAACAGGTTGCCCAGAGAAGTTGTGGATGCCCCATCATGGAGGTGTCAAAGTCAGGTTGGATGGGGCTTTGAGCAACCTGGTCTAGTGAAAGATGTCCTTGCCCATGACAGAGGGATTAGACTAGATGATCTTTAAATGTCCCTTCCAACCCAAGCCATTCTATGATTCAGTGAATCTGTGATGACCTGACAGCAGCATGATTTTGTGTTACTTTGATGATCTATGAAAAAAAGTGAAGGGATTACAATTTCTCTTTATAGAAGATGATATAATTCAGAGAAACAACTACGGTGTCCAGGAAACTACACCCTTTTTTCCCCTTAAATGTTATGCTTCTAGCTAAGACAGGTTGACACCCTTTGGAAAGCCATTTGAATGTCTCTTTATTGACAAATCTATGCTGAGACATAGTGTAGTTTCACCTCAGATTAATCTCTCCATATGCATCCTGAGTGAAACCACACAGGGCTCCCATGTTGTTGAATATTTAACAAGTCACTTTGAAATAATGGCTCTGTGTATGTCCCCTTCATAGCTAAGCTCCAACTGTTTCCTGACAGGTAAATGAATGTAAGCAAATAAAGTGAAACTTCAACATTTGAGAACAGGGGTATACATCTCATTTATCTCTGAGTTTTACACTTCCTTTTAGATTGATCGTCGCCTCCAGCGGTAGAAGAATTTGCACTTTTCAGTGCCCAAACTGGGGATTCTTCACCTACCTGACCACAAAACTGGGGAGTATCGAGACTGGGAAAAGGTTTTCCAATGACAGTCTGCACAGCACATGCACAATATTCTTGCAGGCTATCGACTTCCTGACCTGGAGGCTACATGAAACACCTACCATGAACAGTTGTGCTGAACAGTTACCTCAGAAACTTGCCTATTTGCTTTCTGAACCTATGACATTTCTTGTCACCAGCAATGCACTGTGGCAGTGTATTTCAGAGGTGAATTATACAACATGTGCAAACTGTTTCTTACTTCTGCTGCCTGATAATAATTTGCTGTTTCTTTATTTCTGTTTACAAGACAAGGCATAGTTTATACAGATTCTCTATTATTTTATACATGCCAGGGACTTCTACCATTTCTTGCTTCAGTCATTTCTCTTCCAGGTTGAAGCAACCTAATAAATTTAACTGGTTTTTGTTTTGGTTTGGTTTTTTTCTACCATGGTTTCATATCCCTAAAAATTCTTGCAATCTTTTTGTGTTCCCTTTGTAGTTCTACTATAACCTTCCTGAGATGCTGGCACACAAACTGCATACAATATCCAAAATAGCATCACAGATTTATGGAGTTGTCTGCTAATGTTTTTTGTTGCATTCTCTGTTCCTTTCTAAGAATGCCTAATAGTCTAGTTAACGATTTTTGACTGCTGCCAGGCAGACAACTACCAGGCGGGGGAACTGCTGCACTGACTCCTGACCCCTCTGCTGACTATTAACACTTCATTGAGAAATTGTATGTGCATAGTTAGAGTTGTTTTTTCAGTATATACATTACTTTTCATTTACTGAAAATTAAATTTGTCTACTATCTAGCCTCCATCAGATGACCTTCCTGCAACATTTTGAACTAATAACTCATATTAATTTAATAACTAATATTAAACCTTTTGCTGTCCTGCTTAACTTGGCACCAGTAGTGAACCTCGTCTTTGTTTTCATTCTGGTTTGGAATGAAATAAGTTTGAAGTGGAATGATCCCTGCAAAATTGTTCCTGTCCAGCTCCATGATTACACTTAACAATTTGACTAACAGGGTGTAATAGGCTATAAACTGTGGAGTTGCTCCTTTACACTCCTGAAGGCTGAGGACATGATTTTTAAAGACTGACAAACGTGCAGAAGCAGGGTATCTTTCCAGCGTGCAATGAAGACTCCGATATGCTGAGCAGTTGTCTAGGCAGAAAGAATGGCTGAAGTGCTTGTCCTTGAACCATTTCAACATCTGAGCTGCATCAGAGGTACGGGAGCTGTAGGCCAAAACGCTGGTGGCATCTTTCTGCCCTCTGCCCCTGCAACTGTATGGAGAGAAACTGCATGTGTAATGACAACGTAGTATTCTCCCTGAGACTCCAACAGATTTTATCTTCTAGCAAGAAAAGGGTAGATAAGGTTCATGAAGCAATGTGAAAGAGTAGCAAATGGGTACCCACTGAAATTACTAAAATAAAATAACTTCTAATGAATTAAGAAAATTAAATCATTTTGATTTCATTCCACTTTCCTCCTCCCCTGGCAATGAAGGTGCAGTTTTTCATGTTAGAAAAAAATATGCTTTATACTGAAAAGTGCTACATTGGGTGACATTTGATCAGCAGGTAATTAATTATATATTAACAGTGGCTTAACCACAGCTAATAAAAAACAGTTATAGAAGGCAAAACCTCACCTGAAACTGAGAGGGGTTTAAAAAAGTCTCATTCTAAGCAGGGGAGAAACATTTCTTCTTGCAGCAATTGGTGCCCAGGGAAGAAGAGGATGAATAGGTCCAAGCTTCCATGGTAAATCTACACCACCTTTAGACTGCAATCCATGGTCACCCAATGGTTTTTACTTTTTTTCATGTGATATATTGATATATATTTGATACAGATGACTTAGTCGAGAGTATTACAAGTCTGGAGAAACAGAAGAAAATTAAATGCTTCACTCTGAAATGAAGTCAGAGGGAGATTAGCCAAAACAATGAAATCTCTTCAGTTCCGCAGACACATAACTCTACTGGGATATGTGAAGTGGTGACAAACTTGTCTGTAGACTTGTCATTTAGGTCTTCAACTGTGTAACTCTCCTCACTTAAATGGCCTTGATTTACATGGTTCACTGAAGTTAAGCAACTATGCTTAGTGAATTAAGCTGTGAATTCAAATGGGTATGACTCACCTTAGTGTCTGTAGCAGACAGTGTGCAAATGTACTGATCAGCACTTTGGGAAGCAAGTTACTTCACATCTTCTCAAGGGAGAGTCTAAACTGAGCTAACTTCTCCAAAACTGTTATGTCCAATCTGTTACCACTCTCTTGCATCCAAATTACAAACTGGGCTGTTTGAACTCTCCACCAGATAGTTACACAACAAATTGCACCATTCATGCGGGCCAAAGAAACATGCCTTACGATTAGTCCTGCCGGTCCGTGCGTAGAACCATCATTAGTCCAGTTACAATGATGCTAATAATTTTAGTTCAAATTATACTCAGTGCAAACTGCATACACAAATAATTTACTACCTCTCTCTCTCTCTCCCTGGTGGTGTGGCTCCCCTTCCCATGCCCCTCTGGGTTCCCAGGGTGATGACTTCAGCCAGGAGATGGGCAGGGAAGAGAGGGAATTTGCAGACTGTCGTCAGCATCCTGAGTCCTTCGCTGGGAGAGTTTGAAGTGGATGATGGGAGTATCGTCCTCCTCCCTCTTGAGTCCCTTTCTTGCTTGCTAACACACTCCTCTTGCTCTTCTCTTATTGGTGTGTAAGTTCATCAGAATTTACAACACACAGTGCATTTTATCTTTAATGGATACTTACTCTGGCTTCTCTATGTTATTCCTAAAACAAATTACCCATCTTGCAAAGCTGAATTCCTCTCTTGAAGATCAGTGACCTGCCTACCACTGTAGGGTCTCTGCTATCATCCTGTGGCCACACATTCAAGGCCTTTGCTATCACCCAGTGTCTCTAACTCCTCTGTGCTTCGCTTTCATTCCAAGCTCATGGGTAATTCATCCAACACTGAAAAGCCACTTCTTAATAGTACCTGTTAGGCACAGGGTTGTGTGGTGCTGTGCCTACCCTTTGTACAATCATACAGAGCTAAGTGAAGGCTAAAATAAAACTGGAAAATAAAAAAAACCCTGACCAAACAAAACTCAAGTTTCTTTCCATCTCTCGATTCCCTTTTTCCCCGATGTCACAAAGCTGTTTTGGCTGCAATCTACTGCTATATGATGAGAAATTATAAAATGTGATGCAACACCAAACAGATGGAAATGCAATCAATTCCCTGCGGAGTCTAGCAGGAGAGATTTAAGCATGACAAAGACTGGTTTTGCAAGGGTTTGCTTTTCATTTCTTGAGTCTGTGCTATCTAGGTTCCCCACTGAAACTGCAGAAGAAAATTAGAAAGTAGTCTGGGAATCCTTGAATACATGACCAACATGAAACTCTGCAGGTGTTCTCCTTATCAGAAGCGATGCGTTGTTCTGTTGGAGTGAACTGAAACTTCTTCCCCTTTTCAACAAGATTGCAAAGAAAAACTAACCCACAGTCTCCTGTTCAGGGGCACGGTCAGTGTGGCTTCACCGAGCTGTCTGTGCTCCTGCTCTGCTTGTCCAAGAACAGAAGATGGTTGTTGTGACCAGCCATGGCTCAGGACACATAGCAGAAGAGTCGGTGCTGTTCTGTTGACCTGTGGAACTTCAGACGACATTTTCCTTGACATATTTTTAAAAGGAACTTACAGAGTCGTACTTTGTTGACTGTTTTTTGACTGTAAATAGATATCAAGGCATTAATACTTACAGTGAGTAATAAAGGAATGAAAAGTGACTTGTGCTGATATTTGAACTATAATAAATGTTGAAGAATGTTGTTATGGCCTAAAAATTAACATGAGATAGAAATAATTTGCACTTTGGGATTACTTAGGCCAAAACCAAACCCCAAACTAACAATGTAAAAATTTTTATCCACTTAAATTCTATTGACGAGCTCAAAGACTTCATTTTCACTCAGTCTTATGTTAAACTTTTCTTTAACTGGAGAAATTGAACTGTAAGCCAGCATGATGTATTTAAAGTTAACAAAAGATTTTATGCACTGGAATAGACGGTAATTCTGTCGTGTACCTTAGAATATTATTAATATTAAAGATTTTAATGTCTTCATTTTTATGATTTATTCTCACATTTAATAGATAATCCCTATTTTTCATTTTATATTGCTTCCAAATTTGTGTGAGAGCACTAGGTCATAATGTACTCAACTTTCTGTTCTTCTGTTCTTTAGATAGCTTTAAAGCTTTAGCATTTGTGATTTTAAATTGAAATCCACTTTCCTATACTTACACAATGGGAAAAGAAAATGCAGTTCCATTTGGATATATGGGGGTTGATTTTTCATATTTATTGGCTTAATATTTAGGCCTTTGCACAGTGAATATGAGTTAATTGCAAGAATATCAGCAATATAACCCTCTACCTTCCTGATAATAATATGCTGTTTCTATTGCCCTCACCAAGAATTCTGTTTAGGCAGCTATTGACAGATAAGTTCATACATAAGCAAAGACTCACTGATGTGTGAACCTATGCCTGGTGTTACCTGGCAGTCCTTGGATTTTATCATCTGAATTTATTACACTGAAAATTTTTATCTGTCACTGAATGTTGGCAGATGTTGGCAGAGGAGGCCTTTGTAAAGGCAGTACTAAAGTTACACATCTGTTTTAGAAGTATAGCTATTAAAGTCAATCAAGTACTTCCTTAGCCATCCTCCGGTCTTATGAGATGACCTTTACCTTGCAATAGCCTCTTTGGTTTTAATGATGCCTCTTCTTGAAGCCTTTACTTAGAAAAGTAATTTGGTCAGTACCTGAAGAGTTAATAGTTGAGCTGAACCAGACTCCAAATGACGTGGAACTGCTGTAAATAAAGGCAGTATGTTTGGGCACCCATCCCTTTTGAAGCTAAAGAGCAGCAACGGCAACCAAAAATCCTGTGCCAGATACTGAGAAACTCTTACTAAAATCTCTATTTCTCCCAGATTAGGAGGGCAATGAGCAAGAGAGATTGCATGGAGGTTTTGCTTGTGGAGGTCAGGAGGAAGAAGAGTAAGGTCTGGCTCCTGGAAAGCAGAAAACGGTGTGCAGAGTTTGGCTGGTGTGACCAGTTCGTTGGTGGTGACTGCTTGCTCAGGGTGGGTGGGAGCTTGCTGGCGCTACGGATGCTGCTGCAAGAGTTGAGCGACTGTCACGTAAAGCGGAGGGGTCAGGCTAAGCAAGGTGAACCTGCTATCCTGAGTATTGAATGGAGAGCGCTCAGGACCACCAAAACAAAAGATGGCAGCTCACAAATGAGGGTATTTGTACCAGGAACGGTTATGAGAGTATCAGCCACCTCCACCACATCTTTGGGTAGTTCCCATCTGTTGCTGATTGTCTTAATAATGATAGAGTAGAGGAATAGGAGAATAATCTTAACGACTCCTCCAAAGGAGAAAGTTAAAAGCCAGACCCACCAAAACCCCCATAGTATTTAAGTTCAAAATGCTGTTTGAGGTCCCCCAGAAGAGTTGGCGTCACCTGGACTATTGTATAAAGTTCAAAGTGCAACCTGAGCAGGCAGTAGGCCTAATATGCATGTACCTGGTGAGAGGATGGGTTTATTCTTCTGACATGAGAGTGGCTGAGGTGGAGCACCAGAGAGAAACAGGGGTTCGCAGAGGAGGCTTATGGAGATTTTATCTTGCTACAGCAGCCCCTGTGCTACAAGGCAGGATGTAAGTCATCAGGAAGGGGAATTATCTGCTAGGAAAGAAAAGCCTAGTATATGTCCCACCCTTTAGTGGATGTCACACTCAAGGTCTGAAGAAGCTCCTGGAACAGAGAGGGCCCTTTTAAAGGCAAGGGGAAGCAAAGGCTGACAGTGAGAATCCGTGATCACCAGGATCAGTGACATCAGGGAAAACTGCAAAGTGACTTCATGTTGGCAGCAAAGTGGGCAGACTTCCTGAGATAAAAAATAAAAGCAGAGGAACTAGAATGTTTGGCGTCAGATGAGAACCTTGCCATAATAAGCACCTGGGATACTTTGTGGAAACAGGATGGGTGGGATAGTGTTACCTGGCAATGAACTTTACATGAGTAATAGAGTGAAGATGCTCAGTGATGCTGCCTACAAAAGGATTACATTAAGTGTAAAAGTATCAGAGAAGCAGCCCACAATGTAATCCTCATGGGTGGATGTCCCCATATTAAGCACTAAGAACATATTGATCCTGTGATCAGAGTCATGACAGTTATTAAGTCTAAATGATATCAGGTAGTAGAAGTGGGAGATTTCAGCTATCTATGGAAAGAACATGTCAACAGCTCGAGTAGGGGTGTGGAGAGAATTCTTGCATTCGCATAACACTGTTCAGAAAGGCAGATTTGTCTTATCCTTGAAAATGCCAACCTAAGTTTGGTCTGGAGTGGCTTGCGGGACCTAGTTCAAGACATTAGACAGTCGCTTTGTAGTAGCAACCAGAGTATGGCAGGTTTCTTATCATAGCAGGACAGCAGGTCAAATAAATCCCGCATGCAGACGTTCCCTTTTGCAAAAGCAAGCTACATAAAAATGAAACAATTAATAAAAAAAGAACCAAGAAATACCCAAAGAAGCCACCTAGATGCAGTTTGGAGGCTAAAAAGAACCACCACCCTCTCCCCCCTGCCCCCTGCCAATTTCTGCTGGGACCCTAGTGCAGTTGTGCTGCATTTAACAGACAGACAAACAACAAACAAACAGTAAACCATAAAATGCTTAAAGGATGAATGGGAAAATTGAGCAGGTGTTAAGCATGGCATTAAAAGAGAGTTTAATCCTCAAAGCATGGCCAAAGGAAAACAAGAAATTAATATGCTTAAAAAGACTTCCACAGAGCACCTGGATTTAAAGACATGGGTGAGATTCCCTAAAGTGACAGCCTTTGTACCAGACACATCAAAGTAGCTACCTCAGTTTGACATAACTATGGGAAGTGTTAGATCCCAAAGAGTCAGTGATCTGTTAATAAATTACCAGGACAGATGGCTGGGAAAAAATGTTGCCTCTGAGATATTTTGAATATTCACATGTAAGCCTGATTTACAGGAGCAGGGTGCTGCCCACTCTCCCAGGAGACCCTGAGTAAAAGGTTCACCCCATATGCTGGAACACTAATCTCAAATGTTGTGTATGGAGGTAAGACCCACCATGCTCATCTTATAATCAGTGAGTTATAAAGTATTCTTTTAGTTGATTGCACTCTGTCTTTGTAGCAATGTCTCCAGCCCCCAGTACAGGGCACCTTACACATCAATAAAGAGAGAGAAAGAACAGACTGAGAAGTCCACCGTCTGAATGGGATCCCACCCAGGGAGGTTGTCAATCCTTGTTTCAGGGAGGTATTTTTAGTGCGAAATGACATCAGCACAAAAGCTTAAGACCCATTTCTAAATATGTATCCAATGACACAACATTTCTTTAGGAGGTGCGTGAAGAAGAGTTGAATCTTCCCCTGTCTAGATGGGAACTGGCCCCCTCCACCAGCAGACAGAGCAAACGCTGCTATGGAGCAGGAGCATTGTCTCCTTCTGTAGCTGGAAGTCTAGCCCTGAAGGACTGTTTTTCTCCAAGTGCTCTTCTTCTAAGAGCAGGCACATGGGGTCAGGCCATCAGGCTCTGCACATATGCCACAGCAGACACAGAGGGGAGAATGTGAGAGTGGGGAAATGACAGTCATGAACTTGCAGAGCTGGAGATGGTGCCTTTGTATTTAGTAGCCTACCGTGGATTTCTCTTCTGTGAAATGGTCCAGTAATTTCCAAATTCACTATGAAGCATCCATTTCCAATGATGCCTCCAGATGTTACTGCAGTGTAAGCAGCAGGAAAGACAGTACTACTGCAGTGATAGATTGGTAATGAGCAGAAGATAGCAGGCACGTGATACTCTGACAGAACTGGATGTTTTACCCTCACTAAATTCTTTTACTGCTGTGCCGAAGTGGCTCAAACTATCAGATGTGCAGTTCTGTGCCATTTGATCATTTAATCTTCTTAACTATAAACAAGCACAGGGATAAAGCAATTTATAAACTGTGAAACCATTCCATAAACATTACAAGCCTTTTGAGAGTCAGATACATGTGTGTCACCTTTCGGTGCAATATTTCAAAAAAATGTTTTTTATAAATAGCAAAAAGGGAAAGCCAGTCATTTTAGTAATATACATGAAAACAACACACAGTAAAAAAATCAGACGCTCTTGCATAATAAAACTATATCCAGGATCGTCAATCACAGGAGTGCTAATTAAAACTTTGCAATTTTCCTACATTGCAGCCTATCAAGTTCAGGAGTTTTATGTGTATTAACAACCTGGGGCTATAAACCCTTTCTTAAATGTTCCTAATTTGTGTGAATTTATACATATTATTTTTTCCCTTGATAGACCTCTTTCACTTTCTCTTTATTGTAACAGAAACATAGATCTTCCTGTTAATTTTCCATCTGTTAGCTGTATTACAGCATAGTATTAAAATCAGATCAATTTATTGCAAATATATCACATTTTATTTTCTTTTTACTCTATGGTTAAATCACTTTGAAAATTACTTTCCCTTCACTCAACATCAGCACTGAAATCTACCTTTTTTATTTAACTTCAGCTGTTGATACCAAGTAAAATTAAGAGCTCAAAGCATGAATTTGCGACTTGGAAAGGGGAAAGTTGCGAAGTTTTGGAAGTCAGCATAAGCCTGGAGATATAAGGGACAAGTATGTGAACAGGAACTGCAGTCTCTCTAGTGCCATCAGAACTTTCCAAGCAAATTAGCCAGCTGTAAAGAGATTTCTTTCCCCTTTTCACTACGTATGATTGTGTGTTCAATGGAAATAAATGAAGCCTGAAAAAAAAGATATGATTCCTATCTCTAAGTACATGCATGAGGTATATTCTAGAGAGAAAGAAAAGCATTATAAGCTAAAGAATAAGCAGTATCAACTAGCTGTCAATTTACCTTGGTAATTAGAAAAGGGTTCCTCACTGGTATAAGCTTGCAGAACAGCTTTTTCCCAGGAACAGTGAAAAACCAAATAAGCAAATGAACAAACTCTTCAGAAGATCGATTACAATACATTTAAGCTATGTTTGACTGTTGTCTGTGGTCAGTGCTGACTAGGCTTGATGGACAAAGAACTTGACAAAGTATCCAGAAACATTACAAAGTACATAAAAGTATGATGTTTGCCTATTGCTTTGCTTAGTGCAGGTACAAAACCTGGCTCTGGCCAAACAAGGTGTTGGCCGGAGCATGTAGGTGTCTTCCAGCTTAGGCTTTGGACTCCCTGCGAGACTTGGTCCCAGGGGCAGGTACCTGGGCAATGCTTATGGCATGAGCAGACTGAGCTGCAGACCCACATGGGGAAGGGGCAGGGGGGTCTGCCAGGCTAGGCAGGAATCTGCCTCAGTGGGCAAAGGGTCATCTGCAATCTCATCGTGCTGCAGAGAATCAGCCTGAAACATCTCAACCTCACCCTGGAACCGCAGGGACCGGACAGACGTGTTCCCATTCCCTCCGTCCCAGTTCAGAAAGTAACCTGGACATGTGCAGAAGTAGAAGTCTTGATGTGTAGGAAATTTGATTTCCAAGTTAAAGGCAAGTCCCAGTTGAGAGCTCACAGGACTCCCCAGTTTTGGAGAAGATGGACTAAGCTGGCAGCAGCAACCTCTCACGCTGAAGCTCTGAGAGGAAAACTTTCGGCTGCCGGTAGACCTGATGCAGCTTGGTCTCAGTGTAGGCACCTCTGGCACTGGCCATCAGTCGTCATCTGCTGCGGGAGCTGTAGAGTTTGACAGAAAACACTTGTCTCTACTGTGAACGTGCTGCGACACCAAGCACGTTCAGTGCTGGGTGCTGTTTGGGTGCTGTCGTGATGATGTGAGACAGACTGGACAGTGCTTCCCACGTTTACATGCAAGAGAAAAAGCAAAAGCAGAGCTCTAAGTGTGAGCTGTTACTGCAAACCTTCGGTGCTTCAGTAGAAGTACTTGTTACTTTCTCCATGCTCAAAGAATGAGTTTACAAGTGTAAAATAATTGGAGTTTTGAACTCTTGAAGTCAAACATTCTGAACTGAAGAACAAAATTTGTTATTTTGTTAGGGAAAACTTCTTTTTGTTGATTATTTATTCAGTACTTTGGGGTAGAAGCAGGGAGGGAAAGTAGCATTATCTAATCCTGACAATGGGAAGAGAAAGAAAGAATTGAAGTGGATATTGGCCAAAATATCACAGAGGATGCTTGGACTGAGTCATTTTGATGCTTGTCTTCACAGCAGTCCTAACTGCCTCCGTTGCTGATGTTACTGTTCACTTTGTCAAGCAATAATGGGAGCTGAACATATCTTTTTTTCATTATGATCATCTGAAAGTGTCACAAATAACCCCACAGGCTGCTTTTAGTTTTTCAGAGAATCCATCAAGCAGAATTATTGTATCGTAACTGTTAGCTTAGATAACACTGAAAGCTGGCTTGGCTTTAGAGGGCCTGACCCTTCCACAACGACATTCAGCAGCATCAGGTGCTGGTTATCTGCAGTCACTGTTCTAAATGCCTGTCAGAATACAGCAGAAATTATTGCCTCTTTTCAGCTGCTGAGACTGGTGAAAGATCCATTGTCAGGAAAGTATGAGACACACCTAAAGAGAAATAGTTAAGAAGCTGTGAGTACTGATGAGCTTGATTTCTCTAACGAGTCAAAAAGACATGACAAATGGAATATGACCTTTTGTAGATGATAGATGAAAGGTCAGAACTAACGATTCCTATCTGGAGTCCTAATGGAGGATACAAAGGTAGCAGCTACCAGCCTTCTGTACACACTGGTCAAAACTCTTAAATCTCTCCAAGTGATGCTTAGTTACATTTAGTAAATTCTGTTCTGTGCTTAACAACCCCACTATGCAGTTTGACCTGGGAATGGATTATTTAGGGCTGGAAACCATCTACATTTTATTTATCTAATATTATGTGCACTTAAGAACAGAATTGCTCTCATTTTTTAAAGAGAAGCATTTAAACACTTATAGTAAAGATAACACATTGAAGGATCACTGGTTTATTGCAGTGAAATAAGAAACCCCCCCCCCATGAAGTTTTTTGCCCCAAATAAAAATGGTTTCAAGTTTGTCTTTGGGCTGAATCAGTTAGCAAGTAGAGCGATAACATGGCTCCTTTACTGTAACAGCTCTAGTAAGAACAGCAGCAGCACCCATCCTCAGAGCATTTAATGAAGGAAAAACTCCTAACACAGTCTGCAAAACAATGAGGTTAATTATTGCCTGGCTAATAGAATCATAGAATCATTTAGGTTGGAAAAGACCTTGAAGATCAACGAGCCCAACCATAAACCTAACACTGCCAAGTCTACCACTAAACCATGTCCCTGAGTGCCACTTCTACATGTCTTTTAAATACCTCCAGGGATGGTGACTCAGCCACTTCCCTGGGCAGCCTGTTCCAATGCAGTAGGAAGGCTGATTAATAATTTTTACTTGGGTAACTGCACATCCATATCATTTGCAAGTGTTTTGGCTCTAGACGACTCTAAAAGATAAAACATATGTCTCTCAGAATCCATCTTATTTGACTAGAGACAGTCTTGTAGGATATCAATAACTCAGAAAAAAAACCCACACCTGCTAATCCTATCACAGGCTTTAACATTTTGCATAGATGCTTGTCTCTTCTATGATATTGAAAAGAGAGGGGTAGCCATATTGCATCTGAAGCCTGTTGGCTTATCAGGCCAGCCTATTTGGGATTTGATTTAATGACATGCCTGAAAAGTATATCAGAAGTTTTCACCTGCGAGTATCCTCATCTTGTGTGTTAAGCTATTTTTTCCCTTCAATTAGCATAATGTCTGAGAGTTACTCAGTCTTGATTGTTTTCCCTTATAAATGCCTCTGAGATGTAAATGAAGGATTATCATCTCCGGGCACAGAAGATGTATCGGCGTGTTTCAAGTCCATGAGAGCCTGCTGAATTGGGGTCTCAAGCATTCTGTGGGATCACATCCATTTTGCTTCTAACAAAGGCATTCATTCATATGCATTTTTTAATATCTCAAAACAAAAGAGTTAAAACACCCCCACCACTTTCAAGAGAGAATTCCTCAGCACATGGGACCCAGAAGAGCCATGAGGGCTTTTTTCTGAAGTCTGCTACAGAGTCAGTAGCAGACCATGACTTGAGCTAGAATCCCACTGAGGCTCAGACAAACTGTGCAAGATAAACCCAGTAGTGACACGAAATATTACAGCAAATAATTGTAATGAAATTAGTGTTTGTATTTTTAAAAAGTTGCTGCAGCTTGTTAATATTTGCATGCTTTCATTTACAGTCTCCTTGGAGAAACTGCAATGTTTGATCTCAGTTGTGTTACACACTAAAATGCTCCGGTCAAGGCAATTCCTCCTAGCTAGTGGATGCCAGAGCATCAGGGACAAGTTACACTGACTTTGCTGTGTGGTTGTGTTTGCACAGGCACTGCAGTGAGGGTTTTGTGCCTTGTGAACTCCTTTCCTTGATACACTTTTCTACTATGTGCAGAGTTTAGAAGACTTACTTGAGCAGCCCCTATTGTGCTTTGTCTTTTATATAAAGTATTTAATAAACAATTTGTATATCAGATGTTAGGTGTCCTACAAATAGTAAGTATTGTGTTTATTGATCATTTAGACCAAAAAGGACATGTGTGCAATTAATCTGTTTTATCAGAAGCTGAAGTTCAAAATCCTACTATAGTGGGCAAGCTCAACGTGGGGAAGTTTTATATCTGGCAACACACTGCAGGAATGGTTAGCGCCACATTACACCAGACACCTGCAAGCTGCGTCTTCTCTCTTCAAAAGGAAAAACTCCTTTTGAGCTTCCTCTTGTTATGTATGCTACAGAACCATTAGATCCTTACAAACATACTTCAGACACACTGTGAGGTCTTGAAACTTTCAGGAAATCACAGATGGCTCAGCTGCTTTCTGTATTTCAAGCTAAGTGTGAAAATCCTGTGACTATTTCATTATTAAGGAGTCAAAATGTTTGTAAAGAGGCCCTCCAAACACCTTCACTTCCAATTTCAATGATGAGGGAATAAAAGATTTAAAATCTAAACATGGAAACCTCACAGATGCCAGAGTTGGTTACCATATGATAATAAGTTGCTCTGCTGTGCATGTGTATAAAATTTGGAAATTAGTCACCTGGCAATGTTTAAGCAACTTGTATCTAATGCAGAAAAAGCTATTCTCTTCCAAGGCAGTTTAGAGATTATGTCTTTTAAAATGATTGTTTAAGCATTCTTTCTGGACAAAGTTCAAACTTATTGTTTTCAGAAAGATAAACATCAGAATGGTACTATGGATTAGACTTATCTGAAGCAGCACGTCAGCAGCTAATAAGCCCTAATGAAAATGAAGATAGAATCATAGAATCATAGAATCATTTAGGTTGGAAAAGACCTTCAAGGTCATCAAGTCCAACCATTAACCATGCCCACTAAACCATGTCCTGTAGTACCCTGTCCACTCGTTTTTTGAATATCTCCAGAGATGGTGACTCAAGCACTTCCCTGGGCAGCCCATTCCACTGTTTGACAACCCTCTCAGTAAAAAAAAATTTCCTAATATCTAACCTAAATCTCCCTTGCCTCAACTTCAGGCCACTTCCTCTTGTCCTATCTCCAGCCACCTGACAGAAGAGACCAATACCCACCTCATTACAACCTCCTTTCAGGTAGTTGTAGAGAGCGATAAGGTCTCCCCTCAGCCTCCTTCTCTCCAGACTAAACAGCCCCAGCTCCCTCAGCCTCTCCTCATCAGACTTGTGCTCCAGGCCCCTCACCAACTTGACTGCCCTTCTCTGGACACGCTCCAGCACCTCCATGTCTTTCCTGCAGTGAGGGGCCCAAAACTGAACACAGCACTCGAGGTGCAGCCTCACCAGTGCCCAGTACAGGGGAACAACCACCTCCCTGTTCCTGCTGGCCACACCATTTCTGATAGAGGCCAGGATGCCGTTGGCCTTCTTGGCCACCTGGGCACACTGCTGGCTCATGTTCAGCCGGCTGTCAACCAGCACGTCCAGGTCTTTCTCTGCCGGGCAGCTTTCCAGCCACTCTTCCCCAAGCCTGTAGCTCTGCATGGGGTTGTTGTGACCCAAGTGCAGGACCCGGCACTTGGCCTTGTTGAGCTTCATACGATTGGCCTCAGCCCATCAATCCAGCTTGTCCAGACCCCTCTGTAGAGCCTCCCTACCCTCAAGCAGATCGACCCTGCCTCCCAACTTGGTGTCATCTGCAAACTTGCTGAGGGTGCACTTGATCCCCTCATCCAAATCACCAATAAAGATATTAAACAGAACGGGGCCCAGCACCAAGCCCTGGGGAACACCACTTGTGACCCGCCGCCAACTGGATTTCACCCCATTCACCACTAACCTCTGGGCTCGTCCATCCAGCAAGTTTTTCACCCAGTGAAGAGTGCACCCATCCAGGCCATGAGATGCCAGTTTCTCAAGGAGTATGCCATGAGAGATAGTGTCAAAAGCCTTGCTGAAGTTGAGGTAGACAACATCCACAGCCTTTCCCACATCCACTAGGCGGGTCACCTGGTCATAGAAGGAGATCAGGTTGGTCAAGCAGGACCTGCCTTTCATAAACCCATGCTGACTGGGTCTGATCCCCTGCTTGTCCTGGACTTGCCATGTGAGTGCTCTCAAGACAAACTGTTCCATAATCTTTCCGGGTACCGAGGTCAGTCTGACAGGCCCGTAGTTCCCTGAATCCTCCCTCCGACCCTTCTTGTAAATGGGAGTCACACTGGCAAGCCTCCAGTCCTCTGGGACCTCCCCTGTTGACCAGGATTGCTGATAGATGATGGAGAGTGGCTTGGCAAGGACCTCCCCCAGTTCCCTCAGCACTCTTGGATGGATCCCATTGGGTCCCATAGATTTGTGAGTGTCCAGGTGGCATAGCAGGTCCCTAACTAATTCCTCCTGGATTAAGGGGGTTATGTTATGCTCTTCATCCTTACCTTCCAGCTCAAGGGGTGGACTACCCTGAGGATGACTGGACTCCCTATTAAAGACTGAGGCAAAGAAGGCATTAAGTACTTCGGCCTTTTCCTCATCACTGGTTGCTACGTTCCCTTCTGCATCTGTTAAAGGAAAGATATTCTCCTTGGGATTCTTTTTACTGTTAACATATTTGTAAAAACATTTTTTGTCGTCCCTTACAATAGTGGCCAGATTTAGTTCTAGCTGAGCTTTTGCCTTTCTAATTTTCTCTCTGTATGATCTAACAAGATTCCTGTACTCCTCCCAAACTGCCCGCCCTTTCTTCCAGAGATGATAAACTCTCCTTTTTTCCTTGAGTCTTAGCAAAAGCTCCCTGTTCAGCCAGGCAGGTCGTTTTCCTCGGCGGTTTGACTTGCGGCACATGGGAATAGCCTGGTCCTGAGCCATTAAGATTTCCTTCTTAAAGAGTGTGCATCCCTCCTGGACTCCTTTGCCCTTCAGGACCGTCTCCCAAGGGACTCTCTCAACCAGTGCCTTGAAGAGGCCAAAGTTTGCCCTCCGGAAGTCCATAGCGGTGGTTTTGCTGACCCCCTTCCTTGCCTCACCAAGAATTGAGAATTCTATCATTTCATGGTCGCTAAGCCCAAGACAGCCTCCGACCATCACACCTCCCACCAATCCTTCCCTGTTCGTAAACAACAGATCTAGCAAGTCTCCTCCCCTGGTTGGCTCACCCAACAGCTGTGTCAGAAAGTTATCTTCCACACACTCCAGGAACCTCCTAGATTGTTTACTCACTGCTGTGTTGCATTTCCAGCAGATGTAGGGAAAGTTAAAGTCCCCCACAAGGACAAGGGCACACAATTCTGAGACTACTGCCAGCCGCTTGTAGAACAATTCATCCGTCTCTTCAACCTGGTCAGGCGGTCTATAACAGACTCCCAGCACAATATCTGTCTTGGCTTTCTCTCTCATCCTCACCCATAAGCACTCCACCTTGTCATCAGAATCGTGTAGCTCTGTACAGGCAAAACATTCCCTAACATAGAGAGCCACCCCACCACCTCTTCTACCTTGCCTATCCCTTCTGAAGAGCTTGTAGCCATCCATTGCAGCACTCCAGTCATGGGAGTCGTCCCACCATGTTTCCGTGATGGCGACTGGGTCATATCTATCCTGCTGCACGATGGTTTCCAGCTCGTCCTGTTTATTGCCCATGCTGCATGCGTTGGCATAGATACATTTGAGCTGGCCTATGGAATCCACCCCTAACATCGGCACGCTGCCCCCAGGCTCATCTCTGGTGCACCTAGTTTTATCCCTTACCCCCTTCAAACCTAGTTTAAAGCCCTTTCTATGAGCCCTGCCATCTCATGAGCAAGGATTCTCTTACCCCTTTGAGATAGCTGGATGCCATCTGTCGCTAGCAAGCCCGGTGCTGTGTAAACCTCCCCATGATCAAAAAACCCCAAATTCCACCTATGACACCAGCCTCTGAGCCACGTATTAACCAGGTGTGTTTTCCTGTTCCTTTCAGTGTGTTTCTCTGCCACTGAAGGGATTGAGGAAAACACTACCTGAGCTCCCCATCCTTCCACTAATCGTCCCAGTGCCCTGAAGTCCCTTTTGATTGCCTTTGAATTTCTCCCTGCAATCTCATCACTGCCAACCTGGACAACCACCAATGGGTAATAATCAGAGGTCCGAACCAGACCAGGGAGTTTCCTGGTAATGTCTTCTACCCAGGCCCCAGGAGGCAGCAGACTTCCCTGTGGGATGGGTCAGGTCTGCATATTGGGCCCTCTGTTGCCCTCAGAAGGGAGTCCCTTACAACAATTACCCTCCTTTTTTCAGAGGATGCGAGGATGCGTGGGGCTGCCTGACTGGGCCTAGGCACCTCCCTAGACAGGGCTTCATCTACACCCTGATCTTCACTGGCCTGGTCCTTAAGTTCTAGAGCCCCAAACCTGTTGCGTAGGGGCAACTGGGAAGGTGAGGGAGACCGGGAGCGGATTCGCCTGCCTCCCCGAGCAGGGACCTGTATCCATTCCCCTCCATCTCTTAGGTCCCCTCCTGCCTGGTGGCAGGAGGACAGGGGAACCTCCGCTTCTCGCGGAGCCTCCATCTGCCGCCTCTGCCTCAGGGACGGCAGGGTGTGGGGCCACCAATCGATCTCCCTCTCGCACTCCCTGATACTCCTCGACCTTTCCACTGCCTCCTTCAGCTCTGCCACCAGGCTGAGCAGATCACCCACCTGGTCACACCTCACACAAGAGGTGTCCCCGCTGCCCTCATCATCAGCGATAGACTCAGGCACTCCCCGCAGCCAGAGACCCGGACGGCTGCACGTTCACATGGGAGCTCTGTCTGTGTCGCCACATTTTTCCTAACAATGGTTTTCACCCCAGTGGCAACCCTACCAACCCTACCTGGGTCTCCCTCTGGGCCAAAGCCCATCACTTGAGTACCCTTCTCCAGCTGGGAAGAGGAAAGGGGGGGGGGGGGGGGGGGGCTGCGCCAACTGCCTGCGCAAACTGCAGTGCGAACTGCCTGATACAATAATGTTTATGTTTGAGCGACTTTCTCAAAACAGATATATAATTAGGCACGTAACTAGATTTAGAGACACTCATAAAGGTCAGCATCCTCTGAATCTGGCACTAGCTTGGAAAACTGCTAACTACATCCCTAGCTATATCCTACTTCATACCTCTCTGTCCCGTCTCCCCTGCCAAGAAGAATGTTTGTCCCTGAGTGACATGTGAGAGAAACTTTTAAAGCTCAGAGAGCAGGATTCTGATATACAAAAAATGAATAATCTGTAATTAAAGTGCTAAGGGAAGGGGGAAGCCCATAAAAAGCAGACCAATCAGCCTTAACAAAATTTGAAATCATTAGCATTGAAATTCAGTGCAGACAATTTTAATCTAGGTGGCTGCACAGTCTTTGGTTTTGACCTAGAGAAATGTTCAGATTTTAAATTAACTGGAGAACAGCTCCCTTATTCTTGCCCAGCTTCATTAAAATAATATTGCATATGGAGGTGAGAATGAGATTAATATTAAAGTTCTCAAAGTTTGGATGAGAGGTGGTCTTTAGTCCATAAAGTCTGCCACCATACCAAATTTAGCAGAAAAATCCGCCATAACTTGATATATTATTTGGTCTCAAGAGAAAAGGGTTACATGACCCTGTTGACTGATATTTGCATTAATGAGAATTGTTAACATGAAGTATAATGAATGAAGGATTTTTTTGATGGCCACGTTATGCTCCCAGAGAGGTATATATTACTTCTATGGACTTCAGCGGAGTTGTGGGTTCAGGCCAGCTGGAACCATTAATCACTGCGGGACTCTGAAAATGTGCCATGCTGCTCCACCTCCAATTCTGGAGCCATGATTGCAGGTGTATTTTAACTTCTCCTGTGGGCTGGATTCTCGGATGTGCTCTATATGTTGCTTTCACTCTGGCTATTGAATGAATGACCAGTTTTTCTTTTTCAGAAGGACTCAAAATCCAGTGTAAAGCACTTCTGAAAATTGTGTGATAAGTGATTAGAAAGCATAATCAAGTATTTTTGACAACTGAATCAATGGTAACAGGATCTTAGCTTGTAAAAGTAGGTGGAAAATATGCAGACTATTTCCTAGTCTCTAATTAGGGCAAGCAATGCACTACATGTAACCAAACTGTATTCATACACAGTTTTATTCCCTCAATGGGTCTTTTGCTTGCATTCCATGACAGCTTAGGTCATAATTAACATCAGAAGGAAAGCTAACAAGTTAAACCCCAAATACGTACAATCAAGGAATATTAGGTAGCTCAAAGCTCATTTGCAGCGGGTCCACTTGGTGTTCAGTTAGAGAAGTGAGACTAATGAAAATCAGTAAGAGATATACATTTGCTGAAGAAATGAAAAGTGACCATTTTATGTAGTTTGCTTTTACAATAGCTGCATTCAAAGCAGTTTTCATTAGCTCAAGACATGCTCCAAAACCTCAGTTGCTCTAAACTGGAATGCATACCACCTCATCGAGTTTGGAAATTCAATTGCTGTGCCATTAGCTTGGTTTGAAATTTTCAAGGGAATGAACACTCGGGTTGTAATTGCTGGCTGTCGTCTGGGCTGTGAAGATTCAGCTCCTCCACAGTATATGCACTTGGCAACTACAGCAAAGCCCGTTTCACAAGGCTGAAGCATACGGATACTGTGATTGAAGTTCCAGCTACAGAGATCGAGTTCTTTTGTAAATGGAGACCTGTCAATGAAACGTATTATTTCAGCGCCTGTTATTATTATTGTTATAAAGCTCTAATAAATGTAATAATGGAGTAGGTGCTACTGCATGCTTTTCACCACAGTTCAAGAGCTGTGCACAAAAGCTAAGGACTCTGTGAATAGTTATTTTAACTGGAAGTAGACTGACATCAGAGTTCTTCTGTATTCACAGGCAGACCATAAAATTTCCCCAGACTTGTATTTTGTGTGCCATTTGCTAGACTTCAGTAGCATTCTGAGGTTGCTACCTCTGCTTGCAGGAGGAAGTGGGTGAAAAAAACATTTTTTGTAGTAGCTTTGACTTTTCCTGAACGTTTGGCTCCTGGCAGTTGCACTGTCGAAACGTGGACGTCCCTGCTCAGCCTGAGTCCTTCTGCAGGAGGCGGTTGGAGGCAGAGCGCTTCCCCAGGGAAAGCCCAGCACCCCTGACCCACAGCACCAGGTGCTCTGGACCGCTTGAAGCAGACCCAGCACAAGGCTTCATCAAACACGTACACAGCAAATCAGGGGTTATACCCAGAGGCAGGTACCAAAACAATCCCACAGGCAAACGCTCAGTAAAAACACGGTCAGGTTCCAGCCGTGCTGAGAGTGCACAAGGTTACATCAAAGACAGCGCATCGCTCGCGTTGTGTTACAAACACTCTAAGCAGGCACCCGCATGGGTTGGAAGACAACTGAAGGAGCAGCTCTGATGCACCAGGCGTGCAGGACTGCGTGCATCAGACACGGAGACCTGCACTGCAGCCCTTTGCCATATTGCCTGTGTGAAGAGCAGGTGAGGCCATCGGCGTCACCCTCGGACCGCAGCCCTCTGCCACCTTCGAGTGGCTTGAACATCCTGCCGTGAGAACTCGAGGGAGCTACCGTTTATCCAGGTAAAAGCTGCCAGCTGTGTGTGCTGGGGGTTCACATGTACAGTAGCGTCCTTTCAGGCCATACTGCAGTGCATAGGTGTGTTAGTTACACTAATCTGAACGCTGATGGTTCTTACGGGTTAGTGACGTATTGCATTGCTGCGCTGTACGTCCTACTGCACTATGTAAGCCTATGTTCTTCAGCTATAGCATTGATTTTTGTCATGAGAAGTAATGTTTTTGGGGAAGACAAAACCAAAACCTGAATGACTTCTGTGCACAACACAAAAAATTCTTGCAGTGACATAAGGAGCAGATGAAATTTCTGGCTTGCTCACCGATATTTGCAGATTTGAGTGTGGTGAGGTTCCACTGTACTTGCAACATTTCAATTGAGGTGGTGGTGGGAGGGGAGGAAATGATTTCCAGCTCTCCTATGACAAATCGTTCTGATTACTGAAGATGTCACTGTTGTTGAAGGTTTTAAGCAGAAGAAGGCCTGCACAAGCTGAAATAAACCTGTATTTTTCCTTTTTTTTTTTCTTAAAAAATGAATTTTCCTTCCTGAGGGAAACAATCTGGTAGTGTCAAAGGCATTTCTCCTAAAGAGAACAATAGCGTGAGAAAGTACCTGCTGTCTCTCTTCTTTCCTTGAGAAAAATAAGACAGCAAGTTACACCAGCACTCTCAATCACTTGTTTTATTTGAAAGTACCCTTGCCTGGTGAATCTGAAGCTGTACCTTTACTTGCAATACATTTCAAAGCTGGTTTTAGCCTGCATTCAAGTACCACATAAAAAATCACTCCTTATTCTTAATATACCATTTTGTAGAGTCAACTACGTTTGCTTTATTCCCAGAACAAAATTGTCTCATTCATCTCCAGAAGAAAGGTTTCCATGATGATTCTGTATTCACAGAGGACACTGAGATGTTAAACACGTGTAGTTCAAAGATTAATGCTATACTGAAGTGACAAAGAATCCTACACCTCGGAGCACATTGTGGAGAATATCCTGCTCCAGTTTCCAGAGTCATAACTTGTTCTGGCAGTCCCAATTTTCCCATCAATCACAGACAGACAGTGAAGTCAAAATGCAGGCTGTGAACCGAAAAGATGACATAGGTGCTGCACTACTGAGCACAGCCATGCTGGGTGTCTGGGCAGCTGGTGCATGGGTTGAGACTTAAATCCCTAAGCTGGTTAACTCGGCTTTCTCTGTAGTGTGGGCACTGAGCAAGAAGCCAAAAAGTGACAAGCTAGTAAGAAAATGCTGAGGGCATCAGCAGGTGGGGTGGCCTTGAATACCTTTGTGCTGAGCACTTTCACGGGTGTTAGAGTTCAAGGGGCAGTTTGAAAGTCAAAGCCTGAAGTTAGCCTAGAGCCCGAGGTCTTCCTAAAACAGAGCAGGTTAATTCGCCTCATCTAATGCAGGGGTGGAATGGCAGTGGCAGAAGGACCCTGCCTGTTCCTGAGTGATATCTTACTGTACAATCCATCACATGGTTTTTGGAATAGGTCTTGCTTCATGAGGTTTTTTTCCCTTCAATATATTTTGATTATTGAAAATGTGCAAAATTCTCACCCCAGTCTCTCCAAAAGAGTGGCATGCAAGTGTATAGAAAAAAACCAGTTCAGTTAGTTCCTTCCCAGGGTGAAACAATAGATTCCAGCCTTAACTACAATTGGTTTTGGACATAGCTGGACTCAAGGCTTGGCAACCGAATATGCCTCTGACCCAGGAATATGCTTTCTTACAGCTACAGAACAAAGGTCTGTCAAAGTACATTCAAGTTACCTTAAGCTTCAGTTTGATTTACAGAGAAGATTTCAGCACCAAAGAATAATCATCACTTTAACCAGTGTAAGACAAAATCATGCCAAAGAAAAGAATTTTAAAAAAAAGCAAACAAATAAAAGTCATAACAGTAAAAGTAGTAAGCAGAGGAGATGTGAATAAAATGTAGCTCCTCTATTAGGGGGTGAGTGGACCAGTGATGATAACGAGAAGCACAAATTTTTAAAGTTACCAAAAATGGACCTGAAAGGTCCAATGCAAGATAAATCAGCAATGATAAGTGCAGTCAGGAATTTTCAGTTCTGGAAAACCAAGGTTGTCAAGTGGAATCTATAGTCATTTTAAGTTAGATGTGTGTCCTGCATTTTTTAACCTGTTCTATAGTTTAGACTTCAGCTTAAGGCTTGCAATTTTCAGTCCTGAAATAGAATTCAGACCTGAAATACTGCCAAAGATTTTGGTCAATATTTAATTTATAGTGAAGGTGCAGATACCCCTGTGAAAGCTGTAGTTGCCTTAGTGAATAGCCCCACTGGTTCACACATAGTCACATGGAGAGTTATTGGTTAAGCAGAGAAATGAACACACAACGCTGAATTTAATAATTTGTTTTCCTGGTCCCTAATCTTTGCTCTGTTGATTTCCCATCAGCAAGGGCTGGGCCTAAGATAACTGTCTCTGTGGGTGCTCTAGATTTTAGCTGCAGCTCTGGCAGAAATAGATGAACCATCATCCGTCTTTTACAACTAATTTCTTTGGTAGAGGAAAAGGTTAATTTCCAAATGTCATTGTTTCTCCTCAGAGCTTCTCTTAAACAGATCCTTCATTTCTTTTTGGAGATTTTGGAGCACTAAAGAAAAAGTTTTAAGAGCAGCATCCCACCATTATTTGGGACAATTATCCACAAAACACAACCTGTTGCTCTTGAAACTGTAATGGAGTTAAGGGGCCTGGGAGAAAGCTTTGTCAGAAACGGCAGCTGCGCAGAACATTGCTCTGTTCCCGACTTTCCCAGACTGGATCTGTCTCCATGACACTGGCTACATCCCTTCCTCCTCAAAAGCTTTTGTTTTGATGGCAGTGTCTCTCTGGTTTTGCATTCAGTGCAAGAAGTTGTGAGGATGCAGAGCGCTCTTCTGGCTCCTTTGATTACAACTCTTTCCTTTATTCCCCTTAGGACAAAAATGGGAAAACCATTTCTCTTAGATCTATACAAATTGACTTTTTTTCACCCTCCATATTCTGCTCTTTCTGATTTACGTCATGCCATCATCAAGGTCAATGTGTTGTCTACAGATGGGAAGGTTCTTGGCTGCTGTCTATCAGATAACTGACTTCTGGGGAGGGAAGTCCACTTGTGAGAGCTGAGAGTCACGCCTTTTGACTTTCATGGTTAAATGCATTGACCATCTGGGTTTTAATGTCTCATTCTTGTGCAAGGCTGTATTTCAGGTAAACGGACTAGCTTTCCTCATACTGGTGACTTGTGGTATTGATTGTGTGTTTCACTCTCCGGGCTAGCAGTTCTTCAAGGGACATGAAAAATGAAGTTACTCTTTCAAACTCACACAGATATTATGGAACTCCATGCTTTTAACTATTTATTTCACTAGAATACTAAGACATTGGCTTTGTACGTGACACCACAATAACTTATCAGGGTCGCCCACGTGACATGAAATGGAATTAGGGCCTCTGTATTCCATCATGAATTGCTGCAGGCAATCCTGTCCCTCACACAATGCTTTCAGAAGCTTTCCTGATGCAACGTTCAGTTCTTTTTAAACTGAAGATATATCTGAACCTAAAATTTTGCTCTAGTTAAAACTCATATATGCCACTACTTTTAATTAGAAGTTTAAATTTCAGCAGTGTCTTTTTAGCTGAATTTTGTAGCAATTTAATTTCTTCTATCATGTACAAAAAGCAGTTGTTATGACTCATGTTTCTTTTGTCTATTATGAATGCCAAATAAATGCAATCTTTGTTCTTCTGACACAGCTCTATTCATGATGTAGTACAGCACTACTAGTACCCTGCAGAAAAAAAGAAAAAAAAATCAAATTGATTATAAGTATACTTTTTTTCTGCTTAGGCTTGACTTTTTTTTTCACTACTCAAAATTGAGTATAAAAGCTGAAATGAACTAATGCCTGTAAAAGATAAATAGACAGCTCTGCTTAACAATGGCATTTGTGGTTTCCAATCAATTTACCATCCGTGGTGATTCAGGTAGCTGCACAAAACGTAGTATGAATATAATGGGAGACAATATAAATTTTATGCACCACGGGCTGTTCAAAGGTACTGGATGAACTAGGACCAGGTAAAAATGTACAAAACATTTACTGTGTACAAGTCTTCCTAAAAAATAAATAAATAAGTAAAAAAAGATATTAATTTGGTAGAAAAAGCATTTGCTCTGTTAAAGAATAATTGTGCTTTGTCTCAATAATAATGTCAAGAGAGTCTAAGTCTCTGTCTAGACAAAATCAAGTTGCTGACGTACTCCTCCATGTTCCTTAGCGAGAGAAACACCTTCCCACCTCCCCCTGCTGATGACCGGGGGTTTCTGGTGAGAAAAAGGAGAGGGTGTGAGGATGAAGCAGGTGGGGTGCCAAGCTGGCAGACAGATGATCTCTACTAATGACACCAGAGGGAAGGAGGGAAAGAGTTTCCAAGAACAATAAAAAGTGTGTGTGTGTTTTTTGGTTTTGGTTTTGTTTTTTTTTTTTTTCCATTTTTTTTTTAAAATGTTGACCTGGAGAGAGGCAAGTAGAGAACACCAGACTTAGGAGCCCTTTTCAGGACTGAGACTGTGTCAGCCAAAGTAGCAGAGTGAACCCAGCAGAGACGAGACAGAAAGCAGCGATGGACTACTGCAATAGGAAATTGCAGCTTTGGGCTCTGGTCACTTCTTGTAGGATCTTATTTAGCCATCTCAGAGGTCTTCTGTTCTGCTCATTTATATTTCTAAGTGTCTGCCCACCTTGTGTTTTCTGTCTTCTGGACCCTGATTTCTCCAAACTATAAGAGTTTGTAAGATACATTTGACAAAAGATTTTGTTTGAAGTTACTTTGATGTAAAAGCTGTCCATGTAAAGAGAAAAATGTCCCCTTCATTTTTTTCTTGATGATTCTCTAGGCTCTTATAACACTGAAGCCTTCATCCTTTTAAGTTAGATTAAAATTAAGAAGAAATAGGTGCTTTAAAAATTCTAGCAAAATGGTTTAAAAAAAAGTTCTTAAAAAATACTGGCAGAAGATAATCTAATGAAAAAATGCAGGTCTATGCCAAAGGCCCAAACTGTGAGTTCACAGAAATCAAACAAATAAAAAAATTCTTTTTATAACACTGAAAACAAGAGATAAGCACTGGACATGGCTGCTGTAACTCTACTAAACTGAATTGAACTGAATTTCACCATCTTTTGTAGGTATGAACATAGCAATGAAATTAAAGAAAGAGGAAAGCAATCCCTGATGAAAGCCACGATCAATCTGTTGATCCCCTATCATATTCTACATGGCTAACCTTAACAAATCCTAAATGCAATCATGAAGATGTTATTCATAGTGCATCTAAGACTCCAAGAATATGTGAAGGGTATGGTTTGCCTCCTTAAAGGATGAAATCGGCAAATTGAAATTATGGTACTTGAAGCATTTCTGGCCAGCAGCATAAAAGCCTAGATCTTAAACAAAGGAGTGCTCTTCCATGAGAAAAGTTTCCCAGAGGAGGAGTTTGCTGCCCTCCTGGGAGACCCATGTTGACTGCAACAGCTTTGTAAGTAGAGTACTTTTAGCTGATCAGGCCTTATGGATTTTTATGGGGGGTGTAGAAAGATGGTTCTGTGCTGCTGTTGGAGCTTTTTAGAGACATTTAGACCAATTATAAGCCTCCCTAAATCTCTACTGTTCCCAGAACTTCACTTGAGAAGAAACTCGGAGTGGTCACGAAAGCCTCAATTCTAAATTGGCAACAAAAATTAAATTGTATTTATTTAATAGCAAGTAGTGTTATTTCTTCACTTCTTTTTGTTCTTTATTGTACAAAATGGACAATTAAAAATAAAAATAAAACCAACCCAGTTTTATGTTTTGTCTTCAAGCTTTTGGGAATGAAAAACCTGATATTTTTCTCTTTTACATAAAGCGTACTCAGATTTTACTATTTTCTGCCATTAAAGTGAGAAGAAGCTTTCCTTTCACGTTTCCTCCTACCACCGATTTTCAGATGTGCAACAGAAGATCACTAGAACCCAGCATGCTCTGTTTCTGTGTATCATACCTGACCTTTGAGAAAGGGCAGAAACAGAAACCACAGCCCTCTCTGGTGCACCTGCTGAGAACAGATCCCCTTGCATCCCTCCGAAGGAGAGCCCTGGTCCTGGTGTCAGCGGCAGGAGGCTCGCGCTTTGCTTGTCTACGGCACGGCTGCACAGACTGTGTTCACACCCTTGGAAAAGTCAATCTGCCTTTTACTGCTGAACTCAGGCAGACCATCTTCTGAAGTTCTTGAGCAGCCAAGAAAACATTCTGAAGGCAGTTTTCAGCATGCCTCCTTTCCCACTCCTTTCAAACCTGATCAAGAAGTAGCAGCAGAAATAACAACCTTAATCAAACTCATAGTTAAGAAGATGAAAAAGCTACGAATACTTCATGCTGAAAGGAATTATTTCAAATAAAGAAAATGAGAAAAAGCCCTGTAGTGGTCCCAAGCATCCCACTGAAATACACACATAACTGCCAGAACTCAGGAGTATGCACTAAACCCCACAATCTCTTCAAAGGCTCCAGCAGATGTTGGAATGGTCGTCAGGTAAAGAGGCTTAAATCTAAGAAAGCACATTATTCTAAAATTTTCAACTCTATTTTGAAAATAATTGAAACAGCTTTACATCTGAGTTGTTCCTCCTAAAGTATCCCTTAGGCGATTCAGGATAATCCTCCAAATGTATAGTTTCCCTACCTGCAGGTTGCAAGTGTAGTTTCCTACAGTGTAAGTAGTAAATGCATTTGACTGGAAATAGGTCCATCAGGTTAAAGCAGCTTCATTTCCACCCCAAACTTCTAATCCAAAAGGTGCTGCAGTTTTGTAAACCTTTCCACTAGGTTCAAGATATTGAGATTTTGAGTAGCAACTTTCTTTATTGCCAATTTTGACCTGCTGGTTTTTTTCCATTATGAGGTAATAGCGATTTCAAAAAAGACCAACTCCTGTTCTTCAGAAATAAAAAAGTTACAATGCTGTCATTGGAATTTAAAAGGACCATTGCTTAATATTTAGAGGGATTTAGCACCAGTGTTACTGCTCTATTCTTTCTTTTAGTCTTCAGTGACCTTTTAAAACGACTTTAAAATTTGCACATCATCATGTAATGAGGACACTTGTTCTTTTAATTCCTATTCTTTACATCTGTTGCAAAGTTACGCCTTTTGCCAGAGATAAACGATCTGACTCCTCATGTCAGTGTTATCTCTTCATTTCCAGTTGCTCTAATTCTACAGCCACAGCTTTAAATCATAAACAATACTCTCAGCACAACCCTGTCTGTGATTTAGTCCCTTTTAAAATACAGAAATCCTCAAGAAAGATAAGACAGAAATCCTCAAGAAAGAAGAGACCGATGTTTGTGGAAGGGATTTGCTCTCTTCACAGCTTGGTAAGCAGGACAGCTTCAATAGGAGTTCAAGCGTCGGCGCAGTTTGGGAACGGGAGACTGGGGACTAATTTAGTTTGAGGTGCACAAACCTGTTCTGCATGGGGCGGTGGGCGAGGTGGACAGAACCGGGGCAGGGCTCTTTCTGGACCACAGCAAGGAAGGCCCGACAACAAATGGCTTAACAGGATAACGGCTTCAACAAGGCAGACCGAGAAGGGGAATACGGATAGTGAGTCAACCTGACATTCCTCCAGAGGCCGGGCACCCCGTGCTCGTGCAGGGTCAGGTGGAGCCTGGGTGGATTTTCTCAGGGCACACAACTCTCCAGCAACTACTTTTTTTGTTAACAACAAAAAACCTGGTTTTGTTCACACAGTCCCTCCCCCAACTGTCTGTTGACCATTTGACTGAAATAGCTTGAAGAAGATAGAGAGAATGATTAATTCTGCACCCTGTAGTAGAGGGAAGATATACCAAGGCCATCTGTACTTTCAGGATCCACTCTTTTCACCTGATCGACACAGGTCAGATTTGTACACGTGCTTACTAAATCCGAATTTACACACTAAAATGTGTAGGAGGCTGTGCATTAATTAGAACATTTCTATTTTTGTCTGTTGGAAAGCAAGTAAATGAGTTATGGTGTCAGGTTTTCCAGATGCAGTCTATTAATGAAATAATAATTCTTTCTGCCTCAGTGCCTAATATGTATTGAAATAAACAACATTAATTTAAAGTATTTCACTGCTAGATGTTTACATTAATTAGCAAAAATGTATTCCTTGTCTTTGAAAGGAGCAAAGAGATAAACAAGGTAGCTTAAAAAATGACAGTTTTTAATTCAGCACCTCCATAATCATATCCAACAATAGATGAGGTATCCAAGAGCTTAAAGACTTCTGTACTGGGTCATACCACAGCTCCACCAGCACAGTATACTGCTTTCAACAGTAACCTACAATAAATATTCAGAAAAGCTGTATTATGGGTGAAAATCCCCATTTCCCAAGTGAAGTCTTGTCAAATGGCAACATTTTCCTAGGATATTGCTGGAAGACAAGGAGTAAAGACTCAGATACTTTCTGGCATTTAAATTAAGGAAATTATAGATCCTAGTAATATCTCTTAAGATAATTATCATGTAGAGAGGACTTGCTGTCTTAGGATAACTCTGAAGAGAAGTTTTTAGCATGTGGATGGGGTTTCGTGGTCACTCAGCTGCACAGAGCACAGTGAGGATCACCCTGTGAAGAGCTCTTTGATTTCTGAGAGGGAAGAGGTGATGAAAAGCTTTGAGGGAACTTTATTGTCTGAAAAAAATTGCAGTGTCAGTGCAAGGAAAACCTAAAGTCTTCCACCAATTCAAAGTTGTAAAGTTTTGACTGAAAATAAAAAAAAAGAAAAAAAAAGTTAAATCCTATTAATATTTTCTAATTAGAACACTGATATTTTATTAAAAATATTTTTTCCATTTAGAAATCATTGAGTCTTATTTCAAAAAGAGTTAGAAATACCAAACAACAAAATACCAGGTCTGGAGTGCTATTTGAATTTTCTCAGTGCTGGGGGGGGGGGTGGGGGGTTGGGTTTTGTTTGTTTGTTTGTTTGTTGTTTGTTTTTTATTTGTTTGTGTTTTTTGTTGTTTGTTTGTTCATTTGGGGTTTTGGGGTGTTTGTTTGTTTGTTTGTTTGTTTCCCCTCAAATTGTCAGGAGGGAAGGATGGGGAAGAGAAACAATAGATTTGAGAAAACATGTTTTCAGTCCAGTTGTCACTTAAACTAGTAATATTGGTAGCTATATGTCTCATCTTTCCCCTGTACGAATTACAAAGAAAAAACAAGGGATCTTTCCATCTCGATAAAAAGCACATTCATTGGTTAAGTACTTATTTCTAGAATGATATAAAATATTAATTAAAGGCTAATATTTTACTTCTGCTAGTGGTTAGGCAGTTTGTAAAACTCTTCTAAATTTTATGACACTCAGCTCTCATCTTTCAATCTCAAACATCTATATAAGTCTTTCAATTTTTTGAGAACACACATTTTATTCACTAGTATTAAACTATTAAAAATAAACCACCAAATATTCAACAGCACCTGTGAAAACTAATTCAGCCTGGGATGTTTGTTTGCTTGGTTGGTTGTTTTTTTCTGAGATCATAGGGGTTTTTATGTGCAACTCTGCTTTAAGAAAAGTGTTGGGAAAAAAAATCCCAGAAAATTTTTCAGAGGCTTTGGCAACTGTGTGGTTCCATAGCAAAGATTTGCAGACAAATAGCATTTATACACTTCAGCTGTGCTTCTGTGTTGCAGAGGGGAGTAGTTTCAAATGTCCCACGGTTAAACGTGTAACATTGTAGAGATTACTTTTTGGAGCACTTGCCACTAATTCTGTCAGATTTTGCAAACTTCTTATTGCAATGTACTTGTGACTTGTGAAGTTTTGTGTGGCATAGCAAAAGCAAACAGTAGAAATTTACAGGCACTGCCATTTTCAGTTCTGTCTTGACTCAAACCAAGATTTAAACCAGTTTTAATCTAGACCAGAGAACTGATAGCTGCCCAGAATGAAAACCTTCTCAAAGACTGTGTCTTACTGTTGTTAATCAGATCTCTCAACTTGTTGCTAGTTCAGCCATATGTGACCTCACAAAAAATGCAAAGTCAAGCTACAGATTTCACTCTCAAATTCATACTGGAGGCCCATGATGGAATAAACCACCAAATCCATGACAAAACAGTAACCCATTTGCAGAAGGCACTCTGTCCTCAAAATCTCATGTATCTGGTCACATGCAACTTTTTTCTTTTTTTATTTTGAATAAATCTGGGTTAGTTGGATAAGGTCTAGGTGAGATGTAAAATTACAAAGCATATCTGATTCATCTAATCCATTATTTAACCAAATACTCTTCCAAAACACTTGAGAGTAGCACTTTCAAATGGCCTGGGGGATAAACTCAGTGCTAATTGCAATTAGTTGGATCTTTTAAACTGCAAATACTTGAACAGCTGAGAAGACAGTAAGCATAAGGTGTTATTTGTAAGACCTGTGTTCTCCCAGCTCATTTTCTATGGTTCACAAAAGCATCTATTGCAATTTTTAGATTTCGTAGCAGTACCAGCTGCCGGGAATCCAAGAATTTCCTCTAGGTCAGAAGAGCACTTTTGGAAAGCAAGCCATTTATCTGGACAATTACAGCTTTGTAACTGTTGGCCTGAGTGTATATATGTAATATTACAAATGTATATTTTGTTCTGCTTCTATTGATTTCCATTTTCATGTCCAAAGTAATTTTTCAGCTTCATTGACTGCTGTGTTGTCTCAGATTAACAGATTAACAGTTTACAGTTTCCTGGAGAGAGTTTAGCTGTATTTCTTCCATGCTCATATTTTCTCTAGAGATACTCAAGTTAAGCAAGTCTTAGAAAAATGTCACATCCCTTTGCCCTTTGTTCCTCAGAGGAATTAAAACATTAAGAAAACACTTTTCAGGTTAAATGGACAGTCTACCTCAGACATATGAAAAAAAAAAAAAAGAGAGAGTAAAATTGAATGTACTACGGCTCATTGCCCACCATGCATTGCTGACCATGATTTCACTGTTTCTGGGACATTTTGGGAAATGCCTGCACTTACACAGAGTTAAGCTCCATGAATTCAAGGGGACTGTGTGGTTTCTGCAGTTCATCTCAGGTGTAACACCCCAAGTCATGGGCTGTGACTGTGAAAGAACACCTGATGCTCCAGCATCTTCAGATTAAGGCAACGCCATTGGACCTAAAACTGGACAGACCAATCTCATTTTCAGCACTGACAGTGATGATGGCATTGGAAAAACAAGAATATTAACTAAGATACCTAGAAATTGCCCAAAAGAATTTCACCCTTGTAAGGTTTCTTTCACTTAAGGCTTTGGTGGATAGAATTTGGCACGGAAACACAGGAACCGTTTGGCAGCTTTGACTACTTTTATGCTTACGCTTCCCAGTTTGCAGAGAGGTTTTCAACTAAAGGTCAGCAACTGACAAGCTGAGTAGTTAGGTCTTGAAAATCTGACCCTCATCCTTTCTAGTTGTGTAAGGTACCTACTTATTTTTCTGAAGTGCAGCCCACATCAAAGAAAGCAATATGTATAGGCCTTAAAAGCACCTAACAGAAACACTTCTATTTAGATGCCCGGGACTCGTAAGTTACTTCCAATCAGACAAATAAAAAAAACCTTGAATAAAATGATCCTGATGGAATCAATTATTATATTGTTCAGTTCATGTGGACTAAAAATACTTTTCTTAATCTCAGAGAATGAGGGTTTGAAATATTTGTTTTGGAATACGTCTGTTGAAAAGTATTTTTAGTCAGACATTAAAGTTTGGTAGTTTTTTATCAAGGAAATTTTTCCCAGGAACCCCTCAGTTAAGGAGGAAGCTTCTCAAAGGCTCTTGTACTGATACAATTCACTCCAAGCATCATGAAGCACAGGCTGAAGGGGAATGTCCTGATTCATGTCTTCTGAGAGACATAAACTCTTCCTTCTGAAGGAATTTAGATATCTGCTTGTCAAGATATGAAAAAAGTTAATCCCTACTGTACCACCCTGAATTTCATTGTAATAGCTGAGAAACTTTTCATGGTTCTTCTCACAGGCCAAGACAAGAGAGCAGTACCTCTTTTTCTCCTTCTTGTTTTCATAAAAAGGAAGAGTCCTCAAATCGTTATTGGTTTATTTGTGGTTTGGAAATGACCATAGATGAAAAAAAAAATGTGGTTATGCAACAAAACAGAATGAAGCATTTAGTTAAAGTAGCTGTTGCATCTTAGCTGAGAAATCTTTACTTCTGAAGTTAGAAGCTTGGAAAATATTGGATTAAGACTGTGCCTTTCTTGGACTTGAATGGTTCTTTTAAAGTTTGCATTTAAAGTAAACAAACAAGGTAAAACCAAAATGAAGCACAATCTAAAATATCTGTATCTTCTTTTGCATTTTTTTTTCCCTTCATCAGTATTTTGGACAGCTGAGAAAAAAACACTGATAGAAGGTTCCAAACCGTAACTAGAAGATGAGAGATACTAAAAGTTTAAATGAGCACAAGGATTAAAAGCCCCAAATGTGACCACCTATCAGATGTTCCACCAACAGAAAATGGATTTAAGAAATAAAATGGTAATTTTTTGAAAAATGACATTGACATTTGTTGTCCCTTAGAAAAGTACAGGCTAATTTTCAACAAATGTCAAAGAATGTTTTTCCTCACTTCAAAATAATTCACAATGAAGAAATATAATCTCTAAATGTTCTTAAAAGAAAAATAATTTACTACTTGTAATTTTTTCCTCTCAGAACATTGAGGGGGTTTTATTGCAATTTGTAAATGATTTCTGAATGTTTGTTTTTTCTTATTCAAAGAATTCTTAATTTCTGAAATTCTGCTTTGTGGTGAGCAATGAAATCTGGCTTTGAAAGTCTGACACTTCTAATTTCTCAAATTGAATTAACATGTATAATGTTTTTAAACAGAAAATTCAGATTAAAATCCTCTTGGGTGGTGTTTTTTTTGTTGTTTTTTTTTTTTTGCTATCTTTTCACACCTGAAAATGAAATGAAACCTGAAAAAGGTTTGGAATTACATATCTGTATGCGAGCAATTAATCTATTAGGCAGTCCAACCTTAGTTAGGTTCCTAGAGGGCAGCAGAGCTCTTTGGATAGTGCAGCCCCAAATTACTGTTAAAGTGAGGGCTAGGATAAAATATGTGTATCTGATCATTTGCACATTGAAGTAATACAAACAACAAAAAAATCTGTGGTCAATTTTACACTTTCATTTAGTTTGGATAGAAAAAAACCACACTTTAAAGAATAGATACATATATGATCAGAGCATTTTTTTTTAAGGTTTTGTTTTTAAGAAAAGGCAGAGAAAAGACACAGAGGTATGATGTCAGAGAGATAAAATGTCCGAGACTAGGTGTGAAACCTGGGGGTGGACAGAGCATGGGGAAAAAAGCAAAGCATAACCATAACAGAGAGACAAACAGGAAGAATTATGGACATGGGCAGGAGCAATAGGAACGCCAGCCTGGGCGTTCTGGGCTGCTGGGCTATGCAGCTGGGCTGGGAAAAAAAGACAGATGGTGAGAAGAAGAGAGGGTGGAGAGAAATGCAGTGATAGCTTGAGAGAACAAGTCATGTGAGGAGCGTCTGAGGGCGCTGGGGTTGTTTAGCCTGGAGAAAAGGAGACTGAGGGGAGACCTTATCGCTCTCTACAACCACCTGAAAGGAGGTTGTAGTGAGGTGGGTGCTGGTCTCTTCTATCAAGTACCTAGAGATAGGATGAGAGGAAATGGCCTCAAGTTGCACCAGGGGAGGTTTATATTGGATATTAGGAAAAATTTCTTCACCAAAAGGGTTGCCAAGCATTGGAACAGGCTGCCCGGGGAAGTGGTTGAGTTACCATCCCTAGAAGTATTTAAAAGACGTGTAGATGTGGTGCTTAGGGACATGGTTTAGTGGTGGACTTGGCTGTGTTAGGTTGACGGTTGGACTCAATGATCTTCAAGTTCTTTTCCAATCTAAATGATTCTATGATTCTATGAACAGCCTAGGGCTGCTCCAGCCTTGCCAACACTGGGAATTTCCATGCATGGGATGTAGGAAGCCTGTACAGATTGCCATGAGATGGACTGACACAGGTGACAATATTTGGGAGGCTATGAACCCCACCAGCCATCCATGCAGCAGTCTAAAGCCATCTTGTTTTCTTGTAGGGCTTGGTGTGTAATATACAGAGAACTAAAATCAAAAGAGATGAGAACAAGAAAAAAACAGAAAGTCAGCTGAAATAACTTATTCTTTAAAAAAATGAAAAAATTAAATGAAAGATTCTATTAAAAAATACGGATGATCTACAATGCTTTCTTAACAAATGTAAGAGGTGCTTTTTTCCTTTTTTTGAAAAGGTCTGAATATGTAGTTTAAACAAAGTTTTGCTGTGGGTTTTTGATTGTTTGTGTTTTGGGTTTTTTTTGAGAAGCTCATACTGTCAAGAAGAATTGTCTGTCCTGATATTTCAGTCACAAGGTAACACCACTGGCAAAGATTAGAGAACAGTCCTACAACATTTAATACATGAAGACAGGGCTTGGGAAAACAGACCCCAGTTCAACACTCTTCCTTCTCTGATGTAGCCTTGCAGAATTTGTCGTTTCTGAAACATTACTGTTTTAAACAGCTGATAAGTCAACTTTTTGCTGCATCACTTTAGTGTTACATGGGTAAACTTGAAGAGAACTGTAAAAACTAAGCAAAAGACTGAGAAGTGCTCGGATACAGTAATAATAGAAACTGGTGTATAACTTAATCCAGCTCAATGTTAGCAGCACAAAAGTCTTCAAGTAAGTGCAAAAATATAGGGTCTCAGTGGTCCTTGGGGAACCTACAGAAAAGACACAGTCATCATGTGTGTTTCCAATTCTGGAAATTGAAACAACAGTTATGCAGCTGAAAAAATAGAAGGAGCATTGTTTAAGTGGATTCATTTCTCATGGGGGTAATAAGGAAATATATTTATTATAGAGCACATGTAGAGGAGAGGAGAGATTTGAACCTTTGCCTCCTGTATATTTGAAAAAACATTATAACCATTATTAGAGTGATAGAACTAGTGTCCTTCTAGACACAGTTCTTATTTAATTGTATATTCAGCATGGAATAGCTTAACTCAATGCAGAAGAGAAAAAATGTTGAAATACATGAAATTATTTACTGTGTAAGAATCCTATTTTCTGCTCAATAAATTCACTTTATTACACAGATAACTTCTACCAAATTCACTTTTAAAGGGTGAGCATCTTTTAACTGCAGAATAAAACCCACCTACCTTTCCTTACTGTTTATATTTCTTCATACTTAGCATGGGATCATTAAATGCATTTGAAAAAAAACCAGCATCTATATCATAGGTGGAGGGAAAGCCAAGAACAACTATTCTGTTGCTGTTTAGTCTGAAAATAAAGGGCTGCTGAGCACAGGTATATTTTTTTGAGAAAACACCACTTTTCTTTGGAAGCTGAATTATAATGGACTCAGGACTCAGTAAAACTGTATGTTCCTAAGTCTGTGTGGTGACTGATACTCGAGCCCAGACTGATGAGCTGAAGAAACACAGTGGTTCATCATGTCTGAAAGAAGAGTGGTATAATGGATCTGTGTGGCATTAACAAAAGATCACCAGCAACACAGCTATGACCCAGCTGTAGGGATAGCTAATGAGTGGTGGATGCTGCCATGTTCTTGTCCCCTTAGGCAAAGGCATGTCCATATCCTCCTTCCTATTCCAGCTCATTTAATTTTCTTTATTTGTGTAGTCTAGCAGGTGCCTCAGACTGTTACTGAAAAGGGTTGGAAGTCTTCCCCTCAAGTCAGGAGCACACGTAAATATGAAAATCAAGGGTGTCGGACAAGATATGATACACCAGAGGAAAGGAAACATTCCTGGAAGAGGAAATGTGACTGAATCCTGTGGTATTTCTGCATTTGAGCTTTCCCAGGGCAGTGGATTGAACAGAGTCAGGCTCCCAAGGATCTGTTCCTTATTTCTAGCCTTTAAGTTCTTTATATTTATGACAGAGAATCCTAATATCCAGCCATTGATGGTAACAACAACATGAATGAGAAAAACTTTGTGAGATGCCTGGACATATTTCAATATCCCTAGTGAAGAGCAATGAGAAAAATCCTCATAATAAAAAAAGAGCTTTACAATTCTGACCACTCACTGGACTTTTCATCAATGAAAGAACATTTTTTCTGGTTTATGAGATCTTAGTTAAATGGGAAAAAAAAAAAATCTACTTTTCCAGCTTAAAAAAAAGGAAAAATAGTAACTTAAAAGAGTGTTCTAAGAAGTGATGGTTTTCATTACTGCCTTCAGACAGCATTATGAAGAGCATCAGAGCCAAGTACTCTGCAAATCCACACCAAGGTCTGGGGAGTCAGTGCACACCATGGGGAAGTCTTCTTTCCAGTATAACTCTGCGTTTAAGGTGGATATAAGATAACAAGTCATGAAACCATTTCCTCAGGCAAAGAGTCAGAGCAGAACTATGGAAAATGCTGTAGCTGTCCCCTCAACCTTGATCCAGTTGCCAGCTGACAGCGACTGTAGAAGTGAAAACACCTAGGCTGAAAGGCAAAGATGTTATTGCTCCCTCTCCACCTCATCCTTCCTGGGTGTTTGAAAATTTCTGTTTCCATGCAGGGATGAGCAGCATAATGGGACCAATTCAGGAAACATTCGGCCTCTCCCATATTGCATCACATCACATAAAAGAGACTGAAGCTTCAAGGTCAAATTACAGGAAAAGTAGGACAACTGCAGAGCTGAACTGAAACCGCATGTTGCAGAGAAAGGGGTGTGGGGTGGAAGACTGTTCGACCAATTGATTTTTGTTTCAGATTAAAAAAAAGGGGGGCGGGGGGGAATAAGTCAGTTAGGAACATGGGCAAAGGGAATATATAACTCTTGCACCAGTGGCCGGGAACTGGTAGCTCATAAAAAATTGTTTCTCTCCACCAGATGCTCAGAGTACAGCCTCTTTTTAACCATGATGAACGTACCACCTCCTTTAAAAGGCCTGGGTTTGTGTCAGCAAGTGCTCTAAAAGATAAAATACTAGTTGCTTTGTGTGACAGACAAGGACTTAACCGCAAGGTTCAAGCAAATGACTTGAACTTCACAGACTTAACTGCAAGGTTCAAGCAAACAACTTATTTGAACTTCACTTACAGACTTAATATGCCTCTGTTGCAGGTTTTACAGATACAATGGAGTAATGCACTATTGCAATTTTTTTAAGGCAAGAGTAGTACATTATTACAACCACAAGCGATTCACAGACAACCACAAACGCATTTACAAACTTAAAGCATAAACACTATTCACTTACCCCTCCAGGTAAGGGCTCTCAATCCCAGGGAAGTTACCTTGACCGGCATCCTGATCAAGGTGGGGGGAAGGGTTTCCTTCGCAAGCCAACTGTATAGTTGGAGAAGTGACTCCCCCATTTCCAACCTGAATCTTAGAGTTTTTATCCCCTGACTTGTGGAATGGTGTGTATGACTATGTCTGAGTGGATTATGATATATGCCTAAATGGATTATGCATATCTGAGTGGAGTTTCCCCTTATCTTTCCTTCATTGGTCTGTGATTGTTTGAATACACAAGGTTGTCATTTGAAACTGGAGCTGAAACCCTCTAGTTTTGGTGGTGGTTTTTTTTTTACCTTGCTTCCTCAGCAACTGGATAGTGGTTGGATTGAGACTCAGGGCATACTATTTGTTAAGGGATTTCAAGGCTCAGTTCAGGTTTTGGTTCTTTGAGTGGTGCAGCCACTGCCCTGTTTACTTTAGGGTTTATCAGACAACCCAGGGCTAAGCTGTCTACACCGCTTCCCATGGGTCGTCCCTGCAGAGAGACAGGGCCTCAAGGCAACCCAAGGCTGGGTCACTTTTTTTAACCCCCATGAGTCGCCTGTGTGCATGAGACATGGTGAAACTCGTTTGTGAACGATGAGCTGGACAATCCACACACTTTGGTTGGAGCGAGAATTATATTTTCCTCTATTTTTAAATCCTTGATGTTCTCGATGTATTATTCTTAGATCATACTGAAGAGTAAATAAGGCTACTGGCGTGAACACAGATTCATTTGTGACTATATGTGCACAGTGGGATTAAGAAACAGGACACAACAGGAGGTTCATAACTGAAATTAATTACTGTTTTGTGTCCAGGTAATTTTGCTTAGTCTAGACAAGTCTGCTGCTATAGGACTGATCACTGTTGTCTTATTTTTGTCTGCAGTAAGGAGCCATTTGATGATTGTTTTTTTTCTTAAGCACAACTGGCTCAATTACAGGTTGAATGGGTATTTATGGGTAGATTTTGCAGAAGAGGTGAGATGATTTTAAAGATGTAGGAACATCTTAGAAAGTCTCTGTGGGGCTGGCAAACTCTTAATTTTTCTTTGAGTTGATACAGTACTTGGTGAATGTCTAGAAAATTAATATGAGTCCACCATAAAGAGATTTATTTAATTCTATAATATAAATCCTAGGTCAGACCCATTAGCTGATGTAAATCAGCAGAGTTCAATTTCCATATATCTACCGTGATTTATACTAGCTCAGAGCCTGGTCTTATATTTTCTCAGTCTGACTAGATCATTATTTTTAAAAAGTGAATTTGTTCTGTACAATACCTTAGAGGTGCAAACCAGCCAGGTTTTAAACTGAGTTTCACTGTCAACTAAAATCATAGGGAACCAATAAATTTGGAATACTGTTTTCAGCAGTATCATTACAGAGATAATTTTACATTAGCTGTCTATTCAGAAAGTATAAACCATGTTACAACTAATGTTTTATACAAGAAAACATATGAGAAAACATACGAATGACTTTCTTTACTTAAATGTTAAGATAGGTTGTGAATCTGAATTGCTATAGCTGTTCTGCAGTTTTACAAGTAGACACTCTTCATCCACAAAAGGAAAGTCTTGGTTACGTGGGTGTACAACACTCTGTTTTCTGGGTAGAACTCTCCCTGTGGAGGTATTCAGGAGTAATTAATATAGGCCAATGTTATACAAAAATTATCTTCTCTCTAAGTGTCTATGAAATAGTCTTAGGAGGAATGGAAGTGCTACAGCATTTCAGCCAGGCTGAAGTGGCATAGACAGCAGGAAAACCGATGCTCTGCTCACGAGCAAATGTGGTCCCCAGCACATCTCACCATGCAAACCAGACTGCATTTCCCTGAAAACAAAACTCAGAGGGAAGTGGACTGTGCACCTCTCACAACAGGGAAACAGAGCAAAGAAAACTGGATGGGACATTTCCCTTGGGTGGTGGTCAGCCTCAGACAGGAAAAGCTCTGTGGGTTTATGGGGTACGCCCGGGTTTTATTGCTGTGGTGGGATGTTGCTGTGGCAGATTAAAACAGCTCAGACCCTGAGAAGACCATCTGTCCGTCTTCATTCTCTTAACTATAGACAAACATATGGAGGTATCAGGCAAAATTAGGGAATCAATTTCCGTATTTACCTCGCAAGAATGTGAAACTCATACTCCAGCCAAAGCAACAGGAGATGAAGCATATGAGATGGAAATTGTGTTTACATTTGGGCAAATATTTCACCTACACCAGACTAGGCATGCTTAAGTGTGTGTCTTGATCAATATTTGCATTTGAGCTCTTCCCTAATTTTTATTCTTTTGTTGGTTTATTTTTTCTCTTAATTTCTTCATAGTGATGATCAAAACATACACAGATATATTCTTAAATCCAGATTTTTCCTCCATCACCCAGAAATCTGCAAAAAGGTTTTAAAATACACCACCTGTGATACAGGTTTTTTAGAGCTTGTTCTCTTGCTCAGCCAGTAAATCCCAAGGAGGAAAGCAGCAGGAAAAGCTGGGCTGAAGTGATGTTGATATACAAGACTTTGACACATTTCTTTCCCAACAGTGCGTATGACAAACTTGCTGCACAGATGATGTGTGACTCTTAGACTCTCAGCAGGCATCCTTGTTTCCTTAGCTGAAACTGCAGAAACTATGTTTTTATGCATTTATTTACTTTACGTGACAAGGGTGTCTTGGATCAGCCCACAGTATGTCAGCCAAGATGGTAGCTGTCACAAAGACAGAAGTGGAGACACTTCATAGATGTTCCTCTCAGCAGGGCCTCCTACTTTCTTGGGACTCCCCTGCCATTACCAGCTATACATCTTAAAACAAGGATGGGAAATCATATCACAAAACAATCTACATCCCTGCATGGGTCATACAGTGTCCAACCCATTCCGAGCAGTGTTTCCTTCTTCTCAGCACCCTCAATCTCTGTAGAGTTCCTGTCCTACCCATTTTACCAATGAAATTAATTGACTGCTCATGCTTCATTAGTTTTCTGTCTGTCAATAGCCACATAGGACCTACTTCTCATTTTTCTTCAGCATACCTTCCCTTTCATCTTCAGAATGAAAAGAATAGATCAGAGATGAAAGCTGTCACTCTGTGGCTATCAGTATTAATGAATGTTCAGTTTCTGATAGCACTAGGCAGAGATCCCACAACATGAGAAGCTCGTTCCTGCTAGAGAAGATTTCCTTCCTTTTACTGTTTCTCAAGAATGAATATTCTTTTATAGAACTTTTTCACCCTTTCTCTTTTTTTTTTTTCCTCTAGGGTGTCTTAAAGAACAAGAATATCACTACACTAGAGAATAAAAGTAGAGTTCAGATTTTGATACATATTTTATATGTGAGTTCTAATGACTTCAGTATATATCCCTACTTTATCCCACTTTATCTACAATGGTATTCTTTCCTCCTGAGGTTTAGGGTGCCTCCATTTTCAGAGGAACATATAGGTATTTTCATTGCATGAGCCAGTTTACCTTAAAATCAAATTAATTTCTCTAGGAATGTGCCTCTTGTCTCTTCTAACCAAAAAGAAAGCACTGACTATGTACCAGGTATTTAGCTTTTGGATGGTTACGCTGAAACAGCACACAGGTCTTCCTGGGAAGCAGAAAGATCAGATGTGAAAGGATACTTGTCCTGGGTTCAGCTGGGATAGAGTTAATTTTCACAGGAACCTGGGAGGGGGCTCAGCCAGGACAGCTGACCTGAACTAGCCAAGAGCTATTCCATAACATGTGACATCACGCTCAGTATATAAATGGGCAGCGGGCTGGGGGGTGATGTCAGCTTTTGGTGGGGAAGTGGCAGAGTGTCGGGTTCCGGGTGGTGAGCAGTTGCACTGTGTGTCACTCATTTTGTATATTCTTTTATTAGTACCATTGTTGTAACTTCTCTTTTTGTGTTGTCCCCGTAAATTGTCCTCATCTCAACCCTCAAGATTCCGTGTTTTTTTTTTCTTTTCTCCTTTCTGATTCACCTCCCCATCCCACCAGAGGGCAGTGGGAGGAGTGAGCAAGTGGCTGCGTGGTCCTTTGTTACCGGCTGGGCTGAAACCATGACAAGACTGAAAACACGTTTTCCTTCATTGCCTCCACCACTGTTAGCCATCAGAAATAAGTGTCCTATGTTGCATGCAGTCCAGTTTTAATGTTGGAGACAATATCATATATTCCAGCCTATCATTTACTTGATGTATCACTGTTACTGATGGCTCCTAGTTTTACTGGTGGGCTGTGAAAAGAGTTCATATATTTTTGATAAATGTATACATTGATAAGAGAAAAGGCAAAGGAGGGTAAAAAGTTGTGGCTGGGTTTTTTTTTTTGTTTTAATGGTAACTGAAGGTGCTTGTCCTTCAAATATTAAGATAAGTACCAGGACAGTGAGGTTATTAGGAAAGGGGGAGTGCATGACTGAGGACATGACAATAAAGGTGTTTTGCTCCTTTCTGCACACAAGACAGGTTTGAGGAGCTGCTTCTGTGATGCGGCTCCTGGTGTGGCACGTTGCCCATCACTGCAGGACCGGCTCTGGAGAAGTCTGTGGGTGTGAGGATCATGAACTCCACGAATGAAGAGCAGAGACGAGTGGGCATCAGAAACACTGTGGTGCAGGCTGCTGCCAAGCCACCCAGTCCCCCACTGCTGAACCAACTAGCTGCCTGTTAATTAGCAGTATTGGTAGTGATCAGCACCAGCAAAAAGCACCGGAAGGGCCAGTTCTTTCCCGCTCTCTTTGCCACTTCAGCTTGGGTCTTGTGTGTCCTCCAGGCATCCCCTTTTGTTGGAGACACATTCGCTGTATTGATCAGTGCAGGGTCAGCACAGCAGCATGGGCACAGCTGCGCCCCATGGTTCCACTGCTGCTCCTCGCTGCAGAGTGCACATTGTTTATGAACGGTGCCCTGGACGTAAACTATTCAGGAGAAACACAGCACTTTATCCAGCAACTTTGTTACTTGCTATGTGGCATCAAACAATTTGTCAATGTGACACTCCTCTAAAAACAAAAACAAAAGTTGGACAAAACTCCTCAAACCCCTGCCTTCTGCTCTGACACGTTAAAAAATTTTACGCTTGACATTTTGTCATATTTTGATGATTGTTGAGTTCTGCCTTTAGAAGTAGGTACTAATCTGAGTTTGATTCTAATTTTAAGTGAATATTCCCACTTACATTCTCACTATGAACTCAAAATCTAATGTTTAAGTCCTTCCTTGAGGATTTGTCTTAGCTACTTCAGTCACAACCAAATGTCCCAGTTTCTGAAATTCTGTCTCAATCAACTTCATGAAAAAGAGCCCTAAAAAGCCTTTTTTAACTAGTAAACTAACTGTTGATCTGAATTATTCCTTTATTAAAGTCTGTTCCCTTTACCTTTCCTTCCATTCTTCTCATAGATCCAGAGTCCTTTCCTGCCCTCACGTTCACAGTTCATTTTCAGGAAAGTTACTTGAAAACCTAAAGCGTAAAACAACTATGTTGATTCCATTGAGTATGGTGCAAATATAAAAACTACCATCATTGGTATTTTTAAGACTAAAATTCTATTACAGATAGTGGGGAGACAAAAGACTACCTTAATTCTAGGGGTGCATTCCCAAGTGTTCCTAATTGACTGAAGAAAGATTTAAGTATGTTTGTCATTAGAGTTTTGCAGATGGCTGTAATTGTACATTTATAGAATGACATAAGCCCTAGAAGGGATCTATCAAAGAATGAATTTTAGTGCCATTACTCAACATCTAAACTGGTGGATAACATCCTGCTGGAGCTTTACCTAGGCCTCAGCATTAAACAGAATTAGTGGTTGGAGATCACACTACAGCTCACAGGGACAGGGTGCAATCACTCACCACAGAACAAAAGTGTTCCTGTAAGAAAGCACCCAGTTCTGAAGAAGCTTGTTTTTTTGTGGTTTTTTTTTTCCTTTTTCCTGCTGGTCAAAAACTTGACAGTTAAGGGTGATGTGAAGATAATTGTTAGGAGACGTATCCCTCATGGTTTTTTCTATTGACTTTTTTTGAGGTTATTAAGGCAATCGTTCTGCAGAATTTATATGCAGAAGAGAATTGATAAGATTTGCAGTGTGTAAAGAAGGATAATTAAAATGCAAATGTTTTGGTCTTTCTATTAAAGGTAATGAAAGTTGTAAATCACCCATATCTTTCAGATGTGAAGCATCAATTTTCAGCGTTACATGCTTCAAGCATTTTCTACGTAACTGTTATTTGAGAGGAAGGTTGGAGAAAAAGGAACCCTTCTGGGCACTGTCCCCTGTAGGAGAGAGCCCCGATGAGGTCATCCATGACTCAATGGTGACTGGCACTCCCAGTGACCAGAGTACAAGATGTCGAGAAGCTTGGGGCTGGAGAAGGGAAATGAATTAACATGGGCAGTACTTTACTTACTCTAGAAATCACAAGAGTGTTTGCATTTTCCCAAGCAGAGTGATTCAGTCACACTGTGATAACGGCAGAATGAGAGACAGTCTCAGCCTCACAGGACTGGTGCCACACAACTGTGCCAAGTGACTTACTGAGATGACAAAGAGGTTCCTTTCCAAAGAGCAACCTGTCCCTATCTCTCTCTTGTATTTGTGAACATGGGCAACTAAGACAGAGTATCTCTTCCCACCATTTGTCAGCATAACGTTTTCTCAAAGAAATTTGTCCCACATTAGATCAACAGACAGATGAGATAGAAAAATCCTTTCAGTATGTGACAGTATCTTATGAAGAAAAAAAAAAAACTAAATGGTTCATGGATTTTATATATTACTGGTACTTTTGTTACCTCTTTGACTTGAAGAGAAGACTGCATTTTACCATAAGTAGGCTTAATCTGTGTGAATTCTTTTGGCTTGTTTGACACTGGTCTTTATGAACATTTTTGCCCTTTAACTGCAGGCCTGCAGATGGATGCTCATGTGGTCACAGGATGCTGCTGTATCTCTGTCTCTGCATTCCCAGTGTAAATATTTGTCTCCCAGGCTTCTATGCTATTCTCTGGTAGCAGCTTAAACGTGGAAAAGAGTGTCCAATTACTAACAAAAACGTGGTGGAAAACAAACAAAAAAGATTTTTCATGTGCTGGGCAGAGCACAGTCTCTATTTCACAGACTGGCAGAATATGCAGCTCCACAAATGAAAGAGAGATTCCCCTACTGATCCACTTGTGAAAAGTTAGCTTGGGCCCCAACAGAAACAGCTAAATTTTATGGGAAAATTGCTAATTCCATTAAACCATTTGTGATGTCCTTAGGGCAGAGAAAAAAGAGAAGCAGATAGAGATCTTGCAGGAAATGCTTTATAAACTCGGCTTATGAAAGCACTTTAGCTGTCTTTCAGGCACGCTCAGTGCTAGATTGCCATTTAAAATATATCAAGGTTAAAACCCAGCATGAGTAGAAATTATTTCAAGATCAATATGAATATAGCATCTTCCCCCTTAGTTAATGTACTCTTTGGGTCATTTCACAGAAACAATAAAACTGAAATGAAAATGTTGTATTATACATGAGATATAAATGGTCAATAAAATTAGATTAAACACTAACTTGTGGTTTAGCATAATTTCCTTAACTGTAGGGCCTACAGGAATTCAAGTTGCTGTAAAGCATCATGTTTTATAACATACATGTACCTTTCCTACATGCCTACAAACCAGATAATTTTCAACACAAAGGAAATCCAGCTTCATGGTTCTCCTTTAACTCCATGAAAGGAAAGGTAAGAAAATTAGAATTTGGTCATCAAGGAGAAGATCTTACAGGCTGTAATTGAAATGACAGTCCAACAGAGCTTCTGGTATCCCTTGAGAAAAAAGGGTAAGTTGTTCCATAGTCAAATGAAACTAACTAAATAAACAGGCTAACCCTAAAAGGTCTTCCATTTCTTCCATAAAATGAAAATGACAGTTGAACCACTTTGTTCATATTTTGTTTCTAAACAACACCAAAAAAGATTAGTCCTTGAGATTGTTTCATTTGTTTAGTTGATTTTCCTTTCTTAAGCAAGCCAAATGGAAACATTGTCACAACATGTTTTAAAAACCTCTGTGTTTCTTTTTTGAAATTTTGTTGCTGTTGCCACAAATTCTGTAACAGTTTCAAGATGATGTAATGTACCCTTTTAACAAATAAAATCTTTTGTCATAGACAATTTAAAAATTTGTTTTCCATCACCATGTCTTGATGGACAGATGGAGATGGGAAACCAATTTAGTAACCACCTCAGATCTTATAATAACTGGGAGGAAAAAGGGAAAAGATGCTTTTAAGTTGTCCAGACATACATGAGATAACCAAGAAACTGGCCAGCTGCTTTGAAAGTTTTGTGTATGTGTTTTTCAGATTTATTTTGTTTTAAAGTGAAGGAACTGAGGACAAATTGGGATGTCCAAATAGCCTTTGGTCAGAAAAAGACAACTAAGAATATTAGAAATAGAAAAGAAAGTGTGACCATTGTTTAAAGGAAAGAAAAGATTACAGCTGAAAAGAGAAGACAGTTGCAGAAGTGGACTGCCAAAAGATAACATGGAGTCAGGTGAAAAGAAGCCTGCACTGAGGCAAACTATTGCTCCTGTCACTGGATGAAGCAAGGATGTTTGGACAGTGGTTACTTGGGTACTCCTACACATCATGGCTCTGGTATGCACTACTTAAGGCAGAGCTAATGGGGGATATTTTAAATTCCTTCAAATATTGGATTCTGTTTCTTCATTCTCAATGTCATTTTGAAGAATGTAAAACATTAAGCCATTATAAAACTGGAGGAAGGTAATAAAGAGTAAGGACACATATACCGAGAACTCAAAACCCTGAAATATTTCACTTAGAACCCTCTATGTTGTGCCTAAAACATGTTGCAACAGGAAAAAAACAGGTCAGCATAAGGTAAAGAGATGCATGAGTATAAATTATTGGTGGAAAGTATTCCCACAGAGGTGTGAATAGCAAGACTATCTTTAAAAAGTTCAAAAGTCAAATGAAATGAAATTTCAGGAGGAAAATAAAACTGACTTTATGTATAGTAGAAACCCCAAGCTATAATGTTACTGCTTCAGGAGGACTGGCTTTCTTATATGGAGAAAGTATACTGAATGCACATCACAGTGGCAGACTGAAAAAAAGTGTAGTTTTATACAGCAGTATTACATAACCCCTTCCTTGCCAAAACGACCTTCATATATTTTAGTAATGTGTCAGCCAAGAATATAGTTAAGGAAGCAAATTTTTAATGTATTGGAACATCATATTCTTTTACCAAAGGAAAAGAGAAATTTCTCCTTCCATTAAGTTAATTCAGACCAAACTGATCTGCTACAGTCAATTCTATGCTCCATTTTAATCAGACGTGTAGCTAAGGCAATATTTAGCAGGTAAATAGTAAAGAGTTCAGGCTAACAATGTGCTTAGCACTGTCTAGTTCCAATGTCCGGAATTACCCTCTGGAGGACCTTACATTCACTCATTGGCTCTAGAGTAGAGAGCAGGCTTTTCAGTTAGGCAGGTAAATTACAAGATGCCCCCAAAACCTGCATTTAAAACCCAACTTTGTAGTTCTCAATTGTAATAGTAGAGAATTAATCTGAACTAGCAGTGTTTAAGTTATTCTTCCTTTTTTCCCTAATGAAATCTCTGTATCTGGAAAAACCTGATGGAAAGCAAACCTCAGCTACAGGTTCACTTTTAGCATCCATTCTACAAATGCAAGGGGAAATCATCAATTTCTTAGCATGCATTTTTTGGCTCAGAATACCCCTGTTTTTAAGAACAGGTGACACCAAGAGACCACACACCTCAATCACCAGGGCTGGTGCCTCTCTTATTATTCATACCCAACAAGTCAGCCTGATGACCTGTTTTGTAGCCCAGATGTGTTTTGCTGATGGTGTCTGTCTTCGTTTTGGTCACAGCACCAGAGTAGGGATCGCCTTCGTCTGCATCATACCTGTGATTGTGGCAGGTGCCCAAAGCAGCATACAATGTATGAGACAGCACTTATGGGAAAGTGAGATGCCATTCCTGCTTAATAAAATGCTGACTGTCTCTCTGTCGACGTGCATGCACACAGGGCTCACCACAATGGGGGTCTGACCGTGTCTGGGGTCTCTTGTTGCTCCTGTCGTGCAAACATTAAACAATGCCACATCTGAAACCAGAATACACTCCTTTCTGCTTTGAGAAACATGCTGGCACTGTGATAAGAAAAATATTCCTCTCCTGTAATTTTTATACACAGTTGACATTTGTATCTCTAATGTTTAAACCTGAAAATTACTCTTCTGCCTTGTTGAATGAGGCAGACAATTTGGTCAGTTGAAATAGAATATTCTTCTGACATAGTATATAAATCAACGTGCTGCCTCTCTTAAAAAAAAATTAAAACATGCTCAAAAAATAGCTCACAGCAGTTTTTAAAGATTAGCAGAAATATATGAGCCCAGGTCCATCTGATTTTGGCTAACAAGCAAAGTCTGTCTTGTTAAGGAATTCATCAGGAACTGGGCTCCCAAGTCAAGGAAGATCCCTGTAAGGATTTTGGTGAAACAAACCTCTGCATTGCAGGCCATGAATCACAGGGAAGTGCCTCTTTTTTGCGAGAGAATCAGACTGTTTTTCCTCTCCAGCACAAAGGTCTATGCAAAATAAAGGCAGTTTCATAGGCTCTGTAGAAAAGGGCCCTGCTCCCAAATAACTTACGTGGCCAGATGTGAGACAATGTGTGAGCCTGGGTGCTCTCAAACACTGGGAAATGCTGAACCTTGGTCTCCTACCCACTAATGAGGACTGTAATACCCAGTAGAGGAACATCCTTGACCTTTTGAGTATTAAATTTTTATCCTGCTATCACTTTGTTTTGCAAAATAAAGATATAAAAGATGTTGTTTCTCTACAGGTCTCTTAAAATAAAAAAAAAAATAAAAAAAAAGAAAGAAAAAGAAGAATTCAGGTTGGGGTCCAACTTCCTGCTCAAAACAGGTTACTCAGGGCCGTGTCCAGTTCTTGAGGGAACTCCAGCAACAGCCATCCCCTAACCTCCTGCACAAGCTGCTCCAATGCTTGACTGTCCTCACAGTGAAAAACTCTTTTTTTAATCTCCAGGTTTGTGTTTCACTTATGTCTGTCACTGCTTGTCCCAAAACCACAAACTTTTTTTTTTTTTTCTCAGATAGAGTGATTTTATTTTCAACTCTTCTTAGAAATAAAAAATCCCTGAACTCAAAAACTAGCAGAACTGTCCCAATAGTTCAGATCAGGACACTGCTCACTGTCGTGGAGATAATACAAAATTAAGGCTAGATCACATTGACCCAAATTGCCTTTGATCTACTCCTTCCTGAAACACATTTAAACTGCAGAAGGATCAAAATCATGCTCTCCAACACATTCACAAGTAGGCAAGCTGGCCTGCATCTTAAGAGCTCCTGATAAAATAAGTAGCAGAAGTTGTTCGTAAAATGTACATCCCTAATTGTTCAGCTACAGAGGACTTGTCATGAGAAAAATAAATTGTGGGAGAGCAGAATAAATGGGGTTGTTTGCTCTTCCTCTTGAAAATATCTGGCCTTTTGTACAGCTCACATCCCTCCCTTTTTGTGATGATGTTCTGAAAAGCAAGCGAGCTGTCTGGCAGCTTACCTCCTGGAGGGTGCATAGGCTGCCTTCCTTTTGTCATTACTACTGTATAGCATAAAGTAGAGTCTTTGCAAGGTAATGGTGGTCAGCATTTCTTCAACAGATCACAAGGAAAGGGAAAATGGTCTTTTGTTTGTTTGATTGATTTGTAAAAATAATAATGGCTTTATATTGCAAAAAATATAAGGACAAGTGAAATTCCACCTGCTGTTTCTTGTAATGCAGATATATGATTAATCACTAAAAGGGAACAGTGATTTTTATTTTTTTTTTTCTTTTTGGGTGATTAAGGTGGAACATACCAGTGTTCTGATACCCCCAGCTGGTGACATCGCATGTGAATCAGGAGAGGCTTTAGGTAGCAGAAGAGGCTGATGTTTGGTATTGCCTACAGCTGAGACAGAACTTTAAGATACCAACGGGTGACTTTTACACATCATAACAACAAACAGGGGAAGTGGAGACCACACATGGCTTTACATGGTCTCAGTGGAAGAAGGAAGGGAGGAACTTTGTTTGCTGGCTGTCTCTAGGGAACATTTAGGACTGTTTTCACATTTACCTCTTGGTTTTGCAGGCAGCTTTCTCTTTACATTCTCCCTGACATTTGGAGTTTAGCTTAATATGAGGCAGTAAAAAGACTCCTTAGACCTACTTTGCTCCACAACATCATTTAAATCTCTTCCAGTAGGGTCAACATCTTAGGCCAAAAACCTGGCTCCTTTTTTTCTTTTTTTTTTTTTTTTCTTGTTGTTGAATGAACAGTGAATATTCAGTATCTAGCCAATTTCTTTGAATTTTATCCAGATTTGCTTTCCTTTACACATCTCTCTTTTCTTTTTCCTGTGCCTCTTGTTCCCTCACTTCTGTTTGTCACAACGTATTTTTTGTTTATTTGCAAGGGAAATATTGACCATGTAGTGAAAATTATATAAAAAAAAATAAAGATACCATCTTTTCTTCATTTCTTAGCAGTAAGAACAATTTCCTATTTCTGTATTTCTGGCATAAACCCCATTTTTAAAAGTAGAGTCCTGATCTTTTAGCTGTATCTCCATGTTCTGCTGTATCGAAGGCAGATAAAAAAGTTGATATCAGCAGGAACATCTGATCACTAGACTTTGTGACTAAAATATCATCAATCAGCACAGCCAGTATTTTCTGTGTTCAAAAGACAAAGTGACGGAGAGCAAGGTGATCTTAGACTTACGAGGTATTGAAACATCTATCTCCTTGCAATGCTAACCTCCAGCCAGATAAGGCGCTGACAAAGAATAACCCCTAATTAGAGATGATCAGAATATTTGGGACAACATGGAGTTTCTCTGAAGATTTCTGTCACACTGGAAAGAAAAAAAGAGAATATATTCTTAATCTACTGTCTGTTGGGCAAAAACCTTACCCCTGGGAGAGGGGAAACGGGGTTCTAATTTCAAGTAATCTGTGGTGAGATAACGAGCTAGACTAGATAAAAGCAAAACCATGAACCTGTAATTTCTTATCTTGCACTTCATCAGATTTCACTCGTGTACTGTTTTGAACATTTTTCATGTATCAAAATTGTGTGTGTGTCCCTCCATGTTTCAATTCAATGTCTCTTTTTTTTAACTTTTTTCTTTTTCCCCTTCCCAGAAGAATTTTAAAGGCTTTGTTTTTATTCCTGTTTGGAAAGGAAAAGGAAAAAATACCCAACTGTTTTCAAACTGTGCCATGAACTGGAATGATCCTGCCTCCTTGTAATGGTCATTTATTCCGTCCCAGTAGAACAGTCCCTAAACTTGTATGATGAAGTCAACATTAAGAAATGTTTAGAACAAGAGCGTCAAGGTTAAATTTCATTTTGTTCCTTGCTCTGAGAGAACTACCCTGTGGTGGCCTGTAGTAGCAGTACAATTTATCTCTTTACTTCAGCTGTCCAAAGCACCCAAGGGAATTAAGTACTTACCATCCAGGAAAAAGCACTGGAGCCTGAATTCCTCGGTTAATTTACTGAGACTCCTGTGGAAATTCAGGCCAGGCGTTGACAACCCTTGTAACCAGGGCACCAACCTTCTTGAGGGAGCTTCTTCATCCAAACCGTTAAGTCAGTTGTGCATCACACCATTTTGGCACACTGTTTTCTAAACAAACCTATAATTCTCATAACACGGGGGCGCATTTATAATGGAAAATAAATTAACCTAACTATTCAGTAGCTTTTCCCTTTATTGATACAGGTCAGTATTCACCTTTTTAGCAAAGTGCACGTACCTCTGCAGGTTTGTATGCTTGATCATGTACAAGAGACCCAGTCTGTGCTTTACATACAGGGTTTCATGGGAGCTTTCTGTGTTAACTTTTCTGAAAAAATTAACCAGGGTCTTCTCCAGAAAATATTCTGCTATAATTTCCCTTTTCCTCTTTAAAAAAAAAAATATTTTCTTTAAATTTACATTGAGTCTGATTTTATACAGAGAAGCTTCTGGGCATTCATCACAGTAAGAATAAGACTTTCTTGGGTGGTTTTAAATTTATTTTTTATTTTATTGATGCATAGTGGGAAATAACAGTGAAGTGACTTGCAGTTTCATCCACATCACAAATCTCATGCATTGTATATCTAAGAGGAGTTTTTATGGCAGAGGAGGCTGAGAGGCAAAAAAGGACCTTCTGCAAGTGATTAAAATCCAAAGTGATGCTTAGAATGGGGCAACAGGAGAAGCCATTTATTTCAAGAATACTCCAGGCCCAGTAACTTTATTAATCTTGGCTGAAATGACAAAAGAATAATGAAGAAAAGCAAGTGGGGATGGGGGTAGGGGGAGAAAAGGAAAGAGCGAGGGGAAAACTATGGCTGTTCTGAGGGATTTTGAAAGACTAAAGAAAGAATTATGTGCATAACTGTCCAAAGAGGGAGATTTATAAAATCAAGAGATCCTCATGGAAAGTATCCCACCAGACTGAAAAATATATATGCATACATGAGCATTTGTGTTTCTGGCTAGTGTAATCCGGTTGACTGGCTTCAACCCTCAGTCTGCTTTCACACCAAAGAGGGACCATGGGCAGACAGTCCCTGGAGTTGCACCATGACTGGAAGCATATACTTTCCACCCCGCTTGCACCAGGACATCTCATAAGGTGGAGGTCAGCTTTGTCCAGAACCACTGTCAGTGGTGGGTGCTGGCTTCTCCTTCAGGGCACACAAGGAGACTGGGACATTTGCTGTGGCAGGTGTCCACCCTCCACGTCTGACTCTTGCACAGCCCTGATGCAGGGGCTACGCTTTGCAGCATGACCTCTGTGAGCAAAGGAGGTTTGTCAGTGCAGTGTGGAGACCGGTGAAAGCATCTGAGAGGATGAGCTCTGGAAAGGGTTGGGCCACAGAAGGTGGTGCAGACATCCCTTATCTGTGCCAGTCTGAGCTGCTGCAGTACCGTCCCTGGAGAGATTTCAGCTTAATCCTGAAAAAAGCATGACCATGGTAGGGCAGTGCTCTATGAGAACATTTTCCATGGAGCAGGGATGTTTTGTGTGGATGCCAGCCTGCGGTGCTGCTGTTGAGCTGCAGTCCCTGCATTCCAGGAGGTGTTGGGTGGTTGGGCTTGGCCACCTCACCCATTGCCCACCATGAACTGAAGCTGCCTGCGGTGAGGCTGCTCTGCCTGTGCAACTGCATGACTGCATAAAGAAAGTGAAACTGTGGATGCTTTGGTAACAGAGACAATACGTTTTCAACATAATTTGAGAACTGATTTTATCTCAAGGGCAGTAAACACTGGATTTCCAAAGATTTTCTTCTTGTACCTTGGGGGTCTTTTTTTGCAGCTACAGTTAAAATACCACCCTTCTGCCTATCCACTAGCTCATTTTTTCTGTTTCATTGATTAATATCCTTGATGAAGATTCAGTTTTAATAAGAAACCATTACCCAATTAGCACAAAGCTGGGCTATTGCAGAAAGCAAGCCGATGGACTAACTTCACACAGTTGGAATCTAAATTTCCCTTAGTAACTGTTTGAAAAGACTGAATCTACTAAGCCCATTCAAAGTAGTCAATATCTGACTTCCTGCAATCCTCCCCATTTTGTGATACAGGTAATAATTTTTTTCTTTGCAGTCAATGCAGCTGATTGTCTCTCAAGTGTCTTTTTAAGAATATTAACAACCAATAAGCTGCTGTCGACACATTACAGAAATTGATTCCCTTCATGAAAGATATAAGTACGTCTCAGGATTCATTTGGTCATTTCTTTGTGTGTGTTCAAAATTTCCATATTTAGCTGAGAAGAAAGCATTTCCTTCTGCATCCCTTAAGAAAAGCTTCTTCACAAAACAGCTAAATGTTGCTTTTTTTTTTCAGTTTTCCTACCAATATAAAGCACTGTGGAGCAGAGACAGGAAGAAACATAGTATATTTTCAAAGACATTGCGAACCATATATTTACTTTCAAGACCATTCTTAACAACGCCAAATTGGGTTTTGTCCCACTTTGAGAATAAATTGAAGATACAACAACTTCTTAATATGACGCAAAAATGATGTTACTGAAGTGACATTCTAAAGCTGTAGCTTTGAAGAAAAAATATATTCGCCTGATTATGTTTTTGAAATATTTACTTTAAATCTATATTTTCCTTAGAGAAGAGATTTAATGCCACCATATTTTTCAATAGAAAACAGTCAACCTCTTTTAAAATACTTCTGAGTGTGCAGCAAGAAATTGTAAGAAATCTTCCTGAATTCCTGACCTGTCCTTTCCTTTTTGTTTTCTCAAAAGATACTGACTGATTGAAACAGAGTCTTTGCAGCAACAGGCTGGGAGCAGTGAAAATGCTTTCCTGGGATAGTGACACATTCTGGATCTAAGCTCAGTAATAATTGCTGGTAATACTACTAAGGAAAAACTCATGATAGCTCTTCACTTCCTTGTTTTGTTGTTCACTTTCTCTTACCGAGACTCTTGTTGCTATTCGCTGGATGTCATCTGAACCTCTGAGAACATTCAATTTGTGTTATACCTCCAGCTTCTCAGTTTGTCTGGCTTGCTCATTTTCTAGACAGCAAGTTGTCCAAGCTGCCGTTATGCAACATCCGAGGTCAATGCTATGGAAGTCTGTGGTGAGAATCACAACTTCAGAGTGATTGTTCACATGGAGAAGTTTATTCACAAGGGCTGATGGAAGCTACCGAACATCATTGCCAGGGCTCTGCCTACTCAGGGTGGGGCTGCCCATTGCTCCTGCCTGATTTGCATGGGGTCCCTCCGTGAGAGACTGAACTGTTATCTCGAGCTATTTGTCTCAAAGATTGTTTGCTGTGACAAGCCACTTATCCCAGAGATGGCTTGTTTAAGCAGGGCACTCCTCTGTCCAAAAGGACGATTACCAGGCCACTGAGGTGTCCAGGGGAGGAGACGGGCCAGAGCCAACGAAGAATGTGGAGACTACCATTCTCATGGAAACTGTAGTCTTTGAGATAAGATACTGGTTTCTGGTATTGATCACGCGAAGGTTGTGTGACAGATGAAACCTGCGGCGGGTGAACAGTGCATGAACAGCATGTATGTGCATGCATCATCGGACTGTGCCCTATAAAAAAAACATGGAGACAAGCCGTGGTGTGCACCCACCACCGAAGAATAGAAGACTGAGGACCAACGGGATGCCGCTGGATCCATGGTGGTGACTATTCTTGCAACTCTATCCTGACTACTTGCTTGATTTCTGACTTTTCTTCCATTCTATCCTATCGCTACTATTTTCTGCTTTTGATACTAATAAAAGCTCTTTGGGGTATACAGCATTTGACCCCGTTTGTGCCTTAATCTCCCTCTTGGGACCATATTGAAACCTTCCCTGACTTTGGATTGGGACACCCTGTTGGCCCCTTCCTCCCCCTGTCCATCCCTCTGGACAGTGGCCCTGCCATCATGAACATCAACTGGCTCTCCCTTGCTTGGTGTCATCTGCAATCTTGATGGGACTTCAGCAGCCTGCTGTATCATCTCATCATGGGACTCTCTCTGTAAAATGCATTTTACACCACAACCCATTACTATTAACATAATAAATGAATAAATAAATGAAGAAATAAATAAATAAATATGTGAATTAAGGGTCTGGAACACACTCTTTCCTACCCAACTTCAGTGGTTTCACAGCTAGAATATGAGGTCAATTTTCTGTTTCCCTGTCTAAATAAGTGAATAATATTTCTACACGATATTAAATGCAATTAATTGCCTCAGCACTTCCACCCTGTAGAACCAATGCTTTAGAAAATTTTCACACTAAAGTTAGAGGAAAGGGGCAGTTATAACCCGCGCCCATCCCACATCTTCTGCCTCCAAATTCCTGCTCCATCTCTTACATTAAATTTAGCAAGGTGTGGTAGTTTCACTCATTACATTCATGAAAAACCAGCTGTACAATAATAATAACAAGGATACACGAGCAATTGTTCTTTGTTTTTGCTAACCAAAGAGACTGACAAACCGAGCAGAAAAAACACAGGAAGATAAAGTGAAACAGAAGACTACGCCTTCTTTATTCTTATGCAGCTTGCCTAGCTTTTATGTACCTGCAAAGTCCTCAAAGCTGGTGTTTGTCCGCTCGATACCTGAGTAAGTGCCTACACTCTGTGATGATGCTTCCCCCAGGCTCCCCATCACCCCAAGTTGCTCAGGGGCCAGGCCAGGAGCGTCGTCCGCCACAGAGGTGACTTCCCCTCTGTCGTCCTCATTCTCACAGACATGGTGCAGAGCGTGTTTAGAATTGTTCTGGTAACAAAAGGAAGACCTTTGGTCAGCGTGTGGCTATGTATCCTGTCATATTTGGTGGCCGTGTGAGTAACAGATTCATTTAAAATGATGGCAAGTTTGCTTTCGGGTGTTTCCCTCAGCCTGATCCGAGATGAGGAGCTTGCCCCAATTCTGTCGTATTGGAAAAAACACCCACACTGGTAAAACTGTCGTGTCATGGGTGAAGATTTCTCAGTCTTTTCATTTGTTTTCCTTTCTAGACGTATTCAAAACACATCTTGTAAATCAGCTCAGGGATTTTAAACTCACTGTTTCCTCCCAACACAAATGCTTCAACCACTTGGCAACTAAACCAATTTGTTGTTTTCTGTCTGTCTGGGTAAGAGATTATTGTTTTTATTATTTCCCTCTCTTGTTCACAATTCCGTGTGCCACACTGCTTCCCGACTGAACACTGCTTGTATATATATGCTGTGATGCCAGTTCCCATTGCAGCCATGTGAAAACCACTGATTTGTTGGTGCCTCGTGCACAGCTTTCCTTCTCCCCTCTTCTGCTGGGAAAGTGTTCTTCTTCTGACACTTCAATAGACATAAACTGCAAAGTCCTTTGAAAGTAAGGCTGAACATGAACCAGAGTGGTTCGAAATGTCTTGCTTTCATTCAGCCTTTCTCCTGAAGGGCTGATGTGCTGCAGCTGAACTCATCCATCATGGAAGTTAATGTGTCGGGGGAGTCTGGGAAGGTGGCAGGGAAGAGGGCTGGGTAGAAGACCAGGGATTTATCAGCTGATAGTGCTTCAAGCAGAGGAGATACTGTGAGTTCAGAGATACCTCGATGCAATGAAAATGTATTTGGATATCCCTTTGAAATGAGTGCTGTTAAACTTGCAAACATCCGGTGCACCAGCTCCACACAGAAAGTGTCCCTTCTATTGGACCATGAAGTCCAAAATCCATTTTCAGCAGTATGAACCAGTAGAGAGCTGGAAACGAGAGGGAGACAGAAAAGATTGCAATGAAAAGGCTGAAACTGCACTCAGAATTTTCTCCAAATATCCTCTTTTGCTGTTTTCACAAAGTCTGGATGCTGCCCTGCAGCAAATGACTGAAGGGGGGAAAAGGTTTGTCATGAAAGTAGTTTAAAATAGCCCTGCCTGATAAACAAAAAAACCACCAGCCTTTGTATCAAAGAAAAGACGGCTAGTCCAACAAGCTCTCTTACAGATATCTTTTCAAGGATGTCAGGACAGAAGTTGTCGCCTTAAAAAAAAAGTTTTTCTTCTTCTTTTTTTTTTTTATATGTTGCTGTCATGAATCTCACTATTTAAGTAAAGAGGGGGAAAAAAAAAGGGACTGAGATGCTTTGTTATTCTGTTATATTGGCTGAGGTATTTCCCTGAATTTCCCCTTTGCTGTTTTCTCTGGCTTCTGTTTGCTGGTGTGTAGACTGTTAAGGCCCTGACACTGACTTGCACAACATTGTTCCTCTTTGGACCAAGCCTGCAATACTTTGAGAGGGCTAAGGGAATACGGCAACGTAGGGCTGACCACGCCAGCTCGGGTCTGAAGGCCAGTAAACCCAGAATCGTACCCATAAGCTTTTTTAAGAGATACGAACAATTCAAGCCCAGAACTCATTTTTGTACTGATGCTTAAGGTTAATACTTTCTCTGCAAGCAGTTAAACTTTATGAAGCATATGTGACATATCACCATCCATCAGACACTGCAGAGAAGATATGTTATCTGTCACACCCACCTTGGGGCACTGATACGCTTTCAAAGTCTTTTAATATTGCTGAGCATGTTCTCAGTGTTACTAGATTTCACCAGCCTGGTTGAAAACAAAGTCATAAAAGGAGACATGGAGGCTTATCTGGTAAATTAATGAGGTAAATTACTTATAAGTTACATTAATTCCAGATGGCATAGAGGTTGTATTGTAAGTCTGGCATAAACCAGAGAGAATGCCAAATATTAACCACAAAATTAAATGTAAATAGCCCTCTTAGAGGTCTTCTAATTGAATATCCAGCAGAATGACTTTGATATCAAACCCATGTCAAATTAGCAAATCTAAGAGGAAAACCTAATCTTTAAAGTGGACCTGTCATCAAAACATACACAGGAAGTCAATTACTCTTCTTCTGATGAGACTGAGCAGAAAAATGCTTTTCCCCAAGCCAAAAGCTATGAGAAATGACACAATCTTCTTTTAGGAACGGAAGTCGATTAGAATAATTACACAGTGCATGAGAGGTGATTCTTTCTGCTCACTGCAGCCAGACTAAGCTGCATTTGCAAACTGCCATATATATACAGGAGTTTTGTCTTACTTGGTTTAATGGTCACCTCCAAAAGGGACATTTTGTTTTCCTTTCTTTGTAACGTAATATAGGAGCTGCATTAGCCTGTGAAACAGCACAGGTTCAGGTCCTAACTACAATCTAACATTCACCAGGAAAGCACAAGATTCGTGTTAAATCAGGGGACTGTTTCTTCACTTTGTTTGTGTTTTGCATCAGATGCATCCTGAGATAACCTTCCTTTCCGTATGTACTTTTGTGGGAACATAAGACGGTAATCCCAGTTCTTAACCTCAGAGACATAACACGCATGCTTAACACGGAAGGATACTAGCTTTACTAGGTTTTCTTTGTGGTCAATGGAGAAAAACTCTTGAATGTTCTCTTCTCATTACAATTTCCGTTAGGAGAAGCCTCTTTATTGTTACTAAATGTAAGTGAAGCTTAAACAGACAAGGTTTAGATACCTGAAGCTGGGTGGCACAGTCACCTAACAGAAAGCAGAAATAGTTTTGTCTGAACTAAAGATGACAGAAGTGGGTGACATGTATTGGGTGACATAGTTAAGCAAAACAGTGAATATGGAATTATGAATGCCTTTAAAAGATTTTTTTGCAACTAAACCAGAACATCTAATTAGTTTTACAAAGTATCCCATTAATGAGTGTGAATATTACGGTGTAAGTAACTAACTTATGCAATGCAAATTGCCTGTTGCCAAATATTTGCAATTAGAGTTTTAGCAATAAACTTCAGAGACAGCTATGCAGCAGAAGAAAAGTGAAGGTTGAAAGCTCCCAGATTTTTTAGAAGCATAAAATGAAGATAATCATGTCTCTCAGACAGATTACTAATTGCAGATTGCACATCCATTTCCTCAAGTAATGAAAACTTTGGAATTTCACAGTGGTCTGAGAGAAGCATCTCTCTGAGAAAAGCAGGAGATTTTTCTCTAATGGGTCCAAAGCACTCAGTTATTAATAAATGTGGATTTGTCAGAAATTTCAGCAGTTTCTTCCCTCTTGCAAAATATACCCTGCTCATACTTCTGAAAGAAGTAAGAAATCTTGGAGAAGAAACACCACTCTAATACTTCTATAATAGCTTACTTTGTAAACTTTCTAATCTAGCCATAACATAGTTGCAGTTGTGCTATTAAATCAGCTAGATTAGTCTTCAGGAAAATACTTTAACAGCCCTTTCCTACTTGGAAAAACATAATCTGTTCTTTCCATTATAAAATTGAATCAGCACTACACTTACAGAGGCAGAAGGGGAAGAGGAGATAAACACAGGGGAAATTATCTCAGAGGGCTAAGTTGAAATACTGAGGCTGGGGAAGGAAAGGAAAATAGAAGTTGGCTATATTAGGCAAAAAGACTTCTTAGGGGTAGAAGAAATATGGCACCAGAAGCAGAAGAAACACCCTGATACTGTACCATGCAAAGCATGATGAAGCTGTACCATTTATTAGTCAGCAGTGATGAGCTCACTGTAATATAAGTAATTATGCCTGTAACATGACACGCACAAAAGAAGAGATATTGCATTTCCATGTGTTTTAAAGGTCTTTCATGACAAGACTTTCCAATCTGAAAACTTAAAATCATCATGAGTATTATAAAAAAAGTACAAATCATGGTGAGGAGTTCTGCAATAAAGCTGTTTCAGAAGTAGCTCTTGAGAGGAACATTATAACCTTAAATGGGAGATGCAGAGAGGTTTTTGTTTGAAAAAGGAGAGAGGGATCAGGTTTTCGATCACAAAGAATGAATGAAGGTGTGATAAAAAATATCAATACATTGAATACTGAAGTTGGACAGAGGTCTTCTTGACATGATTCTCGGCGAAATACTACAGTGCAAACTCAAGGCCTGCAAAAGCAAATACTGGTTTTGTATCGTGTGTGACTGGACTCTAGAACTCGCTACCAGAAGAAACCACTGCAGCCGACGGTCCAGCCCCATTAACACACGAGTACATGGAATTGGCACAAACATCGGAAACTGTACCAATACCGTCCTACAGAAAGAAGGGGCAGCCTTTAAACCCTGAATACAGAAAGGAGGAGAGCAGGCTGCTCGCCTCCTCTCCTGAAGGGACGAGCACTGGCCATGTTCAGAGGCAGGAGGCGTGCAGGTTGGCACCAGCGCTGATCCATCCCCAGTTACCCTCCACAGAAACGCCCCACTGCAGCGCTTGCTGATCTGGGAGAGACGGTGCAGCAGTGAACACGCAGCAGCTTCTTGGCAATAGGAGACTGTTGTATAATGGAAATATTTCAGCGAGAAAGCTGGTACTTATGTCCAGTGTTTCTTGCTCGTTCAACCCCAAAATATGCCGTGTGTTTACAGCACATTCAGGGACACACTCTTAGAGCCGAGGGACACTTGCACATTTGCAACAGCAGCAGTAATGAAGCTGAAAAATGTACAAATAATAAAAATATCAAAACCACAACAATGAGAAAAAATAGCCACACGCTACTCATTCTAGCAGTATCATTTTTGGTTAAAAGTTTGTAGTCTAAAATTTCACAAGCTCAGAGCATATTCCATTCAAGGAGTTCACAGATCTTTATGCACTGAAAGGTGCAGATTATTGATCATGTAGATTAAGAAATTACTTTAGAAAAGGAGGCACTTTTGTTGATTACAATATGCAAGAAACAACTCAAGGCAAGGACGTTTGAAGTAGCAAGATTACATTATTGTTATTGGATAAAGAAGATGTGATTTACCACTGTATTTTTGCAGATTTCAGAGTAGCACAAATACCTATACAAATGCAGTGGCACATGCTTGGTATAATCGATTAGTGAAGCAAAACGGAAAAGAATCTTTCACAATTTTACAGAAAACGGAAGACATGGGACAGGAGCTAAGACTACTTCTCTGACCTCCAAGATTGGATTTTCACTAAAAAAAAAAGATGTTTGTCATTTCAGAACAGATAATTTGACTTTTCTGCTTGTTAAAATGCATTTCCTAAACAGTTCATGTAAAAAAAAAAAAAAAAGAAAGAAAAAACCACCAGACATCATAAAATTTGTCAGAAAATTATTCTTTTCAACTATTATTTAGCATATTTACCTGGTCTTACTATGCCATCATTATGTCCCTGCCACATAACTGCTACATTAAAGCAGTTAAAATAAATACTAACAATACCTGACAATAAACAGCTAAATAGTAAGTACTCCAGTCAGCGTGCTAACACCAGCAGTCAGCAAATGAGCATTTGTTACCTAAATGTTTGGGTGCACAGAAATCAGGTCATGCAACTCGTTGTAAAAACTAATGAATAAACCTGGATAAAAGTCATTATACTGATTTTCTCTAAGCTGTGTTTTTTTCCTATTTCAAAGCAACATAAAATTGCAGTGTGTGCAATTGTTTGAGAAGGGAATCACAAGGGAAAATTAGATACATTACAAAGTTTTTCTAACAGACTAAGTTCATAGTTTTTGTCCTTAGGAATTATGTTTTCCTGAGAAAAACAGCAGCAGCTAGTTTGTGATAGAACATTAAAAAAAAAATTCATGATATTAAATTAAAATGTTTAAATGAAAACAAAAATTAGTAGCATTTGTCAAAAAATGATTTTTTCCTTTTCAAAATAGATTTATTTATTTATTTATGGCTTTTTTCCTAATCATGTCTAAAACTAATGGGAATACTGAGTAGCCATTTAAAACCCTTTTGTATATTGGGAGTACTCTTGTTAACAAGAATCCTTTAATAGTATCATTTTAAGTGTGTCACCCCTGTTGCTTATGAATGCATTATGTTTTTTAGCTTTTCCTCTGTAATTGTTGTCTACTTTTGAAGCTGGTCACATGTTAAAGCAAGCTGTGATATAAATTTGAGGAGAATAAGGTGTTGACTGTGGTTGACTAATGATGTAGACAAAGTAACCCTTATGTCCAGTAAACTGCCAGCTCACCAACCCTTACAACGCTGTACAATCCTGTACTCTGAAATAGTGATCTTAACCTACTGCTGATAACCGAATTGGAAAACAAGAGATACCAGAAAAGTTAGCACACAATATTTTGTATAGAAGAACACTATCACATTTTTTGATGATTCAGTATTTCTTTTAAAAAAAAAAAAAATAGTTTCCCCCTAAAAATATTTTTTTTTCCTTCACTTCAGTGAACTTTGAGGTTTTATCCCAATATTTTCAGAAACTTTTGATCACTTGAAACGTATCAACAACAGTTACTAATACAGTTAGTCCAGACAATAAATGTGCTTTCTGTAGTTACAAGAATGGTTTTTTAATTGTTTGGCTTAGAATGTCAAGCAAGTGTACTGATGAAAAAAACTTGTGCTTAAAATTCGTATCCTTTTTTTGTATAATCTGTTAATATAGAACAGCAGATTTCATCAATACTGTAAAAAAAAAAAATTAAAAATTGGGTGTTTCTTCCACAAAAATGTGGTTTAGGTTAGGATATGTGGTTTATGATAGGGATTTTAACGTCTCTCACCTCTCCCAGTCTTTTAACTACATTTAACTCTTCTCTATAGGAATTTGATTTTTCAGTGACCAACACTTCCCAAAGTTGGTTTTCTTCATGAAAAAGAAATTATCAAAATATTTTCACCTTGCACCATTGTTTTCACATTGTGTTTTATAAAGACCTCTCCCAAGTCCCTACAAGGAAATATCCACCCTGCCATTGCCTCCCCAGCTGAGAGAGGTTCCTGGCTGACATGTTGACCCAGCAGCATTTGACCCCATGGCATCCCCTTCAGCAGGACCAGGGCGTCCAGGCTTGTCTTCTGCTTGGGACCTGAAGGGCTCATGGAGAACACCTGGGCTTCCTGGCCGTCAGTGCCCTTCGACAGGGCGCAAACGAAGAGCTTCCTCTGGACAAAAACAGAATCAGGAGAAAACCCCAAACCTAAATGCTATGATCATTCACCCGTGAAGAGTTTACGCTTTTCTGACAATGATTGCTTTGGGTTTTCTTCAGTCCCAGGGACTGTGTTTCAAGTAACTCAGCAGCACCAGTTTGCAAATAACTCAGCAGCACCAGTTTGCAAGTACAGCGGCACAACTTATGCATTTTTAAACATTTTTAAGAAGCATCCTGAGCCTGTGTTGCTGCAGCCAAAGTACAAAACATGTTAGAGAAATAACTGCTGCTCAGATTCTTCTATAGCGGCTCCTTTATGACCAAAGCCTTTAATGCAGAGCAAACCTGCTACTTGCAGCCATGGATCATCAAATACTTCAATTCTCTGTGTCAGTCTTCTCCCCAGCATCAATGTCGACATATCTCACTCTCTAACGTATTCGTATTCAGTGGTCCCAAGAGGCTACATGGGGTCAGGCACCAGTTTGCCTCACCCACATAGCTTTCATACAGTTTCTCCAGGTCCATAACAGACACAAAGCCAGGGAAAGAAGGCAGATATTGGTTAAATTGCGTCCACTGCAAAACATGCCCTTTCCCCAACAAAGGTGAACACTCAATGAGAAGCTAAGGGGCAAGTATAGAAACAGAAATACCATGAGTTTTCTCTAAGGAGTTGTGGGCCAAAAGGGAAGGGGAAGGGTTCTCATTTTAAAAGAATTTTCGGTACAAACTTAATTAAAAAAAAAAACCCAAACACCTCCCCTCCTCCCCCCACTCCCCAAATGTTAAAAATAACTGTACAAGGCTGGTTTCTTTAAATATCAGATTATAATTCTTTTTCAGCTACGCATCTTCCCATATGTTGGCAAATGATACACATTTTCAAGATTTTTCTCTTTATATTCCTGGAGTTTAAAACTGAAAGAAAATGTTTCCATGAAAATGTTTATTACTTGAGTTTTGGTTTTCTTAAATTAATGTTTGAACAAGAAAATTTATGATAGGCCCAAAACTTTTAGCTGACTGACAAAATTGACAAAAAAATTGCTGTTTTCTCAGTAGCTTTCAATTTCTGTGGTTGAAGAAGTAATTTGAACTGTCACTGGACGTAAAAATCAGACAAAGCTTATGCATGTCTTCAGTAGTCTTACGATGATCCTAAAATGAAAAATGTATCCAGATACCCAGATCCCAACAATTCTGTACTGCCAGAAACATTCCAAGCGGCCACTGAATGATGGCCTCTGTAGCTTTGCTGGGTTTTTTGTACAACAGCAACATTGCCCTGAACATACAGTTTTTATGCCGAAATTCATTCAATTGCAGTAATTAAGGAAACTAAATGGCAGAAGAAATAGAGCCACAAAAGACTAAAGTGGCATGTCCACAGGTATAAACCCAACTGTTGACTGAGAAGAACGGAGCCCAGCATGTCCTCACTTGCCAGCCAGGCCACTCTTTAGACACCACCCTGATTCTCCCTACCAATGCAGCTAATTTCAGAGGCAGGACATTAGATGAAACACACCACTGATCTGCCAACCTCATGTCTACGTGAAGTTTAACATCCTCAGCTTCTGCTGAGTTCAGCAAATATGAAAAGGTACAGAGCAGCTTGGAACATGAGAGAACAGTGAGACAACCTTTTGTCTCTTCCATTTTTAAAAAATACCATTAGAGATTTAATGACTGATACAATAATTATGATACAGTGCTTGTGAGATTCCAGATCATTAACCTCCTCTGCCATGTGTAAAATGGAAAAACTCTGTCGTTACTATTAAAAGAACAGTACACAGAAATAATTAATACTTATTAGACTAGTCACACTGAAAATAGGCGAACATAAGCAGGTGCTGAGGCTGGAGCGTGCCGCCTCTGACTCTGCAAAGGGAGTACAACACAGTTGTGCAAAAGCCCGCTGTCATCTCACGAGGGTGGGATATCCCACCCAGTTTGCAGTTGCACGTGGGAGGGCATGGGTCTTCTGTAGGTCCTCTGTTGTATCTGCCAGTCCTACGTGGACACCCACATTCACAAAGCCTGGTGCCACTGCAAGAGACTCTGGGATTTCCTCTGGTTGCCTTGTCGTGTTGCAAACAGAGGGCCAAATTCTGCCTGTTCTTGCACAGACATGGAGAAACCCTTTCTCTCCTTCAAACCCTATTGAGAGCATTATTTTGCTGAACAAAAGGGCTGTTGCTGTCATTGTGTTGGTGCTATCACAGGGGAACGCAGTGGCTGAATTCCTTTACACCTGACCCATGATATCTTCCCTGGGATTCAGAGACCTCTGGGACACTGCCCAGCTCTCCAGCATTGCTTCTCATCCAATGATAGCTGGAAACAAAAAAAATTAATGGAGAAGAAGCCAAGAAGGCATCAGCACCAATTCTTTATTTACACCGTTTCTCAGAGATTCTACACAAGTAAACAGAAAAAAAAAAGGAAAATAAAAATTCCTGTGCAATTTCTGGTCCTTGGCAGTGTGATATATTCTGTTAGTAGTTCACAGCTAAATCTCCCAATGTCCACAACTGTTTCATCTCACTGCAGTAAAACTCAATGTCTTAAAGTTAGACACGCCTGGCTGATTCCTACTCTTTGCTTAGAAGAAGAGGGCCCAGCTGGATCATCTAGGAGTCACTTCTGGCTTTGGAATTTTTTTCAGAGCAGCTAGTTAGCCTGTATCAGTCCTGTTTTAGGAGTCTAAGGTAAGGACTAATAATAGCTGTTGACTATATAGCGCTATGTTGTGATTAGAGGAATCTGACACAGCATGGGATCTTGGTCAACTGGCCAAATACTTTGACATCAGATCCAAGCAGGCTTGGCTCCCTCAGTCACCTGAAAATCTCAGTTCAAACAGCTGTCTTCTGTCCCGCTTCCTACAGCACCTTCACCTGGACGAAGGATTAGTTAGTTCATTGCTTTCCAATGCCCTTTTCCTCAACAAGGGACGCAGGAAAAATGTAACGAGATAATGAAACACAAACATATTTGGTAAATCTGACCAGCCTTTTTAGTCCTCTTGAAAGTAACATCTCCTAAATGTCAGATGGCAGAAAGCCAGGACCTACGTAATGACTGAATAAGACATGCCCTGTCCCAGACAAAAAAGATGCCTACCCATTATCATAGGGCCTCAACAATTTCCAAAATTAATTAGAATACATTACGCTTTACATTTTGTAAGTCTTAATTCAAATTTTAATGAAAGGAATCAGTACTAGTTGTGGTTTTCTGAAAGACCACTGTAATTTCTGAAGGCTGCCCATCTACATATTGACTATACAGGTGTATTACCACTTCAGCTGGGATCAAGACCATGCTTTTAGAGTGAATTTCCCAGTCATATCCATGTACGACAGTCCTGGTTTTGGCTGGGATAGACTTAATTTTCTTTCTAGTAGCTGGAATAGTGTTATGTCTTGGATTCAGTATGAGAATAACATTGATAACACACTGATGTTTTCAGTTGTTGCTGAGTAGTGGCTAGACTAAGTCAAGGATTTGTCAGCTTCTCATGCCCAGCCAGCGAGAAGGCTGGAGGGGCACAAGGAGTTGGGAGGGGACACAGCCAGGAACTGACCCAAAATGACCAAAAGGGTATTCCATACCAGGTGATGTCATGCCTAGTATATAAACTAGGAGGAGCTGGCCTGGGGGGATGGCTGCTCGGGAACTAACTGGGCATTGGTCAGCGGGTGGTGAGCGATTGGACTGTGCATCGTTTGTACATTCCAATCCTTTTATTGTTACTGTTGTCTTTTTATTGGTGTTATCATTATCATTAGTAGTTTCTTCTTTTCTGTTCTATTAAACTGTTCTTATCTCAGCTCAAGGGTTTTACTTCTTTTCCTGATTTTGTCCCCGATCCCACTGGGTGGGGGGGAGTGAGTGAATGGCTGCGTGGTGCTTAGTTGCTGGCTGGAGTTAAACCACGACATTCAGTCATACACAGACTAATTCTTCTGTCGATACAGATAGTCACCCTGTTAGTTCTCAGACTCCTGAACTGTCAAGGCATTTCAAAAGAAGATGACAGTAATCAGAGGCTATATTGAGGAAAGAAAACAGCAGCACCCTTCTTGAAGCATTTTACCATGGTCATAATAAGTCAAAGCCCAAGACTATGTTGAACACGGGAATCTGTCAGTAAGAGTAAAGGAAGACACCAGATGTAAAAGGACGTATTATAAATGATGCATGAGATATCAGACGTGCTGATGTTAAAATTAGAGCTGGTCTTTAACATTTCATAGAGGACAAAGACATGCATGCTTCTGTAACTGAATTCCTGCCACTGCAGGATAGGCAGCAACTGCTTCTGACAAGCGTACTACCTGTAAGGAAACATAAGAAGACACTTAATCATTTTTGTAACTGTTCTTGTCACTTGAGACAACAGAAAGTATTGCCCTCTTCTCTCCTCATTTTCATGAGCTGCATACAGAGAACAGACATATTTCTCCACTCCACAGGAGATTTTCAACACCAATTTTAGTTAAAGCATTTGTATTAGTGCTAGAAAATTAGTCAGAAAAAAGTTCAAGGTCAAAACCACACACTCAACAAAAACTACTTTTCTAAATTCTGTAAAGCCTCCACACAAATCTTAAGAAAGCTGGCTTTCTAAAACTTGAGTTATGGAACATTAGGGTTGATATAATTTTAAATCTTAACGGCTAGATACCATGACCACTACGTAGAGTCCCTCCCTAGCAAAAAATGTGAATCCGCTTGTCCTTATTGATGGTACACAGGTACAGTTAAAACTCAAGCCTGATCCAAAGTACTTACAGTCTAAGTGTGAGAAGTGAACAGTTAGAACAAACGATGGGTAAAGCAGCAATGAGAGGCTTGTGTGAGTCGCAGTCAAGGAGAGAAAGAGATCTGACTGCCCACTGGGAGGAAAAAAAACCTCAAAGGTGAAGAAAGATATACAATATCCGCTACCTTCCCTATCACATTCATGAGGAACATTACGGTTCTATTCAACAAGAATTTTCCAATGGGAAGCTTTTTTTCAGTCGGGCCTCACTGCTACTTAGAGTAAAAAAAAATGTTAGTGCTTCTGAAAATACTGCTTTTAACACACTGTGAATACTAAATGGACAATGTGATTATTTTGATAAAGAACAATGTGAAAGGTCAAGAGAGGCGATTCTGCCCCTCTCCTCTGCCCTTGTGAGACCCCACCTGGAGTCCTGCATCCAGCTCTGGGGTCCTCAGCACAAGAAAGACACGGACCTGCTGGAGCAGGTCCAGAGGAGGGCCACAAAAATGGTCAGAGGGATGGAACAGCTCTGCTGTGAGGAGAGGCTGATGGAGTTGGGGTTGTCAGCCTGGAGAAGAGAAGGCTCTGGGGAGACCTTATTGTGGCCTTTCAATATATAAAGGGTGCTTATAAGAAAGCTGGAGAGAGACTTTTTACCAAGGCCCATAGTGACAGGACAAGGGGTAATGGTTTTGAACTGAAAGAGGATAGATTTACATTAGATATAAGGAAGAAGTTCTTTACAGTGAAGGTGGAGGGACATGGGAACAGGTTGCCCAGAGAAGCTGTGGATGCCCCATCTCTGGGAGTATTCAAGGTCAGGTTGGATGGGGCTTTGAGATGTCCCTGCCTACAGTGGGGATTCGAACTAGGTGATCTTTAAAGGTCTTTTCCAAGCCAAAGCATTCTATGATTCTGTGTAGCACGTGGTCTCTTTCACAATGTAAAAAAATGTACTCTACCTGCCTGCTTTTAGGTTTTCCCATGGTGTAGAAAGCCATAGTACATTGTGCAGTGTTCAGCGTCATCACAAAGAGAAGCTACAGTTTGATCAAAATAAATAGTTACTCAGAATTAGTTAGCTATGCAATTTCAGCTTCTCAGTCTCAATTGTATGTGAAAACCACTGACAACCAATACAATTACTTTCTAATGTAGTGCAGGTCAGCTTTTCAGACAATGAAATAGTTGTCATCTTGGCAGAATCTTAATTCTCATGATGATGTGCAGAGGCATCCTTCTAACACAAATATAATTCAGTCACAAATAAATGCCTAGTAAATATTTGAAATTGAATCCTAAAATTTTTTATTCTTTTAATAGGGCAGCTTGTTTTCTATGACCGGCTTGCATGTGTGATTCATTTGTTTCTTATTACTAGATCAAGGACTGAAATGGTTGCATGTAAAACTACATATATGGTGGAAAGTGGAATTACTCGTATATCATAATGTGCAGAAAACTTCATGCCCTCTAAACGTGAAGCCTCTCTGCTCTAAACATACAGGTAACATAAAACGGTGACTAAGTCACATAACTGTGATTAAGATGGTTTTGCACCTTTGAAATCTCTTGGCCAATTCAGAATTATTGTTTTTGCAAGGGTGTTTGGGGCTAGAAAGTTGTTTAACAAATAAGTTGTAATTTAAAAATCTTAAAACTCTGAAATCTAATACGTATTAAACTAAGTTATTCTAAATAATGTTGCTTTCAGTTGAAGAAAAAAAATTACTTGACTTTTAAAGGAGAATTTTTTTAAACCATTTTAGGCATTGATAAATTGTTATTTCTTAACATAAATAAGGAAATGAAAGTGGAATTTAAGAAACATCTTAAAAAAAAAAACACAAAAAACTGAGCTTTTACCTCTAGAAAAGTTTTAGCAATGAAGATACACCCTGCCTCATTTTATAGGTAGAATTTTTTGAAATCAGACTTTGCTAAAAAAATGGATGCTACTTTCCATGGAGCAGAGTCACAGACAAGCCTATTTTAAATAAAAGACTATTGCTTGTTTTTCTTTTCCATTTTCTAAGGAGTTATGACAAGCCAGTTGAATCACAAATTTAATAATATGTGCTAAGATTTTTATTACAAAGTTGTAAATGAGCTTCTTTGTGTATCTCAGTGTATTTCCTTCTCTTTTCAAAGCCTGATTGCAGACTGATTTAAAGCAACTAATAATAAACACAAATAAAGCCTAAATGTCAACCAGGGAGGTGTTCCTAATGTTGCTTTCTCTCTCTCCTAATTAGTTGGTGTAAGAAATTTAATGCACAGGGATTTAAAAGCAAGCAGAGAAACCACTAAAGAGTGGAGTGCAGACATAGGCACTTTCCCTACAAGCCTACACTTGATAAATATTCATGCAATAAACTTTGTGTGACACTAAAGCATTACTGACCTCCTGTTGCTGCAGAGCAGCAAGTGGGAGGTGTGCTGCACCACTGCGTCTGGTGTTACTCTAACAGAGTCTAATTAGAAAACCTGTTAGTATCCCCAGGAGGGTTTCTGAAGAAGTCAAAAGGAGATAAGCAACAGTCAGTGATTAGCCAGATAATCTGACTCAGTTAACTGAGTCAGACATGCATGAGAAAAGCCTCTGCAGCTTGCACGTGTCTGCAGGAGTGACTAATGGTGGGATTTCAGTGCATTTGGAAGACAGCATGTCAACGGTAATTGGGTCAGACTGTCCTTGCTACAGTCCCTGATTAAAAAATGCTATGCTTGCTTGCTTCACCCAGTTGAGGCTGACCTTGGATGCTACAGATGATAGTTTAAACAATGCTTTTGCCAACAGTACGATAGAAATCATTAGCAAGACAGAAAACAAAATACAGGAACTGTCACATTGGATGAGACGAGTATTTTGTCAAGTCCAGTATCATGTCCCTCCCAATAACCCGTTCCAGATGCTTCGGATGAAGGTGAGAGAAACCATGCTGTTGGAAAGCTGTGGAGTCAGTCTTCCACAACGAAAAGGTGGCTGGTGTTCCAAGTCCCTCTCTGTTAGAAAAAAAAGGCATGCAGCCCTGCTGTTTAGGGTTACAGCTACTGAGGCAGAAGACAATGAGGCTTAATTCCCTGTGACCATCAGTGTTATGTGATCAGCACAAGAGGGAAGAAGCAGGGAAAGGAGAAGCTTTCACAATAGCTTACCTGCCCAGCACAGGTGCTTAAATTTAGGCATTGTGAATGTCTTTCCTTGAGCTCACCGTTTTTTTCTCTGCTTGTTGTACTCAATGAATGATATTTGTCTTCCTCAGAAGAATAAGGTAAGCCTAAAATTCTTGAAGATGTTCAAGTTCATGAACATTTTTGCCATTAGGAAAAATAAAGAAAATAAATATTAGTAACAGGGATATAGTGCATTAACTGTTGTGCATCAGTAGATCTCATTGCACTTTACATGAGATACTGGGAGGCATTTTCTCCATTTTGTAGAGAAAGTCAACTTTTCTCTCAGGTTGTAGGGTAAAATTCTTATATCTGTAAATGGCCCCCTTCCCTATAAGCACCCAATTCATTCTGAAATTCCAGCACTTATTCAGTCCTGAAGATACACAGAATCACAGATGGTTGGCTTGGACATCCATTATGCAGTATTGTGTTTTGTTTTTCTGAGCTGTAACTCTTGCTGGTTCTAGCTGTATGAACTCCAAGAAGAAGAAGAAGAACAACAACAACAACAACAACAATGGCAATCTTCTCACAAGAACAAATGTGGTAATAAATACTCACATAACTATGTTCTAAGGCCAAAATTTTAAAATGAATAGCAATTTAGAAGCTTGATTTCAGGTGTTTAAACAGCCAGTTTTCTAAGAAGACAGAATTTGTGCTGTTTGATTGAGCTTCCTTCAGGGCTGCAAGTTGGATACTCAGCAAGGGATCCATCCAGAATTATGAATGGCCTTGAAAGACATTGCTTACCAAACCACATCTTTCCTGGGCACCTTCAGACAGCAGGCTAACAAAGCTGTTTCTCATAGTAGATGGAAAGAACCAACTGAATTTCAGAAGGAAATGGTATTTTAAATCAAACTACATAAAAATGTCTTACCTGAGATGAAAGCTAGGTCCAGTCTAGAGAAAAGCAAATTTCCAGTTGGCTCTCTTTAGAATTAGCATGATCTTTTCAGTATTCACGTACCCAGAGAGGAAGATACTAATGAAAACAAGCTTTAAATTCAAAGTTTAGCATGATTTCTAGCAAGCACAAGTTCAATTCTGCAGTCAGGTAAACAGTTATTGGTGATGAAATTATTTCTATTCATCCCAGTACTAGCAATGCAAATAAAAGCCATGAATTACACTGATGTCTTAAATCAGGGAGGAGGAAAGAAACAAACCAGCCCCAAACAAAACACCCAACAAACCTCTACACTAAGTTTTTAACCGTAAGACTTTTCCAACAATCAGTTTTTCATCACACTTGTTAGCAGTTATTTAAAGCAATGAAACAAGGTTACTCTCAGCATTAACCTTTCCTTGAGATTCTGCTGCTTCTCCTTGCAAGATACTTGCAAAGTTATTATCGACGATCAAGCTTTAACTTATTTCAGTAAAATCATAGAGCCTTTTATTGCTTATATCCAAAGCAAAGTCTACACTGCAGCTGACAACTGTAACAGCAGGTGGCCTTTGTCAGTCCTGTTCTTTCTAGTGGCAAAATCCATAATGCCAGGTAACGGATCCTTTATAACCTGTCCTGGACAGTGAAGTGCAGCAGCTTTAACACCCCTTGCAGCTGTGCTTGGCTGCACAGTGAAGCTAGAACAGCCGGTCTGCTGCCAGCTGTTAGGGCTTTATCCTTCTGCACCTTCCTGCTTATTTGCAGTGCTAAGGCAACAAAAAAAAGCTAGACTCTGCTGCTGTGCAGTTAATAATCGGCCAGTGGCAGTGAGTTCAGAAGCAGCGAAACCTGCTGTCTCTGCTTGCGAGGAGGGGTAGGACACGCTTCTGCCATGCCAGTTTTCAGCAGATTTACCATGGGCTGAAGTCTCCAAAACCAGCGCCAGGACGCAAGCAGCTGTGAGCATCAAGAGTAGGAGGCTCTAACAGGTTTGCTCTTCCTTTGGTCATTCTTGTTTTAATCAGAGCTCCTGGAACAGGAGTGAGAAATGCAGTATCTGGGGAAAAACATGCAAGCGGGAAGGAGACGAGGGTTAAAGACATCACCATCAGCAAGAATACAACAATAATGAAGAAATTCTCTGTGTCACTGAGTTTGTGAAGCAAGAAGCATGGCTCTTGAATCATGACACTGTCTTACTGTTATGGACAGAATAAATATGAGATAACAATTCATTCACAGTACATCTCTGTGAAACTTCAAAAAACGCACCACAATTAAACAAAACCAGACATAAACAGTATAAATAACAATACTTTTTGAGGGGAAACTCCACTTACTATGCTTAGTAAGCAAGCCCTTAGTAGAAAGAATTCCAGGAATCTCACAGGCTCAGATCACAACAAAGCCATGGCGATCAGTCTTGTTTGCACTACCACTTTGTAAAAACAGAAATAACCCCCCTAACACACCAAATGAGCATTCTGCTTGCTGAGATTTCAGCTAAATGTAACTACATTAAAAACTTCAAAGCCAGACTGCAGAAAGTTAGCTCAAGGGCAGGAAGAGAAGAGTTACACAACTTGTCACTCTCAAACTAGGGAAGTGGCAACCCACTACCTGAGAACCTTCCCCATCCTGAGACCTGATACCCACCAGAAATCTGTGTGTCAGACCCCCGTGCAGCACAGACATGTGCTTCACACCCGCTCCCTGTGCACATGCATCTCCTCCACCTTTACAGGGGATATGCATAAGCAAAGGCCCAACCAACTATGTTCTAAATAGCTAATCTTAAAATATCACACATGATAGCTAGGAAGGTTAACCTGAAATATTAACTGAAAATACTGCTTGCGTGGCTGGAACAGCTCCAGGAAACAAGTGATTTGTGTGATTAAATACACGCGTGCACAAGGTGACAAACAGCATTAATATGAGCAAGGAAACTTCTCGGCCAGCTCTCCAATACCTAACACAATGTGACCATCACTCCCTAGCTAACAGGTAGCCTGACCAGCCTGTATCTGTATTTACCATTCTGCCTGGACAAAGAAAAGGTGAACAGCAATTTCAGAACCGATCTGATGTCCCCAGTCCACGACAACTGCTCCTGGCACAAAGGAAAAGGAAGAACGAGTGCAACACATCGCGTGACCTGCTGCATGGACCTCCTTTGTCGGCCGGCCGGCAAGGGCCGTCTGCCATCTGTGCAACCGCGGCATTAGCCGGAGCAAAGGGGTGGGAGCTCACACAGTGATGGCCACCTTTGCAGAAAACCTGCACCTCTCCTTAGAGCAGAACAGAAGAGAATATTGCAGCTGGAAGGGACCTGCAACGACCATCTAGTCCATCTAGTCCCTTGTTGATCTCCCTTTCTCCCTCCCCAGCCGCTTCGCTTTGTCCAAGCAGAGAGTTTGCAGAGCAAAGCAGACCCTACAGAATACCTTCACACAATCAGTGTTTCCCTAGAAATAGGAACAAAAAGTTTTGATAAACTCAGATGACAGGGAGTTTAATAAAAAGGTATACAGGCTTCAAGGAGTAGCAGGCATCTGGCACTCCTTTCACTTAGCACACGGTCGAAGTTTCAATGTGGACAGCAGTGAGTCCAGGATTTCTTTATTTGTGGCAACCTATCACCTGACAAATACTGAGATACTTTATTTCCAGCCTCTGTTTTCCTCCATCTGAATTGCTTTTTTAGATTTTGTTAACATTTGCAAACCACTGCTATAGCCATGAGACCAAAATAAAACATCAAGAAGACACCTAAAACTCGTGGCGTAGACTTGTGGCGTTTTTGTGCTGCATCATTATTCACTGTGCTTTAGTTCCAGAGCTGCAGACTACAATATCATCTGGGGACAATCCCTTTACCTGTACCTAAAATTCCCTGAAGCACTTTTATGCTTCTGTTGCTCAATGCTACTCCAAACATATTTAGAGAGAAATGTTCTCTCCTTCATTACTTTGTTTGATTTTCCTTCCTGGAAAATATATAACATGTTCCCATTCCCAAGCTACACTTGTAGTAAAAATTTTTAAAGGAAGTTATGGGTGCAAGGTGAAGGTCATGAGATTATGTGTTAGCACTGAGAACTTTTGCTTCTAGTGCACTGCAACAGCACAACAAATCCTCAGCTAATTAAACTGGCCAAGCCCTGGGCCATGGGATGTCACTCACTTGCTCTGCAGTCCAGACGTCTTCCACGAATGTCTTAGTAAATCAAAAATATTTGCCAGGTTGTGACATTCAGTGCATCATGTTTCTAGCCCTGCAGTGAGAACAACAAGGAGGGCTTCTGCACTTTCCAAGAAAAAAATCCTAATTTATTAAAAGGATCAAGTCACTGCCCACCACAGGTAAGCTATTAACTTTAGAGTCTAAAACCTCCTTGCAGTCCAGTGAAGATGAGAAAGATGTTTTCAAGTGAGCAGGAGCTGTTATAGAATACTTGACACTTTAGAAAGTGTCCATTAAGAGTCGAAATACATGAAGCTCGCCTGAGGAATGTGCTGTCTCCTCAACTGAAGAGGAAAAGCAACAATGGGAAATGCTGCTCACAACAACAAGGAAGAACGCAGATGTACGAACGCAGCAGCTGCCATTGACAAAGTGAATATAGCAGAGTATAAATTTCGTCCAAATCCAAAATAAAGACATGCTGTGGGGAAAGACCTCAAAAGAAACGATATTACAACAGGGACATTTGCTAAGGATCAGCTTGCAACATGCAGCTTAGGGCGGTTTTCTTTGTGTCCTACCAGCACAGACTGACGACTGGCAATACAGCCTGGGCAGACTTAGTTTGCAATGGCAGTCTCTACCTGTGGAATCAGAATAATCTTTCCGCCTAAAAAAACCCCTACAGGATACTCTTCTCTTCACATAACAGGGCAGAGATGATTCATATACATGTTCACACCTTCCCCAGCACCAGCAGGACTCACATTTCAAGCCGCTGAGTGGTGCTTGGGGCTCCAGCGACATCAATGCAGCAGATCTGCTCTGATCAGTGAACGTGTGGTGCAATAGCATTGCAGTTACACCACCGCAATTTTTCAGGACAGGAAGATAACAAATTGAGCATAGATAGTGCCTTACTTCAGCCCAGCGAGGCTGTGCTCTCTAGGCTCCATCTACACTCTGCACAAAGAGACAAACTTCTCCAAGGCATGATGAAGAGCAGTTGAATTAGATCTCTCTTCTCAACTATCTCATATGTGAATCCAGCTCTTGTTGATGACTGCAGAGAGTCTTTGTTAATGAACCCAGAAGAGCCTGTTGTTGGGGTCTTCTGTTCCTGTGCAAGAGGAAGCACACTTACTTAGGTCTCAGTCTAATGCAGTTGATCCAGGCCACTTACTAGGACCAAAGAATATCCCAGATAAAAGGTCATACAAGTGACAGAAACCTAAGCTTTGCAGGGGGATACAACATCAAAATGAAAAGAGCAAAAAAAGGAAAACCTAGCAGGCTCTAGGATCCTACTTTTCTGTCACCTGTGGATATCTGGCTTTAACTGTTTTCAGATAAATATTATACATACATCCATCTTCAGACTTCTTCCACAGACATCTTTGAAAATAGCAATGCATCAAGGTACCACTGCACTTTACCTCTTCTCATCTCTCTGGATAAGCATGTGCAACTTCGGTTTGAATGACAGCTGAAGACCTGTACTGAGTGAAGAAGTGCTTTTAGGACTGGCTGTCAACAACAAAATACTTATTTTACATGTCACTGTCCTCCAGCACTTCTGTCAGTTCCTCTGCTTCCCGCTGGTTTGCATAAGTCTTCAAAAGTTGTTGATTTTTGCAAGCTAAACAGGCTGGCAATGCAGCACAGATTAAAATCATTGGTATGGAAGATTAAATTGCTGCAGTAAAATGGACTGATTGGAAACCATGCTTAAGCAGTCATCAACATAATTCACCAAGCAACCATTCAACAACACAAACACTTGGTAGATGTGCCCAAACTCTGACTACAGCTTAAAAATAATTACAGACAAAACACATTGTGTTTTGTTGTAAAATGTAAATCTCTTTAATAAAAGGCATTCCATAAAATGCTACATAATCATAGTAGCAGTCTACTTCCCAGTTTGTCCTATTGTCAATGACTACAGAGAAAAACAGAGAACAAAGGATCATGTATTGTATAAGTTTCCACAGCAGATGACCTTACTTTCCTAATGTGCCACATTCATGGTTTGGGTTTTTTTTTTAATTATTTTATTTTTCTTGTTCTTGTTGATGTTTTCTAGCTGAGTGGAGCAATTTCTAAAAGTTTGCAAGAAATACCGAGGAATAAAAGAAATGCAATCAAAACTTCAACAGTAACAACATATTTGATACAGGCACTAATGAGATTCTTCTAACTGGATTTTTTGGAAAAAAGAACTCAGCTTGCATATTTCAAGTAAAGTTCATGTAAGACCTTCAGTTCATGAAAAATGCTGATACCAGTGACATTCAGTAGATTTGCTTCCTGGTTTTTTTTCCTTTGATTTATGTTTTGTGATTAATTCCCTATTTTTTAACAGGACAGTCAGAGCCCGAAGTTTATTAAGCCTTTGTAGCAGTAGAGTTGATGCTAACATTCACCCTGAATTCAAACTGAAGGAAAGGTGGAGAGAAGAAGTTAACTGAAAAACATTATTTTTTGAAATACAGATAGCATTTATTATATAAGCTGAAACAGAAGGTACTTGAGAATTAAATGAAAGTTTTGGTCCTCCTCCTCATGATCTACAAGTCAGACAATTGTAAAAATCCTTTTCATTCTGAAACCAATTTACTGGTCTGATCTTTTTTTTGTCATAACTTTTTCAAATATTGAACAATTTACATAACACCTAATTAACATGCTTTCTGAGTCTTGGAAAGTCCTGAGTGCAGAGGATGTATTGGAAGGTTTTTTTGGTTGTTGTGCTGTAAAAGATCAATGACAATAAATAAAAGGTTGATAAATATTTAATGCTTCCCTTTGAGATAAATGTATTTAACTTTGCTTTGTGTTTTAATGCAGAAGAGCTCTACCAAAATGCAGACGTTAGTCAAGCTAATGATACCATTTGTGATACCAAAACCCCTTGCTTCTACTGTGTTTCGAAGAAGCTTGAAAGTGATACATCACTAGTATAATACCAGATAACAAACTATCAATCAGTTCCTCAAAACATGCAGTAGAGCATGAAGTGCAAAAAATGCACGAGACCAAATGAGTAAAACAAACAGAACACCATGTAACAAGAGACGACTCAGTGAACACCATTACAGAAAAAATAACTTGAGCTCCAGGAGAAATCTGAAATTAAAATAAAAAAAAATAATAATTGTTAATTCGTTCTCCTGTTAATAAAAAACAATAAAAATAAAGGAGTAAGAATCACTTAGAAAACAGCAAGTTTAGCAATACCTGTAAGAAAGAGGTAAGAGGGAGATCTTAAATCAATTTTTAGTCTGTTTACTGTACAAAAGGGGAACTCTTGCAGGTAAGAGGCACAGATATTAAGAAAAGACGAGAAGAAGATTGATATCACAGAATTAAACTTACAGGCTAGAAATCTACTGCTGGAAATTGTAAATCCAAGAATGCCACAGTTCATGGAGAAGCAGAAGGAGGCTTTACCAGCTTATCATCTCCCATCGCTGCCTTATATACATCAGGAAACACCCACCAGGAGAAAATAATTGTTTCTCTCCCCAGTATTGATCTTACATATAAAAACATCGCAGGAGCTGGCAGGGACCAGAAAACAGACTTTTTCTAAAGAGGTAAAAAAAACAGGCTGTGTTATCATTCAGTATAAATTGCTTTTGCTTTTTTGAGTTTCATTCTCCAATCCTTTGTACTGATTTTACACCATGGATTTTAACTGTTCACTTACGCTCATGTGTATGAGAGGGGCCTTTGAGATAAGACAGACCAAGAGATTTCAGCAGCTGGCATAGTATTTCACATATTACTTTCTCAAAAGCAACAAGCAGAACAAAAAAAGCAGCAAAACAGAAGAAAGTATTTGCAGCCAGATGGAAGAAAACAGAATAGAGAATTCTGATTTCAATTTATATTCTGAGAAAATAACTGCATGGCAAAGAGTTAGTGGGACCATAAAGAAGTTAAATTGCCTGCTTTCCAGACTCTGTGGCTTCGTCACTGAGAAAAATGAAGCGGGGTCTACGTCCCAAACACCAGCATCTGACCCCATAATCTCCACGTGATGACCTTGATGCGCAAGCCTTGCTGCAAAGCCAGGGCTGCGGAGGAGTGTCGCAGAAGTCCCTTTGCTTGCGTCCGTCAGGAGATCTTGGTTCAGCTCCTGTCCAGCCCACAGAGTGTCTGTTTGACAGTTCTTGGGACACATAGGTCCAGATTAATCCTCCATACCTTCAGGCATCTCACTGCGGCGCTTGAATTAGGGCTCTGGGCGCTGGCCACCGGATCCTTCTGCACAGAAGGGGCAGAGAGAAGCGCTCCCTGAAGACGATGCCGGCCCACGGAGAGCGAGTCACCCCACAGAAACACCTCCGTTATTTCCACAGTGAGGATGAAACGCTGTCACGGCTTTCCACCCAGCTAATTTTAGCAGCTCACAGTTCCCTGAAGTTTGGTGGCTCAGCTAAGGGAGTCAAACTATGCAGTGTGACTGGAGGTCTCTTTCCCCCATACTATTTTGCCAGCAATAACAGGAGAAAAAGTTACAGTGGGGTGAAAAGTGAAATTCAGAGATGTTGACAATAAATTTTCTCCCATCTTCCAATATCATCTTTTTCTAATTAGCAACGGCTACCAATGAATCCATGCTTACCAGAAATTGTGTACGGAATCACCAGCATGAGTTCAGCTTCTCTTATGCACTATCGTGGTATAACCTATGGGTTTTGTCACTATTTTAAATTACCATAATTTGAAAATTTCTTTTATTTCAAGTACAGTTTTTATAATATGGTCACAAGAGATACCTATTTCTCACAGAGGATAAAAACTGTAGCTTTAAAAGCATTAGGAGAATAAATTAAAATGCATATTTAGAAAAAAATAAAAGATTCCCTTAAAATATAATCAGGCAGCACATGCAAATTGCATGTAGCATTTTGCATTCTGTTCAAGCCAAATATTGGGCAGTCGTTTTCTAGGAGGCATGCAGCTACTCTTTAACTAAAAATGACAATGAGTTATTTCTACATCAAAGATGAAACACAGTTCCTGCCTTGCAATCAGCAGTTTGAGGAAATGTATTCGATTAAAAAAAAAAAAACAAAAAAAAACAAACAACAGGAAAAAAAGCCTTGTATATCTTTTTTTTTGTTTGGCTTTAGGTATCAATATTTTAATTCGTTTTTCAAGACATGTACTAGACTTGGCTGCCAGGCCACAATTTAATTTACTCCTTGGAGGATGCCAAATCATTTAAACTTTCAGTAAAACATTAAAAAATGCCATGTTAAACTTCCACTTAGAGCCTCATGAGAGAGTAGGAGTGTAACTTGTTAATAAAATACAGAAATGTAAAGCAAGGAGTGTGAATCTCCTTCATCACAAAGGAACTGTAAAACAATCAAACTTTTTGTCTATCTACATTTAAGGTAAACTTACTTGGAAGAAGATGGGATTTTGTAACGGGTTGTTGCAAATTCATGACTCTGTATTCATACATATGTAAGCACATATATCCATACGTGCATTGGTCAGGGGACTGGAGGTGGCAGTGATGGGAGTGTTTAGAAGGTGGACACATCAGGCCACATTTCAAGCTCTAAAACAAGACTGCATGCATTTGTTAACAGCACATTTATTGTCTGTGCCCGCTCTTCTGGCCATTTTTCACTACACCAACACAACTGCTGGTCTTCCAGCCTGCATTCTCAGCTGGCTGTGGGTGCACAAAGCAGTGAGCACTGCTAGCCATGGTCCTCGGTGGCCTTGGCCATTGCAGTCGAGGTGTTCAGGCTCATTTTGCTGGCTATGTCACGAGTGTTGCAGAATACTTACATACTGCTGATGGTGGCACAATTTTAGCAAGGTTATATTTGGGTTCAAAGCCATACGATAAACACTTTCAGGGGGTTCACATTCTACCCTGAATAATGGACTTTTAATGTGTCACAGGCCTGTGTTTTGCTACAGGATCCAGGATTCTTGGCTAGGGACTCAATTTTTCAATGATCATGTGTATTTGCCTACCTCATAGAGACTTTAGTGAAGTAACTGATGGCTTCACACAGACTCCCTTTGTAGCGGGAGAAGAGAAGTCAAACAGAAGTATGGTATCTACGGTTTGTACCCCTGTGCCATGACGCAAGGCAAGGCAAGGGTTCTTCTTTCAGAATATTTCTGTAAGCAAAACCAATGAAGATTAATTTTGAGCCATCACAGAGAATTTTTCTTTTTCACCCCACTGGAAAACTTTTTATTTAAACTAATTTGCTGAAAGAATATGTGAACTTCAGCAAAGGTCTAGGAAAGTGTTCTTGGTCAGTGAGAGATAAGTATCAGTTTACCTCAATCAGCAGGAATTTCTCAAGGTGTGATCAAAGTTCCAAATGCTGCTTTGTCTAAAATGAAAACAGGGATTTGCACCTACCTCTTCCAGAATGCAGATCCTGACCACTAGCATTCGCTATTCGATAGTCATACACCCTTGCTCACTTCCCATATTCAGTTTCTATATTTTATGGGTACAGCTTTTCTCTTCAATGCCAGCTTCTCACATGCACTGTTATATTGCCACATGTTTTCTGTCCTAAACTAGAAGCTTCAGACTTGGAGAGTTAGTTACCTCTACAGTTATTTTCTTTCTACAAAATAAAACCACATCTTTAGATACACCTTTGTAAATTCCCTGCCTATCAAAGTGGATCTAACCTAGAAGATTACATAACATTGCTAACACGGCCCAGTCGTTTCCCAGATTTGTCTTAAATAATACCAAAAACCAAAGCCAAACGAAACAAAACAGAACTATCACCAGTTCAACTCATAATTGTATGTCAGTTTGTGTTAACATCCAAATCTCTCCCAGATTAGTACTGTATATCCCCGTGGTCAAAATAGAGGGTTTTACCTACTCCAGACTTCCCTAAAATGTATGTAATAGCTATAAGACACGTTCACTGCATTGGACACGTGTTTCGAGACAGAGAGTGAAAAGCTGAATTCTGTTCTCAGTTCTGCCACTGCTGAGCTATTGGTAACATGGAGAAAGTCTGTCTCCTGAAAATGACTATTTCTTACCCTTCACAGAAGAAAACCTCTCAAAGTAGTGAGCTACACCTTCCACTCGTAAGGAGTGCCAGCACGGCACAGGGGAGGCGTCATCCCGCTGGTGCTGGGTTTCATCTACCTACTTAGGGCAACAACAGCCAAATGGAGATAGCCTTGACAGTGGCCACCAGCACAGCCCACCACCACCTCCTCTCCCCTCCTCCTTACTCTTGAAGCCAAGAAGCCACACAGGGAGCTTGGTCTGACCCAGCTCTGGGAAAGAGGAGAAGGTACAAAGGCGTAACAGAGCTGGATGGAGCAAGACAAGGCCAGTCTGTGAAAAAAGGAGGAAGGGATTGTTCCACCCAATACACCACCATAATATTGACATTGCTGGTCTTCACATTCACTTAAAATTGAGATACAAGTCCAATACTGGTATGTGGCCCAGTGCTAATGCTGTAAATAACCGTCAAAAGCAGGAACAGGTTGTTATGCCAGCTGAGCTAGAAACATGAGAGAAGAAGCTTTTACTCCAATGAAACCGTGATGGAACTATGTGTTGTATGAACGAGCTTTGATCACTTGCCAAAAACACCTGCTTTCCAAGCATTCCTGCTAGTTGCACAGGAGATATAGATCTTCTCACTACTGTAAGTAAAACTTTTTCTTCTACCTCTGCCTCCAATCCTGGCATGGCAGGCAGCTGGCAAAGCAGTGAGTCAGGCTGAGAACTTAATCCTATTTTGTTCTACAAAGTCACATCTTTTAGACAGTATTTTCAAGCTCTTTGTTTAAGTTGTTTGATCACGTGCTCAGGTACCAGAACTGGGAATTATAAATCTAGCACTAGCCAATGCAGTCAATGTAGACAAAATTAAACGAAGTGCTCTCTGGCTTTGACGAAGCACGACTAGAGCTGGCATGCACTGGTATTATGAAAGGAGGCAGTTATGCCTTTTAATTATTAAAAAACCAAACCAAACCAAAAAGTGTCCCCTTCCATTTACAAAACGTGAGGAGGAAGGTGGAAACAAAGTGTGGAATATAATGGAGGAAAGGCCTAAAGAAGTGAGGAAATAGAAGTGTAAAGGGTCAAGGGGGCTTGTAACAGACCCCGATGCGCTGCCAGCACCCTCCCAGTTCTGGGTCCCGCAGGAGCAATCAGGAGGTGAGAGCTCGGGAGAAGGATGTCTGCAGTTCATGCTGGAGGTGGCAACGCCAGGGCCCCGTTACACCACCGGCACGAGGCTCTGCTCTGAGCAGAGGTCCAGGAAAGAGGATCTGAGCCTGACAGTGCCACAGCGGGAGAGGCTGAGCTGCTTCTCTCTTGTTGGGTGTAGTCAAGGATAGGGTTTCAGAGAAAACCACAGCTGGTGTATGCCTGGATGTCAGCTCTACATGAGGACACCAGCAAAGATGTAAAAATATGTATGGGCTGGACATTTAGAGTCGTTCCCTTAGCCCCAGATCAGCCCCTACATGGAGACAAAGTAGTGAAGCAGTGTGGATGAACTTACACACATTTTGTGGCAAGAAGGGTTAAAAATTGAGGACTTCAGCTTCTCAGGCTCTAAATGCAGCAAAGAAAAGAGGGACGAGGGAAGAGGAAATATTTTTTGAAACAAGAATAAACCGCACTTTTAGCCTGGCTTTCACTGCAGCAAAGATATTGTCTGAAGCTTCTAAATCAATGTTTTGACATTCTCTAATGGTAAAACCTCTCTCTGTACTTGGTGCAGAGCAACACTTTGTGACTCTGCTGTCAAGCAGGGCACAGGGAGCCCCGCTGGGGCTAATTTAAATGTCTGACTCGTAAGGATGGTCTATTGTGTTTGCTGCAGCAGACAGAAGCCTAGCAATATTGCGGGCTGTATCCCTGCAGAAAGGACCAGGGAAAAAAGTAATCATCACTGTCAATTCTTAAATGTCTTCCTTTGCCAGTCTAAAAATGTATCAGACACCCACCTGAAATAACGCAGTTTGCCGACTGAGCCAGAGCACAGTCAGGCTACACATGACAATAAGGAGAACAATCTTACACGGCCTCTGAGGGAAGCACTGGTGAAGAGGATCTCAAGAGATCATTTACGGTCCACCCCCGGTAATGAAACAGGATCAAACATGCCTAAAATGTCACTGAAAGGTCTGGCCTCGTAACAGCAGAGGGGCTGGGAATAGCGGCAGTTCCTGGGGGAGCACGGCTCCGTGCTCAGTGTCTATTTTTACTGCAGCCGGGGGCCGCTTGGCTGGCACAGCTCTGCCAGTCTCCCTGCATCACCCCTGGGCAATGTTCGGGAAAGAAGCGGTCCATGTTTTCTCTGCTCTTGCACTCACAGCTGTTAGCGGGAAGCAGTAAGTCCCATTCTGACGTTCCTGCGCTTGTGTCAGCGACCGTGCAAGGTGGTAGCGACCGGATTCATCTCACATGGCATGAGAAGTGCAAGGTCTGGAAGGATGGTGTGTTCTGCATGCACCAGTGTGCCAGCCACCCTTCAGACACGGGCAGAGGTGGCTCTGCTACACCTCCAGCCTTATCGGTGGGGGGAAGAAATCACTATATCAGCACACGAGGCACTGGCTGCCCCACGACTCGTCTCTGTGCTGGGCGTGAATGAAGCTAAATAGCAAGAGGGAGATGGGAAGAATCAAGGTCAAACTCTGGCATTTAATGTTTTTCAAATGACATACTGGAAGAAATTCTTTTTAAAGACTCTGACTTCAGTTTTCTTTGTGCTCTCAGGTGATTGTGAAGGAATTTCCTGACTAGCAGAACAGCTTCTCTTTTCCTGAAAAATTGGGAATGCTCGTATTTTACCAGAAACAAAAATGAGTCTCTTCTAGGCTGCCTGAAGGCTAAGGAATTAGCAACTGCATCATTTGCCACAGATGCACCCAGCAAAGTATTTATAGTATCATTAAATTCCCTGCTCCACCAGAGCCAAGATATGAATCCACACAGACTTGTTTTACATCATTGGGTAAGTGGGTAGCAATTAAATGGGTCATTCAACAACTGCAGCTCCTTTGTCGGGTGGTGCATGCACTTGTGCTATTTGGAGTGAAGTTCTCAAAGTCACTTCAGAGCTTTCACTAGCAAAAAACTGGTCCACTTCATGGGAATGGCTCTCTTTGTCCTGTGAGGAGATATGAAAACACCATCTCATTCTTTCTGCGGACACTTTAGTTCCTGGTGCTTGGTGGCAGAAGGCAAAATTTCGCAGGGTGGCCATTTACATTTGAAACTGAGAATATCAACACTTAATGATGAGAGTTCCCAAATGTCAGAGCGGGTGAGAAGAACATCTGAACTTTCAGTGTCTACATCTGGAGACCTAGAATTCACATTTCTAACTCTCCTTACAGACTTAGGTGTAAGTGTTCTTAAAATAAAACTGTCATGCAAATTAATTGTACCCAGATTATTCTTTCTGTTGTTAAAATGAACAGATTTCTGTACTTTACAGAGGTACATCTACCTCCTCCAGGAGGAGAAGGACTGGAAGGACTGGACGGACTTTTTTGAGTAACACCAGTGACAGGAAGATAGTTGCCAGTAGAAATATATTATAGCAAACAAGCAGATGTGAAAAGCCCATGCTATCAGTAGAAATAGAGCTAACATCAGGAAATGATCATTCATTTTTGTAATTTCTGTCTTATACGTAGATGCCCGCCATTATCATAGGATCAGGACATTTCACAGTTCTGACTACATTCTTTAACCTCCTAGGGAACTCAGTTAGTGACATGGTAAGGACAGGACTCATACTTCTTCACTGGCCTCAAGAAACACTTAGCCAAGTGTACAGACCTAAAGCATGCTCAGGAATACCAGTTATTCATGCCACCCGTGCCTTTGTCGCAAGGAGCTTTGCTGTAAACAAAAACTGAGGTAGAAATTTGCCTGCTCTATTGAGTGTGCTCAGAAAATCTGTACTTTGTAGCACATGCTCAGACTAACTGGTTTTACTACAACTGGTGCACATTTAAACCATTTTTAGGGTAGGTGTACACTTATGACTCAGCTGCATTCTTAGTTGAGTTACACCATTTCTGTGAGTCTGTCACAAGCACATGGCTGAGCAAACAAGCAAACAGCAGGAAATACTTCCAGACGTGCATGCTGGTTGTCAGCTTCTTAACAGTGGTTTGATTTTTTTTCATTAAAATTCCCTAAGGAGCAGATTACACCTAAAAGTCTCAGACTCCTGTACAGCTAATCCCTCTCATGTTCAAAAGAAAAACAAACCTAGAATATTTACATGCATGTAGTCCCCTGAAAATACGAGCTTAAACTCACATGAACCAAATGAGATGTTCTGCTTGATAGTTCAGGTATCAATATCTACAAAAGGTTAGATGCTTATACCACTGAACACTTTGCAGATCAGATTAACTTCTCTTTGCAGTGCCCTGGACACTTCTGGAGAGACACAACAGTCTCTTTTCTGTGCTTGCCCTTTTCCTCAGTGGCAGTAGTTATAAATCACCAAGAGAAGAAAAGGATTCTAAACCTCTTTTCCTACCAATCAATTTTGAAACAACCTCAGAATAATTTTAACAGTCCTGAAACCATAGCAACTCATATAGGACTTGACCTAGTCACAAGCCCCAAACCTATGGAGATAAATCTTGCTGAAATTTGGTAGCATTTGGTAGGATCTTGCAGCAAAAATCTCATCTATTTCTCTCTCTCTCTCTCCTCCCCTGGTATAGCTAAATAAATGTATAGTGAGCCTTTTTATTCCCTTGTTTACTATTATGTATTGGAGCATTGAACTATGCTTCGTTCTTTTGTCTGGAAGTGAAAAGGAAAAGGCAAGTTGGTTATGCTTCTATGCCAGTCTACACATTTTATTGCTTCTTCCAGATAAACAGAATGAGGACCTGTCTGTTTGCCTGATGAAGAGAGTGATTCACATACGTATTACGACTTAACAAAAACACAAAAGCCATATAGTTGTAAAGCACATACCAATGTAATTAAAGCTGAATATAATTAAAAGAATTGGCTGATGGCAAAGAGACAGTACAGCACTATAGGGTGCTCACACTGTACAGTTATTCTCACTGGAGAACACAGGCAGTTAAAAGGTACGGTTTTGGCAGTGCAACTCTGTTCAGACTGTGAAGTTGGTTTAGTTTGAAAACCATACGTATTATTATCTCATATTAAGCAGAGTACTTTCACAGAAACTTTTAAGTAACAGACTTTGTTTCAGCCACTTTTTTCTACCAAAGTAGCACTGTAATTGCTATGGCTATGTAAGGAAGTAAATGAGCTTTTGGATGTAGAAGATTTCCTTTGGGTCTGAAAATGATTAAGAAAGGTCTTAATGTGAATGAAAGGGAAATCTGCAAGAAAGGATGTGCTCCATTTTCCTATAAAGGGCACAGTTAATGAAACCTAAAAGGTAAAATTTTCTAAAATGAAGGAAATGTTTGCCTTTTTATTAATTCCAGAAAGAATGATGTTCACGGTCAGTCTATGTGGCAAATTGTATTAATATCTTATCACATTTAGATTAGAAGTGCCATGAGAGGAGAAGTCAATGCAAAAACACAGGTGACCCTGATCACCGCTCTTGCTGACAGCCTTAGTAGATATAGAAAATGAATCATTGTCCTGTAAGTCCTTGCAGAAATGCTTCAGGGGCCCGCTTAATGCTATCATGGCCTGGTAAAAATAAATCAGCATTAATTCTGTTGTGGTAAAAATTTGCCTTTAATTTGAAGAGTGAAAAAAGCTAGCCTGCTCCAGGCAGTGAGAAAAAGAAAAGATGCCACCCAAAGAAAAGCTACGGAATTCCTCACTGAAGCCATGTGGTTAAAGAAACCAAACAGCAAACACATACTGATAGAACAAGGTGTGTGCAACAATGAGTAATCAACTGTTACAAGTTTTGTTCTTTACACAAAACTCTGGAAGAGTTAGTCAAGCAAGAAACAAAATTACAGTAATGGCGCAGGTAGAGCAGAAGTCCGTTATCACTCATTAAAAGATTATTCAAATGTTTCTCCTAGGAAAGAGGCATCCCAGCAAGTTTGAAAAGCCTAAACCCTTTTTGAAATCTAGATCAGGCACTGCTGGGGGAAGACAAGCCAAAAGCTAGATAAGGATAAAAGAACTGCTCTGCCTGCTCTCTTCCTGCCATCCACCACCCACTACATGCTGATGAACACCAACCTCAACTTTGTCAAAACAGCGATGTCATTTACTCAGTACAAAAGGATACTTTCTCACATATTTACGGACTCTCTGAAGTGCCTGTAAGTAAGACCATCAATCAATCAGTGCCAAAAATATCATGTGTGCTCCAATGACTAAGTTTTCTATCATATATACCTGTCAAAATGATATCAAACTGCAGTAGGGGCATTGCAGAACAGAAGTTGGTAACTTGCTTCTGTAGCATGTGACGTAGCCTTAGTAAGGTGGAAATGGAAGGGAAAAAAGGGTCAGGAACTGCTGCAGTGTGACAAGATGGAAAGTGGGCTGGATTGACCTCTGGGAATTTTGTAAGGGACAACACACATGATAGAGAAGTGATTAAAGGGGGATCAACCTAAGCCAAACTGCCTCATGTTTGCCCCAAGCTAGAAACATAAGAACAGCTCTCACGGCTCAGAAGAACTGGTAAGTTCGTGTATATGGTCATGTCTGAACAGGTTGATACATATCCAGTAACTCAAAGAAAGCAGGCCACATATTTCTTCAAACTGCTGTTTTGACCCTGGAGAGGGAAATGACCATTTCTTTGACAAATGGGCCACAAAAATCAAAGTATTGTCCTTGCCCTGTGTGTACCAATTTACTTTTCCCTCTCTTTGAAAAATCTGCAGTTTGCTTTGTGATTGTGACTGTTTTCAAAGAATGGGAACCTCTGACCACCACCAAACCGGTACTCACAGGCAGCCCCAAGAGCGTGGGTCTCAGCCAAGGTTTGGCTGGTAAAAACCTAAGCCATTATAATTCCAGCATCAAGCCCATTCCAAAGCTATTTAACAGCGCTGAAGTAACTAAAAGATGTGTGCAACATCTGCTAATCTTTCACTCTGAGCTGGCACATGCTGAAAGGTGCAGCTGTAATCTTGTGATGCTGAGTGTACACAGTATCACAGTCTTTGTGGTCCTGAGAGTTTTCCAATGATGTTGGGTTAAACATAAAGAAGAAGGAAAAAAATTATAAAAGCAGTTTATGCACAAGATTAAGCAACTGGAACCTCTAAAACATCCTTTTTTATAGCAGGGCTCATGGCGTTCTTTTTCCTAAAAAACGGAGGCAGAGCAGGCTGAGCTCACTAGGCACAGCGAGTTTGTGGGGCATCGCTGCTCAGGTCGTGCTACCTGTATTTTTACACATCAAATCTCCTAGAAGTCTGCTTGTTACAGGTCCAGATTCTTATCACATTCACAAGCTCAGTGTTTCTCTGACAATCTGGGGAACGGCTAAATAACTAACTGGCTTGTAGCACTGCCTGAGTGCAAGAGGTGCAAATGTTACAGAGCCGGCTGCTGGGCCAGGCGAGCGAGAAAACCTGTGAGGGGACATTTTTATTCTGAGTCCTGGTAGTCAGGAGGCTAAGAAGGATGTGAGCATCGGGGACGCCATTGCCACTTTTTTCCATGCAGGAGATAAATAATTTGAGTGTCTGGAAGAGAGCGATGGATTTCATGAGGTTGCAAAATACCTGGAATAGCTGTCTTAGTGCTGCAGTGGATAAGCCACTTCAAACAACTTTTGTAAACAGCTTCAGGGATATAGTGGGCCATGGCATATTTTGCATTCCGCTGTGCAATTCTGCTAAATTCGGTGTCAGTGGGCTTTACTGCTCTCACCCCTCATCATTCAAGGGCAAAATTTTATCCGTATTAAAACCTTCCTAGTAAAACGTTTTGCTACACAAAAATTGCCTTCAGCTGCACAAATCAAATACTGCCTTCGGCAGAACTCAGCCTTCCCTACTGCTGCGTACGCTGTAAGTACCTCTGCTGAGTGGATGTGCCCCACCGGCCACGGTTACCAGGCGGAGACGTCCGCAGTCCGGCAGCAGAAGGCAGCTCCCCACGCTGGGGGGTGCGGGACAGCCAGCTCTCTGCGCTGGGACTGCAGTCCTCAGGAGAAGAAAGCACCATCGTGGGGTGGTGGTCCCAAAGGTGCTCAAGACAGACTCCCTCTCTCAGCTGGGGTGAGGTTTTCAGACGTTAAAATTACCCTTTTCTTGAAGGCTGCAGGGACGGTCCGGCAAGAGTAGCAATAGAAAAGGCGATCGAAATCCACTCTTCGTTCATGAACTTCACGTCCAACAAGCCAAAGGCAGAAGATTGAATTGCACAGTCTGCTGCTGATAGGAAGAATGGTTCGGTTTTCTAGACCTCTCTTAGTAATTATCTGGTGATCATGTTCAAACGTTGCACCAAATGTGTTTCTGAGGAGCATGAGTCATTTCCAACACTTGTTGGGCACAAAGCTTTTTGATCATTTCCAACTTGAATGTGCCTTCAATTCTTGAACCCGTTCAAAAAATCCTAAAACGTGGTGTTCATGTACACCCAAAGGAATTTGGTGTAAAGTGTCTTCAGGCAGAGGAAATAATGGTATTGGATTTTTAAGGTCCTGAATGGGCATCCTGCCCTCTTTCCCCTTGTGCTGCCCCAGCTGCTTTGAAAGATGATGCTCAAAACCACCCCTCGGATTTCTACAGCTCTACTTCTGTTAAAAATGAAACAGTTTCCTTATTATCCCGTAAAAAGGAATATTTAATTTCAAGTAAAGTGTTCCACACACCCTGGGTTATTTTGTTTCCTTTGTGACAAAAATGGAAATACAGTCTTCAAGCTCAGTAGAAATATTTTTTTTAATTTGTTTGAAGACTGCAAAATAGGCGATGTTTGCTTTATCCTAGGGAGATCTGAAACACCTGCTGGCAAGAGAAACTGGAAGGTATACAAAATTCAATGTGCAAAGGACTGCCCTACAGATTTGTTATGAATTGAGATGTCGAAACACTTGGACAAATTGAATAAAAATTATGTTTTCAAGACCTGTCATTTATTATGATATTAAGCAAGGTTAAGTTGCCTGACTCTTATACGTGATGCACCCTTTTGTAGACCTAATGAGGGCACTAGAAAAGGAGATACTTTGTAATTTTCAGGATTCTAGACAACCAATAATTATATCATTTATTGAAAGCCATCTAATAAATATACTGCTCTGATGATTTCTGCATCATGCCTGTAATTATAAAATAAATAGGAGATTCCATATGCCCTTCTTTGAACAGCAAAGATGGCTGAGTACTGAAAAAGCAATGTTTTCTCATTCAAATCCTAGTCTTTCCAATTTTGCCATGTGTGGTGGTTTTTACTCACATTGAAAATTTTCTCTGTTAAGTGGGGTTTTTTTCCATAAAAATGTGTGGGAATAGCTGTTCTCCATAAAAATGTTTCTACAAGGGAAATATTTGGGCAGAAACGTGGCATTTTTTTTATTATTGACCACATGTAATATTTTATTTATTACACTGTAGTTTCAAGAGAGGCAAAATTTCCACTTTGAGAGCGAAACAGTGTAATCTGTCTATAACTGATCAAACATACAGTGTCAAAACCAACTAACATAAAATGTTCCCTTGAAGGTAACTGTTCTGAAATTAAAACCACTGTGAACTTGGGTTTTTTTTACAGATTGCAGCTATGCTCACAAGCACTTTCCAAACCAACAAAATGACCTAGATTAGCTACTCAGAGTAAAGGATTTCAAAACTGCAAACCAATCACCCACGAGCAACATGAAAATTTCCAACCGTAGTTCCAAAGACATTGCCTGTGCCACTCAGAGAAGATGTCCACCAGTTACTGGGAGAGGAGAGCACGCCTGCAGTCGGCCAGCCCTCGCCCGGTGCTGCGCTCACGGGGAAGTGTCAGATCCTGGGCAAAACAGGAGGGGGAAGGTGGTCGATCAAACCCAGTCCAGGCTGAAGGAATAAGGCAGCCCCAGGAGAAACTATTATCGCTTAAAGGTAGAGGAAAGGGAGTGTCGGGGTGAGTGACAGCATCACTCCCTCACCTGAGTGCGAGTAAAAGGGGGTTCTGGCTTGTCGGGGTCAGTGAGCAAGGCTGAAATTACCAAACACGGGTCTAAAGTGAGGAAAACGGGGCCGCTGCAGAAAAAGTAAAATGGATATAGGTTGTTTATACGAGCGGGTGTAACGAGAATATAAACTGGGCTGTGTGGGGAGCATTTTGGGCCAGGCTGGTGCAGCCGGGATGGGGACAGTAACCGGTCACTTGGCCGGTCCCCCGCTGCGTCCCGGCTCCTGCGCCCGGGGGAAGGGACGGGAAGGGACCGAACCTCCTGCGCTGGGGGCCGATGCCTGGAGGCCAGGCTGTGGTGGGAAAACCCTCTTGGAAGGAAGGGGAACGAGAGCTGAGGATGCAGCCGAGGGGAGACAGAGCGGTGCTGCCCTTCTCTGATCTCCGCAGAAAGCACAATGGGGAGCACTTCTTTGACTCCCGACAGAGTTATTGCAAAGTACAGATACTTCTGAAGTTCGACTTGGTGTTAAACTGAACGGTGAAACTCACATTCTGTCTTCCAGGGGTAGCCTTTTCTACTCATTTGTTGGAAAAAAGCTAGAGTGAAATACAACTAGTTTCATAAAACTCCAGTGGGTAAATGGCTTTTAATTTAAAATGTGAGAAATTTCTCACATAAAACTTGAAGCTGATCATGAACTTCACATTCCCACTGAATGGCATCTCAACTTTTTAAAAGAGAAGTTTCCTTAGCCTATATCCAGTCTAGTTTACAAAATGTATCTGGTGTCTACAATGGTCATAAATCCACAGAGTTTAAACAGACTGGTTAGTCACAGGACTGGATTTTCTCCTCAGAGATGTACTGAAGTCCTGGCTCCTCCAACCAGATCTGCCCATATCTGATGCCTTCATGGAAGCATCGTCACAGCGTACTCGCTCCTTACACTCATTTATGCATCCATCTGCAGTAGGTCTGTGCGATAAGGTACTGCCATTATTCCTTTTTCAAACAGGTGGCAGACAGCAGGTTAATGTGAGAGTAAGTCTCCCAGACTATATTCTATCAGCTTTCCTTATCTTTGCAGGTTCATCCCTCCTTCTCTTGGATGGCTTTTTAAACCATGTCAGGCGACACAGCAGCAGTCACTGCCCTCTGAAGCAATCATTCTCGTCTTCTACAGGAAGATTCAGCCTCATGCTTTTTTCACTAATCCAGGACTTCTGTTCTTCCCGCAGCACTGAACCAAACTTTGGCTGCAGTCTGCAAAAATTTCAGGACTCCCCTCAAAATTACTGAAAATGAAGTTGTTGAAGGAGATGAGCAGAATGCAACCAGCACCCTGCTTAGCAATGCTCTAGGTTGCCATTACGTCCTTATGTTATCCCTGGCACATTCCAATCACTGAAAGAAAACAATTAGTTTCATCCCAAAATTCAGTAATGGCCTAAACTACCTATGAAGAACTTCTTCTCTCTTAAGTATAGATGCACAGAAACAACAGAGTTACTTGTTAGCCAGCAGGGTGATAGGAGGAGGGTTTAACCAGACAAAAAAAAGAACCATCAACTTCTCCCAACACGTACGGATGTTTCTCTCTTATTTCACTGATTTTTTTCCCCCCAAAACGTAAAAATATGAGAACGCCAATCACACAGGTCAAGTGGGTATTTACAGACAGCCCAACATTTGAAAAGCATGCTGTATACTCTTAAGAGTTATATCTTGTGGTTTTGCTGGTGATACTGTCTATTGCAAAACCTCCACCTCCCTTGTTTTCTGCGGCTGCATCTATAGAAAAGCCTTTGTTTTCACCTGATATGGATTCTTATTAACAAACAGCAAAGCTTGCAAACACTAACCACTCATGAAGATACCATTTTAACTACAAAGCACACTGCAGCCCCAACAGAGAGATGCTGTAAAAATCAGTCTCGTGGTATTACTGATGAAAAATAAAAATTCAATTATTCCACCTAATTTCCAGAATGAAAGAAATCCTCTACCTTTTATGATAGAAATTACATTGAAGCAAGTTTCTCACTACAGAAAAGTCATTAAATACAAATAACCAGGTTATTTTGTAATTGTGATGATGTGTTCAGAAGCATGATAAAAAGCCCAAAAGATGTGCCTCTGCTGTTGTTTATGCAATGCCCAAGAACAGATCAAGGTTGGCTTCTACACATCTCATTTATGTTTCTTGCTTTGCACTGGGTAGGAGTAGTGACTGTTCTGAGTATCTGTTGGTGTCTCACACAACCCCACTCCTTGATAAGGGCCAACATAGCAGAAGTTTCCTCCTAGCCCGGGCACTAGCAGGTGTAAGTTAAGTGTGATCTACCTGGTTGTGCCAAAGGGGTAAAACAGTCTGGGCAACACTAAAGTGGGAGACATAGTATGCTAAGATTGTTTCCTCAAAAACAAGATTGAAATTTCATGCTCAACTCATACACAAACCACCATAATTTTTGTGGAAAGGACATTCAAATTCATATAGTCCCAGTTGCTCTTTGACTATACAGACATACTGGGGATTCAAAGACCCAGTCATTATGTGCAGTTATGGCAACTGCGAAAAGGAATTTGGTACATTTATAGGAGCGAAACAACCCTATCAACATTTCCCCTGTTTTTTAAAAATATATTTAAAGGTCAGTAGGCCAAAGAAACATGTTAGAATATGTTTAGCTGAGAAACCTATGTTAATACGGTGTGGTAATTCATAACTGAAACCAATAAATGTCTGAAAACTCACTGTAATGATTCCCTTAGCAGAGATAATTCATTTGCTTTGTGCACATACAGGGCGGGGAAGATGTCAATTTCTTCAACACCTGCTTTGTGTATTGGTTAACTATAAAATACCTACACACTGTCATGTGGTACAACTTTGTCCCTGAGGTTTTAGAAGCTCAGACTGACATTTAGACTGAATAAACATCAATAGAAAATGTAAAACAGACACACAAGATCAAAGGCCAGAAATAAATAGCAGCCTGATACACAGGTCACTGAATTAAGTTCCCACAAATGTGGCAAGGAAATAAAAAAGAAAAAAAAAAAAAAAAAGAAAAAGGCAAAACCCTCAAAAATTCACTTAACTTCTCTGGATCTATGCAACAGCTGCCAAAACTAGAGACTTCTTTTTTTACAGTACATTTGTAACAGCTTCTGAGGCAAAGACTCCATTCCTTGTCCTAGAGGTATAAATTGAATACAGAAAAAAAAGCCAAATGAGGTATATATACAGGATGAGGAAACTGGTTCAGATTCTCCCTTGTCTTGGCTCTCTCACCCACAGGCCCAGAAGTTTAACAGTTTTGTCAGTGAACGTCTCGTAGCTCCCAGGGTAAGCAGCCTAGTGTGGGCTCAAGAAGTTGACCTTCAGTCTGCATCAGAATCTCAGTGACTAACAACCAGGCATGCTCCCAAATAACCTGACAAAGGAGTATTTGGAATAGAAAACATGATCTTCATTTGCCAAGTGTAAGGAATTTTGCAGGACAGACAGTTTCATACGAAATATCTTTGCTGTATCATAAATGCCATCTTGCATGGGGGACAGAAAAGGGGCATCGAGGCAGATAGTGGCACTAGGAGAGAAATAGCTTTATTTGAGCCCCGTGTGAAAGCTACCTGCTTGTTTGTAGGGAAAAAAATCACATATATCCAGAATATTATCAATATTTTTATGAAATCAGCTGTCAACCAGATACTTACTGATCACACACTGTGAGTGATCAGTAGGAGGGAAAAGAAGGAGAGTGGCTTTATGATGGAGAGAGGAACATCAACATGGTTACGGGAGATCAGAAGTCAGGGGCATTAGGATTATCTGTGAATGTGAATATGTCCTTTTATGCCCTGGAAGCTGTCTGGAGAAGCTGTTCCAGTGTGGAGGGACACTCCTCTGGCAGCTCACACGTGAAGCTCAGAGGTTTGCCTCAGCTAAGAAGGACAACAAGGAAACCTGTGGGGCTGGACATGCCGGGCTACAAATGTTTGTGTGAAGTATTTGTTCGGATTTTCCCAGAGGTGTAGAGGCCTTCCTCAGGCACCTGCAGAAAGCAGAAGTGTGGCCAAATGGCTCTTATTCTCCTTCCAGACCCACAGGAGGTGGGTTAAGAGCACAGGCTTTGCTCCTTGCTCTGCCACCGGTGTGCCAGACTGGTCTCAGGCAACTCGTTTGTGCATGGACGAGCATCAGAGCTACAGGGACGTGGCACATGCACACGCATGCACACGCGTGCACACGTGCGCACACACTCACAGGAGTGGCGTTACACAGCTTCCTGTAAGAACTGCTGCAACACACTTTTCAGCAGTGTAGATGCAGGACCTGGAAGCAATCTTTCAGTAATTGCTACTCTAACATTTTACTGCCTTTTTTCTATAAGAGGTCAGAAATTGCTGTGGCTTCGGTCTCAGTCATTGTTACAGACTTGTCGCAAGCACTTACCTCACCCCTCACACAAAATTATTTGAGACTTTTAGCAGGAAAGAGAGTTAAGCAAATGCCCCAAAGTCAGAGTCTGTTGCATTTAAGAACTCAAGGTAGAGGAAAAGAGAAACTTGTTTCCTTGCTCCTTTCCTTGTCCCTCAGCAGCTCAGGTACTTTGTGCACTTTGGATACTATACAAGAAAATTCAGAAGCACCAAATAAGCGTATCCTTTACGGTCACTTCTCAAATGCAATGTCATGTAGGTCGTTTGGTGCATTGACTGCTACCTGGACCACAGCTCGAGAGCTCAGCAGGCGCTGCCAAGCGTGACCAACACGGAGTATACAAACTCAGCAGGTCATCCTGCCTCAAATGTCTGGCTGTATCAGCTGGATGGTTGATATAAAACTGTTGATATAAAGCTAGCTAGGATGTGTTCAAGCAACACTTCAGGGACTGCACTGTATATACACCATGAGCGGCTGCTGGTTATATGAACCAGCTGGCCTCTGATTTGCCTGGGGAATATCCCTTTCCCGGTGTAATTTCTTCTTTTCAGGCTGACAAATTCTCATGAAAAACATGCATCTTCTCACAAGGGCTATTACAAAACTGGCAAAGAGTCTTGGTCTGTCTGATTTAGCCCAAGAGCTGACACCTCAGCCACCAGTTTGCAGGGCAGCCCTGTGGCTTTGGGTGGTCTCTCACCGCTGCGGGACGAGGGCTCAGAGGCAGCGCCTGCTGCTGGGGCTCAGTCTGCCTCTGCAAGCCCAGCAGCATCTGTGCCATGGAAAGGTTTAATTTCTGCCGAGCCTGGTTTGGAACCACCATCACACTGGCACCCAGCTGTTGATATCCACTAGGCTATTATTTTATTAATCCGTAATTGAGTGAATTGCTCAGAGATGGTAAGATCTAGGAAATGGGGTGACAATTCCCAGATTTACCCCTGCGTTGGAAAAAGATTTCCTTCTATTGAGAATATGTGAGAGTTTCCTGGCTTATATATTTTTCAGAACTCCTGACCATATAAGCATTTTCCCAAAGAAAAGCCAAACGTCATCTTTTGCAAGCCAGGGAGCTGATGCTCTTTGAAAACTCATGGGAAAGGTGATGCTGGCTACAGTTCAGTCCAACTTTCTGTGGGCATGAATTGCACAGGTCCTCCCTTAAACACAGTTTTCTCAAAGCCAGAGGAGACTGAGGACTTTGCAGGGCTGCCTAGGATAGTTGGAGGTGGGGATCCGTGGCAGCTTTAATCTCCACAGACCATGGGAGTTACAAAATGGCAGCGAGCACCCCCCAGCACTCAGCTGCCCAGCACTTCTCTGTAGGGAGGGAACTTGCTGTGGCCAGTGTGGGATGCACTGCGGAATCCACAAAACTCCCAACAGGAAACAAAGAGAAAAAAACAACTCGTAGTGTCATTTTCATCAAGGCCCCAACACTGCTCAGGTGTTTCTCTTCAAGCAGTCATTTCTTACCCTCCTTTCCCAGGGGCATGGGTAACTTCTTCATATGAGGAGGATTCCCCAGGCAGCAGCCCAAGTGCAGCAGAAGTCCGTGCTTCCTAATGGGCATCAACTGGAGTGAGAAACCCTTTTTCATCCCTCCTTTTTCAAGAGGTTGTATTTTTAATAGGTCGGGACTAATCTGGCCCATGGATGTCATCAATACTCATTTGTCCAACACAGGTGCGATCACAGTGTCAAAACAAAAAAGTCCTTGGATAACCAGCTGATGTTGAAGCTACAAGAAACTGTAAATCCAATGTGCTCTTCTGACCTTGGACATCTCTCTGAGGCAATCTCATCCGCTTTCTTCTTTCGTGCTTGTTTCTGTGACTTTCATTTCCATTTTATAGTGTTGTAATCTCTCACTGGTTTTGGTTGTGATTTCCACAATATCTGGTGTATGTCTGAAAGGCGGAGATCTTGCCTGTCTGTGTCTCAATGAGCGCAGCCAGGTTTCACTGTATTTTACAGCAGACCCTTTTCCAAAGAAACAAACATGAGTTGACATACCCAGAAATTTCAGAAAATGGAAGTTAACATCTTCAAATATGCATGGGGCAGTGGGGGAGAACCATGCACTGTCAGGCTTGCCTTCCTCTCAGCCTAAGGAGACAAAGCTTTTGTGATCAGTGTCACTTTTGCTAAATGCTCGTTCAGTCAAGTTTCCAACCTGTCTGTTCCCCCTTCTTCCGTATAAATATCATCAGCTGCTTGGCCACTAACATTCAAACATAGCAAAGGCATAGAGGTTGCACATTACCTGCAAGCTTTCTGAAAATAAGCTGCAGAAAAAAGGTCCAAATACCCCTTCACTCTTGGAGAAAAAGCTCAGCTGTGTGGTTTTAGTGAGCCACCAGGGAAAAGGCTCTGCTCTTTGTTACCTTTCTTGTCTCTCAAGAAATGGCTGAGACTTTCCTGCACCTTTCAGCACTCTCTTCCATGTGCCCACTCTCTCCATTTAAAGTTTAACGGCTACATGCAAATCGCAGAACTGTGTGTTTTGTGTTTACTCACAATTTTTAAGTCTTTTAAGATTTCCTTAAGAGAAAACAGAACAAGGCAAGTGAAGCACAGAGTCAAAACTTTTCAAACTATGTTACGTACCTCAAGCATTCAGGAGCTGACCTTATTCTACAAGTTAACAGTAAATGTTAGTAGTATTTCACAAGTAATCCCCCATCTTCTTTGAGATTTTGAATCTGTCAAGAGCATAATGTGTGAGAAAATACTTTCTTCAGTTGAGGTGACACTGTGCCATGCAGCAAAAGAACATAACATGATGGAAAAATAAAACAAAAATGATAGCAAGGTAATTCTGTTAAAAATTACTCATAGCAAAACCTATCATTTTAACCCAGGTGTTCCAAATGACATCCCACAGGGGGGTTAACAAATGCTTGGTCAAAATATATCAAATACTTACAGATGGAAGCATTGACTCTAGTCCTGACTAGAGTTTTGGGGAAAGATGTGAAAGTCTGCTTTGGAAGAAGACTTCTTCCAGGAGTCTGTTTAGAAAGAATGGTAAAGAACAGGAATATTTTTCAGCAATCTGTCCTGATTGCATTATCCTCCTCACGAGGAGGAACAAATTCATTGCTTAAAATGTGTGAACAGGCAGAATGGTGATACCCTCCTAAAAATAAAGGTTTATCTGGTGGCTGGCAGACCTGAGGAAGGAATGTCCTTTGACAGCATCCTCCCTCCTGATCAGGAGGAGCAGCAGTTAAAGCAAGCTTCAGGGGCAGGACTCCAACAAGAGTGCTTTGAGGTATAGCTACCCCTTCTGAATTGCCCAAAACATGATGTGGGCCACCATAGTAGTCTTTAGTCCGAGATACCTCTTGATGCAAAGAAAATATTCTTGTCTTGTAGTAACACTGTCCTTTAAAACCACCTTGTGCTTACAGATTCTGAATTCTCTATCCTCCACGGATTGAGAAAAGGAGAGATAAAGTGAAAGGGGCAACAGAATTGTATATAGTTGGCTTAATTCACAGTAGGAAGCCTTTCATCACTGAAATCTGGAGCTCAGAAAATTGGCTCAAATGAAGTTGGTTGTGAACAGAACTGCAAATACGTGATGGATGGCACAGAGCTGTGAGCAGAGCAACCTTCTCATCTCCGTCAACACCACGAGACAAAACCTTACAGGAGGCTAAGCCCAATTATTTTCATTCACATGTGCAATCACACTGAACTCAAAAGAGGCACCTGAGTGGAAAAAGCAGGATTTGATTCTGACTGAAACCAAGCAATTATTTTAAGACAGACTGCTATAAACAGACATTCAGTGCTTCCATGACTGAATGCATGCAGATTATTACCATGTGTCAAATTCATGCTGAGGGTCCTACTGCAGGTAAATGAGGACAGCAGAAAACATACTCTATGCTGAATAAAAGTGTAATGCCTACCTGTAATTAGCTTTTCAGGCTTCTCACTCATGAAATGAATTTACCTAAAATAGTGGGAATTGGGTTTTATTTTCAGTCCTTACTTTAAACATAAACCACCCCCATGAGCTGGATTTAAATTTTAAGTGTCTACTTAAATTATTGGGAATGCAATCAATTTTAGATTATCAAAGTGCCATAGGCTAAGTGATTAATTTAAATAAGAAAAAAGGAAGAAAATCTAAATATTTAGAAGTCTTAACATAGGTAGTAAAATGTCCAAACAAGTCCAAAGTCCAAATAAGCAGAACATCCTTTCATTGTATTACCATCGTCTTTGGAAGACACCAATTACTGAAGCCACATTACAGCTGGTTAAAAAACGACTTGCATGTTTCATACCTTTTTTTACTTCAACCACATAATTTTGGCAGTCACAAATAGGTGCCCTGGGTTATCTTTCATCAAAGCCAATACAGGTTTTGAGCTCACAATAAAAGGCAGCTTTCACACTAACTTTTGAATTTCTTTATTATCCAGTGAGGATATTAGCAAAGTGATTTCTTGAAGCCATGAGATAAGCGAATATCAGAAATACATCAGCAGACAGATTTTCTCCTTTTTTACTCCTGTACTGTTAAGCCTTTCTACAATTTTCTGCTTATGGTAGACTATTTTAAGGGACATGTATTTCTTATATCTAAAAGTTAGCCTTCATCTGTCATCTCTCCATAAATCATCAAGCCACTTTTTATGCTTGGGAATTGGGAGGAGATCTATTACCAAGCCCTTAGGTCTTGTTTTAGTCCTGTTGTAAAGATCTGAATGAAGAGTAGATGCAGCAAGTCTCCCATTGGCCCTGTGCCATCAGACCAGACGTCTTTCCTAGGAAAGGGAGAATATAACCTCTCATCTGCTGTTTCAGACCAATGTTAAGAACTTCAGCAGGAATGAAGTAGTTCAGAAGGACCCTTCTTTAAACCTGTCTTTTCTGGAATAAATGCAGTTGCAAATAGGAGGAAATGCAGTTTCTCTACCACTATTTACCTTGTGTTTCCTCGCCTGTTGAACCTTACCATGAACATTTTCCCAACAAAATATGTTAAGCGTGCATTCTATAATTCCCAAACTTTTAAACCTCTTTCAATGCCACCTCAATGCTGTGAGATTATTAAACTAAATGAAAGTTTAAAGACTACTTGGGTAGTAAAAAAGTGGTAAGACAAGGCATATACTGTAATTGAAACCCCTTAAACCAAGTATCTGTATTTCCACACAATTTAAAATTCTGGCTTTCAGCAGACCTAGACTAATAAAAGCAAATTTACATATTCTTGTATTTCCACATTACAAATACAAATACAAGAAAAACCCATTCTTGAGAGTTTTCCTGCACAAGATTTAAAAAGCAGTGTGGGTGGTAAAGCATAGGAATCTGAAATTTATTTATTTACTCTACATAAGTGAACCCGTTTTTATCTCCACTTTGCCAATGTCGGGATAGAATTTAGTTCAGCATGGGTGCTGCTTTTGGTTGGGATAGAGTTAATTTTCTTCATAGTAGCTTGTATGGTGCTGTGTTTTGGATTTGTACTGAAAACACTGGTGATAATACAGGGATTTATTTATTATTTATTTAACTTCCTGCTTTTCATTCTAACTTCATTAGCATTATTTGATCTGTGCAAAAATAGCCAATGAGAGAAACAGTGCAGTTAATCAAATTAGTGGTCTTGTTGATAATTTAATCCTCTTTTAAGGGGTGCACTCGTGAATTTATATACCACTGTCAAATAAATTTGAAATTATTTTTTTTTTACATTCTCTAAACACATTGCAATTCCTACGTTTCAGAGGGAAAACTGAATGAGCAGGGATACATCTAATTGTAAGGGTATTACTACATGGTGGAATGGAGGCAGACACGCAGAGACCTGAGGTGCGTGTGGTTACTGCAATGGTATAATACAGCTACCAATGAGGAACAGACTTATAGGTTGTAAAATCAGAAATGCAGAAGAGCAGAAAAAGGTAAGCAGAATGCTAAAAGCGGAACAGGATGCATTTGGCATATGATAACAATGTCGGTACATAACTACTTTTGAAAGAACTGAGTGTAAAATACTTAAAACTTGAAAGACAACTGGCAGTCTGGTAAGTTTGGGACAAATGGATTCCACATGTAGCTGTCTTCCTCCAGACTCCTCTTCCTAAAGATTTGCTCTGCTTACTTCCTACAAAGTTTTTGTTTGTTTGGTTGGTTTTTCTTTTTTTTTCTTTTTTTCTGATGCCAGTGCTCCAGGTTTACTGACACAGGAATTAAATCCTCAGGTGGTTTTATAGCTATACCCTTGCATACACATGTGTTTGTTGCTTCAAAGCCAAATTGGCAAGACCAGCAAGGAGGCTTGGGGTGTGACAGTAACAGCATGTTTGTTTGGATTGGAAAAGCATTTCTGTGGAAAATCTCTGGACCACCTCCACTCACATCACAACGAGGTCTCCGAGCGGGTGAAATGGCTTCTCTCTGGATGACTCCAACCCAAAGGATGAGCTCCAGGAGTGTGCAAAAATGCTTCACCTGCTAGCAGACTTTCAGCCTGCAGGACCGGGCTATAGTCAGTCTGCAGGAGGATGCCCTGGAAGATGCGTCACGGGGAGGTGCAGAGCCCTCAGCGCTGTTTGCTCCACGCACCCCCCTCCCTCACTTGCTGGGGGAGATGCAGACTTCTCACCTGCAGCTGTAGGAGCCGTAACTCACCTGCTCAAATCTGGGGACTCTGCCGCGCTTCAGGCACCCAAGAACTGAGAGCGCTGTCCGTACCAATAAGGCTAGAGCTCACCTGTAATTAGTTACCTCTGTAAGCAGCTCCTGAGGAGCTGAACAGGGAACGCAGTCCCTCCCACATGCTCAGGTCCTCTTACTAAAAGAGTGATTACCTGATTACCTGGTCACACAATGGCAGGACCCTAGCAGTCCTGTGGGTCTGGGGCAGAAGGTTGAAAAGAGATGTTATACAAAGTAATTTCAAAACCACTTGGAAATCCTGCCGTTCTCTCAGAAGACGGAGATGAAAAGCAGAATATTCTCTTCTTAGCTCCTCAGAGGCAATGCTTCTGTTTAACTCCTTGTAGTACAGCAGCTTTCAGAAGGATAAGTTTTGACTATGTAGCTATGAAAAGAAGGAAGATTTTTAGGACAGAGGGAGAACCGGGAAACTAGACTTTTTCACCCAGAATATGATAGAGGAGAACTCTCTTATTCAACATGTGACAAGGCTGTGAAGGCAAGTTTGTGCCAATTTGAAGCAACTGATATTTAAAAAAAAGGTTGTGGTATTTTTTTTTGTCTCAGGCTTAAACTTCGGTTAGACTCAATTTGTCTTAATTTGAAAGTTTTTTTCCAAAGTATGCTCCCTGAATCAGCAAGCCACAATTCTCAGCCAGCAATGAAAAATATAAAAAGATAGGTTATGCTTTATAGCCTCACCTGAATGAGTTAAAAAAAAATTACCCTAACGGGATAAGTTACTTGCCTTTAAAACAGAAAATTAACTGTGTATCGATGCTGTACTCTCTTTAGTAGCATACTTTTTGTTGAACTCCACTTTGCTTCAAAAAATACAATTTATCTTTCTGTCACACAGGACATGATAATGAACTGATTTATGCCTTGGCATGAATCCCATATATTCCAATTCCAAATAATAAGTAAACTAATAAAACTGAATAAACAAATGTTGAGCTCAAAAAATATCTCGGTGAGTATCATAAATCTACCATTTATTACAGTGCGTGGCTCTTTTATTCTAAGTTGGCTCTTTTATTCTAAGTTTGAACCTTTTTTAACAGTAGAGAAATTTGTGAAAACTTTGACAAAGACACTAAGTTAGTCCCAACAGTCATAAATTCATGTTTTGTGAGGAGGGCACAGAAGGGTGCTATCAAACAAGACCTTGCAATGATGTCCATCAAGCTCAAATGCAGTGTTCATGCACTGACTGTAGGAATTTTACTGAGTTTTGATGGCTGAGAGATTTTGTTGTCAGACACACTAATGAATTTTACAATGAAGTTAGATTAATTAGGGAGGGTCTAGTGGATCTCACTAGAGCAGGGTCTGCTGACACACTGCATCACTTTAAAGCCATTATATTCAGGATGTTGTCTGGGTGACTACTATTCTGCATTAATTTCTTTCATGTGATACAGTGATTTAAAGACTTCCAGGACATGCCTGATCCTCTGCAGGGCTTTGTTTGCTCATACCATTATGTACAGTAATCAGGACTGATTACACGCCAGTGTCCTGCTTCACTGGGAGAAAATGGAGCATGCCGCCTTGTTTCAGAAAATGATGGCCAGAGCGGAGTGTAGCTGAGCCTTATGTCTCCAGTGCATGGAGAGATGGGAGCTGTCAAGTTGATCCCTCCATGTATCTTCCTATTACTTAACTAAATGGACTGTTTGACTTCAGTCATGATATTTTGAATAGGACAAAATCTGCAACATGTATTCCCACTTACATTTTAAAAAATGGCTGATGATTTTATGTGTCTCAACTTTTGAGCGTTTATTAAGTAAAGAGTGTCCATTTAAGAATCTCAAAATGACTGATATTTTTAAAAAAGGTAGGATTTTGAACATATCACTGAACACTTTTTGTGCACATTCATGGTCTGCGAAGGTGAAGTCTGACCTCTGTACTTGTGGCATAGGAAGAGAAGAAACTGAAGAACAACCATCCATGGGACATCCGGGAGTGTTATTTGGGACATCTATTTGGGAGTTGTTACACTCCCATGTCTACTCCACTTGCGGGAGAGACAAGCAGTGATGACTTTCCGAGAACTGGGGTCCACTTCAGAGCCGTAGAGTTTGTCGTCCCCTTTCCAGGGGTACAAGAAGCAAAGCTTGGGAAACACTCATTTCAGTTAGTGTGACCCTTCCCTTCCCCTCCCAGCCATCCAGCTCTGGAAAGGACGGGAGTTGTCCAGGACAGACTCAAGCACGAGTGCACGGCTGTCTCTCCTGCCCGCCCGGCCAGGACAGAACTGCCTCCTGCAAGACTGCAGGAGTCCTTTCAAGTTGTTCTCATTAATTCGGCCAGAATTCAGCACAAACCCCTCTCAACTGTAAATGCAGAAAAGTTAGAAAAACAAACTAATGTTTCAGTTCATGGTTACACACACAGTGGAGCTCTATGTCTGACTGGAGCTTCGGGAACGGCAGGGGCATAATAGGACAAAAATGAAGAATAATCACAACAACCAAAATGCAATTGACCTAACCACTAACAGAGGGATATACCTCTCCGCCCAGAATCAGTGTTGCCTCGGATTTAATACAGTGTTGCAGGCATTAATTTCCACTGATTTATGGGGAAATCAGGTAAAACGATAAAGGAGTCCTTTAAGGTGTAGGTGCAGTAGACTCCAAAGACGGCATCAGGCACGCGACTTGCGTGTTGTCAGAATGGGGCTGCACGCCACAAGTGAGCTGATTAGCCCATTGCACGTCCACACGTGCCCTGACCCAGTGTAGATGGATCTCTGGTCTTCTGTGGTCCGGAGCGCGGCAGCCGGCTCAGCTGCCCGCGATGCCGCTCGCCTGCTGGAGCGGTCGCAGCTCCTCCTCCGTGTTACCCCCCTCCACAGCTCTCTCTGGTTTCCTCTTGGTTTGCACTGATCTTTTAACTTCTAGCTCACTGATTTCACCGCCACTCCCCCACCATCTTGCCACATGAATTGTTTTTTCAGGCAATTAATTCATCTCCCTGCGTCTGATCTGCTTCCAAGTCTGGCTGCGCTCGTTCCTTTGCCCTGGGCAGGAGCTGTTCCCTTCTCTGAAGGTTTCTGCACTTTGAATGTCTGTATTTCTTTCTCCCTTTGACTCTATTTAGTCATTTAGCCATCTGTTAGAGCATTTATATGTATACATGTATAAATGTAAATGATGTGGCCTTGCAACCCATAAATCTTTAGTCTAAATTAAATCTGAACCTGATGATTTATTCTTTCTTAGGCAGGCCCCTAACAAATATTAATATAAACCCAAATGCTTTCTTAACACCTTCCCCCATTCCCTCTCCAGCAACCCTCATCCCCAACCTTAGAAGTGTCTGGTTTGGACATCAACTTTGCTTTAATTGTTTCTTAGCTTAAAGCACAAAATTCAAGTCATCTTGTCTCCCCTTCCCTATCCTCTAGATAGGTTAAAAAGGAAACAAACAATCCAAACCCCAAACCCAGATGTAACAGACTTACATCAGATGGTCTAATGTGTGCAGAATCAAATAGCGTGAAGAAAAAAATTCTTCCAGGGACACCATTTACCTTGGGAATGGTGGGGGTTAATCTGCACCAGAGGGCAGCTCATCGGTTTCTATGATGGACTGTAACTTTGGTGAGAACCACCTACAGAAGCTGAGATGCCCCGGGTTTATTACAGTGGAAGTAAGGAAGTCTAGCTTAAGAATAAGGTGGTGTCTGTGAGAACAGTCTTGAAGCTTGATGTTACACCTGTACGTTAAGCTCTGTTGGACTGGGACTTGTAGAAAAGTAAAGATGTTCTCAATATTGTGTCAATGTTCTGTGCCCACAGAACAAAATTAGCATCCATAACGGGGTGAAAAAAGTAAGAAAAAAAAAAAATCCATTTCCACCCCTTCGGACTGCTGCCACACAGATCTTGGAGGTGGTAAGCCTGAAGGGTCATTGGTGAAAAGAAAGAAGAGAACATGAATGCAAAACTGGAGGTAGGACCCTTCTAAAGGACACCTGTGAAGTACAGTGATTCTGAAAGCAGGAGTCCCTTTTTCCCGAACCCCTCCTCAGCTGCTTGTTCTTCTGTCCCTCCTGCTCCACCAAAGGCTGGCCAAGCCACGCTGCAGCAGAAGCAGCAAGGCAGGATCCCCTCAAAATTATAAGCAGAAATCAAGTCACTGTTAGTGATTGTCATGGGTTTAGTGGCCCTAGTTTTAGGCAAAGTTACTGAAAGGTCCGTGAGGAATAATCCAATCAGGGAATTTTTGCAACGTTGCTTTGCCTCCGCTGAAAAAGACGTACCACCACTACGTGGCTGGGAAGGCAGGGATCCCACTGCCCGGTCTGGTCCTGACCCCTGGGCAACTTGATGCCAGCCACTTCACCGGTGCCCCGAGGATGAAGCTGCCAATGGCCCTGGGGAGCGCGCTGACCCGCAAGGGCTACGGGGTGTTGTTGCTGACGTCACGGCACTGTGACTTCATCAGCAGAACGAGGTCACGCTGGAGCATGCCACCACAGCTTCTGCACCCAGCCAGAGCTGACAGTCAATTCGCCGTACACACAGCTGTTTCCCGAACAGTTGTTTCGTTGTTTTACCCCCTGCGGGTTCATTGCGTGTGTTCAAGTGTCACGACTAACAGCCTGTGGCAGGCCAGATAGCCCACGCAACATTTTTCTGCTGCTCTGAGTGGACTAGCACATGCCTCCATCAAGAATAATCGTGCATAAAAATTTAAAGGGTGGTTTCCATGGCAACCTGAACACACGACTTTGAAATTTGCCTTCTGTGAGCACTTTTTGCCAGTAGAACTGGGTTACTGAAATGGTGGATTAAACAGGCAAAGTACTTAGTGTCACGCTATGGTGACCTCTGCACCGTGTTTAGACAGCTCCAAGCATGAGCTTGACCCGTGAACGGGATCCCCATCGCTACCACCGTTGCAATGAATGCATCAGAGGATTAGTTTACGCTAAGAATGGTGTTTCATATGAAAATAAAACACTGCCATTTATTTGGTTCCTCTCTACAGAATTTGTGTTGCATACTTGCTCTAGGGTCTCTGTCACCATCATTAATTATTAATGAGGAAAGTATCCCAGATTGACAGCAGCTTTCACTGGCACTGTTCCCACACCTATTTTCTGCAAATATCTATTGTGGGGCTGACAAACCACAGCCGTTTCTGATACAGAAACTGTAACTCAGAAGCAAGAATTGGTTCGGGATATTCAGTTTCTACAGTGTCATCTTCTGAAGCAGAGGAACCTCTACTTTTATTTCTGGTGAATGTCATGAATGGCCAAAGACACTTTTCTCCTGCTAAATCAGTGTGTTTCTTTGGACACAGCTACTACCTTCACCTTCATAAAAGGAAACCAAAGTGAGATAAACATGAGATTAAAGTTTCATGAATACAAGCAGTATTTCATGCAGCATAAATCAATTATATTGGCCAAGTCTTAAAATGTTTGTGTTTCAATGTTTACGGCTATGTTGCCCCCATCACTTGGATTTTGGAGAGACTTCAAAACACTCAGAGGTTTGTGTTTCTCCCCACCAGTTTAATTCTGGCCTTGGTGAAACCAACAAGAGCCTTAACTGAGTTCAGCCATTCCTCTCAGGATCCAGCTCATAGATTTTCAGGTGAAAGTATGTTTATCCATGGATTTTGCACTCTCTAGAGATTTTCCATCTGGTAAGTAGATGCAATTTCAGTTAGGATTTTTCTCTTCTGATGAGTTTATTTTAACCACAGACATGCATTTTTTTTCCTCCCTGGACATTATTTTCCTTCCATACAGCTTCCGGAGGTACATAAAACAAAATTAAAGATCTAATCAGCTTGGTACCATGCTAATTAATCTTTTTCTTCTGCTTTCAGCTAGTCTAACACTTTATCTGGCCTACAACGTGGTGTAGTTTACTAGCAGGTGTAAAATGAAACCTTTTTCTACAAGTCTTAATTTTCTGGAACTTCTGGAATTCCAGTCACGTTTATTTACACACTAAAAATGCTATTTATTGCATGCAAGTGGAACACATTAAAAGGCAGAGTCTCTCACAACATAAATATGACTACTTACATTCCCATTTCAGCCCCCTCATTCACAAGTACAGTGTATGTCTAGTGCTGATTCTGGGAACACTCCATGGTGGGTGACCACGTCTGAAAACCTACTATGTATAAATAGTAACCAAATGTCTCCTAAAAACTACCTAAAATTGTCTTCGTCATTCTTCCATAAACAAGTCATTTGGATCACCACAATGACTTTTCAATATTTGCCCATCTCTAGCAAGTGCACGGCTTGAGAAATGATTAGTTGCATTGCCTTCTCACATAGACAGCTCATTGTAGGGAAATGTTATACACTGAAGGTTGGTTTTATCTGAATTTTTTGGGGAAAAAATAAAAACAAAGATCCATATTTACCATGTCAGAAATTCTTCTTTTAATGAGCCCTGCCTCTGTATACTGGATAAGATATTTAGCGTGAAATCACAAGCACAATTTTTAATGGCAGTCTTTCAAAAACTGCATGTTTCCCGTAGCTCCTTAACACACTAAATTGTTTTTTGCTGGGTGAGAGCAGATTGCTCTCAGAAAGAGAAAACGGCAATCTGTCCCTTGGCATTTTTCATGGTTCATAAGGCTCAATCTGAACTGTCAAAATGGTTAGAGTTTGTCTGAGGAGGTAAAAAGAAATACTGATCCGAACTGAATACTTGCAAATACCCATGGAAGAAATGCAGACTGTCTAATCTGATTGCACTGCTATGAAAACACATTACGTTTTGAATATTAAAACTAGGCTTTGTTCTTAATGGGAGTCTAATCGGGTAGCTAATAAAACTGGCTTAGTATTCACACATGCATAAATGAAGCAACTGCTCTTACACTATACAGAGAAATGGACGACGTTAAATCTGCAGGCACTGCTGGTCTCCTGAATTTTACACTGGTGTGAACAATCCTCATAAACACCTTATGCAGGAATGAAGGGTTGTTACAGGCTGAAAACTGAAGCTGGCCTGGGTGGAGAAAGATCTCATTAGTTAATGAAGATGCTTTCAAAATCCTCTTTGGATCTAACATATCAACATCCTCAGAAACCATATAAACTCTTACTATTAATTACTATATGTATGCCTTCTGCCTCATGCCTCATTGTGCCTCACTCTTCTCCTGGTCTTGTTGTCAAGTTACATTGGTGTTCTATTCTTCCTCTGCATTCTTTTAACCTCACAGATGAGTAAAGAAAATATGTTTTATCATCATATTTCCATGTTTTAAAACCCTAAAGAAATGATTTTGAACATAGAAAATATAAATTAAAACAAATTGTTGGGAGTGCACCTTCAGCCTCACTGCTGGTTGGACCTCGAGGCATGGAGCTGCACCAGCCTCACATCTGTTGGGATACTGGATCCGACAGCAACTAAGAGAAACTACTTCTATTTATAGCTACATGAACATGAGGTGAAAAAGAATATTCTCAAGTCCACATTTTTAAAGTAAGCGACTGAGAAAAGAGAGCTTTGCTTCATGAAAGCTAGAGGAAACTTCTCCCGAGCCGACCAGAATGCAAAACCACTCAGGGTGAGAAGCAGATGTACCTGCTGCTTGATCCTCCTGCTTCAGTCTGGAAACTGAGATGAATGCTGACAATCCCCAGAAAAGGGGATTTCTTGGAAAAGGCTCTAGAAATTGCAATGGAAAAAAAATGTGAAATCATCAACTATATCCTCCAAATAGCTTCAAAAAGCTTGCCAGACTTGAAACATGAAGACTGCTTTGAAGTCAGCAGGTAACGAGGGAAAGGGTAGAAGAGGAACTTCTGCAGGAGGAGAGTCATGCTTTTGTCAAAAGAATAATACAGAAGACTTGCATAGATAGGAAATGGTGATGGCTTCTCTCAATGCAGAAAACTCTTCTCAAGGAGAAAGAGCTGGGAGGAATTAGGTCTGACTGAAGACTGCATGAGCTTTAACAATCATGAGCACACTTTTAATACAATGGTGAACAGCAGAGAGAAATTAGCAGTTCTGACAAGTACTGAAACAAACTCCACAACCTGACTTCTCAGGAAAGCACATTTCTCAATAAAACAAACAGATGATACTTATAGCCCGCTCGTTCTCCTCTGTTAACATTTGTGCTGTCCTCTATGAGAGTGGCTCTGACTGTTGCCAAAATCTGGCTCTGAAAGAGGGAGGAATAAAAAGCCTTAAACATCTTTCCATAGTTCCACAGAAAAACCCTTTGCTCTTCTTATACCCGTTGTCTCTACACACATTTCTTTATACAAGGAAGAATCCAGCATGTGAAGATAACAAGTTTTCTGGAAAATCACTCGAATTACTAACAGAACTAGCAAAACACTAATATATTTCAGTGCTTTATGAAAGGCAAATTTTAATTCTCCTGAGACCTAAACCAATGACTCTCCCTCCATCAGCCAAAATTTTCTTTTGTTTAAAAAGGCAGTCGGTGGGGGAGGGGAGAGCAGATGAAAGGAGAGGAGGATCTTGAGTACAAAGAGAGAGACAGAGTTTTTACAATAGGGGTACTTACCAACAGTGTGATCAAAGCTGACAGTTTCTCCAAGTATTTTTATCATTTCCTTGGGAGACTTTTCAACATCTTAAAAAAAAAAAATAAAAAATCAGTCAAATTGATCTTGGCTTAATAGGCCACCATTTATCTTTTGGGAGCAATTCACTTTCTTTTAGCTTGTAAGATGTAATCCAAAGAGTTCTTACACTGAAATGCTGTGCTTTTTTTTTTTTTTTTATTTTTTTACTACCTTGAATACTTACTGAACGAGACCCACAGTGGAGAATTACTAAATTCACAAGCTGATTTGCCTGTCTTTTTGAGCAGTATTTTGCCCAATCATCCGGAAGAGTGTAGTAGCTGGCAGCTCTTATGTCTGTCCAGACTAACAAACAGGATAGAAAATAGTAGAATAATTCAAAATTGCTCTGATTCTCAATTAATTAAAAAATAAATTATTATAGACCTGAACAGTATACATTTAGTGTTAAGACACTTCAGTTTCTTACTCTTGTTATCATAGCTCTATTTACTGCAAGGGGTAACTTGTTCTAATTAAATTAAGGAGTCTGGGAAATGTCATATTTGACAAAGTATGTTTTATAATGGAGATAATTACTTCCTTTTTTTAATAAAAAAATCATAAACACAAGTTTATTTTTTTGCTCTTTCATGTCCCTAGAGCTGGGTCCAATAGCTATTATCTACCTAAAATGGTTTATGTTCTCCTACTCACAAGACACTTAATTACCTTAAAAATGAAGATAAATTTGCCACAATGCCTAAAAATTCTTGGCTTTCAGTTGTATCTTCTTACTTAGGTGAGGAAAACAGAAAAGAAAGAAAAAAAACAACAGAGAAATCAAGGCACAGAAAACTAAAAACTCTCAGTTGTTGTGCTTTGGGTTGCTGGACATAACTGAGAAGCTCTGAGGGAGCAAATAAACCAAAAATTGCTTAAATACGTTTTTTCCCCCACATAAAGTAAATTCATGAAAAAGCATCATGAACTTTGAAACAGCAAGGACTAAGAACAACAGAACTTCACACGAGAACGAAGTGCTGTGATATAACCATCTAGCCACTGGACAGAGCAATGCAAGGTCCACACCTGTGGGGTGCATATGTAACGGACATTTTCCTACTGTTACTTTTTACTCCTCTGTGCATGACTGTTTCTAAGATATGTCTGAATTAAATGTTTCTATTTTGTTTTTCCCTTAGTGTTTTTTTGGTCTGTTGTAAATACTGATTCCCACTCCCACAGATAACAGCTCCATCATTGTCCTCCCGGTGCTCTGCAGCAGCTTCCAGAAATCTCAGAGCCTTTTTACAGAGATCTAGGTCTACCCTGGCCCTTGTTGAAAATCCTTTACGCAACACCAGGAAAAACAAAAATAATAATTAAAAAAAAACAACCAAACACCCCCCACACACCCGATGGCAAACAAGTCAAAGATGTGCCAGTGGACAAACTTGTGACGTAGGCTGTACTGGCCAGGACCTGCTGGCATGGAAAGGGGACAGAGATGCCCCAGCAACAAAAGGCCAGAATTGCCCTTTCCTCTACGTCAAACCTCCTGTGGCACGGTTTGGCCATAAAATAGGAACACTCTCATTCACTCAACAGTCTTCAAATCAATCTATTAACAAACCCCTGGTTTATACTTCTTTCACAATATCAATCTTGCCTAACATTTAGGGTTTCTAATGTCACAGGAACAGACCTCTAGGGCCATAAAACCTAATCCATAACCCCAGAGCTGGCACCTGACTTTCCATTTGGGTTGCTCTGGCAAACCATTCCCTGTTCAAGTGCTTATCAGCAACATTATTTCATGGTCACTGCTGTACAAAAGGACATTTTCATTATAGAAGCTAGCTAAAAGGAGGAAATAAAAATCTGCTGTATTCTATCGATATCCATTTGTTTCTGTCTGACTGGCTTCATTTAAGATACTTATTTCATCTGAAGAAGTAATAGATGAGAAGGATTCACAATAACTGGAGTTAAAGCAACTGCATAACTCCGCTATTCTTTTATTTTTCTTGCTGCCAGCACAGAACAACACAATGCTCATGTATAACAATATCAGAACAGAAGAATGAGGCACCCTAAAAATTATTTGTGACTTCCTGCAAAAGATAGAGCCTGCTCATGCCAAAAACCCTCACCCACAAAACTTAACCACACAGGGGTTGCAATGTCTACAAGTCCTTGTAGAAATGTACAAAGAAACTTGTGCCCTATGCATGTAACAAGTGGAAGAATTGACACAAAATACGTATTCACATTCCTTTAGAAGATAGAGAGTGCTGCCTTTGAAAACTGTTATCGGTTGCACTGCAGGGCTTTGGGGTTTTGCCTGAGCTACCAAGCAGTACATAGTTTCACCTGCAGCTCCTGTGTAGGTTTTTCTGTCTGATGCTTGGGTGTGAAGGCACAGAGAAAGCTGCAGCAGAGATGTGGGCAGGGGTGAAATCCTGCTTAGCCTCCAAGAGCTGTGCGTATCAGACAGGAACGGGCTCTTAGAACAAAGATATTTTATTTATTTATCTATCTGTACAGCTTGTCATACAAAGGACTGACAGTGAACCTCTTGTTGCTATTCCATCTTTCCTCAGACAAGTTTAACATTGACATATTAATAATGCAAATTCATAAGGCTTGTGCAGTGCCCAGCTGTCACAAATGAGTGGTTTGGACCACCTAAAGAATCACTGTCAAACGTATTAGCAAAAGTGGTTTAACAGGAATTAATAAAAGCACAACTTCATGAAGTTCAACGGCAAGGTTCATGCTATTGTTTAATATATGGGTGAAGCATGCAAAGGAAAATCAGTTTAGAATCAAACTAGAATGATTTATACAGAGACCAAAACCACAAAAGAGAAAGGGAGAAACATACAAAGAAAGATTGAGTTAGAGTTTATTTTTCATGATTTGTACAAAGATCAGGGTTGCAGAAAGGTAGGGGAGACCCTCCTGTTGAGTCACAAGGTTCAGAGAAGACCCCTGGCTATCTAAACTCCTGATGGAGCTTAGGTGTGGCTGGCTCCACTGCTAGTCCCAGACTTGGTCAACAGTTTATGTCTAAGGGATTATGTGTGTAGCAGCAGTCCGAGTTTAATTTGAAACTTGAGGTAAATCACAAGATTTAGTAAAATTTAATCACTGACTAATTTAACATTTACAAAGCGATTCAATAGAATATACCTAGGTCAGTTTATACGTACAGGCACACAGACACAAAGATATACATATATATTATATATAAAAACCAGAGGTATACCTGTTAAAAATTCCCCTCGAGTTCAGTGAAATATTCACATCAAATGGCTCTGCATTCGTCAACAGGTTGAGCCTCTAGGAGTGAAGGGTGTCACCCGGGTTCCATCGTCAGCTTTCAGCAACAGTCCTCTGATTTTCACAAACTAGACAGTTTGTGAGGTCTGAGAGGCATTCCCCTCGGAGGGAGATGCTGGTCACAGCCTGCTGGGGTCCAGGAGACTCAAAGGCCTTCACTCAGGACCACTGTTTGTAGGTTCACAAGATGACTGACTTTGGTCATTGTAATTTCATTGCAGTCATAATCCTGGTCAGGTAACAACAACAGTGAGTCACGATCTAAGTAGCAGGAGCATCAGGTATGGTTCCAGGCAACAGGAGTTCCAGGGGCAGTTAAGGGGTGCCTAATTGTCCTGAATCACTGCACCATAGCCAGGATAAGAAGTACCGGGCTGTCCCAACTCACTGTGCACGAGCACAATGTTGGCTGGTCCCAACATCACAGAGTGGCCTGGGGGGGCTGCACCACCACACCAGCCTGCACAAAAATGAGGAGCCTGGACTGCTCAGTAGCACCGTGGACTCTTTTACAGACCATCATGTATCTGTGTTTGTACCTGTTCCTCCTAATGATTTTAAAACTTGCCAAGTCAAACATGACTGAATGATATAGCTCTCACACAGACTCGGCTCCCTAAAATGTTATGAAACCAGAAGGTCAAGCAGAGGAGAAATACTCCGCTAGTGCTCCCTCACAGAAAAGCTCACAGCGTATCTCTTGTCCAATTCCCTCAATCACAGGACACAGATGCAGAGGAGACTGTGCTTCATTTCCCATGGAACAGCCTGCTTCATTATACACCCATAACAAACAAACAGAGTGTTTCTTAGTCCAGCGAAACACTGGAAACATCTTCCAAGTTCTTTCATGTTGGCTTCAATACAGGCTCAATTCTCTACGGCTCTGCACAGCCATGTGTGCGAGACAAGTGAGCATTTCTAAATTGGGACTTTTTGAAGAGCTGGTTCTACAGTTTCCTGGCTATTATCCTTTGAAGAGTTCAATCACAGCAAGAGATTTTAAAAAGGTCATTCTCGCTCCTCGGGCCTTTACAGAAATTAAAGTCATGCTTTGCACCAATGCAAAGTGATCCAAATTTTCTGCTAGAGGACATCTGAGATAATTATGGCAGCTAGAGTTCCTCAGAGGTTCCACTTTCTGCCTCTCAGCCACAAGCCAGGGTGGCGCCCCGGTGATACTCATTCCTCGGACTGCTCAGAAAACAGCTTATTAGGACAACTCTCTGGAAAAAGTCGATCTACGCAAAGCAGGGTAAGGGTCTTTAACCCAGAATTCAATTAAAATTCAAAAATTGAAGAGTTTCATGATGCAGAATTTCTATCCTGTAAAGCATTCTTCCCCCCACCATTAACCAATCTTAGCCTTCTGCTGTTTAACTAATAACCACATGAGGTCCAGAAAACTTTTTATCTACCTGCCTTTATAGTCTTTCCTCTCAAAGTACTACTGTGCCACCATGAATCACTATGGGTGAATAGGAAAGAGAAAGTTTCCTCAAATTTTAACTGCCATTTGAACCAGACTTCACAGAGAGCCAGTTTATCTAACCAGTTATCGTGCCTTGTGGCCTACAACTCCCACTCAGATTCTTAAAAGGAAAAAAAAAAAAAAAAAAGGCAGGTTTGGTGATAACACTTTCATTCCTTTCAGAATGTTACTTTAGACTATTTCCTTTCCGGAATTCATAAGACTCAATTACTTCCATATCTTTGTCTAATTTTATCAACAGAGACACTGAGCTCCCACTCACAGACAAGACCCTGTGCAAGGCATTGCAAAGGCATTAGACCACCAGACCCACAACTAAAAGCTTATAGCCTATGGGTTGCTTCCTGCAATGTTCCTACCTTGGCATCAAACAATGCTGGGAGGATTAGATTATTAATTTTTTGTGATTCTTTCAAAAATCAGTAAGAGTGTTAGCTCCTGAACTGTTACTCTTGTGTTTAGAGGCTAGCATAAAACAAGTTTGTTGCCATGAAATATGGACGTCATCATGAATACCAGACAAAGAGCTATCAAATTTCAGGTAGATGTGTGGGATCAGTGTTTGCACCCTGAGCAGGCTTCATTGCTTTCAACACCTCCATTATCTGGAAGAGAGTTAAGGAACAGCTCTCCCTTTTCTTATACTGATTATTGTTCTGAACCCAAAACAAGTAACAGAATGGGTCTGCTTAGCTAATTTACAGTAGTTGAGAAACACTAAATTTCAGAAGCAGATGCTCACAGAGACAGCTACTATGACCGTGCTTTTCAGATACTTGATAGCATAAGATCAAGTTAGCAAAAGACATGACAAGTTGAGGTTGATGGCTTCTTTCATAAGACTCCAAAGAAGCACAAGGAGCCTGGTTTTACAGACTGTACTAACAGGAGGCTGCATTTGTTTTTTCCTCCCTTAGTTTCACTGGAATAGTTCAACTAATACACCGCTGAATGCTATCACCTTTACTAGAAAAGCCTTCAGTCAAGCCTTGAAGTCTTGTGTGCAAAAACTAACTGTAATAACCACATCTATGTTCTCAGCATTAGCCAAAGTTGTTTCTGGTCAAAGTTTGATCAGAGTTATCAGCGATACAGAAAAGCACCTGGATAGTGGCAGCACAGTTGCCATGTTGTGAGGATGAGAACAGTGTGCTCTTAAGGCATATATAACCTAAGGTTTGTAGGGCACTTTCAGAACAGCACGTTCTGGTATGTTCCCATCCTGAACCTTAGCTGCACAACACCCATAGATTCTTGGACAGTAGTGATGGAAGAGCTCTGTTACGGGAGACCTATCACACCGTAGGCCTCCGACAGCATTTGAACTTCTCTGTTAAGTCAGCCTTTAGAATTTTCCCCTTCACGCTCGCAGGTTATAAACAAACTTTGGAACCCATCTTTTCCGTTTTTAAAGAGTCATAAGCTCTCACAACTCCCACAGGTACACTTCCCATCCAAACATTTAGCTCATTCAATCTTCCACTACTACTTACTCTCTCTATTCCGTAACACTGACTTCTGTGAAGAGCAACAAACATATCAAGACCAAGGTTAAACACATCACTATGAAGATGCACAGAACTGAGCCCTCCTACCCCCCAAACAAACAAACCAACCCACCAAAACAACTTCTGTCACTGTGCTTGGATGCACGGGGCTGAACCAGGTCCACCCAGGAGTAGCAGACAGCATGGCCAGGGACAGAGCTAGAAATAATACTACACCATGTAGCTAAAGCCCACCCAAGAAAAAAGGAGCAGGGCTGAAAACAAGCACACCTGCAGCATAGATCAACCAAGGACTGAGCTTACATGCAGCTTTTTTTGCTGATGGATGAGAGGTGGAGTCAGGGGACAAGTACCGAGGTCCCAGCTGAGGCTTGTTAGGGCAGTCAAGGCCAATTAGCATCCCCTGGGGCGTGACACAGACATGCTGAAGGTCGTTCTGCCTCTTCTCCATGTTTTATTTATATAATCAGTAAACCTCATACTGTCTTTCACTATAGCGGATAAGGTCCACACAACATTCAGCCTTGTCTCTCTGAAATAGAAGTAGAAAGTGGCGATGAAATAAAAATAAATACATGAAGGAGAAGAAAACGATCTAACAAGATCATTGATTTTCTTTATATTTAAGCCACCTTCTATCTCAGGAAAAACACCATCTCATTACTTATTTTGTTGCAATGTTCCAATTTCAGTGAAGATTTGGTAGAGACTGGGGTGGGGTGGGGTGGAGATAAAATAGAGAGAAAGCATTACTAAAAAATGTGTATTAAAAAAAACCCACAAACCACAGCACTGGAAAACCTTGGACTTTTTCTGAGTTGCTGTAGTAACAGCATTTTCCATACAAATACACTTACTAAACGAGAGCCCATTAAAAATTGCACTGGTGAGAGCTGGATTCACGCCTCTGAACTGCAGGCAGCTGCACGGTTGCTTGGACCTGACTTCTGTTCGCACACTCATTCTCAATCATTCCTGGAAAGCAGCAGCAGGACCAGGGGCAGAGATCAGCTTGTTGTGGGACATACCATATTTTGATCTTATTTTTCTTGATTTTCAAAAGTTTCCTGTAGAATGGCCAGAAGCACTGCTAATAAAATTATGTTTTACTCATGTTGAGGCATTTCCCTAAAAAGGATCAAAATTTGTCTTAATAAAAGAGACGGAGAAAAACATTGCTGCCTTGTTTTATGAATGGTATCGATGGCACACTCAGGAAGAGAGCCGTCTGACCCAGCTCCCAGACCTGCGTTCTCCATCGAATCATAGAATGGTTTGGGTTGGAAGGGACCTTTAAAGGTCATCTAGTCCAACCCCCCTGCAATGAGCAGGGATATCTTCAACTAGACCAAGTTGTTCAGAGCCCCGTCCAACCTGACCTTGAATGTTTCCAGGGATGGGCCATCTACTACCTCTCTGGGAAACGTGTTCTGGTCTTTCACCACCCTCATTGTAAAAAAATTTCTTCCTTATATCTAGTCTAAATCTACCCTCTTTTAGTTTAAAAGCATTACCCCTTGTCCTATTGCTACAGGCCCTATCAAAAAGTCTGTCCACATTATTCTTATGAGCCCCCTTTAATTGTTGAAAGGCTGCAATAAGGTGTCCCTGGCGCCTTCTCTTCTCCAGGCCGAACAACCCCAACTCTCTCAGCCTTTCTTCATAGGAGATGTATTCCATCACTGATCATTTTTGTGGCCCACCTCTGGACCTGCTCCAACAGGTCCATGACTTTCCTGGGCTGAGGACCCCAGAGCTGGATGCAGGACTCCAGGTGGGGTCTCACTAGAGCAGAGTGGAGGGGCAGAATCCCCTCCCTCGACCTGCTGGCCGTGCTCCTTGTGATGCAGCCCAGGATATGGTTGGCTTTCTGGGCTGTGAGCACACATTTCTAGGTCATGTCCAGCTTTTCATCCACTGGTACCCCCAAGTCCTTCTCCACAGGGCTGCTCTCAGTCCCTTCATCCCCCAGCCTGTATTGATACGGGGGTTGCCCTGATCCAGGTGCAGGACCTTGCACTTGGCCTTGTTGAACCAGATGAGTTTCATATGGGCCCACTTCTTGAGCTTCTCCAGGTCCCTCTGGATGATGTCCTGTCCCTCAGGCGTGTCAACTGCACCACTCAGCTTGGTGTCATCTGCATATTTGTTGAGGGTGCACTCAATCCCACTGTCACTGTTGTTGATGAAGATATTAAACAGTACTGGTCCCAGTATGGACCCCTGAGGGACACCATTTGTCACTGATCTCCACACGGGCACTGAGCCACTACCCTCTGGATGCAACCATCCAACCAATCCCCCACCCACCAAACAGTCCCTCCATCAAATCTGTATCTCTGCACTTTAGAGAGAAGGATGTCGTGGGAGACCGTGTCAGAGGCCTTACAGAACTCCGGGTAGATGACATCAGTAGCTCTTGCCTTGTCCACTGAGGTAGTCACTCCATCATAGAAAGCCACCAGGTTGGTCAAGCAAGACTTGCCCTCGGCGAAGCCATGCTGGCTGTCCCAAATCACCTCCCTGTCCTCCATGTGCCGTAGCAGAGCTTCTAGGAGGATCTGTTCCATGATCTTCCCAGGCTCAGAGGTGAGGCTGACAGGTCAGTAGTTCCCAGGGTCCTCCTTTCTACCCTTTTTCCATGTTAGATAGATCTAGTCTCTCAACCAAATGAGGCATGGAAGAACTCCATGCTGTACTGCTTAGGCCCAGGTCTGAAAAGGTAAAATGAGACAGAGGTTGTGCACTTCATTCTATGTCATGCTGCATACAGACAATTTTAGCATACAGGAGAAAAGTTCATGAAATTATAGCTGATTCAAGATTTCAGAATTTCAGATTTTTTTCAAAATTACCAAGTTTTGCTATCAGTTTCAAAATCAGCCTACCAACAGCCTGGCATTTTTCTTTGCCAATGCTGGCAAAGTTGGTATGTCTAATAAAGCAATTTTTATCCCATTTTCCTGCAAAGCAACTTGCTTGCTGGACCTCCAAGCTGTGCAAACAACAGCCAAAAACCTAACGGGAATGGAAGAAAAGGAGTATGGTTTTGCTTCAGACAACGATTAGGTCTACCATGCCAAGTACAAAGTAATCATTGTGTGGTTTACCTGATGCATCGGTTTGAATCTCATTATCTGCTATCTTACTGAAAACAATACGAAGCCCAGTGAGGGACAGGGGGGAAGTTCCAAGGGTTTTTCTAACTTGACTTCAGTCACTGGCATATTCTCAAGACAACAGGGAAGCCTAAGGCTGAGCCAGGATGACCACCATTGCTTATGGCACAGCTCATGGAAAACTCCTTTCTGGCTTATCTGAGCAGGAATCCTAGTCCAGGCTGTTGAAGAACACGTCCAAGTTTCACGTGAATCTTCCTTATGTCATCACTGCCTGTGTAATATTTTCAAGCCATTCCTTTTCCCAGAAGCTACAAGATTCCCTTGCCTGATGATGTATCTGTCTATTTGTGTCCCATGATGATAATTTCTGGTCTGATTCTCCACTCCATTACCTCATATCTAGTCTGGTGTAACTCTGCTGGAACTGCTTGTGAGAAACACTGATATAACAGAGAGAAGACACGGGCTTGTGTGCTTTGTGGTGGAGGAAGTGCTGATAATTCAGTAGCATTTTGCCTGAGGCAGAAAAATGTGGTGAGCAGAGAGGGACAACAAGGACTGTCCATGATCCTTCAAACACTTCTGTGGCAAGATAAACTGGGGAAGCAACGAGCAAAATGTGAAACTGTGCACAGAGCAGTCACCTGGAGTCTTTCTCTTTTGCAAGGAGAAAGCAAGCCCCTGTCTTTGGCAACAACAGTACCGATGAGCGGCTGGGTTTCTCCTCCGTTTTTGAGACTGCAGCAGCCTCTGCAGCTGGCTAGTTTTGACTGTCCGTATCTTCTAAAACAAGGATGAGCCTCACCTCACACAAGCTCGCGATGCAGAAGTGAGTGCCTCACCTCAGGATGCGTTCTGGTACAGTCAGGATTTGATTTGTTTTGTTTGGAGAACCCTTTAAGACCAGAAGGTTGTTTGTGAGAACTATCCTAAACTAAAGCTGTACCCCAAAGAATAATGAATTTTAATTTGTTTATCAGGTTGCAAGCAGACACGATAAATACTTCTGTGTTTCTGCATACCCAGGGAGCCAGTTAAACTGTATCTCACTGGGCATTTGCAAAACACGCTTAAGGTACCAGACTTGAAGTCATATTTTTAACAAATAAGGAGATCAAAGCATGGCTGTGCAGACACCAGTGTAAGAAAGAAAGGAGGACAATTGGCATCAGAATTTGGATAGAACCCAGAAACCACCCTCAACAAAACCCCCGCTTGTGAGATACCTTCTATTCAGAAGATTAGGGAAAAAGTCTTTATTGATCTGTCTTTCAGACAAATTGTGTGACACTACACTCTCATTTTAAAGAGGGTGTTTTCAGAAGTGGATTGCCTATTTGGCAGCCATTTCCATTGGAACCGCTGTGGGAACAAAGCAATATCCCAAGGCTGGGATGGGAAATGCTGTGGGTCCCATTAGCAACTGTCTATAACATATATGGCTCTCCTGTCTACCACCCATCCAGCCAGATTTTCTGTTCATGGTCCTCACTCACAGCAGACTTTGTCCATCCAGGGGACATGCTGTGGTGCACAGTAATGTACATTTGAGGGTGTACATTACCTAAGGGTGTACATTCTCATTGCTGAGAAACAGTGCTGGAGGAAAAGGCTTTTATGTTTCTCACCTAATCTACTTCGCGACATCAGTCTCAGACTGCCTTGAAGCAGCTGGACTTTGCTGCCATCACTAAAGACAGAAATATTAAAGGCTTCTCAAAGACGAACTCTGGAGCATTTAGTCCACTTGGTGGCTCTCCAGTTGCGTTTGCAGCATTGTCTCACCTGTCTTACCCTCTCTGGTGCTGGATGCTGCAGTGGCAGTGGCTACAGTGCAGCTGGGGGCTCACCCGTGGCAAGTCCTAGATGCAATGAATGGAAGGAGAACAGGAAGACCTGGTGAGGTGGGTGGACAGACTGCTAGCCAGAGCAAAAATATGCACCAGTACGTAGCATCTCGCTTGATGTGACCAAAGAGATTTGCAAAAAGCCCTTTTTGTTGTTCTTCTCCCCTGAGATTTGTGCGATAAAACCTCAGCAAAGGGAAAGAAATGACAGCAGCTCCTTGAGGAACACAATTCAGTGCAGGGTCTGCCACAGGCAGAGGTCGGCTGGAGGCACCAGCCCAGCTAGCACGGTCACACAGCGCAGTATTACACACAGCGGGCAACGTGGTCTGGGACAAATGCAGCTGCTGCCCCCAGACCTGGCTGGTCCTGCTGCTCCCACCCGTGCTGTCAGCTCGGGAGCAGTGGCCCGTTCAGGGCTGACCCCTCGCAAAACCTCAGAAACACGCTGGGTTTCTCAGGTTGATGAACTGTTGGCACGTGAGCCGTGCTCCAGGCTGAGTGAGAAAGTTACCAAACTTCTGAGAAAGAAAGGGATCACTGATGACAGCGGTCTTGGAAACACCGGGAAGAGGAGATCAAAACGCCTAATGCCGAGGCTGCAGCACTTCCACAGGGCGACCTGAATTCCTGGAAAAACCATGAACATAAACAACTTCTGCGGATATTAATTACCACAAGATCATGGCTTGCCACGCTTGATCCGTAGATGGAAATACCGCTCTGTTTTCTGCTGTTTAGGCAGAGGGTTTTTGAAACACAAGAGTTTAAGGTAGTTGAGGTTTTCAGAGATAGCACAGTACATTTATACAACCATTAAAAAAGATATCAGGGACCTAGTAGCTCACCATTTACTCTGTGCACAGCATTGCACAGGCATCTAAACTGCAAAGAAGCCAAGAGGCAATAGATTTAGTTCATTTTACAGAGAAATGTTAAGAATACATATACAGAGAAGTCAGAAGAATGTGTATAATAACCTAGAGGAAATATTGGCACAGAAAGTTTTTAGAGTTCAGGGAGAATTTTTATTTGAAATCAAAACACATCAGCAGTTCTCAACAATTAATTTTTTTTTCTCAATATGCATGTCCATTGGCATCCAAATATTTTAAAATATATTTTTGCATATGGCTTGTCCACAGAAGGAAGGGAATTTTAATGGGTAAGGGGAAACCACAACAAGCCTTTCGAGTTTACCTTCTTCTGTTCTATTTCTTATGACTGTGTATGCCCTTCTACCAACTGTCAAACTTTCTAAATGTCATTTTTGCTGCTGATCTTAACAGCTTAATCTCTTACATTACATTCACTGCCTTATAAGGAAATGCTGCCAAACTTCTTTGCTTCTTTATTTAGTACTTGCTTATTCCAGGTTTATAGCTACTCAGTTAAGCTTCTGCACACCGTTACCTCATTGAGACTCTGCTGCATTTCCTACTTTCTCAGGAAATGTCAAGTCACTATACTTTCTCTGGTTTTTGCAAAGATCCATTATCTCCCGGTCCCTGTATCTCTCTCGCTGCCGTATGCTTTATTCTCCTTTTTACTGTATGAGCCATTCCAGAGTTGGCTGTGAAGAACTGCAGTCTTCCAAATGTGGCCTCACCAGCTTGAGCAAAGCCAGTTTCCAAATCTCATAGTTGATAAATGTATATATGCATCTCAGAATGCTGTTGATTTTATTTTAACAGATGTTAGCATTCTGCCAGGGAACCCACACGTTATCCACCACTACCCCTCATTCCTACTTGAAATTTAGCAACATATGGAAACAATGCTGGGTGTGTAATATGGCTTAGTAAAAGAAAATAGAAAAGCAGAATAGCTAGCAAGACTGGTTATATTCCCATTTGGTTAAAAAAAAAAAAGAGAGGGACATGCCCCCACCCCAACCTTTATTTTTGGAGATGAATAGTGCTTTGTGGTCCATGCACCCAGTATATGACAGTGTTTTCATTCACAACATATTGCCCTAAAGTGACTGAGAATTAATTCCTGCACGGAGTTTAGAAAATATTTCTCCAAGGTTTGTATACAAAAGGATCTAAAGGTTACATGGCATCCTTCTCGACCAGAACACACTTAAATTTTATTGTAAATATTTCAATATATCATAAAAGTATAAATATAACCACACGAAGGCTTTAATCAGACTGGCTTGGGTGACAATTCTGTAACAGTACAGTAATGGACATGGGCTCTAACACATGTCCCAAATATCAACTGAGAGCCTCTGAAATCACAGGCTTTTGTGGAATAGTAGTGTGGCAATAATTAATTGTAAACTGGTGCACACAGGAAGATGGTTTTGGTACATAAACACCTCAAACACTGCTGTGAGAAGCTGATCATCACAGTATTGCATTTTGATGATTGGCTGGTAGTCTTCCATTTGGATGGATGGGGCAATATTTAAATATCAACAATTTGTGGAAAGGAAAAGCCAGCTGAGAAGGAACAGGAATTTTGCACACACTCATGTAAAGATAGAAAATAATTAAAAAATAAGCTTCATATTCTCCTTCAGGTATTTAAAAAGATTTTTAGTCCTGGTTTCAGTTCTATTTTTAGTTTAAAATCAAGTTCAAAATAAGAACAAGTTGAAAACAAAGGCTAATAATTTCATCTCGCTAGTATAATACAGAATATTCAGAGCTGAATTCCGTATTTACACTCAAGTCCTTCCACATAAAAAGAGCAGCACTAGTAGGTCTAAAAATCAAGGAGGTCAGCCCCACCATCTCTTACTAGGTGTTTAAGGTAAACCATGCTTTTGGACACCATAGTTTAAAAGCTCTCAGTGTGTATAATTGTGTCACATTATTTGGCAACTGTGCAGGTATGAAAAGCATTTTTGATGAGATGGGAAAGTTAAAGAAGCATCCCTAAAACTCCCAGTGGGTTTCCAGCAATTGCCAGTACCTAAGCATCCTTTGAATCTCTTCTCATGCTAGCTGAGTGAGACGACACGGCTGTGGGATCCCAGTTCGCCAGCTTTCCAGGAAACTACAATTCCTTACAGCACACTTAGACCACCAGTCTGGGCAGCTGCCATTCAGCAGCCTTGCAGATCTGCACCCTCCCCCTTGCTGTTAGTGATTTCACATAAAACCATAGTTTTTATAAAATGCAATCTAAAATCTGTCAATATATTGAAAAAAATTTTTTGCAATGCAGAGTCATGCCATTATCAAAATACCACAAAGGCGGGCTTTCTTGAGAAGGAAAAAAACCCGAGAATATAGGAAATCATTACCACACTGTTTCACAAACCGTTATGTAGTTGGCCTTCTCCTCTGCTCAATAAACAAAAAGTATCTTTTTTTTTTAAGTCTCTCAGAACATGCTCTTGTTGCTGTCCACAACAACCCTTCAACAAACAGGCTGGTGGTACCCCCCACAATTTTTCCCTTTTCCCCAAAATAGACCTAAGAAAATATGGTTAAGACCTTCTGCAACAAGTGAGAGTGAAATTAAAGGACCCAGCAGACAATGGAACTTTGATTTGGAGAAAACTGGAGAGTGACAACACTGGGAAGAGGTGAAACAAAAGAAAGAACAGGCAAAGTCATATTACAGGAATGTTCATGGTGGGCTGGAAGGCAGGTAGAAAACAATGCCAATCAAAGAATAGAGCCCAAATATCCCAGGAAACCCAGCATGCTAAAACAGGTTGTGAAAGCATTAATATTTGTGCATATTTCTGATACTGTCGTTACCATCAGTTGTCTACAGGTGGACAGAAACTGATGAAAAGACGCATTGAGTAGAATGGTTGGATCCTCCTGACACCCCAGCCTAGCACTGCCATCCTTGGCTGCACTGCCTGGGAATTTAAGTGATCACACCTCTCTGGCATACCTTAAAACTAAGCTTCTTAAGATGCTACATCATCAGTTAAAGAAACAGCAAGGAGGATTGTAATTGGGTATCAATATTCAGTAATACAGGAATGGGTGATAGTGTGATTCAAAAAAAGAAAATAAAAGATGCCTTGGAAACACATTGGTCTGTATAGCTTTTCAAAGACGTAGACTGCAATCTATAAAATACAGTAGTGATCATCATGCATGAGTGATGCTACAGCTACTTCTAATAATCTTAGAAAGCTCACAGTAGTTAATTTTTGGCAGTCTTGAATATGCAGTGCAAATGCAATTACCAGGTGGTGGCCAAGTCCAAAGTTGTTAGTGCAAGTTGTCACAGTTTATGAAATGAAACAATTCCTACAGTTCTCATTTCAATGTACAAGATATGTAGCATTAATTTCCTCAACAAGTCTTTGGATTATCCTTTAATATATGTCCTTTAATTTACAACTTATTAAAAAACAGTGGAGATGGGGAAGAAAGATACAAGTGAAGGATAATCCACCAGCTGGATTATCCAACTTTTCAACATCTTAATTCTGAGACAAATATAATAAAACTGAACCAGTAAAATTACACTGATACAAGCTGAGTGCACAGAAATGTCAAACAGCATTTGCATTTTGAATGAAACAGTTTTAAATCTGACCTTGATCTTTCACTTCTTTTAGAGGGATTTAAATATTTAATGAAAAAATCTGACAATCTCACGGAAAAGATGTCCCAAATCAAGTGTATTGTCTAATATTGTCTGACTATTAACTATCTGTTTATGATTAATTTATTAAATAGCTTTGTTCCTCTTGCTGTACATTCATCTGTTTTAAGGAGAATATCCTCTGGAGACTAGTTATATGCTGCAGAGGAGACAGAAACTGGAATCAGAAGAGACATTTAAAGTGATAAGAAAATTGAAACAAGAGCTCTGTTCCAGAAGTAGTAATGAAATGTATCATTTATGAAAAACATTAAGATACCATAAACCCAAAGCTAGATGCATGTGTGTATCTCTGTAGATACTTATGTGTTACTGAGCACTGTACAGATCTAGCCCTATATATGTATAGACACACACACACGCACATACTACAAGATAAAAAGGCACAATTAAAAAAATAATATGACATTTGGTATCATCATGGGCATATGCTGTGTGCCTCTTACACCTGCATAAATAAAATTATATTTTGCATCTATCTATATTATACACTTTAATGCAAATATGTTCACCTACTTTTTTTTTTAATTCTGTATGTATTGTATTTTGTACTCTCTCCACCTTGATTATTTGCTCTTAACTGTAAAGAATAAGTCAGCAGGATTTGTTTGGGAAGTGAATGTGCTTTTATGTTTTCTTTCTCAGCTGGAAAAAAATGGAGGATCTGCAAAAGGAAACCCCTCTGAATATTAATTATCTTCTCTTTTTTTAACTGGCAAAATAAGAACATACAAGAAAGGAAAAAAAAAAGTAGTTGAATGAAAGAAAACAAGAAGAAGACATGGTTTAGCGGGCATGGTGGTGTTGGGTTGATGGTTGGACTCGGTGATCTTAAAGGCCTTTTCCAACCTAAATGATTCTATGATCCTAAGAAAGAGGATAAAAAATCAGAGGGTTTTTTTCTTTAGGGAAAACAGCTCTCACTAATCCTATTCACTCGGTTCCCTAATAAAGAGGAATGACATCAGCAGTGATTAGTGGTTTGGAGTGAGATGTCCTGTGTGTCACCAGGAGGGCTGACTGAGTCCTAACCTAAACAGCCCATTTAGAGAGAAAAAGGAGCTGAGAAAAGAAGGGCCTCTCGTTCGTAGTGATGTGTCGGGCTGGTGGTGGAGCAGACACGTTGAACCATCGGACACAGTAGGACACGTGTGTGTATCATCACACCAGCTCTCCCCTAGCCATGCCGGTTGTCAGCTCCTGGCAAACCTGAAGAAGCTCATCCCTTTCTTCTCCCAGGCTGAGCTACCTGCCATCCCGTGTGGAGTCAGAGTGAGGACCAGGCGTCTCTGAGGAGCAGCTGACACGCCAGGGGCTCAGGTCCTCACTCCCCATGCTGCAGCTTGCCCCTTGTCCCCGTGCTCTGAGACACGGAGGCAGAGGAGCTGCCACCAGCTTCATGAGCCAGTGCCACTGACACCAGTGGGTCACGCAGCTGATCCAAGGACCGGTCAAGCGCCTCAGCTGTAAAATAGGTTGACCTCTCCCACAAAGCCTGTGAGTCGAGGACTATGAACTCACCCGCATCAACCACACTGCCAAGGCATAGACATGCGTGCTGCCAGTAAGAGAAACCCCAAAGTGTTCTGCAGAATTTAGGGTGGCCATTTTGGAAGTGCAATACAAGGTTGCTAGGAAAAAAAACCCCACAGCCCAAGAAGCTTCATGTTCTGGGGTATATTTTCCTGAATGTTCTTCTAGCCCCTGTTGATTTACTTGCAATGTTTTTTCCCAGGAACCGTGGTACCAGGCAATAACATATTTCTTTAATATCTCACATGTTGGCCTGTTCAATTGGCAGCTTTTCCAGTGCCAACTCTGAGCTCAAGGGAGCACTTAATTCCAGACAAAAGCCTCGTTAACAAAAGAAACTGAAAGCCACTGACAAATGTTTGCTTAGACGGTGTGTTTTCGGGAAGTATTTCACACTGTTTCATCACTACTCTTCCATCTGCTTATATGTAAAATAAATCATTATGGTTATATCCAGACTTTCTGTTCCCAAGTAACTCACAGCGTTCAACAACAACTGCAACAGGACAGGAAACACAACAGTTAACAAGAAATCCTGCTGTTCCCTCCATTTTCTCAAAAACTCTGCTAAAACAGTAAGTGGGTGAGCACCAGCAATTGCAAGCTCTGTTAGTCCGCATGCGCCCCAGCAGGATATCATCACCTGTTTCAATGTCAACAGCAGCCTTCAGGGCCTCCAATGGCCTGCAGGGTCTTCTACGGTATCACAAATATCTCACAGAAACTGACTGAAGGGGAAGAGCAAAATGATGCTGGAGTTGCTGCCAGACACAAGTTTGGGGTGAAAAGGTGTGTGCTTAATGCGGTGGTTTGGTTTGGTCTCTAGAGGAAAATAATGTGCTAGTCCAGTTAGTCCGACTGTTGGGGTTTCCTAAGCCCTGAAGTATTGTATCCTCCCCTGCGCCAGGGCCTGGACCGCTTCCCCAGTGCTGCAGAAAGCCCAGCAATGCAGGGATGCTCGCACCATAAGCCAGGATCTCTAGGGCTCTGTCCTCAAAATGAAGTCGGTCCTCAGGTCTGACATACAGTTTGGGAACTGACACCCAGAGGACTCTGCAAACACCCAGGGGAATGAACGAAAACAAAGCAGACACCTCCCATGGCTCAGAGGTTGAAGGATCTTCCCGCAAAGATAATCCAAGGCTCATCATTGATCATGTCTTTTTTTCCCATCAGACATTGGGTTCCCTTTGAAAACATTTTGCAATGCAAGCTCTTTGCTGGCTCTTGAGCTCCCAATTCACATTCTTCCCCACTAATCAGAGAACATTTTGTAATTTTTAAGAGTTTATTTCTAGTTGCGTACCATCTTGCATGGCTGCTGGAAAGAATAAAGAAATGGATGATTAGCCATCTTCTTGGTAATTTGAGAGTGCTGATGAATGTTAGTTCATGCTGTAGCGAAGAAGAAAGAGTAATGCATTGAGTTTTATTTTTAATGCAAATCTTAAACAAATATAAAAGTGCTTAACTTCAGCTTCGGCTTTTCCCACCCTCACAGATCACACTAGTAATTCTGTGCATACATTTTTTTTTTTCTGGTTCTCTGCAAAGTTTAATGCTGATGATACCTAAATCAAGTAGATCCTTTCCGTTCACTATCAGTTCACCAAATTGGCCTCAAACTGGATGATGACACTAAGTCTTCAACAGAGGTGACAAGTGCATCGTCTTGAAACGTTCATGAAAATACAGCTTTTCTTTTCCTAACAAAGTAAAAGGTTGTGAGCTACCAGTTGGGCTGCCAGTGATTTATCCACAACACCTACAGTGTGGTGAAAGGGAAGCTGGCAATTCCTACAAGACTCTCTTTCAAGACTGCATACCAATTTTAAGGTGGTATTTGATTGCAGAACTACAAGAGTGAGAATTTGTGTCTTTCAGTGTTGTCAGAGTCAAGAATCTGTGCAATTTCAAGCAGAGGAGTCATATGTGCGAAGCATGCGTCACTTGGGTAATATCCATGAGCTTTGTATTCATGACAATTCATGGAATGAAACCTGAGATTTTATTGATAACATGTCAAGACCAGCTGCACTTTCAATGCTTCAAGAATTCTGTGGGCTAATGCCACTCACTCTTCATAGATAAAATAGTGGTAGCTGGTAGCCTCAGTACTTGTGCAGGTATGTCATGGATGTTGCCTGTGAATACCTCAAGCACAATTTATTTTGCTAAGCAAGTTAATTGTATGGGTTCTATTTTAATTGGCAAGAATCCCAAATCCATCTCCAGCACTAGAATTTTTCTAGGCATTTCATAAAGCAAATAGTGAGCTAAGAAACAAACTTAAAAATAATCAGTTGGGAAAGAAAGGAAAAAAAAAAGTCCATAGCATTATTTTTATTGGAAACAAATAGTTTTGAGGAAGAAATAGTGGGGAGATCCAGATTACACATGCACAACAGATAAAGAGTCTGCTAGTGAGCTCCAGAGACATTCCTTTTTAATTAGCATGAATGAGTACACAAAACCAAAAAGTTACAGCATCCCAGAGCAAATAACCATTTTAGCCTTTGGCAGCATGGTTTCATTTGAGGGTACTGGCCTTGTAACTTCTGTCACTTGTTTTGGGGTACTAGCAAATTCTAGCTAAAAGAAGAGCGATAAAAAGAAACCACCTCTGTAAAAGAGAAAACCCACCTCAGCTTCAACATGCTCTCAACTAAAGCTCATACAAAGAAATTTTAGAATGAAGTTTATGTGATTATGTGCCCAGAGAACTACAGACCCGCAGTACCTTTAGTGTGATATGCTTCTGAGAGAACTTACATTTTCTTCTGGAGCTTTAGAAGGGAAAAAGTTGACAATAGCTGTATAAAAATCATAGGGTATTTTCAGTTTGTAAGTTCTTGCTATTCTCAGAAATAAAAGAATGCATGAATCTCAATTAGAAAGGTCCTTTGGACTCCATTGTGGATTAATACACTACTAATAATTGAATTCATGAATTGCAAAAATGCACCGGCAAATATATAGACATGTACACACGCATATGTATGTGTATCAAAACCAGGGGAATTGGATATTTGTAAGTTTTTTTCAGCAAATTTGTTCTTAGCTTGGAACCTTGCTGTGCCAAATTGCAGCCTGAAGCAAATTTTCATGGTTTAGAAAAAGTTATAAATCCTTAAAATTATGATTTTGTAATGGAAACCGTGACAGACCCTTAAACATAACAGCAAGAACAAGAGATTTAATAATACATATTAATATATCTCCTTGGAAAATATAATTGCAAAGCAATTAGGCATGAGGCTCTCTACCTACCAATTACTTCCCCCCCCCTCAGGAGAATGTTGAGAGCACTATTAAGTTTAATTTTAATCAGCTAGGAAACAACCACGCTGGCTCTGCAGTGCAGTAGCACATCGCGTGTCCTTGCAAAGCTGGTTCTGTTGGCTTTGAGGCACTGGGCTGCAGAGAGTGACATCCCTGTTGTTTTGCAGGGTAAAGGCTACCTGCGCACTACAGGGCTGCTTAGCGATCTGCTTCCAACAGTCTTTTGGCCAGTGCTTGCAGCATCGGGAGCATTTACTCCCTGTCATCAAGCTGTGGAGCACAGTACCAGTCACCTTGGGGTTTGGGGACCACAGTGTACCCATCAGTAGGTCAGACAAACCTCTGTCCCTCCCCACACCCAAACGGGTTGCACTGACCAAACTACTACGCTAAAAGTCAGGTGCCAGAGGTATTTCCTTGGTGGTGTGTTCCAGAATTTCATTATTATCGCTCTTTTGAGTCGAAAGAACATGAAAGGCACAGAGGTCACCTTAACATTGGACAGATACAATCCAGTAAGCATATGACTGAGCACACTTAAGAACTGAGCTTCCCTGGGTTTTGTGGATCCAAAAAGCCGGCACGGACTGCAACTCTTCCTGGACCCTATCAGTTTTTACCCATGGCATGCTCACATCACTTGCTGTCTCTTTCTGAGCTCCTCAAAAAGCCACCATCATGTGAGTTCCAGTGTTACCTTTTGTATTTTCTCTGAATGCTTGGCAGACTTAGTACCCTGATTTTTTTCATGTTGAAAATTCAACGGCAGGGCTGGTGTCCTGCTCCATCCTGTGCGGCTCTCCTTGATCAATACCCGTGCAGGTCCTGTACCCTGACCAGTCCTACAAAACCTCTGTACCTAATCAGTCCTTGGACAGGCTCCGCAATTTCATCAGGAAAAAGGCTTGCATTCTGACTACAGCTTTGCAGGCAGTGTAACGGTAAGGAACTAAACAGAAATGTGCCTGTTATTTTTTTGTTGATACTTGGGATGAGGTGGAGAACATATCAAGAGAGGACTAGCTGCCAGCAGCGCAGAGCTCTGTGCATCCCATCTTTTTCCTCTCTCTCCCGCCTCTTCCTGCTCTTGTGCACCACTTGCTCCTCCCGGCGTCACGTATTTCCACGCTGATCTTGAGACACGGCTTGGCAGGAGACTTGGGTACAGGCTGAACCTTCTGCTAATAGCTCCTATTCCTCTTCTTTCTTATCTTGTCGCAGTCATTGGGTTGGACTGCTCATCCACGCTCTCTAAAAATCCTCACTATTTCCCACCTTCCGCAGAAGCCATGATGGGCTTCAGGTTGGAGTTCACCCCCACCGACCGTCAGTTCATTGCACAGGACAAGGCAAAGCTGTCCCCAGCAAGAGTTTTATCTGAAAACTCCTACAAGTTATGGCTCTGCGGTTCATTTGTGCAGATTCGGAACAGATGTACAGACTTACAAGAACACTTCCTTAGCAAAACCACGTATCCTGCACCTTTTATTGTATAATGCAATTCAAATCTATAAAGTACCAACAATAAGAATAATACTGTCTTTTGCAGGGAAATTGACAGATTCTAGGTACTCTAACAGACAATAAGGTTTTGTTTCTGGCCTCCTTATGCTTCCATTTTGCTGTAATTACAGCAAACCCAGTGTTAAACTATTTAGACTTAGATATGTTTATTTTTTTAAAGGGATTTGAATATCTTGTGTTTAAACAATGCTTGCTTTTTAACTAGCTGACAAAATATCAAGGTCCTTGCCGAAGAACGGCTTTTCCCGATGAAGATGTAAGTTTTGAGGTTACTGCCACTTTCTGAAAAGCCTGTGAGACTGGAAAATTCTTCTTACTTACTTGAAGCTGTCTCACTTCAGACTGGAAGTTAAAAGGTACATTTTTGTTGAGAGGTGGCAAAAAACTCTGGGTAGGTCAGTTATGCCTTAGGGATACATGTCAGATATTCCATTAAAAGACAGACTATACCACTAAAGTTGTATTTTCCCAAACCAGTAGCAACACGTGGTGATAGGGACAAACCAGACACTGCTTACTTTTTAAAAATAAAGTTTAGAGTTGGTCAGCTAATACCAGGTAAAGTCTGTGCTAGTGTTGAAAGCCAGCTTCCCACTAAATTTGGTGGAAAAATAAGATGATGAAGAAATGACTGAGGAAATTCTACAAGATCAGAGAATAGGTTAGCAGTTAGTAGGAATTCTAACATAGCACACTGACAAGGACTTTGTCTGAAAAGTGTAATTAATTCAAGAATTAATTATAGACTATTGGAAGTGTCTGAAACCCTAGAATGTAGTAAGTTCAGTGCATTGTAGATACATCTAATACACAACCATACTCCTGTAATACACATCCATACTCCTTTACAGATGATAACTTACTGGCTAAAAGAGTAGAGAATTAAAAAAAAAGATAATAATAAAAAAAAAAGCCTATCACTTTATATTAACTTTTTAGGCAGGGAAAATCAAAGAATTTCCACATGAGACAATGTGCTCCCATTATGTTTCATTTCCTGTAAGCACGGGTACTCCATGGGCATATGAGCTACCAAAAATCATCTTCATTACTCACTGCAGGTGCAACAGCAGCGATTTTAGATCACTGATCACTGTTGGGGCCAATGCCTAGATGCCACCTCTGCCCTCAAGCCACAAGAGGACAAGCCTCTGAGGGATCGCTTTGACTCTTCCAAACCATATTGATAACGCTCTGGGAAAGAGGACACACACAACTGGGTCTAGAATTGATGAATTAACTGGCACCGTGAGCTGTGCCTGTGTTATGCAGGAAATGCATACACAGAAAATGAGGTAAGAGCAGGTTGTATCTGTAACCATCAGTACATTATTCTAATTAATGCAAATGCTCAAGGTGAAAACTTTGCATCATTGCTGTGTTGTCCTGCTGCAGGCTGGTTGTGCTGTGCTGCTCAGACTCCTTACAATGCTCCTTCCTGGCCCTGCATGCACGCTAGGTCAGGAGTCTGCAGGTACTTCATCGGCACAGGCTTTCCGAAACAATAATTCAGCCTCACAAGTCCAAGGGGAAAACAACAAAGTCTGCCTTAGAAATGCTGCCTCAATCTTTGGAAAATATGGGAATCCCTGCAGAAATCACGCCCAGCACAGTGCTGGGTGAAGATGGATTATTGCCTGCTGCTGTGAAAAGCCTTTGCCTCCAGCTGACTTAGGGCCCAAGACAAACACCAGACCTTCAGGTTGCAGATGAGAGCCATGCTCTAAAGCTCCATTTTTATTTGTTGGCCGCTTTCAAAATGCATGGATGTGGTGGGTTGACCCTGGCTGGATGCCAGGTGCCCACCAAAACCATTCTATCACTCCCCCATCCTCAGCTGGACAGGGGAGAGAAAATATAACAAAGGGCTCATCGGTCGAGATAAGGACAGGAGAGATCACTCACCAATTACCGTCACGGGCAAAAGAGACTCAGCTTTGGAAAATTAACTCTATTACTAATAAACCAGAGCAGGGTAATGAGAAATAAAACCAAATCTCAGAACACCTTCCCTCCACCCCTCCCTTCTTCCTGGGCATAACTTCACTCCTGGGTTCTCTACCTACCCTCCCCAGTGGCGTAGGGGGATGGGGATGGGGATGGGGTTTACGGTCAGTTCATCACATGTTATCTCTGCCACGTCATCGTCCTCAGGGGGAGGACTCATCACACTCTTCCCCTGCTCCAGCGTGGGGTCCCTCCCACGGGAGACAGTCCTCCATGAACTTCTCCAACGTGGGTCCTTCCCATGGGCTGCAGTTCTTCACAAACTGCTCCAGCACAGGTCCCTTCCATGGGCTGCAGTCCATCAGGAGCACACTGCTCCAGCGTGGGTCCCCCATGGGGTCACAAGTCCTGCCAGAAAACCTGCTCCAACGTGGGCTCCTCTCTCCACAGATCCGCAGGTCCTGCCAGGAGCCTGCTCCAGCCAGGCTTCCCACGGGGTCACAGCCTCCTTCGGGAACCCACCTGCTCCGGCATGGGGTCCTCCCCAGGCTGCAGGTGGAGATCTGCTCCCCCGTGGACCTCCCTGGGCTGCAGGGGGACAGCCTGCCTCACCAGGGTCTTCACCACCGGCTGCAGGGGAATCTCTGCTCCGACACCTGGAGCATCTCCTCCCCTCCTTCTGCACTGACCTGGGGGTCTGCAGGGTAGTTTCTTTTATGTGTTCTCACTCCTCTCGCCGGCTGCCATTTCTGTCTGTCCCAGCAACTTTTTTTCCCTTCTTAAAAATGTTATCACAGAGGCGTCACCACTATCGCTGATGGGCTCGGCCTTGGCCGGCGGTGGGTCCGTCTCAGAGCCGGCTGGTATGGGCTCTGTCGAACACAGGGGAAGCTTCCAGCAACTTCTTACAGAAGCCACCCCTGTAACAACCCCCCCCCCACTGCCCCCACAAAAATCTTGCCACACAAAGCCAATACAATGGGGTAATGGACTTACATGGAAAGATCTGCAAAAGTGTTTCTTTAAAAGCGTTAGGTTTTTTCCCAAGAGAAAAATAGTTATATATAGTTCCCTTTCTCACCAGTTAGAGGGAAACAGGTTTCTCCAATTTTTTGCAATAGTAAATAATGCAAATAGCACTTTCATAACACTTGCTCAATATTTGTCTTTTAAAAAACAAACAAACCAACCAAAAATCAAACAAACAATTAAGCAAAAGAATCAGAAGACTGTAGCATGGCTTAGGAGGGGGAAATCCAAAGTGTTTTCAGAATTCTGGATATTGTTGGATGTGGAATAAGTTTCAGGAGTACCTGATGTGATAAGACCTGGCACCTCTTCTTAAAAAAACCCGCCAGATCTGTGTAGCTGTGCCAGTACTCACAAGCTCAGGGTCTGGCCACAGAAAACTTCAAAAAGGCTCTGAAGATTAAGCCTGCAAGGAAGATGAAATTGGCAGGGGTGCTCACAGCAATACTCTTTTATTATCCCTATTATTCTGCATTATATCCTGAACGAGATATTATGCATTCTTCTCGTTTACAGGCAAAAAAGGTTTTAATTCATTAAAGTACATGCTTGGGAAACTACCAGTGTATATGAAAGTGGTTTTGTGCATGTATAAAAAGCCTGAACATCTGTTCCTATGGCATAATAAATGCAATCGCTCCTCCTAGACCCATGATGTTCCCTCCAGCTTCAATGAGTGCATACAAAAGTATGAAAACCATGAATGTTGTTCCATCTGAAACAAGGGAATGTTTCCACTCAAAATTACAGTATATTACAATATTGGAAAGGATGGCCCACTAAAAGAGAGGCAGCGCATTTGTAAATGCAAATCTGCTTATGCCACCCTCTTGAGTAGAATTATTCCTGCTCGTATGAGGAGCAGAATGTCCAAAAAGCCACATGTGTTGTCCTGCTTTACAAAGGGATGTATCTATTAAGGCTGCACAGGTCTGTTTGAGTCCATACTGCTTATTTCTAATCTCCAGCTTGAATTTACTCTGCAGAGTCTGGATAGAAGCTGAGTCGGAGAGGAGAATCTCACTGCAGAAAGGAAAGGACATGCCCAGAGTGGAGAAGCTCCCCTCTGACAGCAGATGTATTTCTTTCTTCAGGAGGGTGGACGAAGAGAAATCAGAAGTACAAACACTTTTATCTGAGAAAGGTGTGCAAAGCTCTTGCTGTATTGGAAGAATAATAATGAAGGGTGAGCAATTTGCATACAATACCACCATCCAGTAACGTGATTTCCCTTTGGTTCTGGCTACCAAATGCAAGAGATTACACTTCTAGACCACCAGCAAACAGCAACGTTTGACTCCTAGACACACTTTGAAACAAAAGGTCACTTTGCTTGTTTGGAAAGATGATGACCACCATGGCAACAGGAGCAAAATTTAGCCTTAAAAAAATTTCTCTTGCTAGGAAAAAGGAGGACTTTAGAGCAGTCATAGCATAGAGAGAGATAGGTTACGTGTGAGACAGGTAACTTTTCTTACTGGATCCTTGAATATGATTGTCTAAATGTAGGGAGAATATCCTTATCATCAAGGATGATACTTCAAAAAAAAAAAAAAGTATTGTGCAGTTTAAGAGGGACACATCCTGAATAACGAAATCCTCCCTAAGAAAGAGCACAGCTGACTTGCACATTTGCAGTTACTGGCTGTAAGTGACAGGCCCGGTTGCACAGGCAGAGAGAAAAGGTAAAGACTATAAGAAGGAAGATGCTTTGATTGCTTCCAGAGTCTCTGTACTGGTACACAGCCATGCAGAGAAAAGGCAGCATGCCCTGCATCTGACCTTCTGCACCCCAAACTACTACACAGATAACCCCAGTCATACTTAAGCTGGCAGAAAATAAATAAAAGCCTGGGCACAGTCAGTTGTCTGCTACAGACATGTCCATAACCCACCAACAACACTTTTTTTAAGATCAAACAGTATTTTGTAGTCTTAAAAGCTCTCACCACTTACTACAAAGTCGTTTTCTAATGACTAAATTTTTTGAGAGCTAAGTCTTGTGGACTACAGTCATTTGAAACAAGTATCTTTCTTTGTTTTTCAAATCAAATGAAAGTCTTTCTTACCTGTGCTGTAGCTACAGATCTACAGTCTCTTCCAGCTGATCGTGCTACCTGGCTGAAGTCAGTCATATCTCTGTGTGACAGAATTCTAAGGAAAGTGCTTTATTTTGATTAGTGTACTTAATTACCCATCCAGTAGCCTGGGAATCCAATACTTAATCATCCTCTGATTATGCTCGTACCGAGGATGATGAGACACAGGAAAAGCTTTAACAGAAAACACAACCAAGGGAAGTTTTTACCCTAAGCATAATTATAGCCAAAACCACAGCAGGAACAACTCTGCTGAGAAGAAAAAGGTGAGACATTTTCTTTCCTTTCATTAATATACACACTGCTATTCCACTTAATCAGCTGTGTGTTGGCTTTTATAGGCAAACAGTTGTGACATACTTCTGTCTCCTCTTCACCTTGATGGAAGGAATATGTTTTTCTTTTATATCTTGGTGCCTTAAAACATGACATGAGTTTCTTTCAGTCGTTTACATATGCTTAATTTGCAACACCATTAAGAGCAAGAAATTATACCCCTTCCTTCCCTGCTTCTTTTCACCAGCATTTACTTAATTAGTAAAGCAAGGAAATAACTATATACAGTATTGACTCTTTGAAGTTATGTAAGTAATAATAATGGCTTTATTCAGAAATAACAAAACCTCCCATTGGAAAGTAAAGCTCTTCATGCACAAACAGATTTCACCAAAACAGATATTTACATTCCATTTCAGAGCCCTTTCCTGCTGATATTTTAAAGGTTTGGAGATTTGGTTTAGTAGTCAGTGGTCCTTGAGATTTTTGTTCTTTCAAGGCTCAGTAGTCCCATACGATTTATAATTACACTTCACACATTCCTGAAAAACACTCCAAAAGACTTTCAGTTATAACTCACACCTGGCACAAGGGAGCATCGACAGTAATAAAACTTTGATATAAATTAATTGCAGATCTCACGAATGAATTCAGCATCACATAGGGTGTGAGCATTTTACTCAGGTTAACAACAGTTACATGTTCACGTGGACCTTGACTCAATGACATAATTAAATACTTTTGCAGCTCTAAGCATCTTTGAAGCTAATGGGAATAGGTAAAGACTTTAGGTCAGATCCATGATAATAGTACTTTGTTGACAACAAATGAAAACTGTGGGGGTGCTTTTGCCTAATGATAACTGGATGTACTCAGTCCCATCTCTTTGCAAATAACAGATAAAGTTTGAAGAAAAGAAAAGCATTTGCACTGTAATAAGCAGATGCATTGAAGGTAAGGTCTTCACCTCTTCCTTTCATGCAAATATTTTAATTATAATAACAGTGGACAAGTTGTTTACAGATTTATTTGGTGGTGTGGTTTAACCGCAGGCAGCAACTAAAGCACTACTCAACCACTCAGTCACGTCCCTCACAGTGGGATGGGGGAGAGAATCAGAAGAGTAAAAGTGAGAAAGCTTGTGGGCTGAGATAAAGAAAGTTTAATAGGTAAAGCAAAAGCCGCACACAGCAAAGCAAAACAAGGAATTCATTCACCACTTCCCATTGGCGGGCAGGAGTTCAGCCATCTCCAGGAAAGCAGGGCTCCATCACACCTAATGGTTACTTGCGAAGACAAATGCCATCATTCCAGACATCACCCCCTTCCTTCTTAGTCCCTCACGTTTATATACTAAGCATGACATCACACAGTATGGAATACCCCTTTGGTCATTTTGGGTCAGTTCCTGGCTGTGTCCCCTCCCAACTTCTTGTGCCCCTCCAGCCTTCTTGCTGTCTAGGCACGAGAAGCTGAAAAATCCTTGACTTAGTATAAATATTACTTGGCAACAACTGAAAACATCAGTGTGTTAACATTCTTCTCATATTGAACCCAGACCATAGCACTATACCAGCTACTAGGATGAAAATTAACTCTATTCCAGCTGAAACCAGGACATTTGGTCATGCAGGTGCTATAGCAACTATACATTTCCAAATCCTTCTCACCTAATGATAAGATACTACATTTCTACAGCTAGATTTTGGGAAACATGAACCAGGCATTCCTGAGCTGTATTTGGTCAAAGAAGTGGTGAGATTAAAAGGTGTAATTGAACAACCAGACAAAATCACCAGATAAAGCTAACCCACAGGTTTTTTTAGGTCAAACAAAGTGTTCTGCTTGATTTTTAGGTTATTATATCCTTTTTAATTTTCTGTTGTAATGAGCTGGTTTGAAAAGACCAATGCATTTCAGAAACAAAAGACTTCCTAAAAAAAAATTTGAAAACATTTTGAAATCAGGCATACTTCCCTCCAAGTTTTGCATCTGAAAATAATTCCCACATTCAACTTCCTAAGCTAAATACTTTGGTATACCCTGTTTCCAAATATATACTATCATATTTTTATACAGCTGCTGAAAAAAAAATCACCCAATTAGACTGAGCATATAATGAATACCAGATTGCTCTGTTTTGTCTCCTTCTGAAATACGACTCATGACCATCAGCTCCAAGAATGACTACCAAAAGCAAGAAAATGGACAACATAAATTAGTTCAGTTACTGCAATTGCTAATGGTTTGTCATTTCATTTAAACTCACTTCTGCAATCCTAACCATACTGTACAGTATACTCTCTATCTATAGGCTCATTAATTTCAATGAATGTCTGCAGGCAGGAGCAATCACATCTTTAATCCTTAAATCACAGATGTTCAGAAGGCCTGAGACTATTACACTCTGAAGTCTTTTCAAGTTGCAATAACACTGGAGACCTTTATGTCTCTTTAAGGATCCTGTATTTTTAATTTTTATTCTGTAAGAGTCTTTTCTGTAGCTAAATTAGTAATGACCGTGGTCCTAGGATGTGATAGCTAGGACCACGTAATGTACTCTGTCAGACTGAACTGAAAAGTTAAACTTTGTTGTTACCCTGCCCATACCCAAGAAACTGGCATCAACCAGGGATCTCGTCTCAACAGTAGTACCAGCACCTTCCAACATCCTTCTGCTTCTGGTGGTTTTGAGACTGGATTGTCTGAGGGGTGCAAACTTTAGTGTGCTCAGTGTACCAAAAGCCTCTAGTGCCTTGAGTTTAAAAATGCTATAGTAGTAGCGCTGTTGGAAAAGTGAAGGGCATTTTGTGTCTTCTAGGTCTTCATGCACACAGAAATACTTTACACTTTCCTGTCTGGTCACGCATTTAGTCTTCAAAAAAACTAAAAGTAATGGCTATGCAACTGAAGATTTGCATTTCGTAAAAAGTTAGGAAAATAGCTTTTTGTTCCATCTGATGACTGATTCATAACAGGTAGAACTGTCAAAGTCTCACCATGAGATTCAGGGATTTGATCCTGCTAAGGTCCAAAAGGGATCTAAATCTCCATGAATGCATATCGTACTAATGCATCTCTCAAAGACAGCTCAGGCTGCCATTTCACTTAGCAGGGTGTCCTATTTTTGACTGGGAAAATAAAACTGTATTTCCTGCAGGTGCAAAGCTAGCAAGTTCTGCATGGAATTTTATGTTCAAGCAAACATAAAAATCTCCCCACAACAGCTGTTGAACCAACCTGATGGAAACTGGATAAAAATATAAATATACATTTTTCTCTGGTTCCTACCAGGCTTGTTTAACACTCAGCCCAAACATATCAAAAAGTTTATGAAACCCAAAAACTTCTGGAGCTTGTAGACTGAGTTTGCAATCAGCAAGAGTAGAAACATTTTCCCTTCTTCCACTGAGCCTTTACAAAAGCAATTTAAGCTTTGCCAAGAACACCTGCCTTGATAAGATTTCCAAATGTAAGAAAAAATGGCTGAGTAGCTTTCTTTTATTGTGAATTAAGAGGCTGTGAAACTGAATGATGATTGACAAACAAATAAATAGCAAATATTAAAGGAAAATCCAGAAGCTCCTCAACTCATTCTAACTATTTTGTTCTCACAAAATTTGGCCAACTGTCAGGATATTTGACATTCTTCATATTCAGCCAAGGTCAGAAATACCCTTACAGTACTACTCCAGAAACACCCTTACAGTACTACTCTTGTGGGTTTTTGGCATATATACTCCCTACATGAATGAGAAATGAAAAGAGCAATATAGTTAACCAATTGCTCTCATGTTGAAGAATTTTCTTCCTACATCAAGATAAAATTTTGAAATGAAGGAATAAAAAAATGGACACAATATTCCCAGTGTGACCTGCCAAGTGGTGAGTGGAGTGGAATAATCACATCTTTTGATCTGCTGGCTATCTTTGTCCCAGTTCAGACCAGGGTGCTGTTGGTCCTTCTTGCTGACTCATGCTCAGCTCACTGTCAGGCAAGGTGTTTGCAAAGGATCTCCAGAGTTTTTCCATTACAGCTGATGCAAAGGAAGTCAGGCTTTGGCTTGTTGTACTGCTGTTTCAATCCCAGGTGCAGGATCTTGTGCCTATCATTATTAAACTTTATGCAGGTCTTGTTGGTCAATCTTCCAGCCTGTTGGGGTCTCTCGAAATGGTTGCTTTTCCCTCCAGCATATCTTCCCCTTCTCCCAGTATGGCGTCATCCAAAAACTTGGTGAGGGCGCATTTAATCCTATCATCCTGACAAGATACCGAGTATTGTCAGAGTATTATTGAATATTCTCAGGTACCAGTACTGACTCCTGAACTGCTCCATTGATGAGCTGACACTTTGACTCTGGGCCATTAACCACTAGCCTTTCAGCTCAGGAGTTTAGTCAGTTTTCCACAAAGCCAGTGGTCCGTTTGTCCAGTCAGATTATTGTCAGATATCGTCAGACTATTGTCAGACTGTTGTCAGTGGTCCATCTGTCCAGTCAGATATTACCAGCTTGTCAACAAAGACATTGTGAAAGATTGTGTCAAATGCCTTCCCACAGTTGAGGCAGGTGAGGTTCAAGGCTCCTCTCTTACCCATAAGCAATTCTTGTAAGTATCTTCTAACTGAAATAGTCTAGTCTAGTACAGTCTAGAAAGCATTCTGTTTGGTAAAGGCACAATCTACCCTTCATAGCTCACTAGTGGTTTCTTCCCGTCCTCTTTTTGTCCTTCATGTGCCTGGAAAGAATTTCCATAATGACTTATTTCATAATTTTAGCAGAGACTGAATTGTGACTGACTGATTTGTGGTTTCTCAGTAGCTCTTATTTGCTTTTTCATAGAAGCGCAAACATTTACCCTTTTCCAGCCATCTGGGACTTCCCCTGATCTCCATGGGTTTTCAAAGATGATGGATTGACTTTGTAATGAAGTCAGCCCATTCTCTTGACACCCTCAGATGCACCCCATTAGGTCCTCTCTGTCCAACTTGCGCAAATTGTCCCTGACTCTACCCTCCTTCTTTGAAGGAAAGTTGTAATATGAGCTCAGGAAGTGATTGGCCTCGCTTGCTTTCTTAGACAGCAATTGAGGCCTTGCTATGTGTAATTTAATTAACTTAGTTTAGAATTGATTTAACTTGTCACATGTCAGTTAAAGAGAGTGGCCAGAGAAGAGAAATTGGTTATTTTGCCCAGCCTGTTAATATTAACTAACACGTAGAATCTGCTTCAGTGAAAGCGTGTCAAGGGTGGGATATACCAGCATTTTCCTCTTCTGTTCCAGATTCAGAATGCAACAGTTTCTACCAACATTTATTAAAAATGCTTAAAACTTGCTGATAATTCCCTAATTTGAGATATTAACTTACTATTAATTATTTCTGTAAAAAGAGATAGAAGTAAATAAAATCCTATATTTAAAATTAGGAATCTAAAAATCCCAGAAGAAAAAAAAATTTTGAGGGAAACAAAGACCATGTATATCTAGAGTGTCTTGAAATATTAAGATATTGACACATTTTGGGAAAAAGACAGGTGCATATCTCCAGAACATCTCAGGGGAAACAAAATTCAACAAGGGTGAGAACATCTCAAAAACAAAAGAGTGATTTAATCTGAAGAGACTGGAAATCTTCAAGTTCAGTTCTCTCTGGCAGCAACTGCATAGCAGACAAAACTCCAAAGCTCGGGTAGCACTACTCAAGACAATCAGTTTTTCAAACTGGTTCTGCTGGTTCTTTATTATTAGCTTGAGTTGTCTGTGTACCACGTTTAATTTTGCCTTTCATTATTAGTGCTCAAGAGACTTTATTTTCACTTCCCAATCCAATAAAGAGAATTGGATTAAGACATGTAATAAAAAAGAGCCTTTGAAACAGAGGTTTTTAATGACTCTCATAAATAGTAGCCTACTTATCCCCTTACATATATAGTGGAAATAAAAAAGCAAAGTGTTTGCTTAAGCAGATCTAGAGGTCCTATATGTTTGTAAAACTAGCAATTCCAAGAGAAGTGAATGAAAATAAGGCTCATTTCTACAAAAATTTCACTGATTCAAGCTCCAGCTGAAGTTTTTCCTATTATTTGGGTATTAACAAGATCTCCCTTAACTCAGTTGGTTGGAAAAGGCTCAAAAATACCTGGAGAGTAGGGGGGGAGGGGGAAAGGTGGGGGGAGACTAAAATATATACAGACTAGTGTAATGTCTTGCAAGAGTCTGACTGGCTTTAAAATTTGGGTTAACAAAAATATCCACTTTACATTTCCAGTCGCATTGGTTATAGCTGCTGAATACTGGCATTTCAAATTCGAAGCACATCAATTCCAATTTTCTCATTAAGGTAGTTCTTAAATCCAGATGTGCAGAAGAAAACAGATACCAACTACAATGAACAGCAATAGCCTGGATTGGGCACCACATCTCACTGAAAGCACGCTTTGAAAATTGTTTTGCTTTCTAGATGCTGCCTACATACGTTGAAGGACCAAAAGTATTCCAACAGGTTCAAAACATTCCAGCTGAACAAACTGATGGTCCGTGACGTCTAAACAGCGACACGACCAACATCACTAGAGACTGCCTAAAGCCCAGCTATTCCTTACCTCTACGCTAAGGCCCTAGGTTACATTCGTATGCATTCGAACAAAGTAGTTCTGATGAATTTTCTCAACGGAAACCTTTAATCCTTCTGTTCAGGTGTAAATGCTATTTCCAAATCTCCAAATTTCCTGTAAGCTTTGGGCTCCAGTGCGGGCTCCAGCTGCGACGAGGGAAGACCTGGTCTCAGTGCCTTTCCCCCATTTCTTCCCCCTCCCCAGCCTTGCTGCTCCTTCTGTCTGCCCTTGTTCCTGCAAGAAAATATCCCTCCAGCCCCATCCTCTGTTGTGGGCCTTGCTGGACCCTGCACCGTGCGGTTCGAAGTGACTAAACCAGCAGAAAACAGCCTGGGTTGACTGAGCTCACTTACACCACAGAGCTCTCCAACAAGCAGCGCGTCACTTAGGGTCAGACAGCAGCGTGGGCGCCTTTAGTAATTAGTATTTTCCAGACAGATGTGAGCTCCCTTTGCCTGTGTTCTGGAATGACAGGCTAGGCATCCCATTTGCAAAGAGTCTTAATCACATCTGAAAAACAGAATATAGGTTCTTTTGTTTATTCATACCTTTAACATATACAGCAGCACCCTTTCTGTGCTCTACTTTGGCTGGAAATGTATTATGGGACAGGAAACATGGCTGTGCTAGGTGCCTGCTTCATGAAATAATTAGTTACTGGCACAAAGTCAGAGACACTTAGGGGTTTAAAAAAGAAAGGTAAAACTGTTACTCCATTTGACCTTACATTTTCTTTGAAAGGTGGCAACAAGAAACGTTCTTCAAACAAAATCTTATCGCGCTGTTCCAGAAACTAACTTTTGACAGCAAATAGTTTTAAAGGTACCTTTTTGGAGGTAAATCTCTGTCAGGAAGTTGAATAGCTACACAAAAAAAATTTTAGGAAAGATCAGGAAAATTTAGGTTGTCTGACCAGGAAGCTAGGCACTACCAAAGGTGACAGCAGGTGTGACTTGTTATCATCTCCGGATATATTCACTCACTGCAATGTGAGAGCTCCAGACAGTGCAGGAAAAAAAGATAAATTAAAAAACCCCAAACAAACAAACAAAAAGAAACGCAAACTTTTAGCAGCAAAATTATTTTGAGTGGTTTAAAAACAACACTGGACTGTTAACTGGAGACCACTGTGGAAATCTATCTGGTTTATAATAAATAAACACAATTAAAGTGGTTGTTCACCCCACACCAGCTTCAGTTTTGCTTAATAATGAAATCCTTCTGTCTGTGAGCAAGACAATGATATTGTATTAACTATGCAAGTAAGGCAAAAAGGAGATGAGGTTCCTTCCACTGAAAAGAAGCTGCACAAATAATCTTTTATGTCATTTTACGGGAAATAACTTCTTGTGTCTACTTGCCTGTCCTAAGAAGATGACTTCCCTTTTTTCAGCATGACTTACATAATTTCACCAGCACACTGGCATTAGAAACACATCAGAAAAGAAAAAGTGGAATGTCTGAAGGTGTTGCAACTGCATAAATACTCTTCTTTTTACTTTGTTTTTGGCCTTTTGTATTTTTGATAGTCATATACTAGAACCTTCTCTGCTGGTTCCTCTTCCTTCCTCTTAATCACAAATACCTCTCATAAAATGCCAGTGATAATTATTTTGCTGATTGCATGTTAAAAGGGGGAACAATTTCCATGTTAGGTATAAAAAAATGATCAATTGAACAGCGAAGCATGACCTTTGCTCACTCCAAATTTCATTTCTTTTGGAAGTAGACATTAATTATAATGCTAGAATTTTGCACTCGGCATTATGAACACAGCAATGAGAGCAGTTTAAGTTGATGATCACAACAAAAGATTTAATGAACTGCTTGAGGCATAAAGTGAGAAAAAATACACACATGTAAATTAAACTGTAACATCACACCACTGAAAGCTAAATATACCCAAATAGCTTCCTCTCTGAAGAGTTTGGGGGTGGTTTCGTTTATTTCTCTAGCCAAAGAGATATTATGAATTATCAGAAGCATTGCATTTTGACTAGGAGGTTGACTCGGGACTTACTGGCTCATATCCTGTGGCCGACATTATGCAAGACCATGTAAGTCCCTTCTAGTCATTATCTAGTAACAAAACCAGAAAAAAAATCCCAACTTTTTATTTCCCTGCTCATCTAGCATTCAGCACAGATTGATTAAGAAAAAAACCATAAAATCTTGGAAGTGCTATTGAGGTGAATAAAAGCTATCACTTTGACTGCAAAACAACACCATCCATATGCAAAACTTGGTAGTTAAAAGCAGCCTCACCAAGATCGGACTTACAACAGAAAATAGAATGTCATGGAAACAGAGAAGATGCATTGCTTTTTTATTTAAAAATTATTTTTAGGGTTTACGTGTTACTTTTATTTAACCCACTTATGATGCATTTTTCTGTCTCAAAAGGCAGCAGAGCCAACGAGGACCACATGCTGAAAAGATACTGCTGGATTGCTGGGTTTAGATTTTTGTTGGTTAACTACAAAATAAATGCAGAAAGCAAGCTACAACATACATGAAGGAAGAAAGATCCTCCTTCTGAGGAACAGGTTGTACTTTAAGTATATCGGGTACAGGAGAATGTAATGAGATCCTCTGCAGCAAACACTACAGTAATGAAGCATTTCAGAATAACAGACCTTGAAATCAGGATTGACTGGGAAAGAAAAATATTATCCCCCCTGCACCGAGCTGACTGACTCGCCTGATGAGCGTCACCAGCACCGAAGGTACATCAGGGTCCTGATTCTGCAACCGTGTCGGGCACGGCATCTGCAGCCGTGAGAAAACTGCACTTCAAGCACATACAACCCCAAACCTTTTGAAAGTCTTTGGGATCACCAGCTTTGGATAACGGCTTGTGTACGTCAGTCAATGGCTGTGTTAATGTGAAATGCTGAGAACGAGATGCCACGCTCTGATCAACAGATAGGAAGACTCCATTAAGGTACAAGGCCTGCAAGCTGAGCGTATTTTTCTCTTCTGATCTGGCAGGGCAGGTCGTCCAGGTTCCTGTTTTATACTCACTAGACAGCAAAGACAGCAGCTGCAAGAAGCCCTCGAAAAGCTTGGCTGTATATGTAAAGACTTATGAGTTAGGGAGTCTGGACTGACGCTGTCATTTTCTTTGCAAAATGAGGTGAAATCTTGTAATTCTTCGAGAATAAAAAGGATGAGAACATTGAAAGAAAACACCAGCATAAGTGAAGAGGATCATATCTGGTGGAGGAGGGTAAACAACTGAAAACTGATTACTTATTGGCCAGAGTGTTGTTACTGTGACAAATTGAAAATGACACAAGAAAATTGATGATGAAGGCACACACCTGCTAGAAGGGCATTGTAGTGTCCAGCATGGTGGTTGTGTTTTGCGTAGTATGTGGTGATATGCCTGTTGAATATCCAGCTTATTTACCTGGTAAACTCAAGTAGGTTCTCCAACATTCCCCAAAATGTAGCAAGCACGGCTGCTGAAGGCATCACCCCATGGAGTGATAACTCATGGTTTTCAAAGCAATTTCAACAATGTGTGAGCAGTCTCCTCTCCCGGGGAGCTGCACTGATATTAACCTAGTGCTCTGGAGACTCTCTCTGGACAGGAACCAGGACTCCAGAGGAAGGTAATGATTGAACTCCTGCTGGATCACTCCATTTCAGGGCTGGTAAAGAATTGTATTTAAAGCAGGTTGTTTTTATTTACTACCCAAATCACACACTACTGATTTTTTTTGACTGGAAAAAAAGATATCTGATTCCTTAGTCAAAGCTGAGGATGGAGAGGCACATACTGATGCTAGAAAAAGAAGTCCAGTATTACACTATGATTAAACCCAGCACAGCACATTTGATCAAATCCTAAGAATCAGAAGCAGTCACTAAATCCCCCCCAAAGATACTGACTTAAACATGAGTCTTGTGCCACTCACTAGAGGAAAGACATTGAGATGCTGGAGCACATCTAAAGAAGAGCAACAAAGCTGGTGAAGTGTCTAGAGCACAAGTCTCATGAGGAGTGACTGAGGGCACTGGGGTTGTTTAGCCTGGAGAGAAGGAGGCTGAGAGGAGACCTTATCGCTCTCTACAACTACCTGAAAGGAGGTTGTAGTGAGGTGGGAGTTGGTCTCTTCTCCCAAGTAACAGGTGATAGGATGAGAGGAAATGGACTCAAGTTGCGCCAGGGGAGGTTTAGATTGATATTAGGAAAATTTTTTTCATTGAAAGGGTTGTCAAGCATTGGAACAGGCTGTCCAGGGAAGTGGTGGAGTCACCATCCCTGGAGGTATTTACAAGATGTCTAGATGTGGCACTGAGGGACATGATTTAGTGGTGGACTTGGCAGTGTTAGGTTAACAGTTGGACTCAGTGATCTTAAAGGTCATTTCCTACTTAAATGATTCTATGACTCTAATACTTTCAGCTGCTTCATCACAAAAAATAGTGTTGGTTTTAAGGCATAGCACTAGTCAGGGGGAAAAAAAAAATCAAACCTAAACCCAACTAAGCAACCAAAAACCAGACCCCCCCCTTTGTCTGACTCAACAAAAGTGTTCCCAGTATGTTTTAAGTCATCCAGCTTATTTTAATGGAAAACAACCAAGATACAATGCTAATGAAGTGCAGGATTCATGAGCTTGCAAAGTAATATGAGGCTGGTGTACTGATTTGCTCAGAAGGAGTTGGAGATGAAATCCCAACACACTGTTTCTGAATAATGCGCAGTAAAATATTTTCATCCCAATTTTTCTTTAGGAGCAAAACCTATTTTGACAAGCCCTATGTAAGGAATTGCACAGCCTCTAATATTTTGAAATGCTGTAAATATTTTTAAATATGTAGAACTTTATGTAGATCAGTTTAACAATATTACATTATTCTCCCTTCTTCAGGTAATGCTTCACCTAATGACATCCCAATAGTGTCACTGAGGTAAAAAAGAGACTGCTTCAACTATGACATGTCTTTAAGAGATGTTGATAAGTCTAAGAGCATTTGAAAAGGATGTTCTGTAAGATTTTCTGGAGGAAACATCTGTGTGGAGACTGAGTTGTAGAAGATGGGCAGCTCCTCAGTCACTGGAACTTGTTAATAAGAAATTGTTTGTTGCTTGGTTGTTTGGTTTGTTTTTAACTCCCACTCTGTACAACAATTTACAGCACAGCATAGAACAAGCATGTCCTGGGACGTGGTATACTATGATTAGGCTAACAACTTGCCTAGCGTGTCTGTTAGAAAAGCAAAAAGATCCTTCCTAGCTGCAGAATACAGATTATTCCACCCCTTCAAAGGCGTAAACAAAGCACTGTGGAACCAGATGTGAATAAACTGTTTGCTGCTTGTGCAGGCTGTTTCATCCATAGCTTCTTGAAATAGTTCAGGAACACACATTCCCTACTGCCTTCTGGGGGAAAGTTGTGGTTAACTGCATAAGATGGAAGAAAGACACTTGAACTCTGGGGCGATGGCTAAGCTACCAAGGATGCTGATGAGGCATGAGGATCCCTGTGAATTGAGCAGTCTATCGAATTTGCTGGCACAGTGATCTGGAATCCCACAAAGTCATGACAGCAATTTTAGGAGTGGAGCTTTTTCTCCTGAAGAAAATAGAAAAATCTAGCTAATAATGTAGTTGAAAGTGTTCTAGGGATGATTATAACTATCCTTCATTTAAAAATAAAGCTGTTCAGATATACATTACTGAGATTCAATTTGCAGAAGAGATATCCTAATTTTCTGGCTCTCTGCAGTATAATTAATCTCCAAAGCAGGCAAAAATTTGCAATGAATTCTAAAGGGTTCTGCTCATCATATTTTTTATTAGCCATTTTTTCTGTTTAATAAAATAGAGGGTATAAAGATTTTCACACACTTCAGGTAGGAGGTCTAGAAATTAGGAACAAAATGCTGAAGAGGGAAAAATCACATGTGGATTCAGTGCTCTCCAGCATATGTTTTGGAAAAAGTCCCAAGGTATGCAGTATAAAGGTTTGCACTAAGCAGTTCTTTAACACAAATTGGTATCTATCTTTCATGAGGTAAACATGCAATGGATGGTTTCATTGCCTTGAGGTACTCAGGCCTGAAGTAGGTTCAGTCCCTTCAGGGTAACAGAAAATATGGCTGGTACGTCCACCCTGCAGGGCAATGAGGAATATTTAAGGCATTGACTGATATTAATGGTAGCTCTGGGCTCTCCTCTGTTCCCCTCCTAGAACCCATTCCAAATCCATACCTGGACAATAAGACAGCCAGTCTCCCAACATTAATGGTTGTGGCAGGTGATCATTCTCATTTCTCCAGTACTTTTAAAGACAGACAAAAACTGTGTCTCCTTTCACAGTTTCTCTGATTCTTTCAAGGACTGTAAATTCCTCCTATAGCAATGGACAGAGACCATAATTAAATGTTCACATTTATTCTTTCTTGTGGGGCATCCAGAATACTGACCTGATGTCACAAAAGAGCAGCAGTAGGCGGTTCCATTGTTTTTCTCTAGCTAAATCCCAATGATGTGTAAATACATCCCCATTAAAGACACCACAGCGTTCTCTCTGCTTTTCTGTTCCTAGATAAAGAGCGGAGGGCTTAGACTCAATGAAGAGAAACGCATGATGATGACAAGACAGGGAAGCTGCTTCCAAAAGCTCGTCAGCATGCACTTCCTTTCCACAGAGGTCTGTTGGCTCTGTTATCAGAGCACCACGGTGCTTTTCGTCATGCTCATCTTTTTTGTTGAATGCAGATGATCGCAGTGAAAAGTGTTCTTTCACCTTGTGCATGCTAAAAAATGTTCTCCTTTTGTCCTGGCTGAATGAATCACATTCCCACTAACTTGTTACTGCTAGCTGTGGCTTCTTACATCCATTCTGTAGATAAGACATTAAAAAGGTTGAAAAAATTGCAGTTGTTTAACTGAATGTTTGGAAGCCCTCTGCCTCCACAATTAGGTGTGACTCTCACAGAACTCAAAGACTAAACTGTGAATTCTCAGTGGATTTTCTGTTCAGGAGGTGAGGTATTTGCATAGGGCACCATCCTTCTACGGAATAGCCATTCAGTGTTGCAATGAACAACTGTAGTTTGGTGAGGATGTAAACGGGTTCATTGACAATGGACATCACAAATTTGGTATTAAGAAGCTCAGGTTTTTTATAACAATTTCCAGTTGGTCAAATGCAGTTAGAACAACTACACTATGTTTTAATGGGTTCAAAAGAACAGGTGTTACCAAATCATCTAGGAAGAACATCAGAGGGAGTAATATCCTCTATGTTAAAAGTTAATTAAGTGTGCTATTATAATAACTGTGGACTTAAAGCAATGCCATGCTTTGCCCTTTGGAATGGTATGGACAAATCTTCACCTATTGTCAAGGCCAATGAAGACACGCAATTCGTCACACTAGAGCCTGTGTTTTAAGAGCTCTCAAATTTGTGATGGTTGTCATTTGGCTTCTGGACATTTTAAAATTTTGTTGAAGTAATTGAAATAAACCAAGAAAAAGAGAGCTGTGGTTAGAAACAGGGATAGAATTTACCGAACTTGCAATAGCACAGAATAAACACTTTTCTGTTTTTCAGAAACAGAAAAGAAAAAAAACCCAAACAACAACAAAACCTTAGGAATGCAAGGAAAATGAGATAGAAACAGACATGCAAAAACCAGGGAGGCTGTGAAGGATCACACATTTAATCAATGATAAAATTGCAGCACATAATGGTCGGTTAAATATGCACATGAATAAAAACCAGTTAGTGATCAGGATTTAACATCTGACCCCAGGAAAACTGAAAGCCTTCAGACTGAGGAAGGTCTAAAAGAATGGAGAAAAGGGTAATCTGTTGAGGATGGAGTTAAATATTTGGTGTCCTCACCAATTGTTAAATATTCAACCACATTAATTAGATATAGGAAAGAAGGACCGACAGAGGGCAGCTATGTCGAGAGTTGTTAATTTTTATTTGTTTCCATTCTCCAAGGCTGGTTGGGTTTACTAAAGACAATTGGTTTCATTTGCTGGTTAATGATATAAAAAGGTGATTTGCGATAAACGCTGCTGTTACAAAACCTTTTTGTAGAAGCAGAACATATGAAATTGATCATTGGATGTGAAATAATGAGATGACTGTGGAGTTAACATGTGGTCTCCTGAAAGTTATAGTAGTTCATAATACTAGCCCAAACCAGCAAATGACTGCATTTTATTTCTTGTCACATTGCCATTCTCTGGTTTTGATAAGCTCCATAACTAGTACAAAAATTACAAGGTCCTGGACCACCACGAAGGTTGCAAATAGATTATATAGTTCACTACCGGCACATAGCAGGGAAGTAAGAAGTCACTTCTCACATTTTTACTCTCTCAAAATTCTTTGCTGGAAGACAAGGACCTGATTCAGGAAACAATTGTCAGGTAATCATAACATAATCACCTAATGTTAACAATGGCATATTTTAAAGAACTTTTTACAGATCCTATACATTTCAATATACCACAACTTACTTCTCCAAATCACTAGGTCATTTACGGAAATTACTTTCCAGGCAAACTTATTTAACTCATGACTGTACAGGAGCAACAGGAAAAAAAACAGAGCGAGCAAAGTGTGTCAAAACCCACTCCTTTTTACCTCTTAAAGTTTAAAACATACTTGTCACACCTGCCTGCTGTGGGTCATACAGTATCTCCTTGTACCTGCCATGCATGTCCAGAGAAGACAGGATGGTTTCGTCACAATACACTGAGGAAAAGTAAGCACAGACCAGGCCATCCTTGTGCAGGGCTGACCGTACTTTCCAGAGCCCCTCACATCCCTAGCATGGACACAGAAGTTTGAATATTGCTTCACCATGCGGACACCAAGACAACTAACTCAAAGGAGGTTGTTGATAAGGGTTCATGTTACCCTACCCTGAAGACCCCAGGGGATCTTAGGTGTACCAAGAAAATCAGAGCTTTCATAGAAACGAGGTTCTCTTTCAATACAGATTTCTCCATTTTGTTTCAAGCCCGTAAGTCGGATTTTCTTCCAAGTGAAGGAAAGCTTGCCCAAGGAATGATTGAGGGTAGTAAGAGCTGCACTGGTCACAGGAGGCACAAACACATGGGGACACCTGACCAACAGTCACTCTGATCCACACAAACCAGTGTTGACAGGGGTCCTTCTGCAAAGACCGCTGTCTGCCTGGTAATGCTATTCCCAAATTTGGAAATTTGGAGAAGAGAGTTAGGAAAGTATTATGCTCTAGCTTCTCCCATACAGACAAATGAAAATCTTGAAACTGTCGGTTTACTCCTACTTTGAGTTTATTGTCCTGGCATATAGCAAAACAAGCTGGGGAAGAAAAAAATAAAATTAAAAAAATTCCTTTTAGATGTTTAGGTAGTTACGGACTGAATTCTGTCATGTGAAGTGTACCTACACTGACTCCCTCAGGAAGATGAGAGCCTTCTCTACCGCACTCGAATCTTTCTGGAAGCCAAGTAACCTCTATGTGCCAGTCAAGGAACTGAAGCTTAAACCATCACAAACTTCATTATCTATTAATAGAGGACAATAAACAGATGACCTCAGATAGTTTAGTTAGTAAAGCATGGCTCAACACTACTTAGATCCAGGAACAAAGCAACAGAAAGCTGGCACCATTGGTTACTCTTCTGTTACTTCTGGAGGGCAATAATTTCCCTTCTGCTGCTCCCAGTCGCCACGGGAGTGTCTCATGTCTTTACATCTGTGCCTGAAGAGGACATCTGGTCCACTTGGGAGTCCAAACAAGATGCAGAGTAAGGTTGTATGTTTGAGATATTACCTTATGTTTAACAGCTGACAAGAAAAGGGTATGGATTTGCTGTAGGTCAAGTGCAATGCTGTCCTGCAGCTCTGTGTGTGTCTGTGTGCACAGAGAATGATGTTGTCACTGAATATATGTGTACAGACTTATATATGCATTTATATGTGTATGTGTATATCGGGGAGTTATGAGGGTGTTTAGACACAAGTCAGTTCAGTTTAAAATTTTAAAACCTTATTGAATTCACCCATTGTAAATACATGTATGCTAAAGGTTTGTGTCTGCATATTTTCACTAATGGCTCCACGTGCCAAACTGTTAACGTTTCCAACACTGACCCTAAATTAGTTGTGGGTATGCAACACCAGGGAGCAGATGCCATCCAGTTAGCATTGATGGCTATGGTGGTTTGATGAAACCATCACCTTGCTGAGGTCAAAGTTTCTAGGGCTAGGGTGGTCAGGCTTGGGAGACCCTTGAGAGGAGAAGTGAGCACAGAGGTGGGAAACCTCCTTCTGCCTCATCCCTCCTTGCTTACATTTGGTCTTTCTACACCACTGGCAGTTAGAGGGCAACTGGTATAGAAAGACCAGTCCAGGCTTGCAATCTTCATTTCAAAATGTTGACATTAGACGTCAGCTCACAGGTATTTGTCTTCGTAAAGCTGTATAGGTGCTTCCTCCATTCTGCTGCCTTCTCGTTGGGCTAGACCAACTAAACTAATAATAATAATAATAACAACTGTCAGTGTTTCAGGTTTTACCTAAACCCAAACCAGGACAGTATAATACATAAATTCATAAATTAAATCCTTCTTTTCTGTTTTTAAGAAAGCTTAGAAAGGTTTTTGAAGGCGTCTCCATTCTCCTAAAAATCAAGGGGCATTTTGTCCTTTCTTTCAGAAAGAGTGGGATCAGTTCCAGGAACAATGTGTCATCAACACTTGCTAAACAAAACCTGGCACTTCCTTCTCCGTTTCTCTGAATAAATTTTAATTGACAGGACACTCGTTTTAATTGACAGCACACTCCTTAAGTACAACTCAGTTAGGCAATGATGATAACTTAATGTATGGAGAATAGGATTAGAGATAGTTATTTAGTTGTGTTAAGTTATTGGTTTTATTTTCTCTGGATAAATTCAGATGGAATTAAAAAGAATATTACAATCTTACCTATTTAAAAAAAAAAAAAAGAATCAGAGGACTCATGAAATACGTAGTGTTTTCTTTTATAGTGAATATCCTCAAAGGGGAACACTTCGCTATATTAATTTTTAGGCTTGCATTAATTTTATAGGTTACGTCAACTGGAGAGCAGTCTCTTTGGCTTCAAGTGCACTGTTTTCTTACTCGTATAAGATGTACTATACCATGATGAATCCATCTACATCTGGGGAAAAAAGCTATTCACCATTAAAAAGCAAAGCAAAAATCGTGCAGTCAGGCATTTTTGCCTGAGAACAAGATTAAAGACCCTTCTTTTGGTACTGGATAGGCCACAACAGATCTACTCTTTTCTATCATCCAGCCTTCACACAATTTCCTCCTCCGACCTTCCAAACACGAGCTCATACCGTGAGCACCGGTCTGTGCGCTCGAGGGCAGGATGCGGTCCAGAGGGACCTGGACAGGGAGGAAAGGGCTGACAGCAGCCCCGCGCAGTTCAAAGTCCTGCCCTGGGAAGGCACGGGCAGCCGGTGGACGGACGCGATTATTGCCCTCTACTTGTGAGGCTGGATCTGGCTGCTGCATCCCCTTTTGGGCCACGCTCTACAGGAAAGACGTCGGCAGACCTGAGGGGGCTTGAGGGAAGCCACTGAGATGGTGGGGCTGGAGCACCCCCCTGCGAGGAGCGGCTGCGGGGCTGAGGCCGGTTGAGCCGGAGCAGAGATGGGTTCTGGGGAGATCTCATCGCTGTCCGAGTCACCTGTTGGCTGGGGGTGGAGAAAACGGAGCAGGACCCTTCTCAGAGACGCATGGTGGAAGGAAGAGAGGCAACACTAACAGGTGGGAGCGCAGGAAATTCCAGCTTCACGTGTAAAAAAAGTTACAATGGGGGAAGTGAAGCACCAGAACAGAAGCTTAGAGAGAGGCTGTGGGTTATCCATCCCGGGGGGACATTCAAAACTCAACTGGAGGCAGCTCCGGGCAGCTTGCTCCAGTTGGTGCTACTCCGAGCAGCAGGTTGGACCAGAGATCTCCTAATGGCCTTTCCCACACGCTTGATTTTATAATTCTGTGATTCTAAAAAGTACCTTTTTTCTCATTTTGAAAGGGGAAAAGTTGTTTGTTTGGTTTTTAGAAGTTAGTATGTTGTATTTTAGAGGCATTCCAGCAGACTTGTAAATTGCATTGCAAATGGTTGATCAGCTCCGGAACCCGAACATAAATCCCTGCTGTCTACTTGCTGAAGAACAGAAACAGGAAAAGCAGTTGTATAGAGTGGTGACCTACTACATCAATAGTACTTATTATATTTCAAATCTGAATGTAGAAAGAAGTATTAGCAAATTTTATCACATCACCGTAGGAATAATCAGAGATTACCTTAAAGGAAAAGAAAAAAAAAAAGGTCAAGGTTTGAAATATTTTTTCTCAAAAAATGTCTTTATGTTTCTATCCAATGGAGCCAACAAGGTCTCACATTGGCTCTTCACACTTGGGTGTGTTCTGTATACTTGAACATTTCACTCATTCCACAAGACAGAGAGGGAGAACAGTTTCAGTATACTCAGAAAACCACAGATGCCGACATGATCAATAATCAAGGTCAAATATGATTTCCTGCAGAGTCAGGCGAACACAGCAACCCCTTATTCCCCCCCTTACTACCCCTGCAGCGGACTGAGGCATTGTGATTAAATTCAGATTTCAGAGTTCCTCTCCCTGGCTGAGCATCACAATTATCAGCCAAATCAAGCAGTTAGTGATAAGCAGCACTGTGTGAGGAGCTCAAGCCCTGAAGGATTTCTGTCGCAGGCGGAGCAGGCAAGCCCTCAGTGTCTCCCTCAGACTGGCACCGTGACCTGTCAGACACAAAATCATCATCTGCTGTGGGCCAATGCCCAGGCTCTGCAGCTATTTTCCGTTCTTCTGCCCGCCTTGCTCCCCCTCCTCCCCAAGAGGCTGGAGGGAAGGGTGCTCGCTTCCCAAACTGCTACATCCCCACGACCTCTGTGACAGCGCAGAGATGTCCCCGGTGCTGATCCTCATCACCTCGGTTTCACTCGGGGAAGAACGGGTTTTGGAAGAAAAGCAGGGCAACTTTCACAAGTTCCACAGGAATCGCGTCCAATGTTCCGCTGAAGTGAAACAACAGGGCAAATGTTGTCCCTCTGACACCCTGTTAAATGGGCTCTGCCACTGCAGCTCATCACTTACTCTTCTGAAAGAGGAGGCTGTGGTTTAGGACTATGCCTTTGCCAACAGCGGGAGTCACGGCAGGTCCTCGGGGACTGAAAAGAAAGTTCTTCAAGCTGTCTTAAGACTCCTCAGCTCAACAGATTCCCTGTGGCAAAGGACACCCAGAGCTCAGACGTCTTGCAGTCTTGGAACTGTGAGAGGACACAGCGTCCTACACGTTTTAGGAAGAGAACTGCCAATTTTGCAAAGGGTATAGCACTAAAATATATTGCTTAAAATAACTGTGTATATTAAAAAAGGACTACGTTATAATCAACTACAAATAATTGTCCATAACATTACTGTAAGTTATAGATTATAAATAATTATAATAATAAACTAATAATTTTATTTTTACACTAAGTTTGTATCTTAATGTGCATTTAATTCTTAAAATCCATGTAAAATTATTGCATTCCTTAAACGGTTATTAATAAAACTCTACCTACTCTACGTAGATATACATAAGCAGACTATTTTGCAATGTAGTCAATATAACTTTCATTTAATCATTTCAGTAGAAAATAGTGCATAGAAATATTGAAATAGGAAGGCTGTGTGAGCCTTTTATTTACTTATTTGTAATGTAATAGAATTACTTATTATTTATAATAAATGGAAATGTGATTACCTATTATTTCTCCATTAAAAGTCCAATGAATGTTCTGGTGTCACTGGTTTGATATTGTCACCATGAGACAACTTCTTTTCCTCACATCATGCATATTGCAAACCTCATGCACTGACACAAGAACCTTCCATGGTGTGATTATTAATCTGCTGACTTGCAATCAAGAAGAATTTCAACTGGTCTAAATCGGATTTACTCCTCTGAGGCATTAGCATGTGCTGAGAGTCTGGTCCTGGTAATATTTCTGTTTCCTTCCACTTTACAGATAGGCAATAAACAAACGTTTTCTAAAAGACAAAATATTACCTGTAGTTGTCTCTGCAGATCAGGGCTCAAATGTGGGGTTTTTTTTTTTATGACTTACAGATATTTAAAAATGTAATTTAATGCTGGGATAGAGAAATACTCGCAATGTGTATATCCCAGTGCCTGCTTGCCACCATGAGTAACTGAGCACCTCTGTCTTCAACTATTGCAGCAATTCAAACATTGCTTTATTTAGTGGAGGTTCCTCATATTCTTTCTGCTGAGGAATGCTTAAATTGCCTCTGGCCACTATACACATTGACTCTTCAGAGGAAGAGTGCTCCATGTTGCCCCTTTACAAATTTTAAAATACACATGTCCAAGCTGGCACAGGGAAGTGCACACAGGTGAATTCTTTGAGGTAAATTCCTGCTAACTAAAGTTGATTGCTCAACACCATCAATGAAGCAGTTAGTGGCACACGTTTGTATATAAACTAGCATTTAATTGCACATTTTGCCAATAACATGTGATATCAACCAAGGAAATCTCATCATTTCAAAGCTCTTGCATGCAAAAATCTTTACAGGTCATTGAGGCACTACTGACAAATATTTGCCCATCTTAACGCTCCTTTGTTCACGTTCTGTGTTTTTACAGCTGACAAAACCAAGCTTTATTTTACCCAGTGGCAATAAACAGCTAGTTCACAGACCTTTACTCATAGAAACATTCAGAGCAAGGATCTGTGCTTAATCTGGTGTTGTTCACCTGAGTGTTGATTTTGACCAGTGCTTCGTGATTTGAATTTTGTACAGGAACCAACAATACTCTGGTCCTGCTGTGGGGAATGCCTTTAGTGCAATTTTATTTCAAGTCTCCCTGTAGTGCATTGACAGGAAAAAAACAAATCTTCCAATGATTTTTCCAAATAAAAGCTCTTGGTGAAACTAACTTTTTCCCCTATTGACAAACAGCTCACCAATGTAGTTCAAATAAATCCTTTTGTTGGAGGAAAATTAAACCTAGAACAACTATTCTGCAGTCAAAGGAGCTGAAGTTTATTTTGACGTTGCACGAATTCTGGCCACAAGCTAATAATTTTGTCTGTTCTTCAGAACCTTGATAGTCCTGCCTGAGAGCCCATCTGACAACAGGTGTTCTCTATAGCTTCCTGTGAATTCTGAATTGAATCACACTGTAATATTCTGAATACTGCAGATGGGCATTTTCATTTTTTATCTCTGCAGTTACAGTGGGTTTTAAATCCAATATCCATGGCAAGTGGTCACATTAAAGAAAAACTCTATTCTACATAGGGTTCTTTTTCTGTTTTCATTCAGGTTATTTCTAAGAGTAATTTTGTATACCCGTAGTTCAATGTGATAAAGTTGCCAGTCTCGCTCCTGTCACTTCCTCTTGCTCACTAAGTCATGCTTCTGACAAATCAATTCAGTTGTTTTTCACCTTCTCAGTGCATCTGATCCTCTGTTCTCCCTTACCAAGTGCTGCAATAATGGAAGAGTCACTTTATTCTCAGGCCCATTGTTCCCTGAGAGGTGATCACCCTCCCTGTAATCTCTGTATTTACAGGAAAACAGGGAATTCATAAGAGAATTAGACCGAGTTTCACCGTGTTCTCATTAACCACAATATTCCACAATTAAACGAAAAGTAGTCCTAGGGAGTACGCTGCTTCATTCATCTTCTTAAAGCCATTTGCATTCCTAAATCCCTTGCGGAATTAGGTATTTACAGTGCAATGACGCAGAACGGGCATTAGGAGTATTGCCTCCCCTGGCCATAACAGAGGCTAGTTAGAAAGCCAAATTCTCAGTTTCTGCAGATGAAGAACCTGGAACTTAATAACCTGACTTCAAACAGTCATTTGCTTCAGCTGAGATAATGGCAAGACTGTTGTATTTCCTGACAAAGCATCCTTCCCAATTTGTGCGCTGAGTGGATAGCAATAGGCATCTTGCTAGGCAGTTTTGTTACTAGGCAACTTGTCAACATGTTGCTCTTACAGAAAACAGCTATCCTACCTCTGTTACATTTCATGTTACTGCTTCACCCTTCAACAAGTACAAGAACACTTCTCGAGGAGGATGAAAGAAATCACGCTATTAAATATGGAATCATGGTAGCCAGGCATACAGCTATCCGCTAGTCTACAAAAAAGGTTCTCCCACACAAATCTCCTTTTAAACCTCAGGACTGCTTGCAGATAAGGTTTGGTGGACCCACCTCCAACAATATGTGAGAGACTGAATTGTTATCCGAGCTGTTTGTCTCAAAGATTGTTAGGTGTGAGGGACTGGACTGTCATCTCAAGCCATTCATCTCAAGGATTGTTTGATGTGAGAGACTGAATTGTGAACTGCTTATCTCGACCCTTTGTCTCTGAGATGGCCTGTTTAAGCAGGACACTCCTCTGTCCATGAGGACACTTACCAGGCCACTGAGGCATCCAGGGGAGGAAACGGGCTGGAGCTGACGAAGCATGCAGGAAAGTGGAGACTACCATTCTCATGGAAACTGTAGTCTTTGAGATAAGATACTGCTTTCTGGCGTTGATCACGCGAAGGTCATGTGATAGACGAAACCTGCAGCGCGTGAACAGTGCACGAACAGCACGTATGTGCATGCATCATCAGACTATGCCCTATAAAAAACCATGGATACAGCCGTGGTGTGCGCCCACGATGAAAGAATTGAAGACTGTGGACCAACGGGACACCTCTCGATCCATGTGGTGACTATCCTTGCAACTCTATCCCGACTGCTTGCTTGATTTCTGCCTTTTCTTCCCTTCTATCCTATCGCTACTATTTTCTACTTCTGATACTTTTGATAATAAAAGCTCTTTTGGGTATATGGCATTTGACCTTGTTTGTGTCTTAATCTTGCTCTTGGGATCATATTGAAACCTTCCCCGACATTGGATCGGGACACAATACAAGGTCTCCTACTCTCATGTCCTTTGCCATGGTAGACATTGGTTTTCTCCTCCACGGCAGAGGCACTGGAGAGGAATGTATGCCCATACCACTGCCGTGCCAGCTCGCTGAAATACTCGAGCTAAGTGCTGCCAAAGGTCAGTTTGAGCAAAGGCACCATATTGTGAACTGAGGTGGCTGAGCTGCAAGTATATGCTTTTTTCCACTCCTGTTACAGACACATCTACTGCTGGGTGGGGAGGAAGGGGACCACAGCGTATTGAGTGCCTACTGGAGTTTGCTGCACAAAGCTGTAGTCAAAGCCTTTGTTTTTCTTCACACCGAAAATTGTCTCTGAAGCCCTTTTCTTTTTTGCCTCCTGTTTTTAAAACAGATTTCTGGTATTTAATGTAATGTCATTAGGGCAAGCAGAGATATTCGCATTTCTGGGAAACAGCAGAGATCAAGATATTAGTTTACTGTCTGCAGAGGTCAATGCAATCTCAGTCTGAATGTGAGTGTTGTGGAGCTTCCAACTTTTTCTCTCATAGATGCTGGAGAGTAGAGGCATCAGAAACAATCTCAGACCAATGCTGGTGGCCTAGGCGTAGCAATAGCGCAGTGTCCCTAATTTCTTTTTCTTCCTCTTTTATGGGTTTTTACCTGCCTCCAAAAGCATTACATTTGACTCTCAAGGTCCTTTTTTTAGGACACTTGGCCCATTAGCAGTTAAAAAAAATTAACAGTGCCTCTTTACAGGGATCCAGATGCAATAGATGAATCTGTCTAAGCTTTGCATGATTTCGTAGCTTTCTATTAATGCATTTTCTCATTATCACTACACTTCTTGATGTAGTTCCAATTGCCTTTTTCATCTTTAGCTACTCCAACTCTACCACACGCTTTACCGACATAAATAAGGAGATCTGAGTTTAGCGCCAGAGCCGTATTTTCTGCATATGTTGTTCTTCAGTTTCTCTGTAACTTCCAGCAGGCAAAATTCTTACTTTCTTCAAATACTCTCTTTCAGGCACAATAAACTCTTCAGAACCATTAAGAATTTTTTTTGCTCCTTACCCTGCCTTTCTCTTCCACACCTACTTGGACAGGGGAAGGTTGTCCAGCACCATTGAGTAGATTTAGTTCCAGCTCAGTTTTCCCTAGAGACCACTGCCCTTTTGGAGACCCTTGCTCCTACCCAGGGCTTCAAAAATAACCCTCCTTTTAGTGATAATTTCCCAGTCCTAAGTCAATAAGACCTCATCAGAAACCTTTGACTCCTAACAGGCTGAACATGACCCAAGGAGTACAGGCTGCACTTCATCAGAGCTGCTTGTGGGTTTTCTGTACTGGTCTTGTGACTCACAAGCCTGTTCTGCTGTCAGAAAAGAAAGTACCAGCACAAAGCCATCTTCTTTTCAATGAGTTTCTGTTTGATGAGATGTAGCAGTGAAGAAATCACCTATTCCTCTCCTCGTGTTATATCTGTCTCAAAGAGCTCACACATATGCAGAAAGGTGTATTTGGTGCTCTAGCAAACCAAAACAATGAAGCCCTTTCTACCACTGCCTGAAGAGAGTTTAGGCTTTGCCTTTTTCTTCCACCTCTCTCCTCTAAACGCCACATTACCCTGATGCAGTAATTGGAAGGGAAGACCTGCCTGCCTCTTCCTTTCCTTCTAGCCTTCAGAAAAAGATACTCTGGTGTTCCATAAACCATCTAGAAACTAAAAGGGAAACTCAACAGAAGCATCTCCCAGATGGGAACAGCTGTACACCATCCCCCTCTGTATCTCACAATGCTTAAGTTCTGAAAACCAACCCAGGCAAGACTTATCTGGACAATTTTCTCTGCTGCCAGCTTCAGGATAGGTCCAAGCAGAAAATTAAATTTCTTGAGGCCTTTTGATGTGAGGATGCCTTCTTCCAAATCTCTAGCAGCTGTACTGCTCTGCAAAGACCTACATTCAACTTGGGAGTAGAGTGCGTTTGAAAATTGTGGAGGGCAGTTTAACCTGAGGAGGGTCTTTCTGTCCTTCTCTGCCAAATACATATATCAACACCAATTTAATGAACAACCTTGAGATCTATGGATCAAAGAGGAGATTTACTCCATCTGCATCCCCCTGGGTATGGCTCTGCCGGGAACAGCTCTTGCACAGTGATAAAACAGAGCTCAGGTAAGGAATGGCTGAATTCCTTGAGTTCCCTTGTCCCTGCTAAGTCCTCTACAGTTAACCTTTCCGAGTGATGGAAACATTAGAGGTGGTTTGCTCATGGACAGTATGTGTTTCAGATGGTTAATTCAGCAACAACCCCAAGAAGAAAGAGGATATGCTGAGGTAGTTTCATCTATGAACATAACCAAGACATTGTCTCAGCTCAGTAAGAACAAGGCGTTTCATACGTTGTGTGTGAGCTTAAAAGAAAGTTGCCCCATTGAGAACTTAGGGAGTAAGAAAGACATGGGGTCCACTCAGGAAAAAAGTAAGAAAATGATCCCTCTCTAGAAAACTTTTATTTCAGCATTAACACCTAATACAAAACATGTAGTAGTAAAAGTTTTGTTTGTTTCTTCACTTTTTGAAGGGGGAAAAAAAAGAAAACCAGAAAATGATATAAATGATATGATTATTTTTCAGTACAAGTGTGTACCTCTCAGCCATCTCCAAACCACAATGAGATCAGTTTGCTCTGTCTTATTATGGAAAGACAGAGTAAGCTACAAAATAGTCAGGAATACTGGGGTGCCACTGCCTGCATAAAAGACAAAAGGATGACCTTCAGGCACTGGTGAAAGTTTAGTTGGACAGAAATCTGTCTTCTAGAAGAAGATGTGAGCATGAAGCACCAAAATTACAGCTCTTGCAAGAAACTGTTCAAATGTTATGGATCGCAAAATATCTCAACTCTCAGCTGCAACATTGGCTTTTGGAACAATGTTTGAATATGTAAATATTCCCCATGGAAGAGAAACTCATTCCCATGGCAGAGAAACCCAGTCTAGTGTGTTTATTTTCGCCAGTCTTTTGTGGCAACGTGTTGATCTAGAGAGTACAAAACCAGTTTTCTTGGAAGCCTGTCAGAGCAGAAATTACACGTTTGGGCATGGGATGACTACTGAACATCTATTTGTTTCCCATGGTTAGAAGTGGGATTAGAGAGTGTCTGCTTCTCAGTTCCTGTGAACACGTCCAAATAGGTAAATTAATTAACAAGTATGAAAAATATGTTTGGTTTGCTAGTCGGCTTTTCAGGTGAAATGGAGGAAGAAAAGACCTCTAAAGTAGTTAGACCCACCTCCCCTCTAAACCCCAAACCCAACCCAATTTCAAGACTAAGTTCTTGGGTTCTTAGACAAACTCACCTCTGCCATGATACTGATCCTAGACTACTTTATTAATACCTTCCCTTGTGAATTGTTCTTCCCTTTTTCCCCACTCTAGTTTCCTTCTTCCATAAATCTTGCTTCGTATTTTCCTGCTCCATTTCTCACATTCATCTTTGTACTGCTGTGGCAACACGTTTGAGGCCGCCTTCCGTTCCTCTGGAAAGTAATGCAAGATCTCACTGAATTTCAGTGGCACTTGAGGGAACAAGATCTTCAGGAGGTGTCTTTGGAGCATTCTGACATGGTCATATTAATGATGGCTCACGACAGAGTTCAGTCACCAACTGAAGCAAACCTGCTTCGGTCTCAGGGATTTCTGAGCACTCCAGCAAAAAATCGAGTTCTAGGAAGGGAAAACGATTTCCCCGCTCTGATCCCTGAGTCAGAGCAGTTCATGCCACACCTATCAAGGATGAAAAATGTTTCCCCCCTAATGCAAACCAGTTCTGTCAGAGAAGAAGCCTAATGGCCATTCCTCTGTTGACCTGTTCTGGAGAAGTGGGTGCTCTCTTTAGTGTCAGCTTAGACGTACACTTTGCTTCCTGGAGGCGACAATGCCGAGAAATACTGTGCTACCTACGTGTGTGAACTGTACACTTTTTGCTATCACTCTTATCTGCCAAGCTGTAGATTGCAGAGTTAATTCCTTAACTGCTTAGGTGTGGTGTGTATACAGCGGAGCAATTCTTTTAGTCACTGCCACAACAGATTCAACTTGGTGCGTACTTAGTCCAGCTTTCTACCAACTTTGGTTTCCAGCAGTCATCATTCACAGGTGCACAAGCTTGTTGCTCCTGAATGATCTCATGGGACATATCTCTAGACAACTCTGTAACAAGTATTCAAAAATGGCAGTCTATCGGCTGGAAGATTCATTGCCCCTTGAAACTGTAGGACCTATTTTCAGGAAGGAGACAGGCAGAAACCTGAAAAATCTGAGGACTGCATTAGGAGTGCTGCTTTCCTGCGAGCTGGGAGCTCGCCTTTTGTCATGAACAGCAGTATTAACCTGACACAGGCTGTTTTATAAAGTACGATGCAGCTTCACAACAGCGGGGCTGAAGGACCTGTACATATGTAAATTTGATGCTAAATGCCCCTTGTCTGCAAATTGTTTATAAAATGCACTTGGGAAAGAACTACAGCAGCGTGAGGTTAAACATTCTTGTAAGGGGAAAATAACAACAACAACCACCAGTCCAAATGTCACCAGCTCTGCGACGTAACCCCCAGAGTGTGGTGATATATGTTGAAGGAAGCAAACTGACAGCCTTTGCGGTGCCACAGGCTCTCTTGTCCCACAGGCCATCCGTGGCAGTCGAACCGCTATGACTACTCAGGCTGCAAACACCTCCTCATCAATCCTCTCCACCAAATGCAAAATTTCCCCTTCTTGTCCTTGAAGCATGTCTCCCTCCACTGGTTCCTGCTCCACTCCTGCCTACCCAGAAAACTGCTCTCTCCCTCCAAACACAGCTTCCTACTTCTTCCCCAGAACCCACTTCTCCGGTTCGTGATTTCCTCACCTTAGCTCTCTGTTGTCCAAAGGGCAGCCAGAGTTTGGATTTCCCTCTACTTAAATCCATAGGGAGATTTATGACAAATTCAGCTTTGTTTCCCTTCCCGAATGGACATTTAGGATAAAAGCACCTTCCAAATAATCTCAAGTACACGCTCATTCCCACGGCAGGTGTAATTTTATGACTACATTCGAGAGACACTTTCTTTCTGGTCCTGCTTAAGAGTGGGAGTACAGCCGTCTCAGAGATATACACAGCAAAATTTGTGCCTAATCCTCCTGTCCTTTCCCAGACAGCATCTCTCACCACCTTGCCTGGAAAATACACACCGACATGGTGCACTACATGGGAGGTCATTCTAAATAAAACAGAACCGCTATGTCCCAAACTAAAGTTTTCCTGCTCCACACACAGATACAGGCAGTAACTTAACAAGCCGGTGCCTTTATGTGTCTCTTTGCAAACAAGGCATTGGGTTTACAGGTTTTCAGAGAAAAAGAACTTGAGATTATGTTTTCAACTGCAAGAGGGTACTCACATCAAGAGCATGGGGGGAAAGAGACAGAAGATGATAATAGTAGGTACTTGTGAGTCTTCTATTCCATTCCAAAACTTGAGAACAGTAAGGAATATTTCCACTGTGTCCTTCTCCTTCCTCAAGTTTGCTTCTTGTTAACTGTACAGGGAGGAGGAAGAAGTTGCAGTGAAGTCTGGTACAGACAAAGGTGTGGTGGGTTGACCCTGGCTGGATGCCAGGTGCCCACCAAAGCCGTTCTATCACTCCCCCTCCTCAGCTGGACAGGGGAGAGAAAATATAACAAAGGGCTCATCGGTCGAGATAAGGACAGGAGAGATCACTCACCAATTACCGTCACGGGCAAACCAGACTCAGCTTGGGGAAAATTAACTCAATTTATTACCAATCAACCAGAGTAGGGTAATGAGAAATAAAACGAAATCTCAGAACACCTTCCCTCCACCCCTCCCTTCTTCCCGGGCACAACTTCACTCCCGGATTCTCTACCAAGTCCCCCCAGCAGCACAGGGGGATGGGGATGGGGTTTACAGTCAGTTCATCACACATTATTTTCTGCCCCTTCATCCTCCTCAGGGGGAGGACTCATCACACTCTTCCCCTGCTCCAGTGTGGGATCCCTCCCACGGGAGACAGTCCTCCACGAACTTCTCCAACGTGGGTCCTTCCCACGGGCTGCAGCTCTTCACAAACTGCTCCAGCATGGGTCCTTTCCATGGCGTGCAGTCCTTCAGGAGCACAGAGTGCTCCAGCGTGGGTCCCCCACGGGGTCACAAGTCCTGCCAGAAAACCTGCTCCGTGGACTCCTCTCTCCACAGATCCGCAGGTCCTGCCAGGATCCTGCTCCAGCGTGGGCTTCCCACGGGGTCACAGCCTCCTTCGGGCATCCCCCTGTTCCGATGTGGCGTCCTCCCCAGGCTGCAGGTGGAGATCTGCTCCCCCGTGGACCTCCCTGGGCTGCAGGGGGACAGCCTGCCTCACCAGGGTCTTCCCCACAGGCTGCAGGGGAATCTCTGCTCCAGCGCCTGGAGCATCTCCTCCCCTCCTTCTGCACTGACCTGGGGGTTGGCAGGGTAGTTTCTTTTATGTGTTCTCACTCCTCTCTCCAGCTGCCATTTCTGTCTGTCCCAGCAACTTTTTTCCCCTTCTTAAATATGTTATCACAGAGGTGTTACCACTATTGCTGATGGCTCAGCCTTGGCTGGTGGCAGGTCCATCTTAGAGCCGGCTGGTATTGGCTCTGTTGGACATAAGGGAAGTTTCCAGCAGCTTCTTACAGAAGCCACCCCTGTAACCCCCCTGCTACCAAAACCTTGCCACACAAAGCCATTACAAAAGGAGTGAGAAATTGCCATGTCTTCCAAGAATGGCAATGTTTCAGCTATAAAACTGAAGTGCAGATGTGAAAATCCTGCTGTTCATTCTCTCTGTATAAAGTCAGGCCATTTCATAGCAGCAATTGTATTCTACCTCCTCCTATTCTCATTAGAACAGAGCTGATCTGAATGAGAAATGAGAGCTTTAGCACCTAATGTTGTCTGTAAGTTACCACCCTCTTCTGTACTTGACCCTTTCAACACCGTCCCTTCTGATTGCCTGTTCCCAAGCGAGCAAGGCAGCAATGTTTGCCTGTCCTAAAGCCCTGCTGGGCTTGGTCAGTCAGAGCCCTGAGACAGCCATTTCCACTTGTCTCCTTCCACACTGAATCATGGTCCAGTTCTCCCACGTCGCTGCCCTCGCCCGAGCACACGCAGACCCCTCCAGACAAACGTGGGGATGCGGAGTGAAGCTGACAGGCAGCAGCTCTGCTTCTGCGGTCAAGTCCTTTCTCGTGTGGTCTCTGGGGCAGAGTGACGACAGGAAAGAAGTAAGGGCAGAATACGAGGGCACAAAAATAGTAGCACCAGATTCAGCTGGGATTCAGCTATTCCCTAGCCAATTGAACAATTCTTTGCATTTCACGACACAGTAATGTCTGTGTCGTCTGTGGGTAAGCAGAAAACACAGCACTAGAGGCTCTTCAGTACCGTAATGAAGGGAAGAGCACAGGTGTTTGCCTGATCGTTCCTTTTGAACCCTCAGCACTTGCAGATCCCACTCTGCCCACAGCCTACTCCTTTTTAAACACCCCACTGTCCAAGTCTAACTACCTGAAGCCTCCCTTGCTACTTTAAACTTATTGCTTCCTATTGTTCGTGTGGGGCACCAGGAACAATCTATTTCATTCCTCTTTTTAGCAGCCTTTTACATATTTGAATGCTTTCATGTGTCCCCCAGGCAATTGTTTTGTCAGCTGAACAATCCCTACTCTTTTGGTCTTTCCTCCAAGCATGGTCATAGACTCTCTGAAGTTGTTCCACATCTTCCTTTAATTATTTGGCCTGTGAGGGACGTGCTCACTCAGCTGAGGTCTCCAGATGGACAGGTCCTTTCTTTCCTGTTAAAACATGCTGGAGTGATGCTGCTGACTCGGCAGACCAGTTCACAGTCCGCTAGAAGTGCCTGGTGTTTTCCCACCTAAATGGTGCACCTTCTTAATGATGGCTAGCCGTCTCCCAGGTTGAAATCACAATTGCTCTTATACTTCTACAAAATAAAGAGAGTTCAGGGTTCAGGAAGAAACCTCAGGTGTTTTCCTGCTCTATATCAGAGCACGAGAACAAACAAGGAGACATCACCAGCTTTTAAAATGCAAGAAGACACCATTCCCTAAGAAGCCTCCAGCTTCCTGAAAATCAGTCATTTAGGAGCATAACTAAATCACTTTTGAAAAGGAGCTGCTGCCCATAAATAACTCAGAGTAGTCATGAAACCCCTCCCTCTCCCATCCTCCATTTTCTATATATCTGTGCCAGAATTCTGCTGAGTTGGCATCCCCTGCACCAGCAGTTATCTTTGAGCTGTTGAAACACAAACAGTCTAATAAAGAAAATCAATTTGCGGAAGCATTTGTATTCTGCACTTCACATGTCTATCTGAGTTAAGACGACCTCGCTATGCAAATAAGGACTAGCATTAGAAAGTGTGTTCAAAATGACAAGTCCTTGAATGAATGCACAGCCTGCAGCTGAAACAATCTATATTAAAGAAATGCCACTAACCGTTAAGGCTAGATGACTGTCTCTTTCTAATGAAGCCAAGAATATAGTTTTGGACATGAGGGATTAGACCACCCCCCGCTCCTTGTTTTTTTAAGTGAAAATCTAAATAATCACAGTAAAAGTAGGTTGGTTCATAAACCACGCCGAATGCAAACAATACATCCAGGGCAATATTGCTAACATTAATTCATATCTAAACATTGAGCCTTCAGAACTGCCTGGCTTACAGTACTTGCAGAGCTGTGGACCTCAGCTCTTGCTGCTTAACGACTCATTATCTCCCATTACTTCTCCCCAGACCCAAGAGAACCATGCCTGGCGTGCAGTTCTTTGCCTAATTGCAACCATTTCATGAACGATGTGAACACCATTCTGCAAGCCACTTAAAACACACATTAAAATATACACAACCATGACTAGAGTCACCTTAAATCATTTTCCATGATAAAGTGCATGTGCTGAACATGGTTCTAGCAGTGTACTGCAGAAAAACCTCCAGTCCCCAGTGCTGCTATTTCTCCAGTAAGAGGTAGGCCTAGATAAATGCCTTTCCAGTTATTTCAAGAGGCTTTGGGTTAGCCCATATTTGACTTAAGGTTGTTGTAGGTAGAAGAAATAAACTGAAACTGAAAGTGCATTAGAAGTACAAATGGGAGGTTACTACTTAGAAATGTGTTAGCTGGTTAACCTCTGGGATTATTTAATAAAGCACTCCATTTCTCACTGTTTAAACACGGAATAGATGAATGAAGCCTCTTCTTTCTCCTTAAACACTCACTAAACTAAAGAACCTTTAATGAACTTCTGGTTACTGACTATTGCTTGGAGGAAAAGTGATCTAAACAGATAAATAATCATGGTGGAAGCCTTTGTCTCACTAAAGTTAATGAAGAAGAATTTAACTGATTATGTACCTATGGCCTCAAAGAGACAACAATTTCACACACCCTGTCTTGTTAGTTGAAAAAAATTCACAGTGTGGTAAGCAATATATTGCTTAGCATCTTCTATCTGGCTGGAAAAACACTGCAAGACATGTAAATAGGGAAGCATTGAAATAGTTTACCCATTTAATAATATTTGTTTTCTGTACTCTCTTCCAAAGAGATAGATATATTTAATAGAATCTGTAATTTGGTTTTGATGGAGCAGCTCCTATTAAAAATGTAGACGTTTTGAAACTAAAAGGAAAACACTCTGCAGAAATATGTCACCTGGAATGACAGCTTTAAAATGGGAAAAAAGTCACAATACTTCCTTCAATCGTTTTGAATTATGGCATAAGGATTTTTTTACATTGAACTGAAACAACATATGCATATATTTACCATATCATCATAATATTTTATATATTTCATGCAAACTTATGACAAAGTTAATTAAAAACTTACAATGCTATCATTTAAAATTTGTTTCAGTTTTGATATTGATGAGTAGAGGCAGAGTTTTGTTTATTTATTTAGTGTTAAACAACATTGAAAGAAAATCAGTTGGGTTTATTTCGCCAATAAAATGCAGGTGACCAACACAGAAGAATGATTTCTTACGTTTCAGTGGTTATCAACATTTGTTCTTAGCCACACTATGGCAAAGCAGTGGTGATGGTTATCAGAGGCAGGCAGTTTGGAGGTGGGAAATGTAGTTTGCATGTTCAGAAGAGATTTTCTGCCTTAGGTGTGCTAATCTTTTGTGTCTCAAATTGTCCCGTGCTAATTAGACTTGCTCCTGGTTTTGAAGATGCTGCCACTGAAAATTTTTCCTGAACATATTTCCTCTAACTGACAATTGCTGACTTTCATCCTGCCCCCAAATTGAAATACCCACTTTCAGTTATATCCACCACAGTCTGCACAGCAGTTGGGGTGTCTCAAATACGGTGTGTTTCTGCCTCTCCAGCACATGTTCTTCCCTCACGGTGGAATCCAGGTCTTTACCAGCTGTGAATTTTTCATGGACTCATGGGGAAAACCGTAAAAACTGTGGTGAAAGGTCTGTCCTGTGCTGGTTTCTGTAACTAACTGTGCTGAATGTTTTACCAGTTTTTAACATGCTTTACCTGAAAACACACTTGATGCCATCCCCTCACTCATTTTGAATGGAATAAAGAAGCAATAAAAAAGACGACAAAATCTGAAGTTTAGAAAAATGTATCTCTCTTTTTTGATATACCAGTAGAAAAAAGTAAGTGTGGGTAAGCTTGTAGACTCTACCAGTTTTGGCATGCAGCTTAACTGGGCCAATAGGCTTTGCACATTTATGAAAAAAAAAGATGGTGCATGAATTTAGGTGACACTAACAGAGTTTAGGCAGAACCTCATCTTGAAAGGCTGGTGATGAAATATTCTACCAACACCTATCATATTAATGATGAGATGTAATGAGGAAAATCAGGCAGGGTGGAATGGCTGGTTACCTGGTGACCATGGGTAATTTTGTTGCTATAATGAGAGATGGCAATCTAACGCATTAGTAAGACATAACTGTAATTCCATCTGTTTAATGCTGATTTAGAAACTCATCTGTGCTCATTCTTAGAGCGGCAGTCAGGAACCTCACTGAATATTTGGGGGAATTATTTAGATAAACACATGGGAGAATGGCCTCAGATGTTCCAAATGCTGGCTGGAAGCCTGTAAGGGTGTTACCCTTACCCCTTTAATGTTTTTCCTTCTAATAAATAACTTTATTATGTCTACAGAAATGGCATATTCTCTGGGAAATTGATATTGTGAGCAGGATACATTGTTTGTGTGCAGAGAGGTTCTGGATAGTGATTGGAATTAGGTATAACAGATGTCACATTAACATTTGGCTGCTAAGGTGACAGATGAGTGATTGCAGCATGGAAACATTAGGCAAGTTGATAATGGGCTTCCTAACACATGCTGCTGTCATTTCATATTGCTGGACTAAAAGACCACCCCACCTGAATACAGCAGTGAAATAGAGAGGAAAGGTACATTACATTCAGTAATATTCCACAGTATTCAGTAATATTCAACAATATTCAGTCAGGTTCAGCATTTCATACATTTCCCTGTTTGGCATACACTAACAGATGATAACCAAACCCAAGATATGATTAAGTTTCTGAAAAAAAAAAAAAAAAAAAAAAAAAAATTCAAAAAGCCTACAGAGCAGGGAAGAAACCCAACCCCCTAAAAAAGCCTGTATTTTCTGTATAAGACTCCTGTTTAAGGAGTACAGATATATCTGACACTTGGTTAAGCTGCTGTCTGGATTAGGCTCAGGTTCCTTTAATTAGGCATAAATCTAAGAAAATGACTCAGTCAAGTGGAGCAGCTTGATTTTATGTCCCCAAAGATTCAATTAGTCCATCTTTGTACAGCTTCTCATTAGGTGATATCTCGATCTTGGCTGGGATTTCCAAGTTTTGCTGTGACCACAGACTTCTTTGATAACTCAGCCAGTTATCAAGAGCTGAAACTCACCCGACTTCCTCATCATCCACTAAATTACTCCATTTTTCCAGAGGGAAGCTCATCCCAAAACAAATGATCCACAGTAATGAAAATCCTAGATGACTTTTAAAATCTTTCTTTTTCCCCAAACTAGAACTTTCCAGCAGTTTAGATATGAATCTTCATGACTTAAGTCAGCCTTGTGTAACTGCAGGTTCCTTTCCCTGTGGACTTGGCCCAAAGTAGGATGGGAAAAGAAGTACCCCATGGTATTCACCAGCAGATGGCTACAACTGGATAATAGGTCCCAACATAACACCCACAGGAAAGCTCTGTCTAATGAACCTCTTTCAACTGAACAAGACTCCATCAAAGTATGGACAAAACATCTAAACTGGATACGTATTCCTTCCACTGAAATTTGACTTACTGGATCTCTTCTACAGTGTTGACCTTGCTTTGTTTCTCGACTTCTCCACCTCCCTTTGGCTATTTTGGGGTTTTACTGAGAACTGATCTTTTGTGTCTTATCACTCATTTACTTTATATCTGCCTAAGTTAACCACCCAGAACTAACCCCATATCGGCAAGGCTCCTCAAGGTCTTTCGGATCCTGACTCAGCTGAAGCTGATGATTCAGAAGTTGTCTGAATGTAGTGTTCAGAATGTATAGACATAAAGTATTAAACCTGGTACTTCAAAAGCTTGTATTGGAGCAATCAACATTTACCTGAAATGTTACTTTCAAGTCTACTTAATCTACGTCCAAGAATGTAATGGTCAGTTCATTTAGAACATTGTGATTTTTCTTCATAGGTAGAATGTTACTCCAGCTAATGAAAATCTCTCCCTTTCCATTTAGGTGATTACTCTTTGCCTGCTAAGTGCCCTGGAAAAAAATAACAAAGAAAGAGACAACTGGCTAGTTTGTTCCAGATTCTAAATTCAGTCCTGATATTATTTCATCTACCCATACCATTTGCCAGGATATTATCATTTGTAGATAGGCACAAAGCCACATGCTGTTAACCAAAAAGTGGGGGCAGAGGGGCGGGTAACTGTTTTGATTTTAAACCAGGAATTGCACTTGAATGACCTCTCTGAAATGACGTATCACCACTAAATACTTCTTAAAATTGCTCTGTACCTGTAGAAAAAGCAAGCTGTTGCTGGAAATACTGGAAGGGAACTTTTGGGGTTTTATTCTGATAGGTATGGGAAAAAGAAGGCTTTGAAGTTTTTTTGAGCAAGGACAAAGCATAACTGGGACAATAACTAAAAACAATTCATAAGACTGCCTGCTCTGGGTAGAGTAGGTGTGCTTTATACCTCATTTTATATTTTTGTCTCCAGTTCCAGCTGGAAGCTTGCTGGTTCTGGGAAGACTGAGAAGGACCGGTGTTTCTCTGACAAACAGTCTCACTACCCATAGCAGTATGTCTGCTGGTGCATCTCCATTAACTCGGCTGTCACGCTCAGGCTCAATCTCTGCAAAGCCAAGAGAAATTACCCACTGCTCTGGACCAGCTGGAAGCAACCGCTCCTCCTTGCAAAGCAGCCAAACTCAGGGAGCTCCTCTGAGCTGCCAGCAGCAAAGTCACTTTCTTCCTGGCTCCTATGCCAAGAAAGCCAAGGAGATGGCTGAGGACCAGACAGCTTGCTCCAGACTTTGTTTATGGTGTGGGCTCACATTCATACCTGGAGAGGAAAAAATAATAATTGGGTCACTACCAGCATTACTGATGGCCACTGCTATGTGCCTGTCAGTGAAAACGGGATTTAAAAAGGAGAGGAGATGAGATCAAGCCTGTTAAGGCATCATTTCTGGTATCTGTAATGCCTCTGACAACACAAGTTAAGTACCAGTCCCAAAGTCCCTGTTGGGGATTATTGCACTTGTGAAAATGTAGCTTTTCTAGGACAAAAGAATGAGGTCTCAAAATGCTAATTCTTCTCCTTATCTATTTTTACCATTTTCCCCGTTCCCTTTCACAATTCCTTTTGCTTCATTGTTATTCCACGAGATTGACTCCTTATAAATTTGAAAAAGACTTGGAACTGAGCTCTTGGCTTTTTTCCCTTAACACAGAGCACACACACTCTTCATTAATCAAGGAGGTAAAAGGAGCTTAAAACATCAGGCGGAATGAACTATGTGTATAAAGAGAAGGAAGTAAGGCTGGACTGAACAGGTACGGGAGACACACAATGCACAGCACGGATGCCATCTGTGCACTCCCCAGGTTTTATCTCACATTACAACAAAATGTTCAAGGCTTAATAATTCACAGTGAATCACGCAATGACACTTACTCATCAGTTGTAGAGATGAATACCTTCTGCAAAGAATCTCATCGCTGCAGATGGGTTAGTGAAAAATGTTTCCTGCGTCACTGTTGCTTTAACAGGAGATCACAGAGTCCATCATAGGGAACCTTTTAATTGACAGAAACTTGCCTTTTTCCTCTGCCTTGACATAAGGTCATTTATCTACTATGGTAACTTGCGCTAGGAATGCTGCAGGGACAAAGCGGCTTTATAACCCTCCAGCAAAGTAATAAAGTCTCATGTTAGGGGTTGGGAGAGTTCTGCTACTGACTTTCCCCATGACCTTGAACAAGTCCTATTCACCACTTTCTTCCCAGTCCCTTCATCTACCTACCTCCACTCCCACATACCTGTGTGTGCATGTGCACAAAGGTGGCCTTCTGCAAGTTTATGCCAGATTCTCACTCTGTTCAAGGACTGCAGAAACTGCTAAGATACTAATAAGAATTTGCTGCCTTTTATGACATTCTGAAGGCCCATAAACAAAGGCAATCACCCCTTCAGCACAGCTTTTCCAGTTATGTCTGTCTTGTATAGCTTTATTCGTCTTTCCAGCTTGACAGATGTTGTACAGGAGATCTTTAATTGAATGTCACTATTCACTCTGCCGATCTCTTTCAACAGGGTTAAATTAAAGAGCTTTCCAGCATTGCAGACACAGTGACCTTAACTAATGCATGTTTTAGAAGGCAAAAGATCCTAGAGACCTACAGCACAGCATATCGTCCTTTGACTTCTGCCCAGCCTCTGAGGTATAAAGGCCAGATCCCTTTGGCCAGGTGGCTCAAGGCAAAGAGAGAGGTTTGATTCCCTCGATGTCATCTTTTGAAAAAGCAGGTGCTTCTCTGAGAATGGTGGTAAGTCCATGCAGCAATAGAAACTCTTCCAGACAGCTGTTCATCCTATTCTAAGATAAGCATTCACTTTTCTAATGGAAGGGGAAGACCCCAGACAAGTCCTTTTAAGCTCACTGCCCAGCTTCTACCCAGGTAAGTCAAGTGAAACGAATCCAACTTGTAAATCCTGTAAGCCAGCAAAGCTCCCTCCGTCACAGTCAAAGCATCGCTGTTGCACGTGCTCAGGACGGGTACCTGGAGAGGTGAGCACTGGCACTACAGCTGAAATGAGTCCCCTGGGGATGGCATGGGGAAGGGGTTTCTGATCTGCTGCGTGTGCCCTGGCCGTGCATTGCCCAATGCAAATGTGGAGCGGGCTGAGCTGCTGTCCTTCAGGAGACACGGCCAGAGCTGCCGTTCCTGAAGACTTCTTTTTAGTGTTAAGCATTTAGAGGGGAAATGCAAAAATAGGTCTTGGAAAGAGGCTAGGAACCCTGCCCGAGGGAAAACCATAACCACTTGCTCCTTCTTCTGGTCACTGTCCGATCAGCAAATTGCACGGTTTTGTCAGGACTGCCCTCAGTCTTCAGCAGCTCCCAGTCTGGTAGTGAGGTGAGAGGCAAGTCTGAAATTCCTCAGCATGAGAAAAGCCCTGGAAAATCTGTCTGCTTTAGCTGGGTGGCCCTGGGTCTTTATCAGTCCTTCTAAGAGGTGGCAGTCCCAGTTTGAGACAGGAATCTTCAGCAGGGACTTCAGCAGCTGAGACTCAAGGGAAGAGCCAGCTGAAGAAACATTTCCCTCTACAGCACTTGTCACTGGTGCCTCTAAACAGCTCTTTATTCAAAACAAACCAAAACTGATGCTGCAGCACACATCCAGCATGGCATTTCACCTTCTGTCATTTGGTTTGGCAGAATCGTGCCTAACAATTTGAAATTTAATCATAAATGGTGTTACTACTTCTGTTTACAAGGGTAGATCTCCCTAGCGCTCATATTCCCGAAGCGAGTTCAACTCCTGCAAACGACAATAAGTTGAAGAGCAGTTTATATACTCACATTTAGGCCAGTCTGCACAAAGCAAAAGGTTCACTGAGTGTAGATAAGGGTTTTTAGGTCATGCAGACAATGACCACAGCACATAATCCCTCCAGAAGTCCAAGGGACCAGAAAAGTAATGGGCATGTGCTATTTAGGAGCTATGCAAAAGTCAAAGTGGTTTAGATTGTCAGAGATATATAAACAGAATGAAGGTAGACCTCAGTTCAGCTCTAAAATTGCAATCCCTCTTGATTCACAGCCAAAATAATATGGGAACAGACTCTCTGTCCTATGCATTACTCCTCTTCACATATGTTTACAGAAATAATCTATTTTTCTACAGTATAGGTGGCCACCACTTTCCTCTAGTCCTGTCCTCTGGTCCTCCAAGAGGACTTATTTTCTTCTTCTTCTCCCTAATACTCACTTGACTTTTGCTATGCTGCTGTGTAAGGTTGACACAAACCATCACTAGAGCTTGTACTAGCCCATCCTTACTTTTGCAAAAACTTTCTTTCCAAGTCCACAGCCTACGACACCATAATAATCTTCACATAGTTTTGCAAAGTAGGAAGAAGAAACTTCCATGGATGCCATAGTTTCTCCAACTTCACTGAAGTTCCCCAGCAGGTCTTGTCACACAGAAGGACAGCAAACTCCACAGTCTCCATTAGTGCCCTCACAAACCATGTCTTCTACCTCCATTTCTACACATCCAACATGACTGTCCACGGGACGGTCACCTAGAAATGTGGCTACCTGGACACTCTGAAAGAAGTAATGACCTTTCACTCTACTTGCAGAAATTGGTGCTTGTTAAGCACAATGGCCACACAGCTCCTGTCAGGGATCAGCAAGGGTTGGCCACTCCACAAAGGCTGGGGATCCAGGAGAGGAGCATGGTAACAGGTCGGGTGTGTATTGAGGTGTATTAATGGAGTATCTTAATGGAGAAACCCAAACCACCTGACATCTATGATAATCTTATGGAGACAGACTTTTTCTTCTTCTTTTTTGAAGGGTCATTTATGATTTTCCCAAGCATGGGAATCCAAGCATGATTTTCCCTTTTGTTTTGTATGCATACTATCCTGCGTAGCTATAGGCAATTATTACGGGGTTTCCTACCGTTTAAGCAATTTCCACTTGGTGCTCATACTTGCTGTTTGAGACTGATGAAGGACTGTGTCCATGTATGCTTACAGCTGTCAGGTCTCATCCATGGTGATTCATCCAGCCATTTCGAGCAGCGCTTTGGAGAACATCTTATCACAATTTAAGTTTACTTCAGAGATAACCTGTCTTGGATCAGAATTGTTCTTTTACTTATAACATTTGCTGTACAGGATACTGACTGATATTATGTTTTCTGAAAACATCAAGAGCAGCCACAAAACCTTATCTTTTTTTGGTAGAAAACCCCAAACTAAAACCAAACAAAGACACTGGAGGTTTTAAAAGTAGTAAAACGTAAGAAAGCAAAGATTTGTTCCTGGCACTGCTTCCAGCATTCACAAACCTGCTTGTCTGATGACAGCTGCCTTTCAAAGAGAGGTCCTGAGTAGCCTGGGACGCTTAAGTCAGTTAGACTGGGACACGATAAAGTTTTCTCAGGCAGTGGACTGCAGAATTGGCTAAAAAGCACAGAACCTCTGACCACTGAGCTCGCTAAAAAGCCTGTGTCCAGTCAAGCTTGGCTGCTGTTCCTGCCACGTAGGAAGGGATTCAGAAAGAATACGTGTACCCACATCAGTGGCCTTGGCCATCTCCTTCAGCCCAAGGATTAGCTGAAGCAGCTGACAGCACACACGGTCCAGGGCTCCTTCTCCTCCCCACTCTGCAACCCTCCTCCTGCAGCTCCTCACCATCCTCATCCTCCTCGATCCTCCGCGGCAACAGGCGCATCTGGGGCAGACGCCGACCCCTCACCACGGGGGAAGGAAAACTCAGTGATGTCCTTCATGCTGCTGAGAAGCTTTGAGGTTTCATTTTTGAGTATCTACAGTTTCTCAAAGGTCTTTCAAAGTATTTGAAAGAATTTCAAGTGCTACATCAATTAAAACCAGAAGGCACAACAGGAAAGGCCTCACAAGAAATAATACAAAAGACAGGCAGACTCTTCCTTTTGGAAACAAAGAGTCAGTAAGGTTTTGATTTCATGGTGTTTCAAAGATGATGCTTAAGTGCACTCTCTGCCTTAGTCACAGAGCATGAAATAAAAAGGAAATGTAGAGTTTATTTGTATTTTCCCATGTAGGACCCTAAGACAAAAAATGAATGCCCGTGCTGTTGAAACCAGTCCCCTGTAGTTACAGGTGTTACAGGCAACCTAATTCCATAGAAAACCTACTCCACCGGCCTTGAGTCACTCACTAATCCACATTGCCTCTACCAGAATTAGGATTTCAAGCCGAATACCATGCAATATATCTAATTTTGTGCTTCTCTGGTGTTCAGAAGTTTTTATTTCCCCCTGGCACTTCCAGATGCAGAAGAGGTAATTCTGTATCAAACAAATGCTGAAAGTACACACTTCAAGGAGCCAGAATGTTATAAAACCCAATCCACAAAATTCTAGAAGGCCTGCAAATATCAGAGACCCTGGCAATGCTGCAAGCATTTGGACATTTAGTGATTCTTCCGTAACAACATGCATCAACCTGCATGATTGACTTCAGTCACCTTTGGACAGGGACAAAACCATCAGCAATACATTCAAATTGCCGATATGCTGTAAATTCCACTGACTTGCTCTGTTACCAGCTTGTACGCTATATTAAATAGCAGAATTAGAACTAAGTTATGAACATTTCAAAAAGATGATCTCTGTCTAGTTATAAGGTCTAGAATTTATTAATGAATTCATTTTGAGACTTAAAATACCTCAAAAAAACCAAGCAAACAGAAAAATTCAAGCACATATGCTTATACACCAGCATGAATTATCTAAAGACCTTCAAGCTTGCCATACTGAAGTATTTTACTCTAAACATTGCTCATTTATTTTTCTAATTGGAACTCATAATAGACTGAGGAGGGATAATCACCAAGTTCATTAAAGTGCATTTCTCTGTTTAAAAAGTTTCATTTAAGACTTACTTGAACTATGTAAACTTAACATTTAATCAGACAGCATCAGTTTCCACAACCTATTTTCCAATCAATGCTGCAATTACGCAATGCAGCAAACACTACTCAGAAGCAGGTAGTAGCTACTGATAAGTCTCTGGTTTAAAATTTTAGACTTTATGAAGAAAATTAAACACAAGTTTATACCTTTTTTAAGGAAGCATAAACTGGCTAGAATACTATCCTTAAGAGATTGTAGGTAACACAAAAATTCATTTTGAGGCAGTCATGGTTTCTTTTACTGAGTATTCTTTTGTAATAAAATATATTTTTCTTTCAAAATATTGAAAAAATATTTTTCAGCTTTTGACAAAAAATAAATTCCAACTCAAATTCAGAAGTATTTTAAACATTTTAGCTGTCTCTGAAACTATTTGCTGATGATATCCCTGTGTTGCTTATGACATATTTGAAAGCACAATTACTTATTTTTTGACAAGAGTCCAAGCTGATCCAGTGAATTCCTTTTATACATCTTGAAAAAGTATACACTTGACAAAAATTAAAACATCCTCTCAAGTGTTATTCTGGAATTCTGCAGTTAGTGTATCATTGGCATTTGATTAAATAGAAGGAAAAAAACCCACAACAGCAGACATCTTCCCTATGTTTTGATGCAACTGAACGTGGTCAGGTGTCTTTAAAAAAAAAAAAAAAAAAGACAAAATAAAAGGGATACATGTACTGATCAGGAATAAGAAGGTCCTTGTTTTGAATAACAAACCATTTTATGCCCTTTACTCAGAATATCTTTATGTTCCACCAACAGATCTGGAACATACTTTAAGATATCCCAAATTTTAGGTTACTAAATATTGTCATCAAGAAGAGAGGAATTAGCAATTATCTTGTGTGCAGCAGGTCTCCACCTGTATGAGGCTTTTCAGTTGCTTACACAACCCACTACTTGTGGAAATGCTCATGTACACTGGGATGCTCCAAAGACCCTTGTATACACCACCATCATCAGGTAAGATCATTTTCCTGGTCCTTACAAATTGTAAATGAAGTAGTCAGCCTTTTTGTGTGAACAGCAGTTGACCCAGTTCACCCTGATCCCTCCAAAAACAGAACACAGAGTTTCCAATCAGAAAAAAAGCTGAAACCCAAACCTTTGGCAGTATCACTTTTCTGGTAATTGTTCAGGTTTTTTCCATCTACTTCTCATTACCCAAATTTACATAGTCCATTAGTAATGTCATTCCGGTTAATCTTTGCCCTGGGGATATCCTGAATAATTTGAATTCCTTCATAACCACAGTAGTAACTTATCACTGCATTTAAGTATCTGAAATCCCAAATAGTGAAACAAATTAGGGGGATCATGAGTTCCAAAAACCCCAATGGACTAATTTCTATCAAGACAGCATATTTTTCCCTTCAGTCCCAATGCATGGGGAGATGGGGAAGGGCTTTACTCTTCAAGCAGCACTTCTGCTTCACAGAAGACGACCTCTGGTAGTGAAATTCACTAGGTAAAACTAAGTGTAGCTCTCTGAGTTTACTTAGTGTTTCCACAGATGACTTTGGAAACCTTGCTCACAGTACCATCCTTTGGCTGTTGGCCAGATCACAGGTATTATCTCAGTTCTGTGTTTGCTTCTATTAATTTCAGATATCCCTTTGATTTCCTCCCTGATGCAAGCAGTTATCCCTAGATCAAAGGGCTGCCAGCCAACAAACTCAGATCTGTTGTATCAGTATTTCTCTGACCGTCTTGGACTGGACAACTTAAAACCGTCAGAAATGAAATAAAAACTGGCCAGTCTGGAAACTCACCTGTGTGGCCAGTAAAGTTCCTGAAAGGGAATGTTTCCCTCTCAGACAGCAGAGGCTACACGTACCATACGACGTGCGTAGGTAGCTAGATTTCAAGACCTCAACTCAGCATAGTTAGGTTCATACTGAAAAAGCATGTATGCAAATGCACTGAATGTTTCCCCAAGCATGGTTTCGAACACCATTGCTGGCATCCCTTTGGTAGGGAAGTCTCTTTGTCTGTCACTCTGCAGGATGTCTGACACAGTCCCAGTGAAAATAAGTGCCAGACAAATGCTTCCTTGTTTGCCAGTCATCCAAATGCCAGAGCTGAAATCACAGCTTGCAAAGCTACGTCAAATTCTCTGTAATTATCACCCGTTGCTCTGCTCTCTGAGTTCTGTAACGCATAAAGAATTCAGCATGGGAAAACTAGGGATCAAGTAATGGCATACTGAAAGTAACTCTCTGATTTTTAAGAGCGTAAGCTTAGACACTAAGGTGTAACAACATGACTGACAAGCTCGTTAGTGCCTGAAAGACCTGGAGAGGAAAGTGATCTCTTAATGTTAATCTTGATCTTAACCGACACTAAAAGAAAAGATTCCCCCTAAATCCTCGCCATCCATGAAAGAATGCAAAGTGTGTAGCACAGTTGTACCATATGTAAAGGGAGGAATATGGACAGCTCCAGCTGTAGCCACGTAGCAGCCAATATTTGATGAACTCTTCCAAAGCAGTGAAGCTTCTTCACTTTGAGTGGGAGAGCAGGGCGAGAGGCTGGGGAGGACAAATTTCTCCTCTGCCTTGACTTCTCACTTAAGACTATCCCAGGACAAGTCCCATGCCTGAATTATACCACTCTTCTACAAAAGAAGTTCTGCAGAAATAAATGTTTCAAACAAATCAGAGGCCAATGAATCTGAGTCTTGTTTGTGAGCCACATTTTGCCCTTATAATAGCCATTATCATAGCAAATGAAAGTTCTTCTTTCAGTGTGCTTTTTCTAAAACAAAAAATGCTCCAATGTTTCCCTCTTCTTCTCTCAAAACACTGGTTTTTTGATAAGAAAGATTGATTTACCAACACGTTCCTTCGGCGGCTCTGTATTTTTTCATGCACAAATATTTTACATCCCTTAGAATAGGCAAGAAGAAATAATTGCTTAAATCTTTCCATTTGTGGCTTCACCTTACTGAAGAGGCCTTGAAGAATGGGCAGAAGTGATGTGCTGTAATGAAATACTGCTAGCTCCTCGTAATTTCAGCTTGATAACATATGCTTAAAATATTCTATAAACAGAAAAGTTGTGACTTTGGGGTACAACTATCCAACAGCAGCCGAAGGCATACTAACTTTAGTACATAAAATCCAAAATTTGCCAGAATTACGCTGATCCTTGGTTAATCTGGGATCAAGATTCCCATGACAAAATGTTGCATCATTCCACAAATAATCCCTCACAGGTAATTTACGTCATTCATGACTAAAGAACAGTTGAGCCTGAATCATGCAAGAGATCCCAGAGAGACAGCACAAAGCACAGTATAGAAGTTAAGATTAAAATTATTCCTATTATTCCTGTGTGCAAGGCATGCATCAAGTTAGAAACCTTGAAAAATCTCTTCTACGTTTAATTTCATGTCTCCCCTACCAGGATGCAAACAAGAAAACCAACTATTTAATTGCCTGCAACACCTCCTTGTGACATTCTGGTTCACTTTCCTGCTGCATTGTTCTTTGATGAAGACATAAAACAGAGTCCATATTGTGAAACTTGCCCCAGGCTTTTCTCAATAATACGTGATAGGCTTGTGCAGGTATGAAACTGTAGTACCTTGTAAAAAAACTACAGCCAAAGAGGTCCTCTTTCAATTTGTACGTTGTTGTCTATTATACTCAATATGAAAAGGTGATAAAATACGACAGTTTTTCTGTCGTGATCGTAGTTTGCATAAAGGCAAGCGATGGAAGGAAGCTAAACTCAGTCATACAAAGGGGTGATATTTACATGTGTTAAATACTTTTCTAACATGTGTGAGCATCTCATGTAATTAATACATTTATCCTAAGAGTGCTAATGAGATAGAGGCAGTTCATCTCTGGATGAGTGACATCTAAGACAACAGATGATGTCTCCAAGGTCACACAAGGTAGTCATGGTAGAGTACAAGAACCTCACACCTTCAATACCCCAAGGTCACATCTTAACCATTGCATCTTTTCTAATTTGTATACTGACATCCAAATGCGTAGTGTTTGGAAGACCTTCTATATTAGCCTCAGACATGTCTTTCTGACTTATTCCTTCAGGATCCTCAGAAGCTTCTGCCACCTCAAGAAGCAGACGTCTGTCCCATTCTGTCTCGCAGAGGTCTGAGACCATCCCATTGCCCAGGGATGTACATTACTGACCATCATTGTAACTCGGTGCGGAGCCCAGTCAGGACTCGGGTTTTGCTGTTGGGGAAGACATTGTACAAAGCTGGAGGAGTTATTTTCTCAGCTTTTCATTCAGAAGCAAACCCATGTTCCCAGGTGCTTGAATTTAAGCTTGTCCTGTTTCCCAGGAATTGACTCTTTTCCTCTGCACTACCCAGTTATAGTTCAATTGAAAGTGCAGAGAGGTTGTGGGGTAGCTCTCACACTTAAGAGGAAAGAGAGAGCATGTTCCTTCCTCTCCTGTTTGACAGGAAGGCTTTGTATTCAGAAAAGAGGTGACTGTAGGAAAACCCTGTTTCCCATTGACTTTAATGAAGCCAGGGATATGTTTTCAGCCTCAGTGGTTGGCTGATGTATAATCTCGGTCACACTGATGTCAAAGTTTTGCTGCTGTTCCTTGGCAAAATGAGAAACGCATCAGAATGTCAATAAAATATCTAGGACAAGCTTTTCACTGCCAGGAGTTGTATACAGCATGTGTTATGGCAAAGCACATATTTTATTTCTGTGCGATAAAGGGTAGGAAAGCAGCATCTGAAAAGGTATTAACACCATCAGCAAAAAAATATATTACGGCCACTAAAAAACACTTCTGCATCCATTGGCACTCTTCTTTAGGATGTACCAAGGACATAACTGTAGGCACTATTAAAATACAACTTTCATTTCTAGTTAAGATTTCCCCCCCCAATAATTAAGAAATAGGTAGAGTAGGTTAGAAGTGTTTAAATGTATTACACATTAAATAGGCTATAACTCACAAAGATGGGGGATACAAGTGGGTGGGCAAAGAGAGGAAACTGGAAGAAGAACCAGAGAATTAAAAAACATTAGCCCGTGTGTATAATCACATGCAATTTGTTCAACGTTAAATTAGGCTCTGTGTAAGATGAGCTAACGTTAATGTCAAACAGAAGTGCAGCACTGTTTGTGGGACCGTACAGCAGGTAAGCAAGCTAAGGAAGGACACTGTAAGCCTACAACCTATGACTATGCAAATTTCTTTGTTTATTTATAGCTGCCTTCCATGGCATTTCTCTTTTGCTTCTTCAGACATTTGAAAACTCTGCAGATCCTCATGCAAGCAATATTCCGCTTGTTTATGGGCTTTAGATTTTCCAAAGAATAATGAAAATGTCAGATATATGTCAGCACACATGCTTAAATGTGTAAATCGCACCCCTGATAATGTGATGTTGTGCTGGGAGAGAAAGGGAAAAATTACCAAAGATACTTGCTTACCTTTCTTCCAGGGAATTTAATACATTCCCGCCAAAGAACCCTCTAATGAAAGGATTTCAAATAAAATCGATCTCAAACATTTAAATTACATCATTGATTTTTTTTGTTTGGGTTTGGGTTTTTTTTGTGTTTAATACTATTTGCCAATGACATTCTACCTAGCTTCTTTTAACCTTTTTAGTTTTATAGGACGTTTTCTACCATTCTTCCTCATACGTGCTGCCCATGAGGGTGACAGGACAAAACTGGGACCTCCGTGACAAGTTTCTGCTAGTAACAGCAGTGCAATGAGACCATCTCGGCCCTGCTCTCCCTGCCAGGGATGCCTACTGGTAGCCCCTTGTACTGGCAGGACTTTTAAGCCTCCAGCCCCGGGAATATTCCTCAGCTTTTGTTGTCACTGAATTTTCTCCTCAGAGAAGAGGATTTCAGGGGACATTTTACTTGCTAATGACCTGCGAGGCTGTATCTCAGCTAGCAAAGAGATTAGGCAGTGAATTTAGAGAAACCAGTTCTGTAATCTTGGTTCCAGGCATCATACCTCTGCATCCCCAGCAAATACAGCAACCGAGACTCCAGCATGCCCAGGATGAGCCCCTGTGGAAATGGAAGCTGGGAGGTTATGACTAAGCTGTGCATTTGCAGAAACCTTCCCCACCGAGAGTCCTTTGTGAACAACAGGATAACATTCATCTTCATCTCTTGAACCGTACGGCAACCAGCCTTTCGTGTCGCATTGTCAACCCAGTGATACCTGTGTTTGTCTGACAGGTGCTGCTGAAGGCCCCCTTCCACAGGTCAGATTGCTGAACAGGAGAGAGCCTGCCTCACAGACCTCAAAAGCAAGCACCCGGGTAAGCTTTAAAACCTGAAAGCAAACACCTCCAGATTCATGGACTGAAAGGCTACATTAATTCAATGGGATTACCATACACTGCATGAAAGCAAGCACACGTTTCATTCCTTGCAGGATCAGTGCCTTCTTAATATTGCTGTTCGGTTGCCAGTAGACCTGAGTTATGGTCAAATTACAGGACAGATGCTAGAAATCCCCCTCAGAGTTTAATGAACCATGGGTTAAGTGACAGACACATTTGCCTAAGCGTGCCATTCTGACTGACATTCTCATTTAGCCTATGAGATGACTCAGATACGTCTTCCCCATTTACAACGCATATCAGTGTATTACTGTGAATAAATGTCAGCCAAAGGCACTAAACTCTTTCCTTGGCTTGGTGGAATACCAATAACTTTTCAAGATTCTGTGTTAGGAAAAGCCATGCTTGTTTATGTCTTGGTCAACTAGTCTCCAAGTAGACTGAACGAGTCCTCTAAGAAATCACTAAAACTGGAGAAATGAAAATAATCACAGTTCATGCTACTGTACTGGAAAATAACATTATTAGTTTAAGATAATACCTCCCCAAGTCCATCTATAATCAGAAGGAAATAGTACGCTCGCCTTGCAAACAAAGACAAAAATTAGCTTAACAAATCATGCTATGACTTAGACAAGGATTGTAGGAGCATTTGTCATAAGTATGTCAGAATATATTCGGAATTATATTAGTTTGGGGTTGTTTTTCTCAAAAAATAGCCAGAAACGTTTTTTAATTATGGTTGTGGGGTTTTTTTAAAAAAAAAAGAAATCAAATGTGAGAATTGAAACTAGCATTGATTTCAACGCCAAATAAAACTGATGTTGGATTACACAGAACATGGAGTAAGTTACACCGGAAACCTGCTTTGAAAGATCCAACTTCCAGAGGGAAGAGAAGCAATTTGAGCAGTTTATGTGACCAGTTACATAATTTGATCATGCACAAATTATACTCATTTAGACTCCAGATGTGTATTTTTTGCTATAATCAGCCATTGCACTTTCTTACAAGTCTTCTATTACACTATCTGTGTTTCTTTAATTTTGCTTCATGTCTCTGACTCATAACTCTTTTGCAATTTTAATCAACAGCAACAAGGAGAAGTGGTTTATTCACAGGGAAAAAACAGCTGTCATACTCCCAAACCAGTCACCAGCTTAACTAGCAAAATACTTCTGGTTACAGCTGGTTACTAGCAACAGCATTTTTGTGCACGCCTGTCTATTTCACCATGCTATAAAGCATTGGTAGTTTATTGCCATGGCACATTTACTTTCCCAATACTGCTGAGGCTGCAAGGACAGTGGGATTTCCTCCAGAGGGCTGCTGGACTAACCATCTGCTGCTGTGATCAAAAGGGACGGAAAATCAGCTCACTTAATGGGAATCCAGCATAGGGAGTCAGATGCCACCACTCAGAACCCAACTGTTCGGAGGGCAATGTCAATGTATCACCTGCCACCAGATGGGAATGCATGAGAAGTGAGGTGTCTTAAAAGGTATTACCAGAACCAGAGAAAAGGTCACGGTACCCCACAGGAAGGTCTGATATGACCCAGAGCAAAACTCAACCCTAAATTAAGCAGCTGCTTTCCATTATAAAGCTCTTGCATCTTCCCTGCAGCATTATTATAATGCTCTCTGCTGGAAATACATTGACTGTGGATTAAACAATGCTTTCTCTTACAGGGACCTACGTCTCAAAATTACCAAAGTAGAAAAGGATCCAGCCCAAGGAAGAATTTGACCCTCCATTCTCAAGCAGAGTATTCTGAGTTTAGAATGAATTTCTTTCCCCGTGCTGTGTTCAGCTCAGCTCTAATTAAAGTTGTTTTTTTTTTAAAAAAAAGGGTATTTTGGCCAACTCCTGAGGGAAAAGTGCACCCAGGAAAGAAGAAGATAAGACGGCTTCAGATCACAAGAGTTGCTTTTGGCTAGACAAGTATAAAATCCCAGGAAATCAGGAGGTCCTCTTCCACATCCTTCTGCAGGAGAATGACTACCCATGCATCACTGCCCCAGGGAGACCACTACTGGGGAAAGAGGGAAGCACCAGCGTGGTGATGTAGGCACCTCCCAGTGGAAAAAGAAATTTTATTTTATGTCAGAGAGCATGAACACACATGATGAGATTAAGAGAGAGAGAATTCTTCATATCCTTCTCACTTCTAACGCAGTTTAGGCACATTCTTCTCATCCGCAAATGAGCACAACCAAACATGAGGCAGAGCTCCCCAAAAGGAGGGGAAAAGGCAGGTTTTTCCCCAACCACATAACATACGTGTCACATACCACTCACTGCTTGCAGCAAAATCCTATGGTATAAGTGTTGCCAGAAAGCAGCTTCTTCCAATACACACTCCTCTGAAAAGACTTTCAAGCAAATAATTTTCTCATTTAAGTAGCAAAGAGAGTGAGGGAGGTCCTTCATAGCGTGACCCGCTGAGATTTCTGCCCTGGGGTATCGAGGCTTCTCCTGAATCCCAGTTCAGTGAACCTGTTAATGATTTATAGTTACAGCCTTTTAATGGGATGCAAAACCTCCTCAAACTGCTGAAATGTGTAAGATGATTTGCTAAGCAAAGAGAGCTTGAGAGGATTGGGGGGGGGGGGGGGGGCGGGCAGGGAGGCTCCTCGTCTAAGTGGGGTAAAAACAAAGGGCTGAATTCTGACTACTCCCTGCAGGTAAATTTGAAACACTTCAAAGGAAAGTCAAGAATGAAAATTTCATTTAAAACTAGAATAATTTAACTTTTTCTGTATAAAGCTTCAGTGATCAAAGCTAATGATTTTTACTAAAAAGCAAGTTCATGTGTTGGTAACTGGCCTGTTTGGTTTATTTTTTTCCAATTGGCTCTGAATGCACGAGGGAAACTGAGATTATTCTCTACCATTTTGTTTACAGGTCAAGCAGTTCTGCATTTGAGAAGAAAGGTGTGATTTCTGTAGTTTAAAAATCAGGAGAATGAGTCTTTGTTCTTATATGTAGAGAAACTACTTTTTGGCAAAGTGTGAATGAAAAGGGCACTCTAGTGAAATGCTGGAAGAGTGAACCATGAAGAGAAATTACTTTCTCAAGATTATTCCTTAAAGCAGCCTTGAAGATTCGGTTTTCCATTCTGTAAGCCTCTGAGTTTCAGTGTTTACTACTTTGCCCAGCGGCCTTGCTTGCAAACGCTCACCCTTTTTCTGTAGACAATGCCCCCATTTTGAAGGCTCAAAGGTCAATTCTGACACCTTCCACTGAAGAAAAAGCTTGTCTGTAGTTAATTTCAAGTTCTCATCCAACATTAAGGAGTTAACACCTCTGGACAGTAGGATTTTACTCCTTTCCTGTTCACTTTGCTTTTGTTCAGCTGCTGGTACAACTGTAGGGAATTCTGTGGAAAAAATCCTTTGATGGGCACAGCTGGAATAACCCGTGATGAAGAAGCATCTGCTCAGGCGTTTGCCCTCTCACTCACAGAAACACTCCTTGCATTTCTGCCCCAGGTCCATGGGGGCCCAATAAAGTGCCCTTGTTTAACTTGGTTTCCAGTCAATTTATGCCCCTCGTTTCAGGTGTAACATTTTGAGTGGTAGGTCTTTAGGGGCAAAACTTGCCGCAAGGAGAGTCCATGTGTTTGGGTTAAGATGCTGAATTCTGACTAGAAGCAAGTGCTATGGGAATAAAGTTCACCATGTACATAGTGCCTGCAATTATAAGGTAGTAATATTCCAATGACACGGACTGCGCTGTGCACTAAGCAGAGGATTGAATATCCTCTGTTAACAGAAGTTTGAGTATAAGCTGTCAAGACGAATCAATAGTGGGCAACAGCCATGGGAACGAGGAGAAAGCGGTGTCTCTAACCTATATATGCTGTTGAGGAAAACTAAATGGATTTGTCAAAAAAAATGCTCTACAATCTGTGTTGACTGATACTGATTTTCTCATACTACACTACATTCTTATTTCAAAAGTGAAATGGAAATAAATCCCCACCCCACCTCCCACCCCCAGAATTGCTTTCCTAAAAATAGGAATTGAGGAGATTGGCTTGCAATTCTTCAGCTCTGTTTTTCATTCCACCAAAAGGGGAAAAAGAACCCACAGATCTATGGTTACAGAGACAGCTGGTCTGCCACTATCATTTTCATCCTCTTTTCTTATTTTTCTGCCTTCTACCCGCTAGTGAATATCCCACAGACTCAGGCAGGAAAACTTAGATCCTCCTCCACAAAAGATGGCATGCAGCTAAGGGTATAGTGTGATTTCTAATGTAAACCTTCAAAACTGACAGCATGAAAGTCTCACACACACAAAATAATACGATACCTGAAAAATCCTGCTCTAAAATCCTCAGAGATGAGTTGGATGCCTCCCTTTGATTTCAGCAGCTTTCATTCTGAACTTGCATAATCATAATGTAATTCCTACTGATCAGGCACAATGTTTTGGAAACAAGACATTGAAAATCAGAGTCAGTCCCCTTCCTCTTTGTCGAATGTCCATCATTTGGAAGTTTAGAGTACTTTTCCCTACATAGGCAGCCATACAGAGGCTCTGTGAGTAACACTTTCTTAAGTACTCCCCTTTGAAAGCCCCCAGACAGGGACTTCTGTAAAATGCAAGTGAAAACCCGTTACAGGTACTAGTATTAGTTATAATTGTTCTGAACACAGAAAACTGATTGGGAAATTCTCTAAAATGCCTCTAAAGGCTGTCACCTTTCACTGCCTGGCATTTGCAGGCAATCAAATTGTCAAGCTACACTGTCTGTAGCTCAAATTATAGTATAAAAAAAGACTGAACACTGCTTTTAAACACAGGCAAACTACCATCAGCATCAAATAGAAAGATGTGCATAGCATTTTTTATGTTTTTTTTGGTAGTTTCTGAAGTAAAACAGGAAAAAGGGACATTACCTGTGTGTAACATGGTTTGATTTATTCCAGGTCTGAACTGAAATCCCATTGTGAAATTAGAGAAGTATTGTCTTTCCACAGATTCTTTCACAAGCTCTTGGTCCCGGTGCAAGTTCTCATCCACAGCCACACGTCAGTGGCTCTGGAGAAGTCAAGTCCTTTCTTCCTCTTCCAGAGTCAGTCCCTTTAAAAGGACTGCACCGAAAAGATGAATCTTCATATTAGAAAGAAATTCATAAAGCGTGAAAGCAAAAAAGAAAAATCTAGCATAATACTTCTGCAAGCTATCCTAAGCAAGAAATGCAGCGTTTGTTCACTCCTTCAGCCCTTACTAGGAAGTGCTTAAATTATGGGGTTCTTGAACACAGATCAATGGCAGATCTGTCCCTCCCTACATAGATGGCACAGTCAGGGTGTCCAACAGAAGGGCTGCTACTCTGCCCAGTCTGTAGAGAAACGTTTTGCTAGCCTCTGCTCCCAGGCGACACGAACTAGTGATATTGGGTATGGCTTTATCACCACCACAGGCTTCAGGTACTAGATGAATCAGTCATGAAACCCGCAGTTTTCAGTGTGAAGTGGAACCCAGTGCTCTGCCACCAATAACATTCCATCTGTAGAAACCTCTGTGTGGAAGAAAGGTCTAAGCAAAAGAGACCTTGCTACCCATTTCCCCTTTCCCAGGACAGCACACTTTCTGCTTTTCTGTTTTGTTACTCAGCTAGGCTTTACAGTTCCTAAACTTTCTGAAGAACTTTGTGACAATATCCGTGTATTACCGCATTTACATTTAGAAACAGCTGATGCAACAAAACTCAGGAGGCAGAGAAAGGAGTAAGTGAGGTTATGATTCATAGTAGTTTAATTGTATGGAGTGACTTTTCCCCCTTTCTTCAACAGAGAAGGGTCTTAGCTGCTCTTAGGACTCCTTTTGCTGCCGCTTATACTAGTCATTTCAGTCACTCTCTAAAGACTGATAGAAGTAATTCGTGCCTCAGCATGATCATCTAATTCTAGTCTTTTCTGAGATTTCCTACCTGGGGAGAATCCTGGCATTCCAGCACTGAGGAGTCAACCTCCACGTCATGCAGGCAAGAGTCGTGCTGCTGGCACATATGGACCCTGCCTGTCATGACAAAACAAACTGTTTCTCTGACTCCCTGTATCTCCTGCACATCTGTTTCAAGCCTCGCCTTGCTGGGAATTAAAAACAAAAAAGCAAGAGAGAAGCTGAAAAGGTTCAGAAAAATACACCTATACCCTTTTTTCCCCTAAGAAATTTCAACACAACCTTTCAATGTGCTCCAGTGATAAAATTCTGTCTACCAAATATGAACCATTCACAGATTCAAGTTAGACACTTGCAGAGAAAGCCCATCTACTGCTTCTCCGCGCTGGAATAAAAAGAGATCACAGCCAAGAACTATTTTAGTGTGTTCACCCTTAAAATACTAATTTTTACCCGTCCTTTTTCATTAGCTCTCCCTGACAACAACCTTGAAAATCCAGAGATTAAATTAGGGACAAGACGCGCTATTTATTCTCTTCCACCTCTGAAACGCTTTACAGCAGAAAAGCACATGATAGCAAGATACCTGCCAGATGGGTAATATATTCACAGCACACTAGAGAACGGTGCTGAAACAGACTGTTGAAAAAGTACGCTAATGCTATTCCAAAACCATCACTGCAACTGAGACGGGCCCATTTGATGTATCTGGAGTCTCACCCATCTTAATGAAGTGACATTTAACAGGACAAAAAACAGATATTGCTTTGGTCTGCTACTTGTGAGGGAGCAATGAGCACACCATCAGAAGCTGGAAGGTCTCACCAGAACAAAGAAGTGTAATGATTCGAAAAAAAGTGGTTTATGTCAGCCTTCAACACAACAGAAAGAAACAGAGTTGTATTTAGTGATTATTATACGCAATCCATTCTTTCAGTACTGTTGAGATTAAATTGCCTTGCTTGCCTCAGTGTTTTCTTTATGAGTCAATAATCCCTAATGCTCAGAAAACCAAAATGCAGTCTTAGAGATGCGTTAGTTTCTAAATAGCTACATTTGTTAGTTTTACTATTAATCATGTAAGTAGTCCTGAGATCACCATCCTAACGCCAGACGTCAGTCAGCTATCAGGTCTCCATTACGCTGTGAAGTACGCTTATCCAAGTATGTCTTCAGTAGACACTTTCGAAGGTGCAGAAATACTTTAACTAGCGGCACTTAAACTACTGGTGTTACCTCACCATGCTGAAATCCCTGACTGTAGCCTGGGGCCAAGTCCTGCAGCAACTGCTCCTCACGCTGGGAATTGGACTGTCAGTTTCAGAGGAATGGGAGCAAGAGTAAGGGAGAGTACTTTTGAGAAGCCGTTGCCTAGATACCCACACAAACTTGGCTCACTGTGGTTAAGAGAAAAATTATCATTCCCGAGAACCCCTTTCCAGGGCTATTTCAGGAAGAGTGCAGCTGCCTGTTTATTTATGGTGTGAATTATTCTATATTTCCTCTTCTGAGTGCTCCTCTCTGGAGTCAAGCCCAGGTGACATTTTTCTGACCCCCTTCACTTTTCTCTGTGTCTCCTAAAAGGTTTTGGGAACAGATCTAACAGCAGAGGTTTTGACTCAAGCAGCCAGTATTAGCAATCAGTCTGAGCTCTTACAACAATATGTATCACAAAACAAGAAGACAGGCCAGAAAATTCTGACTTTTATATCCTTCTTGTTCTCTCAATCCCTAGAGAGTCACCTCTTCTAAAGGCCAGTGACCATTTCTCCAGCGTATTTGTCAGGTTGGTTGCTGATAGACAGCACATACACATCGGTCAGCTTGTGTATCAGCGCTCTGTCTCATAGCTCTCTAACCTGGGAAATGATAAACTCCTGCCCAGAGTGAAAATGTGAAGTGAGAGTGTAAACAGATGCAGAGTTCAAGAAAATACTACAGATATTCCCACATCTGCTGATTGTTTCTACCTACAGCCTCACTCTGGGTACATTCACAGGCTGCTTTAGTTCTTCTTACATCACAGATCAGCTAAAATTTCCCATTAAAATTGAGGTTTCTCAGCAAACTTTGTCATGAGCAAAGACCCAACCCGTATCTTTCAGAAGAGAGCGTTACATATGGTGGGCAAACTAGGCCATAAGAATAGTGAGATCAATCTCCAACATATGAAGAGAGAAGAAAAATTCAAAAAGTTGAAAGCTGCCGTTAAACCGTGGGAGGTAGTCAAAGCAGGACAAGCCAAATCTCCTCCCTGTTGAGCACCAGCTCTTGCTGGAGCACCAGAGCTCCTTCATCAAGGCTGCTGCTGGCAACCAAGAGAGTGCTTCAAAGTATCCAAGGGTAAGGGTCCTGTGCAAGCACTGAAACACAGGGTGAAACCCCATATACTGTTGTCCAGTTACATGGGTGACCTTGCACTTACTTGCAGTTAGGCAGAGGAACCCTTTGTCTTAGAAAGCGTGCAAGGTGAACACCGACACACAAAACCTGGCAGTTCGAACCAGGTAATTTTAACAGAATTGTGGGGTGCCAAATTGTGCAAGGTCACCTGGACCCAGGCAACCACATCAGCAATACCAAACAAGGCAGAAGCTGTCTAAACTACAACCTTGGAAACACAACGTTAAGGTGCAAACATAGCAGAATTGGGACCAGTGAGGGAAAAGGAATTAGGAGAGGAGTTGTTTATTTGGGAGAAGTTTGGGTGGAGCAAAGGAGGTACGAGAGCGGTGAAGAGGTGCACGGAGGGAGAGGACAAATGGAAAGAAAAGTTTTAATACCGGGTAAGGAAAAGAAGAGGGATTTTTTGATGGTAAGAATATGGAGGTCTGTGGACAGCAGCAATAATGCTGGCCTGTGGACACAAGCCCGCTGGGACACCAGAGGGGACGCACTGGACTCTCCGTCAGGTCTGTCTCCAAAAGATCTGGTGTGGAGGGGTACAGAGGGATAGACTTGCTCCCCAGCCATAAGTAGTGTGGAGAGGGACGGGTGACAGAACTATAATTCAATGGTGATTTGTTAAGGTTTGAGAACAATAACTCACAACTTTATTTCTGTGTGTGTAAAATGATATAATTGTAAATTAATAACAGCAGTGTTTATTAGTTAGTAAGACTATCATTTAGTTAATTGGTTCCTCAGCAACGTGCTGCTTCACCGTTAAACACTGTAGTCTGTTAAATCAGTTACACCTCAAGCCTGCAATCGAAACAGGGAGAGTTGGACTGGATGCTATCATTCCCCAGCTGTAACATTTCACACATGTATGAAAATCATGTTGGAAAGCTTTGGCTAAATTTGTTACTCCTCCTGGGTAATAATGACAATCTAGCTTCTGAGAAACTAAAACTATTGAAGTGCTGATTTGTAATTAATTCCAAGAAGCTGCAGATGACAGATCTTTCTAAGCCAGTCACATCACGGAGCATAAGTTCATGTTGGGATTTATCTCCAGTGTGAAACAGGGCTTGGTGGAAGCAACCCAACAACAAGGGAATGAAGGAGTCAAAAACACAAGACCAAATCCAAGATTTCAAGAACAAATGCTTGATTCTTCACCTGGGATGGAGTGATGCTGGGCACAAGCATTAATTGGGAGAGGAGTGGCTGGAGAGCAGCCCTGCAGAAAGGGATCTGGGGGCGCTGGTCCACAGCAGGCTCAGCATGAGTCAGCAGCGTGCCCTGGCAGCCAAGAGGGCAAACCCCGTCCTGGGGTGCACCAAACACAGCACAACCAGCCGGTCAAAAGAGGGGATTATCCCGCTGTATTCAGCATTGGGGTGGTCTCACCTTGACTGCTGTGTGCAGTTCTGGGCCCTACAATTTGAGAAGGATGTGAAGGTCCTTGAATGTGTCCAGAGGAGGACAACACAGCTGGTGAAAGGGCTGGAAGGAATGTCCTGTGAAGAGCAGCTAAGGACTTTGGGTTTGTCTAGTTTGGAGAAAAGGAGGCTGAGGGGTGACCTCACTGCTCTCTGCAGCTCCTGAGGGGGGGGAAAGGGAGGTGCTGATCTCTTCTCCCTGGGATCCTGTGACAGGACGCATGGGAATGGTGCAAAGCTGCACCAGGGGAGGTTCAGACTGGGCATTAGGAAACATTTCTTTACCGAGAAGGTGGTCAAACCCTGGAACAGGCTTCCTAGAGAGGTGGTCAATGCCCCCACCCTGTCAGTGTTGAAGAGGCTTTTGGACAATGCCCTTGATAACATGCTTTAACTTGGTCAGCCCTGAAGTGTTCAGGCAGTTGGACTAGATGACCATTGTAGGTCCCTTCCAGCTGAATATTCTGTTCTCTTCCATTCCATTCCATGCCATTCCATTCCATTGTATTCTAGTTGTCAGTTTACTGCTTTGAAAATGAGCATTGAGGAGAAATGAGACTCACCTATGACCTGTTAATATATGGATAATTTCTTCAGGAGAGTTATGAGATGGAGTTCACTGGGTTCACACACAATGAGAAATTCAGTGTTGTTTATGATTCAAGTTGTCTTGCCAAGTTCACTTACATACAGGTCCTGGAAGAAATGCTTTGAAATCTGGACTGACTAAAATCAACATGCAAAGCTCTCATTGATTTCAAAGGTAGGAAAGGTTTCAGGAGCTGGTGCCCATGGAAAGATTTTTGTTAAGTGTTCTGCTGGGCTGTATATTGTGGAGTGCTTCATTGCTGTATAAACGTGCGAGTCCCTCACTAAGTGAGAGAGCTTGACATACGGAAACGTGAGCACATTTGGAAATCTCATCCCAGATACGTTTTGGCCTGTGTCAGTGAAGTTTGGATCAAGAACCAAAAAACGGTGTGGAGGAAATAGGGTTCCAATACAGTTCCTAGTTCTTGCAACTGTAGTTGCTAATTAAAAATACTTTGTTTAAGTTTTGTTTAAGGACGTAAACAAGAACCCAGTAGGAGCTAGGTGACAGTGACATTGCTCCACAAAGACTCTTCTGTGAATGGGAGGTCAAGGAAAAACTGTCTGTGATGCCTGATTCAATTGCGCTGTTCCAGTCAGCACAAAAGGTATTCGTCACTAATCTCCAAAGCCAAGAGGCCAATATCAGACAGACCAAGTGAAACTGAAGATTTAGACCCTAGCTACTGCATTCTTGACCCTGAGACACTCGTGCTGCTACAGGAAAAGGGTTATTAAGTCAAGCACAAGAAAGTTCAAGATTTCATACTCACATTTAAGTTTTGAAATCCTGGCCAAGCTCACCTTGCAGTAGCTATGGGCAGCGCTGGTGGTGAAAAGCATCTCTGCAAAGGCTTGGTAAAATGCTTGGAAGTGTAAGGAGAGCTTGTGTGACAGATTAAAATCCCTTTCAAATCATGTTTTGGAGGTCTTAAAGAGGAGCTAAGATTTTGCAGCAAATGGGCTGCCCTCTGCCTTTCAATGTGTCATGTCAGAAAGCCATTGAGTATCTCCAAGGATGAAGACTCCACAACCTCCCTGGGCAACTTGTGCCACTGCTCAGTCACCTTCACAGTACAAAAAGTTTCTCCTTATGGAGGAACCTCTTGTGTTTCAGTTTGTGTCCATCGCCTCTTGTCCTGTCGCTGGGCACAAATGAGAAGAGCTCTGTCCTTCTTCCACCCTCCTTTCAGGTATTTATATGAATTGATAAGATCCCCCCTGAGCCTTCTCTTCTCGAGGCTAAACAGTCCCAGCTCTCCCAGCCTTTCGTCCTAGGAGAGATGCTCCAGTCCCTTAGTCGTCTTCATGGCCCTTTGCTGGACTCTCTCCGGTATGTCCATGTCTCTCTTGTACTGAGGAGCCCAGGACTGGACACAGTACTCCAGATGTGGCCTCACCAGTGCTGAGCAGACGGGAAGCATCACCTCCCTCAACCTGCTGGCAATACTTTGCCTACCGCAGCCCAGGATGCCTTCTTTGCTTCAAGGGCTCCTTGCTGGCTCATGTTGAGCTTGGCATCTACCAGGATGCCTAGGTCCTTTTCTGCAAAGCTGCTTTCCTGCCAAGTGGGCCCCAGTATTTATTGGTGCCTGTGGTTGTCCCTTTCCAGGTGCAGGAATTTGCACTTCCCCTTGTTGAACTTCATGAGGTTCCTGTTGGCCCACTCCTCCAGCCTGTCAAGGTCCCTCTGGATGGCAGCATGATCCTCTGGTGATATGAGCCACTCCTGCCAGTTTTGTGTCACCAGCAAACTTTCTGAGAGTATGCTCTGCCCCATCATCCAGATCATTAATGAAAACATTGAACAGGACTAGGACTGAGGGGGAGCTGTGTGGCCTGTAGTTCCCTGGATTCTCCTTTTTGGCCATTTGGAAGACATGAGTGACACTAGCTTTCCTTCAGTCCTCAGGCCACTCCTCCTGAACACCAGAATTTTTCAAAGATGATTGAGAGTGACCTTGTAATGGCATCAGCCTGCTCCCTCACCACTCGTGGGTGCATCCCATCAAGGTCTATGACCATATGTATGTCCGGTTTGCTTAAGTATTCCCTGACCTGATCATCTTCCACCAGGGGTAAGTCTTCCTTGCTCCAGATTTTCCCTCTCATCTCTGGGGCCTGTGATTCCTGGACATCAATCTTACTAGTAAAGACTGAGGCAAAGAAGGCTTTTGATACCTCAGCCTTTGCCATGTCCCATGTCACCAGGGTGCATGTCCCCTTCAGCAGTGCGTCCACATTTTCCCTAGCTTTCTTTTTGCTGCTTATGTACTTATAGAAGCTTTTCTTGTTGCCCTTTGCAGCTCCCTCCGGATTCAACTCCAGATGGCTTTGGCTTTCCCATCCCCACCCCTGTTTGCTTGGACGATGTCCAGGTATTCCTCCCAGGTTACCTGTTCCTGCTTCCATCTTCTGTATACTATCTTACGTTTGAGTTTAGCCAGGAGCTCCTTGCTCATCCGTGCTGGCATCCTGGCATCTTTGCTTAGCTTCCTGCCTGTTGGGATGGAGTGTTCCTGAGCTGGGAGGAGATGATCCTTAAACAGCAACCAGCTTTTTTGGACCTCTCTTCCCCCTGAGGCCCTGTCAAGCAGATCCATGAAGAGACCAAAGTCTGCTCTCCTGAAGTCCTGAAGAAAATTCCCAGGGTTAGAATATTCCTTCTAATAAAAAAAGATTAAAAAAAAAAAAGAGAAAAGAAAAAAGAAAAAGAAAAGGAAAAAAAGAAAAGACAAAAGTGAAACAATGTTGCAGAAGTTAAAGACATTTGAAAGGGAAAAACAACTGCCTGTATCTTTAATGAGTCTGATGCTGTGTAGACCCTATATAACTTGTTCTGTATATTAAGTTAGACACACTAGCTGTGGATTACTGACTCCAGACTCCTCATCTTCCTTTGTCAGTATTTGTACCTTTTATCTCTCTGGAAAACTGAAAGGACAAAATTTAGTCACCTGACTTTCAAATCTCACAGTCCAGCCATACAATCTACTAACAACCTGAGAGTTTTCAGGCCAAATGTACATAGTTATGCTTGCATATGGTGGGTCCAGATGCCTCTGCTCCTCCTTTTGCCATTTAATCACATATTCCTTGCTGGTAGAAGAGATACACTAAGTACGTGGGTGGCTTCAGCTTACTTCTATAGCTTCTTTGTCTACCTTCTGTGGAGTATCCGAGTACCCTTCAGAGTATTAATCCACTTTATATGCAAGGCTGCCTCCCTCTCCTATTCTTTGCTAAACAGAGAGTAGCTAAGATGCAGAGAACTTAGTGACAGACAAGGAGAGTTTAACTTTTACCTCATGCAAATCCTTGTCCACAGCCTTTCCAATTGGCACCACTGGGATATGAGACAGCAATCAGAGGCCAACATTTTTCTATGAGGTTTTTTTTTTCCTGAAAAAAAAATCCCAGAGTTAGAATTTTCTTTTTAATTAAAAAAGATTTAAAATAATAAGAAAGAAAAAAAAGGACAAAAATGAAACAAAGTCACAGAAGTTAAAGTCATTTCAAAGGGAAAAACAACTGTCTGTATCTTTAATGAGTATGAATTTGTTAGATCCTGTGTAACTTGCTCTGTGCATTAGGCTAGACACAGTAGCTGTGGATTACTGACTCCAGGATCCTCATCTTCCTTTGTCAGTATTTGTACCTTGTATCTGTCTCAAAAACTGAAAGGACAAAATTTAGTCACATGATTTTTATTTATTTTTTTTAGTAGAGTCTAGGACTTTGTAAAACAGTCAGCTTTGCTCTCATTCTGCTTTCATTCAAATACATTACCGTCTTCCTCCTTGAACTTCTTTGGAAGCCCAGGACAAGGTGTACTGATCTTATTTATCTTAATCTACTCCTTAATTCCACAAAGAAATATCGGAAGTATTAGGTAATTGACTGGGGTTGATAACGATGTTGACAGAGAGTTCATTCAGATACAAAATGGTGACCAGAATTTTATTACTATTTTTACTACTAGTATTTGCTTAAAATTGCAATGACAACCCAATTTATCTCACAGAGAATGGTGCATGCTGTGCAGAGTCTGTGTGGTTGGACAGAATCTACTTGAAATAACATATTGCTCTACTGCATTAGTAACCAGTGACAATGTGCCCAATTCCCACAGCAGCAGTGCAGGAAGGAAGGAAGGAACATAACTGTTAAATTAAAGTAAATTAGCCTTTTAATCTTGAATACACTTGCTGATAGTTTTGTTGTAGATACACTGTAATTATTGCACAGCGAGGAGTTGTTCACTCAGGTAGAACAATGGACAAGGACAAGCAGTTTTTCAATGTGTCTTCCTTCCTCCTCTCAAAGCTTTTCATGCACAGGCATGTTTTCAGGTCCTGGAAACTTTGATTTTAAAGTTTAACTCTGCCGATACTCGTTGTCCACTTTTGTTCCTCCTAATGAGCATAGGATTTAACACGTACGTGAACATGCATAGGATGTCACTATACACAATTCGGCACCAAACGCTTAGGTCACAGTCAGCTCAGAGTTAAAGAAAGTGCAAATTTTGACCTTGATCTCTTTGGAGTCAGACTCCAGAGCCCCCAGGATACCTAAGGAATCCATCCACTGCATGGATCTATCCTGTAGTTGTTGGTCATAGAAGTATATAATAGACTGGAGCAGTGTTTCAGAGGTAGAGTGTGCCAGGCTCCCAGCTTCCAGTCTGTCAACCTATGATGACCTGAGGTTCCCAGGGTGACAGTCAGGCTCCAGTTTCCTGCTTCTTTGCTGCAGAGCTGGGTTTTTGAAAATCTCATGACCCTCAGCTCCTGCTGGAATTGTCTTTTGGTTTCAAAAGGCAGGCCGTGAAAAAAATCAGTAGCTGTCAGTACTTTCTGTATCATGGCTTGAACAGCACATGTCTTCTGAAAGGTATTTGCACCCATTTCCAGGTTTTTCCCTCAGCTGAAGTTTCGTTCTAGAATGCTTTCTCTACGTATAGAAGTTTCACACACAATAATTTTTCAATGAATGCTGCTGATTTTTTCTGTAAATAAAAAAAGCAGCCTAACTGGTTGAGGAGATGTTTGACCTGCAAACCATTGGGTGAAGGAAAAACTATAGGATAGCAACACTCTGTGCTTGCTCTGCTCTTCGGTTTTTCTCTGTGTATCTGTTGTTTGTCTCTCTTGGAGCCAGGATGATGGGTTAAATGAATATTTGGTCTGACAACGTAAAGCTATTGTCATTTGCTTTCCATTCTGGATTTGTGAGCTTGACGGTCCCAGCTGAGTCTTCAGTTGCAGATGGCCATTCCTGCTGACTCTGGTTTGGACTCGCCATCTGGGACACACAGTTCTGTAAGTGCAGTACCCTAGAGGAACCAAGAACTTCAGTTGAAACTTTACCAGAACAAAATCAACAAGAGTACATACAGACTTTTTGATAACGAAGTGCTTTCCAGTTTCTTGGCATCACAAATGAAAGGGTTTTCTACAAGACCCACAAGGGCTAGTAGAGAAGTCTACCTCTGTAAGGAAGAGTTCCTGAAGATAGAAAAAGCTATGAGAGAGAAAACATAAAAGCAAAAATCTCTGCACTGTACAGATTCAAGAAATGACTGAGAGACAGGTGTAATGAGAGGTTTTAGACATTGCAACAGTGCCACATTGACTGAAGCACCATTTCAGCTGAGAGCTCATTGAGATCTAGTGCCAGGATCTCATAATCTGTGGCAAACTGTGAGCAGCTTGCAAACTAATCAGATAAATGGCTCCCATCCTTGAAACATTTAAACAAAAACAAGCAATCCCTTTCCCCTAGAGGAACTTTTGGTGGAAATTAGCAAAAGTAATTAATCCAGCTGTTTTGTGCTGTATCAAGCAGACCTTCAAATATGCTCCAGAGCACATGGGCTCTTAGACAGGCACAAATCACCTGCGCATGTGAAGAAAGATTTGATGGAGGTTGGCAGAAATGAGAAACAGCAGTGCAAGCATCTTTGTGACAACAGTTCTTGAGGCATATTCTAAATAAAAAAAACCGCTTCACTTTAGAGAGTGTAGCTGAACAGTGGGCTGGGGGTGCCCAATTCCAAATTTCATGGCTACTATCAAAGCAGGTAACTAACAGAGCTCCCTCCAGCTTTAGTCAATGTTCTTGATCACACTGTGAATCTTTTCACAGCCTGTGCTTCCCTTTAACTCCTAGATCAACAGCACCATGAGCACAGCTGCAGCCTTCTTTTCTGCCCATACCCGCTTTTTCGGTCTGTGTCCATTTTGGTCCATTCCTCTCAGATTTTGGCTCAGATTTCACTGACTATTCCCCAGGCTGGTTGCCAGCATCCATAGGCAACTCTTTGCTATAGGCACCTTCAAATTTTGAAGCAACAGCCGGCTCCTTGTCACCATAGCAATTCCTGTCTCGGTCTTCTCTCATCATCCATCTGGCCTCCGGATCTCTGCAATGTCCCCACCAAGCTCTGTGGAGAAGTGAGTAACAGGCTATTACCCCCAAAATGCCCTGTTACTCACTGCACTCAGCTTACTGTGACTGACCAAGACACCTCTAAAATGGAAGGAGGCTCAATGGAGATGGGCAAGGGTGATGGGATCATGAAACTGGGGGAATAATGCAGGGTGTGACTGCAAAACCACAGCTCTTGCAAAGAAAGCTGACTTTATCTCAGCACAAAGGGGACCACTGGAGGGTGGCCTTTGTTTTCAACAAGCAGCTATCAAAAGCTGAGTGGATCCACTGGTGGTACAAATGCTTCTCCCTGAGTTCATTGAAAGAGTGTGAGTGTCTCCCAGAGTTAGCCAAACCAGCACCTGGGGAGCAAATATGTGGCTCGGCTCAACACAGAGTATGAAAACTAAACAATGAATAAAAGAATTTTGAAGGCAGCAATGGGCTTGAGCTGGCTTCTACCCAGGTAATCCTTCCCTGTGGCTGGGGATGCCCAGTGTCATGGTGGTGAGCAGGTTATAGAGACAAGTATTGGGAATCACAGTGGTATTGTGGCTGAACTGTGTATTGCAATTACTATATTCTGTTAAGTGTAACTTACATTTCTGTTGTGTTTTCTGTACATTTTTGTATCACTCTGCTAAATTACAAATCCCATGTAGCATCCAATATCTTCAGATAAGTAAATTTGACATTAAACTTTACACCCTCCACATGTGGAATATCTAAAAGAAGCTGCTCAGAGAGTATTGGACTCTGACACTCACCTGCACAGAAACATATCTGCCAGACAACCTTTCAGCAGCTTCACTGAACTCTTTTTAAGCTTCTCTTCTAGGAGAACACAGCTACTTGCTGTTTCTGAGGCTCATGAATTTTCCTTCTTACCTTCTGGAAAAGCGATACACTTGTGTTTGTTGGCATTGGAAAGTCACAGGAGGCAAATCTTGTGTTTAGTTGGAAATTAAGTAAAGGTAAGTGGGAGGTCACACAGGAAGTTTTTTACAAAGCATTGAGTGTTTTGTCCTGCTACAAACCTTAAGTCTTTCTGTACTGCAAATTCCCCAAACCACACTTCCCGTCTGTATTGTCTGGTTGCTTCCAAGAATTGCCCCAGAAGGATGACATTGTCCATCTTTTTTAGCTGCTCAGATTGTGTCTCTCTGTTCTTTCTTGCCTTGTGACTTCCTTGCCTTACTCTAAGATGCCAAAGGAAACCTGTGGGTTCGGAACTGTTCAAGATAATCCGATCTATAAGTAATACAGCCATGCAAAGAACGTGCTAGACCATAATACCTCGTGCATGATTTGGCCTAAATGACCTTGCTCTGATTTCTGAAGGGTTATTTTGTAATATGATGGTTCACATGAATGCCTTGTCCTGAAAGATTAAGCTACTCATAAACTGACTGAACAAAGATGGAGCCATTCCAGACCCTCTCAAGATGAAGCCAGCCATAAGAATACTGCATATATATGCGGAATACTCATTTTTCTAAGTGATTACTTTCCTCGTCTAGTCTTAGAGAAAAATTAGCCTGCTGGAAAACAATTGCTGTAATTGCACTGAAAGCCTGCTAGGTAAAATTTATTCCAAAGTACAGATTCAATAAAGTTCTATATAAAAGAAAACATCAGTATTGCCAGAGAGTCTCTATACTACTATTCTAAACACTTTCTATTGGTGGGAGGAATTCCTGTGGTCTTTTTTCAGTCCCACAATTACAAAGAATGCTATAAAGCAAATTACAACTGATATTTTCAACTCATGCAAAAAAGCTAAGCAAAATAGCAGAAATAGTTATGTTAGAGCTGCATTTCCAAAGCAGATGGTTTACTTTAATGCTTAAGGCCAGCAAAGGGGGAAGGAGAGGATCTGTGTATTGAACAAAAAGCCTTAATGGAATCGTGTAAAAGCATTCAGTGCCTCTCCCAAAGGAATATTCTCATATTCAAAACATTGCTGAAGAGTGAGGCCAAAATTTCAAGTGATCTTATTTCAATCAGCTGTCCTAAACCTTTAATAAGGGCATTATTAGTCTGGCTTAACAAGCATCTGAAAGAATGATAAGCAGAAAATCTGCACATCCAAAATCAAACTTCCTTGAACAAGTCAGATTTTCCAGGACATTCAGAAAACAGTTTTTCTTTTTTTTTCTCTCTCTAAAGAAAACCCCAAAGGACTCACACCTTCACTTAGTCATTTAAAGGCAAACAGGTTCTCAGAGGTCACTTGACTGCTACCTAAGTCAAAGATCCTGGATTTTGAGCACTTTCAAAAAGATGTCCTTGATTTTCAGACTTACCACAGAAAAAAATGACATCAAAGAAAAAATGAAGTAGATTGAATTCAGACACTGATTCAACCTCCATCAAACTGCAAACATACACTCTACCCTTCTCATTAATACAACTATGAAAACACTGACAGCATTGGTTTGGGTGAAAAAGAAAGGGAAAGCTAGCACTACCAGTCACCTCACCAAGATGAGAGTGGTTAATGTTGGTAGGGCAGTGCCAGAAATCCTCTGTTGTTCTGCATTTAAGTCTCTAGCCACCATATTGATTTATTGTCTTCAGAGTAAAAAGAGAAAAATGCAAAATAAACATAATGTTTACCCCCAAACGAGCTACTGTGAAAATAAATTTGCTTATATGTTTGTCATCCAGTTCTTTATAACAGAAGGGAACGTAACATGAATCCCACAGAGAAGACTCTTTTCACTCTCATAACACTGTCATTGATTGTTTGAAATGAGTTATAAATATTTAAAATGTCTGTGGCTCTGCACTCTGAGGATTTATATCTAAATTTCCTAGATAAATCTAATTGTCATTTTACAACTGTAATTCTGTCCTCACGATGTACGATCTGGTAAAACAGCTAGGTGAATATGAAATTTAAAGGAAAAGCTCTAGAAGATTCTGGACATTCAGCTGTACAAAAAATTTGCCCCTTCCATAACGTACCTCTGAGAGGGAAAATGGTCATTTAAGGCTGCATAAACTATGTAATACCTGATGCTGGGTAACTCATGAGAACACTTATTGGAATCCCTAGTGCAGCACAGATGCTACTTTTCAAAAGAAGTCATCTAGAAGGTCCCATCAGGAGTTCAAAGCACCATCCCCACCATACTCACCTCTGCCTTAAAGAAGTCTCCAAAAATGGATGGATCTCTTGACTGTAGCTGGAGCCTGCAATAGAAAACAGTTGTCGTTACCAAGAGCATACATTGCCAAAGCTCCTGCACTTCTCACAGCAGCCATGGAATGTTCCCTTAGTTCCACACAGACATTGTCTGTGTGATATACAGAGCATGGCTCAGCAGTTTCATCTTTCTCATCTCCAGCAGCGTCAGCAAGGGGAAACACAGCTAGCTCTCCTGCCTCCCCTCAACAATAAATTGAGCTTTACGACAGTCAAGGATTGATGACGATTAAGCTCCTTCTATCAGATATCAAGAAGCATCATGGTCTGGCTCTGCACTGAGTACAAACAAAATTATTATTATTTTTTTTTTTTCATATATATATCTATATGGTGATTTCTCCCTCTAAGTACAAAGCCTGGAATGACCCAGCCGTGGAGGTATTTCAGAAGCAGGTATTATCCTTCTGGTCTTTTCTGAGCAGCGCGTGGGACTGACTGAAAGCCAGCCCACCTCAGGAGGTTGTCTGAAGCAGGGCCTGGGTCTTGGCCGATGAGTGTTTTCTTCTCTTCTGTTTTCACTGGTCATTTCCCTGCAAACTGAGAAGGGGAGAAACCCCCACATTGCTTTCGGGTTTGCAATGGAGTCATACTACCTGGATGTATAGGAGGCTACAGCCAGTGCGCACTGCTGCTCAAAACAGCTTCAGGCATCATCCCAGTAGATAGTGAAAAATTCGTCTGGATGTTTGCACAAAGTAAGATAAAATGATGACACAGGTGCAGGCTTCAGGGCTCTGAACCACACCAGGAGAATAAAATTAACTGGAGACATGGAAATAAAGGTGATATCAAGCAGAAAAACTGTACAAAACTACATTTAAATACATGTCTTAACAGGGGAGACTGAAAGATAAAATCAATTATAAAATCACTGAGATGCGACCAGGAAGTAACAGGATAGATCATTTTAGTACCAGCTGGGTGACAGATCACATGGATTTCATGAAGCTTCCTTCACATACAGATTCCAAACTGTAAGCAGCTGTAACGTGCCTGATCTTGTGCTGGTTTTTTGAGAACATTCTCCATTGCTTAGGCAAGTTTTCCTGTCCGTGAATCCAGAGGCAAGTCTGATGCACCACACAGTAAGAAGAAAATTACATGTTAGAAGGGTCTCAAAGGGTAAAAGCTAGAACCAGGAAAACAGGTGAGTTTTGAAACCCAGACTGCAGACAGTCCTTTTCCAAAGTGACCAAAGAGGAACTACTCATTAAACCACCCCACACAAAGTGGAGGTAAATCTGAAGAAGTCTGAGAGACTCAGTTTTGGTTGACAATTCCTGCTTTTGAAAGGGGTGGGTTCAAATGTCATGCTGCACCCCAAACCAGGGAACCTGATCCTGGGATGCCTCCGAGTCACTATAACTTGTGAAAATTCTGCTCACGATTGAAAATATCCGCCATGTCTTAGAATACTAAGGCAAGCCCATTTCCCATGCACATGCTTACTCCAGGAGGGGTATGAGTTCCTCTTGACTGAAGTGCAATCCAGTTCCTGGGAAGGATTTTTTTCTTTATTCATTAGAATGAGTATTTACTCATACTTCTCTTTGCAATACTAATTTTGTACCTTTCAGCGCAGTTCAGCCTGCAAGCTGATTAAGATATTCAATCTCCTCCTACCTTTAAAAATGGGATATGGCATTTTGGTAACCAACAACTGGGTGAAAGATTCTGCTGTCGTTTATGTTACTGGAAGTCTGACATAATCCCATAAAAGTCCTTTTGGCGTCACTGAACATTTAACAGTGGTTGAATTTAATCAATGGTAACATCCCTACTCCATTATAATTTAATAGTATGATGTCTTGGGAGAGTATTAAAAATTATAATATGCATAGTAGACAGTGGGTAATATAATTTATTATTTCAAGATGGGTCACTTTCAACTGCCTGAGCTCTTTTCAGCTGCTGTTGCACCTTCCTTCCCTGTGAGCTCGTGACAGCTACCAACAAACCAACAGACAAGACGAGAAGGCATGCTCTCTTTCCCTGTGTTTGTGCAGTGGCAATTTCAATAATTCTTTTCTCAAGATCTGGGCCAGAACACTCTTGTATCAGACAACCAACAACATTGCTCTTAATGAAGTCCATTGGCTTTTTGAGAACCTAAAATTAAGGCTTGTTTTGTTGCAGTACAAAGTATAAAAAGAGTCCTTCTTTAGCACAAAGGCCTTACATAGCAAAATAAAATTCTTACCACTATTACAGTCATGGCCAGAAAGAGCAGACCTGAATGTTGTGCTTTTTTTTCCCCAAAACTCTTAGCAGAACACTGTCTCATTCCCAGAAGAAATTAATAGTATCTACTATTTCAAAAATTGACAGTCTAATTAACATTAACAGCATTATTATTTGGATGATTAGCTCCTTTTGTAGCTGAATTAAAATCACATGTTTAATGAGAAAAGTGAAGCACAAAAAAAAAAAAAAAGAAAAAGAAAAAAAGACGCAAAAAGGAGAAGCCAGCTAGCTTGGGTATCCTTTAACAGATCAAGTCAGAAATTCAGCCGTGCAAAGATGACAGTCTTCTCCTGGCTAATTGTAAAATTAAAGTTGTATTACACATTCTGTAGAAGGTGTGTGCCTAATGAAATGACTAATGCGCTGTTAAGTGTTCATTATCTTGCTGGTTGTTCATTAGCTGTGACCCTTCTGCAGCAGCAGCAGCAGCAGCAGCACAGGACTACGAGATGGTGAGCTGTCTTGCATACTCTGCATAGCCTGTGCAAGAGAGAAAACAAAGCTTGGGGTTTTCTTTCACGCAAGGACCCATATGAGTTCTGCAAACTCATACTTTGGGTCCCCAAAAGGTCAATGGATCAGATGGCAGGGAAAGTAAGAGTAGCTGATGGTCTTTGTGGACCAACTAACGAGTACCACGGTTTGAGCTCTGCCAGTGGGTAGAAAGTATCATCAGGTACACAGGGAGAAGAGGTATATAGTTATATAGGGTGCCAGCTCCAAGGTTCTCTCTGAAGGGAGTACCACATGGGTGCAGATATGTCTGAAGTCCTGCCATGTAGGGAGATGATGACCTCTCTCCTGAGTGAAGAGGAAGCCTAAGTTCAGAGGAAGCCCTGGGAAGGCCAGAAAGCTGTGCAGGGAGTGACAGGAGGGAGTCCAAAAGAGCTCCCAGAGGCTTTGGCTCGACCCGTCGCCACACAAAACGAGAAGGCCAGCCTTTGGCTGATCTGAAGATAGTTCACTGTAATTGAGGTGATTACCGCACCAGTACATGAAACTACTCCTCTTACAATTATATAAAGTCTCTACTTTTTTGCATGCCTTGACTTTGAACTGTACTTCCTAAACAAGCATTTTATTTAAATGGCAGGTTTCAGACCTTGAAGTTGCATTAAAAAGGCTGACACAGAATTCACTGGCTCCAAGACAATTCCCTGAAAATTGTGTGAAATTGAAGAGGAAGAAAAAGAGTGAGGCAGAAAGTATGAACTTTTAGCCACGCTTGGAGTCAGAGATACTCCTCTCCCAGGCCCTTGTGAGAATCCAACTTCTTAATTCAAAAACGGTCACAAAATCTTCCCTTCTTTAAGATGGACAGCTCTTACCAGTCCAAAGCCTGCTTAACCTTAGAGCAACAAAAAGTTCCCCTTACCCTGTTTACGTTCTTACACAGATCTACCAGTTTGCTAAAAGAAGAGAGGAAGGAGAACAGAAAATGAAGCCAAAAGAGTGCTTAAGGTCTGTTTATAGCTACAAAGTACCGTTACACATTCATTAACCATTTTGCCACTCACAGTGCATTAGAATTCCAGAGTTCACCCTATGTAATGAATACAACAGAGTCTGCTTCATAATTTCTTGAACACTGCATCCTTAGATTTGTGTCTGTTTACATCCTCATTGCAGTCAAGTGCCTGGCATCTGTTTTTGTTTAATTGTCAAGTGTCACCAAAGGCATATAGACTGGAGCTGGCTGCCGTAACTGACCATGTAAAGCAGCTGATTGGGATCTGGAAGACACCATCCATGCGATTTATGTTACAGTCTGCAGGTGTTGGTCAGGGGCCAACACCGTGCAGAAATTACTAGTGAAGGCTCACGCTTCTCCCTTCGGTTATTCAATTTTTTTTCCTGCTCTCAGGAGTGCTGCCAATGTAAAAGCATAAAAGGGGTACTGTGACACTTTATCTCTTGCTCTGTTATTCCAACTGACTGTGTAAAAACATAACCTACATCCTTCTCCTATTGTGTTTCCAAAGATAAACTGCATTCTTGATGCTCAAGGTGAATCTGCCAATGAGGGTCAGTATGAACTGTAGACAAGCAAAGCTTTGCTCTTTGCTTTCTCTGTTACCTTATGACGTACAACAAATAACTACCTTTTTTTCTCCTCACTTTCATGCAGGAAGACCAAGTCTGTGCTTAAAGGGTAGCATCTGCTAGTGCCACCAAGCAGAAGGCACATCAGACTTCTGTCCTTTGCGTATTGAGGATCTGACTCTCGGCAAGAAGGCAACTTCCACTCCCAGTCCTGAACTCCCTCCTGAAAGGCGGGCTGCGGGTCCTTGCCTTCCAGACCTACCTAGAAAAGTACCATGGATGCTCTGTTTCTAAACTTGTGTGTGTTGCTAGTCGCATAGGATTTGGTTAAACCTTCAGCGTCGTACAATAGAATCAGAGATTTGGTTTGCATTAGACAAGCCTCAGCAGTTTGTAAGAAAAAAGTAAAAAGCGTGGCCTATCAAAAAATGTCTATTGGCCATCAGTAGACTACATTTCAAAGCAGATACAGAGACCGGATCCAGTTTTTGCACGTTATTAGTGTGCAACGCTATCTCTAGCAATGCATTTATTAGGAATGTAAACCAAGGAACACAGTATAATGCTCTGCCAATAGAATGATGGTATCTTCTAAGCCAAATATTCCCTAGGAATAAATAATCCTCTTAGAAACTACATTTAAAGCACAGAAAGTGACTGCTTAATTTTAAGCCCCCAGGTTTATTTCATCTGCTAATAGCATTTTGAGTACCTTGAAGTGACGGTCTGACATAAAACAGTCATTTGCTTCCCTCTCCCCCATCAGCCAATCTGCAATAAGGCATGCAAACTGAGACGACCAACTTTGCATCAGAACAGCTTTAGGAGGGGGAAAAATGAAAATAACTGCCCGGATGGGAGAGTGGCCGTTTGGCAATGCCTGATGCGGGTACTGCAGCAGCGCATGATCCACCACAGCAGCTTCTGCTGAAGGGCACACACCAGAAGTCTTCACTGCATGCCTGATTTAGACAACGATGTTGAGCAAGATGTTAGCGGTAATATTCAGATGAACACAGGTAGCAAAATCGATTTGGGGAAACTCTGAAAAGACAAGGTTTCTGCTGTAGCCTCTTCCACTTGTTCTCAAGGCTCCTGTAGGTCATGTACTTCCAGAGACGTCTTCTCAGTTAAGACAGTAAAACTCCATTTATCTGAACTGTCTTAGGGCTGGAGCTTCCAGCCTTCGAGGGATGACAAAGAAATTCAGGCTTGGTATGTAAGAAGACGAGAAAAAAAGAGCAGCTTGTTCTTATAAAACACACCTTCCCCTTGCTCACAGAAGAAAGGCCCTTTGATGGCAAAAGCGTGCCTCTGCATGGAGGCCTTCAAAGCTCTGGGCTCTCTGTGCACAGACCCGTTGCTGAGACCATGCCTGGCTGTATGATCAGGCGCAGACAGGTTATTACAGCAATCTCCTGAATATTTACAATGGAAAGACGCAACAGAAATGACCACAAAGGCCACGAAGGAACCAAGCCAAGAGTTTCCAGGAGTCACAACGTCCCTGTGCTCTGGTTCTTCAACGAGTGTTCAAGTGCCAAACGCTCAGTGCTACATCTCTGCCATCTGTGCAAGGCAGTCCAATCTGTTTCTGTGAGCTCTAAATGAGTTATTTGAATGTTTGTGGGCCTGACCTTCACAGTTTCCTTGAAACTAAAGACGTAATAGAGTTATAGGCAACATGCAAAGCTGTTATGTATTTTTTGATTACCTGCATTGTCCTCGTCTCCTCCTACCCTCAGTGACCAATGCTCAGAACACGGCTCTGTAAGGCTGAATGTGGAGAAACAGAGACAGAGTAACTTCTGCAAAGTCTGATCCCAACAAGGTAATTATCTGCCAGATGTACAAGGAAATTTCTTCTGCTGGTGCTCTTCTTTGAGTAAGAAAGAACTGCTGCTTCCAACAAAAGCTGTATCATGAGCAAAGGCTTCCTGTAAAAATATCCTCCAGGTGTGTAAGTAAGAGTGTGTCTGTTTGTGTATGTGTGTGCGTTGGGAGGTGGGGGGGCTGCACTATGAAAACTTTTTTAAATTTTCCGTAAAACTGAACTTTTATAAATGTATAAGCTTACACAAATACAGTACTGGCAAGATCGCCACAAGAAGATGAGGTGATTTAATGCATCTGCTCTGAATCAGGTCAATCACATCAAGATAAGCCTCAATAGAAAATGTGTGTCTCATGAAAGGATATACATAAGTGTGATGGGTTGACCCTGGCTAAACGCCAGGTGCCCACCAGAGCCGTTCTATCACTCCCCCATCCTCAGCTGGACAGGGGAGAGAAAAATATAACAAAAACTTGCGGGTCGAGATAAGGACAGAAGAGATCATTCACTAATTACTGTCACGGGCAAAACAGACTCAGCTTAGGGAAAATTAACTCAATTTATTACAAATCAGCCAGAGTAAGGTAATGAGAAATAAAACGAAATCTCAGAACACCTTCCCACCACCCCTCCCTTCTTCCCGGGCACAACTTCACTCCCGGATTTCTCCACCAAACCCCCCCCAGCGGCACAAGGGGGACAGGGATGGGGTTTACGGTCATCACACGTTATTTTCTGCCGCTTCACCTCCTCAGGGTGAGGGCTGATCACACTCTTCCCCCGCTCCAGCGTGGGGTCCCACCCACGGGGTCAGTTCTCCACGAACTTCTCCAACGTGGGCCATTCCCACGGGCTGCAGTTCTTCACGAACTGCTCCAGCATGGGTCCTTTCCACGGGGTGCAGTCCTTCAGGAGAGCTGCTCCAGCGCGGGTCCCCCACGGGGTCACAAGTCCTGCCAGAAAACCTGCTCCACGGGCTCCTCTCTCCGCAGATCCGCAGGTCCTGCCAGGAACCTGCTCCAGCGCGGGGTTCCCACGGGGTCACAGCCTCCTTCGGGAACCCACCTGCTCCAGCGTGGGGTCCTCCACGGGCTGCAGGTGGAGATCTGCTCCCCCGTGGACCTCCCTGGACTGCAGGGGGACAGCCTGCCTCACCAGGGTCTTCACCACGGGCTGCAGGGGAATCTTCGCTCCGGCGCCTGGAGCATCTCCTCCCCCTCCTTCTGCACTGACCTTGGTGTCCGCAGGCTTGTTTCTCTTACATGTTCTCACTCCTCTCTCCAGCGGCTGTTTCTCACTCTCCCAACTTTTTTCCTTCTTAAAAATGTTATCACAGAGGCGTTACCACTATCACTGATTGGCTCGGCCTTGGCCGGCAGCGGGTCCGTCTCAGAGCCGACTGGTATGGGCTCGCTCTCTCTCGAACACAGGGGAAGCTTCCAGCAGCTTCTTACAGAAGCCACCCCTGTAACCCCCCCCGCTACCAAAACCTTGCCACATAAAACCAATACAATAAGAAAGCCCATAATTCAATCAAAGTTTACGTTTGTTTTTCCCAAATTGAAACGCTACAATTTAATCAGACGGTTGTTTTGATTTTTGTTGGGTTTTGTGGGTTTTTATTTTTCTTTTCCAAATTTCCTCTTTTTCTAAAGGTAGCCTTTCCAAGTTTGCATGTGCAAGATAAAGAAAGGAGTTTGGTCACTTTCTGAAGTGTAGTTTGATCGCTTCTGAAGCCTTACCCAGTTCTGAAGTCCACTTATCCTTTCAGAATTCTGCATCAGTTACAGAAACACAAAAGCCTGCCAAAAGGATTTAAGGTGACTTCATTAACTGGGTACCTTTTTATTATCATACTGCAAATATTGGTTAGGAAAAGAGTAAAAAGGAGCCCTCCCCTAGATTACCACTGATGAACATAGCAATTCCAGTCTTTTATATTTTAATAGTTATCATCTCTTTATTATAAGCTCTGTTCTTTCAGGTGCATGCTTTGATGGACTTTCAGGTGCCCTCTTTAATTTGGTGGTAATGGAATGAACATTTTCAGTCTTGTCGTTGTCTGCACCTTTTGGACACGCATTTACTTCCTGAACACAGAGAAGAAGATGGAGTGAAGAGGATAAGAACAGATTACATGGAGATCAGAGCTGGAAAGACATGAAAACCTTTCCCAGGCTCAGACTGGGAACCATGCCTGTGCAAGCAGACCATGACCACCTACCTGTCTCAACAGTACGTATCCTGGTCTGAAGACCACTGAAATGCACAAAGGCCTTTGTCCTGCTGTTAATAATAGATCAGCGAGATCCCTCATTAGAGGTTGCTCTGTGTTTATGGAACAGACATTAAGTATCAATGTTGTATTTTACAGTATTACTACTTGAAACCCCAAGGCTAAGTTGTCAGCACTGGATACAAATGACCATTGTAATTAATAGAGCCACTAATACTTCTGCTTCTTTGAAAGCTCAGTGAGTCCTGGTACCACGCATGGTCAGACTTTCTGGACCAGAGAGCAGCTAGCAGCTCCCGAGGCTGTTTTAACACTTCCCATTTCTCCAGGGTTAGCTGTGCAAGGGCTTCCCTAAATTTCACCAACTTGTGAGAAGCTTTTAGGGCAAGTGCAACGCCCTAGGCAAAGGCAGAGATAATTCTGTATTATTTGGCATTACTTTGGTGGGGGAAAGGAGGAGGGCCACACCAAGAGAACTAAAAAACTCCCTTTTGTTTCTTGTGTTTTTATTAAATGTAGAGCATCTGGAGCTGGAGTAACTGTTAAAGAGCATTTTACTCAAACTACTCATCACAACAGGCTAGACTGAGTGGTTTTTAGAAAAGACAAAACACTAAGTAGTTAACAAAAGGCATGTGCATCTACTTAAAAAAAGGACAGCCTGTTTTATGAAGAGTTGGCAAGCCTTTTAATTTCTCCCTTATGCAGCAAAAATGACTAATATATACAATGTCCTTGGGTAGCTTTTGTAGTAAAGTGTGTACAGGTACAACATATCAAAGAGAAAAAGAAACTGATGAAAGTTTATAAATCAAAAAGCCAGTGTAGGTTGAAATTGCTAGCACTCCAAGCCCGAGGAAAGACTTCACCTAGGAAGCCAAAGATAAGAATTAAATGCTAGATCTTCATCAGGCCTTCCAGCTGTTTTTAATTTCCCATGTCAAGTGCAATCATCACTTGTTCTATGAAATGCAGACCTACGCAGTGATTTTATTTTGGTTAGTCTAACATGGAGTCATATTTGGTGTGGCAGGTTTAGTCCCCGCTCCTTGACAGAAAAGAATCACCACAAATATTTACTCAGACAGACAGAATTTAGTAGCGTTTGATTCAGTCACTGAACAGACTTCAGCAAGTTCTAACTTGCTTCCAAGTTAGCAACGAATCAGCACCTCAGTCAGCTTTCAGAATTATCTCCTACAAAGCCCATTAAGTGAAATCCCATCTGTCTTCCCTGTTCTGGATGGATTTCTTTTCTTTTCTTTCCTGTGTGTAGCAGCACAAGGTGTAATCTGACGCTAAGAAGAAGAAATGGAAAACACTTCTGTTAACAATGAAAAAATAAACCTCCCAGCAGGGTTTAGATCTAGAACTGCCACGGCATACTTTAGCATATGCTGCCTTTCTGACCTGCCACACACAAGAATAGCATTTAACATAGGAGTAAAGAGCGATTTTGAAGTAACCCCCCCACACACCTCTAGTGATTGCGAGAAGAAAGTTGCCCATTGCCACTCATTCAAAACAAATCAAAACCAATCCCTGCTCATGGTTTGAAACACAATGTACTACCACTGCATTCCTCTAAAATGTTAAATAGTGCATGTAGCTCCTCCCTTTCTCTGTTTAGCATGTGCCATATTTCAGCTCAAGAAGAAGCAGGAAGCAAAACCACAGAATCGAGAAGAATTAAGGTTTTCAGAAGCTTGATGACAGATGTAAAGTCCTTGGGCTCTGTCTGCATATTGCAAAACCTCACTTAAGACTTCTTTAAAAATTCAGTGAATCAAAGGGCTCCAATTTTCTTTCAGAATAATCTGAGAATTTCAAATGGCATCTGCATCTCTCTACACAGTTACCCAGCAGTGGAAGTATTAAAGGCTTGGTCTGGGAAGGGAAAACACTTGCTCTGTCCTTAAGCACACCAGACAGCTTCATTCCAGATACCTCTCATCAAAGTACAATGAGGAGGAAACAACACGCTTCAGATATAAAGGAAAGCGGTAGATTATATCCTTTTACACAACCTATTCATTGTTGAGGTGAGCTCTAGTTTCACTTACAATCATTCTCAGTGGCAGCTCCGGAGACTGAAGCCTTTTACATTCACCTGCAAATAATCTAGGAGGCGAGACAATGGCAGTGCAGCCATTGCTCAGCCTTGGGTTTGTAGAAAGCAAGTGTGAAAAATAGAGAGCGCTTGATGCCTCTTCCAAGCTCTCAGGCCCCTTGCAAAGTGCAGCTGAGAAAAGCGCCCCTTTGTTTCCAGCTTCATTAAAATCCTCAGCTCTGAAGGGCTTGATGAGTTTGTGATTCTAAGAATTCAAACGATCAGATCCGGCGTGTGGGAGAGAGCTGCACCCGAGAGACAGATTTCTTTTAATAACTGGGTTCTAGCAGCCATCACGTTTAAATACCTACTGTGTGCATTCCTGGATGGACTACTCCAAGGCATACCAAAGAGATTGGATGAAAAAAGACTATCTTGTGGTTTGCTTGTCCCCTCAGAGCAAAAACGATCTTCCTATTCTTGCCACTAAGGGCATTCAAAACATTATGCATCCAATTTTGTAAGGGATGGAGGAATCATAAGAAATCCCACATAGGAGGGGTTGTTCCCTCCCCCTGACCAGTTCCTTGTATTAACTGTTTGGTTTTGAACTGTGGAGAGCTGCAAGGGAAGAGAAGAACCACTCTGTGTGGAGAAGCTGCTCCCCACACTTTCTTCACTGCGCTACCCTGCCCTTTTTCTGCTTTCTGCTCAAGATAATTGGGACAGTGCACCTTTTTTAGGCTGGAAACTCACGAGCTTTGTCTGCATACTCCAGAAGACAAAGTCACCATTAACAAAGCATTGGCTGGCAATATTTCCTTGCTTTCTCCCCCAGGTCTGAAATTCCTCTGAAACCTGTTCAGAGGTTCCCACATGTCTGTGGTAGCCGATGATTTGCGAAAACCAAAACATTCCTTTTTCCTGAGGAAGTATAGAGCATTCTGAAATTAATGGTGCACACATATAAAGAAAACACGTATTTCATCTCACAGGGGCAATTAATTTTGTGCAGAGTGCTGTGCATCAAGTAAATTGGGTATCTGCTGAAAGAATTTCGACGTCGGGCAAATGTGATTTGTATTCAGAAAAGAATGGGACTGTATGTTAACCAAATACATTTTGCCTCAGGACTCGCACTTACAGACTCTTTAGGTAAAGATACATTTCAGGGTGAGAGACTTCCCCTTTTATTAGAGAAGCTGATGTGTAACAACATTGTTCTAAGAGCATGCAGAATCCAAGCACCGGTACAAACACACCTAATTCTTTTTAGCCACAAAGAGAGCTCTAACAGTTCATGGGATGCTGGTAGTTCCAACTCCTATGCTGTGCTGCCAGAGATGAGTTGACTGTGTCAGAAGAAGCTCAGACACTGAGAGCCAGGATGGGTTCTGAAACCAGATGGCTGCGGCTGAATGCATAAGGATCGGAGGAAAAACCATCAGGAGGTTTCGTAGCCCAGCTATGGGCAGAGCCAGGATTCTCTGCATGGCCCTTTGAAATTTACGTGGCCATTTTCGGCTTCAGAATTGTCTCCTGAAGAAGATGGTAGCTTCTGATCTATCAACCAGACAGCTAGGCCAGTCCTGAGCAGTGACTACTCAAGGCTTTGAACACTAGAATCCCTATCAAAGTGCTGTAATCCTTATAAATGCGAAATCACTGCTTAACGCTTTTTTTTTTTTTTTTTTTTTTTAATGGTATGAAGCCTATTAACCACATTTAGCCTTTCAGTCCTAGGCTCTGTTCTGAACATCCCTCAGGGAAAGTGGTTCTGAGTGTCGGCAGTTCAGGGTTTGATCTGTCCAGAAAGGCTCCCCGCTTGGAAAGATTACCCTTCAGCAACTGGAGCAGACACTAGCTCTTTGCATTGCAGAATGGTGATGTTGTTTCTGAATAGTGTAGGAGCTTGGCCATTAGGCTGTTCACAGTATGGTTGTAATGATTCAACTCAACAGAAGTAATTTGGGAGAAGTGGAACGAAACAAAACATAACACTCGTGTTTAGTTTGAATTTTTCAGCCTGTTTTTAGACCTCATATGATGACCAAATCTTAAAGCTAATCTGCTTGGTTTTGTTTTGTTTTCCCTACTCTATCAATTGGTTTAATAAAAGACTACCTCTAATTACCAAGTGTGCCTGTTTCACATTATTGGACCTTACAGCTAAAAAAATCATAAATATCAACGATTGGAAGGAAAAACAAAAAAAAAAAGACAAACAACCAAAAACAACAACCAAAAAAGAAAACCTGAATTGAAATAACAAGACCGGATTGTCCAATTTTAAAAACATTCAACAGTTTTTTAAAAGAGCAATGTCAAATATATTGTTATTAACTTTAACGGTTATTGGAGGAGAAAAAAACTTGACCCATGCTAAATACTGAAAACAAAGCTTTGCAGTGACTGAGGATCTACTCGTTCCCTGCCTAAATGGAAGTTGCACAGAGTGGATATTAGGAATGTATATGCAGTATGGTTCTGATGCGTGCAAGAAGGGATTAAACAACTTCTCAGAGACCTTTTCCATCCTTAGTTCTATGACCAAAGGATAAAACAAGCCTGGACAGAATCTAAAACTAAAACCGAGAGAAATAACTCTTTCTTTTATCACCCTGATTCTGCAATCACTTTGTGCTGGTTTTGGCTTGGACAGAGTTAATTTTCTTCATAGTAGCTGGTATGGGGCTATGTTTTGGATTTTGCTGGAAACAGTGTTGGTAACACAGGGATGTTTCAGTGAGTGCTGAGCAGTGCTTACACGGAGTCCAGGCCTTTCCTGCTTCTCCCCCCACCCCACCAGCGAGTAGGCTGGGGGGGCACAAGGAGTTGGGAGGGGACACAGCCGGGACAACTGACCCCAACTGACCACAGGGGATATTCCAGACCATACGGTGCCATGCTTAGCAATATAAAGCTGGGGGAAGAAGAAGGGACGGGGGGATGTTCAGAGTGATGGTATTTCTCTTCCCAAGTCACCATTAAGTGTGATGGAGCCCAGCTTTCCTGGAGATGGATGAACACCTGACTGCCAATGGGAAGTGGTGAATTAATTCCTTGTTTTGCTGTGCTTGAGCATGGCTTTTGTTTTACCTGTTGAAATGCCTTTACCTCAACCCACGAGTTTTCTCACTTTTACTCTTTGGTTCTTCCCCCATCCTGACGCAAAGGGAGTGAGCGAGCAGCCATGTGGGGCTTAGTTGCCGGTCAGGGTTAAACTACGACACACATCTTGGAAGGGTAGAGGAGTTCTTATGGGGAAACCGCCCAAATAATTAATTCCCTAAAGAAATACTGAACAGTGGCCAACAACTACACAGGAGAATTACTGCCTCCCATCAGCTCAAAATGCCAATAGCCTCCCAAGAGAGGTATTATCTCCTTATTTTTAATTAAAAAAAAAAAAAAGAGGAACTTTAAAAATAAAAAAATAAAAACTGAAAGAGGAACTTTATCTCATTCCCATGTGAGACGGTACTCATGTATTTCCAAATTCTACTAGCAAATGACAGGAACCACCACAAGACCATTTCCAGACTCTTAGGTTTCATTTGTTTGAAATGCATTATCCTGAATAAGGCTGAGTAGAGCGTTTATTTAATTGTTAAAGCTGTGTTTTCCCTCTTCTCTAGAATCTTCCAGTTTTCTACCTTCAAACAGTGAAACAATTCAAAAATGAATGACTGAAATTTCATATTTCTAGTCTGTCAGAAACCATTTCATGAATTGACCTTATTACTGCAATTTGCTGCTAAATTTTACAATTTGCAGGTTTGGATACAAATGTTTGGGGGTTGCATAACCCTTCCATGTCCCTGTTCGTCATCATCACTGGGGGGAAGAATGAAGCGAAAGACAACCAAACACTCCACCACCAATCCCTTCATCACTTTTCTGACCCCACCTTCTCCCCACACACGAGATGCCATACACATTAGAAGGGGTGTGATTAACTGAACTAGAAATAACTTGCTTGAGTCTGGCTGCACTGAATTAACGCAAGTCACACAGGTTTTGTGTGTGGAACTTTACCTTTTCATGCAGAATTTCTTCAGACTTCTGGAGTATATGTATGCGCTAATTTACTAGCCTTTTCCAAATAAACAATCACCTTTCTCTGAGCATTGACCCAGGAGTGATTCCTATGTGGCAAGTCCCTCCAACATCAGTGTCCCCGCTGGCAAAAACATCACCTTCCTTTACAAATAAAACCAAATGTTCAAGGCATCGTGGTTCTGATTTAAAATGGACAAATAATCAAAGACACGCTGGTTGCATGTGTTAACCCTTACCAGTTTTATTTAAACGTAGAGCTAACATAGGCTGTCAGGCAGAAATCAGGGTACTGCCTTCCTTTCTACAAAAAATCTCATCAGCAAACTTCGTCTCTGTCAGAGGTTCCAGACAGACTTCAGCAGAGGGAACAAACTGCTCTCGTTGGACCTGCTTATCCCTCCAGAAGAAAACGCGACAGCAGGTCTCCATAGGCAGTTCTCCACAAGACTAAATATTCCATCTTAAACCAGCCAATGCTACTTGGAAACAATCTGGAGCAGTGTACCCCCTCAGGACAGCATCAGCAAAGTCTAAGGGGGGTTTTAAACTAGAATATGCAGCAGAAACAAGAGAGAACAGTCAGCCCAGCTAAAAGTTACTCAGCTGTAGTCCATGCATGGTAGGAAGTGCCACTTGTACATGGTGGCTAAATGGATGTGTCGGGGCCCGGAGGGAGGCAGCTGCAATCCATGGTTAATTTCTGTGCGTGTGTTATTGCTTGTAGTGGTGAAATAGGTACTTGCCAGGAATCTGAAGGTTAAGGGATAAGTGCAGAATTTAGTGGAAGGAAAAGCTTTTTTGTTAAATGTTCACGTCACTGGTCAAGGAAGTTGGAATAAATATCTGTCGGTCATCAGGTGGTACATGCAAATGAGTTTGTACAAGAAAGTTGAGTTTTCAGACATCTTCTGCCAGATTGCTTCTACATTGAGTAGCTGTGCCATTGGTGTCAAATTTTACATGCTAATGGGGAGGAGATGGAAGACAACTCTCAGTCTGTCAAAATGTGCCATCCTTTCTCAGCCCGTCAGTGACTGCAGAGCAAATTGAGTCCAGGCTAAGGCTTTCAGCTTGCAGAGGATCTGATCACCTAAATGATGAATACACTTTCTCCTCCCTGCTGTGGGCAGAACTATTTGCCTTACTTAATTTTTATTGATGTTCATGCGCAGGAAAAACAGTGGAATTGATGGAAAACAACCCATATGCACGGAGTGACTACATTACAGTGAATTTAGTCATCCGCCTTAAGCAAAACCATACTTTTCCTATTGAGTACAAATGCCCTTAGTTCAGAACATTCGCCTGCAACTTCTCCTTCCATACTAGTTTTAATCATTTAATTCTTATAAATGGAGAAGACTATCCAAAGTCACAGCTTAGTGGGTGAATACCGCTTGCATGTGTCGATGCTGTGTTTTGTTTCATCGGATCTTTCTGCACCACGTCCCATTGCCCCAGAGATATGAACATGCCAAGTCATAATTTGCTCCAGGGACAATGACAGTCCCCAACTTCTGTCTAGACATTGTCAGCATGTTGGGAACCTCTAGCTAAATAGCCTTCTAGGAAGGTGAAAGTCAGAGCGTAAAACTGGCAGTGCTGTAGGGACAAGAGTGGAAGAAATTTCTTTTCTTAGAAAGGCCATAAGAGGGGAGGGAAGGGTAGATGCTTAAATGACAGTTTGTCTGCACTTAACAATGACGTATAGATTTCTGTGATATTTTCTGAGTACTTAATGCAGAACTGAATTCAGAAGGCAAGATGAAACACGGAGCAAGGACAAGACAGTTTGTTGAAAGCTTAGAGTAAGTAAAACTCCTCTGAGACACATTGCAGCACTTGAGCATTATGGGAGGTCAGCAAGGGATGTCGCAAATATTCTGGTAAAGAAATAAAAATTTAATCACCTAAAAGAGTTTGATTTGATGAAGAAGTAGAAAATTGTGAAGCATAGGTATGGGAGTGTTAAGTTTAAAATGTAGTCATTGAAACTTAGCAACTTTGGAAAATGTACTATGTGTAACCATAAGAATTCAAGTATTGTCTAAAATCAGTTAACCACAGAAACTTTGACAAAGATTTGTTGATTTGTAGTGTTTTGTTTTAGGAAACTGAGGAAACCGTTATGGACACCAGTTTGCTCCTTGGAAACCCCTTACCCTTCCCACCTCGATCTAATTATCAAGGATTCTAATCAGTAGAGTTAAGTGAGATTAACCAAGGATTGTTTTAACATAAGAATATTAGTAAGATGGTGTGACTGAAGGACCAATTATTAGAAAGGTTACATTTAAGAATAGACATAGTATGCATTTTTATGTAAACTAACATAGATGATGGTGAGAATCATACTGCGCAGAATCACCTAAGAGAGGTCAAGGAGCGGACAAGTGAGGGAGACTATGGAAGACCACCACAGGGCTTCTGAAGACCACCAGAGACCTTCACTGCGCCTGCGTGAAGAGACATTTACATATGCTAATGATTTATCAGAAAGTTAATGATTATGTATAACATTTTCCAGAAATTTAGTGCATATGTATAACAGGTGTGTATTTAACCTGCATGATTAAACCAGACAGGTGCACACGATAGGTGGAGCGATCCCCCGTGTGCCCAGCGCTGCAATAAAGGAGCGCCTGCTTCTTAACTTCTCATTGCTGTTAAGGACTTTTATTCCAGATTTCGGTAAGAGGGAGATGAGGTCTCATCTCTGGACTAGAGCTGCTCTGGGGGCTATTCCAACTCACAAGCACTTTCTTTCACCATGTCACAGCACAGAGGCTTCTGAAGTGTTCCTAACAGGGATGGCACAGTTCTCTTCACAGCTGCATACTCTGACTTGCATATAGGTACATGGAATGAGTGTAAAACACCCCATCCCACTCTCTGAAGGCTGTAATGGCAAACATGGACAGTCTTCCTCTTACCCAACTCCCGTGAGGAGCTCTAGACAGGAGGAGAAGCCTATGCTTTCTCCTTAGATGATTGGCACTTTATCTAAGTAAAATGTCAAAATTTGTTAGACACACATGACCTGATCTGTCATTGAACCTTTGAAAGCAAAATTGCTTGTACACATTATTTTTTAGTACCAACTCCAAGGATGCTATGTGACATAAATCACATTAGAGGCAAAACTGGATTGGCATCCATTAAGCATTCCGTTGCAAGCAGTTAAGTGCAGGGTTGTAAAAAAATTTCTACTATGACCTTGAAATCACTCTGAAATCTCAGTCTGAAATTGCTCTGACGGAAGCAATTTTCATAGTCCATTGTACATAAATCAACATTCACATTCCACCATTGTTAAACAGGAGACTTACATTTAGCTGGTCAGACCTTTTCTGTAACTAACAAGATTCTAACCTGAAGTTACTGCGAGGCTGTGCTCTCTCCATTCTTGGAGTTTTCAAGACCCAGCTGGACAAAGCCCTGAACAACCTGGTCTCGCATCATGGCTGATGCTCCGTTGAGTTGAAGGTTGAACTAGAGACCTCCTGAGGTCCCTTCCCACCTGACTTATTCATGATTCCAAGCGCTCAACCTCAGTTTGAGCATTCCTACCAAAGCGGCAGACTCTACTAAATTTGGGCTAACAGAAGCCAGCTTCATTCCCACAGGCTGTCTTTTGGAGTCAAATCTGACTGCCCACTCGAATAGAGGAGCTTGCATGCAAAGAATCGGGCTTGCAGAAGGAGGCTTCTCAGCAAGGCCCAGGTGTCAGAGTCACACAGCTTTCCTGAAGTAACATTGGCAGGTCGTATGTTCCCCGTTTGCAAACTTGGTAGTGAACTGAGATCACAAAAGTGAAAATGAAGAAGAGCGAACAAAAGGGTTTGTATTTCTCAGAACTACGGGCTGTGTCCCTACCCATGCTCATTTCCCAGACACACTCATTTATCTCAGGAGTGCCTTTCTTTCAGGATTTTCAAGTCCTCCATTATAGGACCTTTATGAACCACAGGCATCAGTCTCAAAAGTCTTTTTGTTCTGATAACTGGGGAAGTGTGTCTACATGCATCATCTTAATTGATCTGCTCTTCATTTCAAGGGACAAGTACTAGCAAATGAGGCTTGTTCTTCCCTCTCATTTTGCTATTGACGAAACAAAGAGAATGCTTTAATGGGCTGTCTAAGTAGGCAAAGGAGCTGAAATGGCTATTCTGAAACTCCTTAAGGATCTATATACTTAGAGGCTTGGCTATATTTCTTCCTCTGTGTACACCCAAAAATGAGAACTCATAATTTTGTTCAGGAATTATCAGACCATTTACATAGGCCAATGGCAGACATGCTAAATTTTGCTATGCATTTAAATACCCCTATTTTCAAATTCAATTTAGCCATTGTTTGGCTGGTAGATGCATTTGAGCATGCAGTCTGGTTTTTATTAACCACCAAAGAAATCATGTCAAATGAGACTTACCCCCCACCCCAGCAAAATAAATCATGAACAACCACCTCCAAGTTCCCAAGAAGAAGCAGAAGAGTAAGATTATAAAGCATGAAGGAGGGGAAAGGGGAGAATCAGGAGGAGATACATGGATTATTTTAATGTGTCCTGCCACTGGGATTAATTCAAGCCAGGAAGACTAGCAGTCTCACTTATTCCCCAGGGAGGTGCACCCATGGACTCTTCCCTTCCATCGGTGATGCTCCACAGTTAAGATCACGTGTGCTGTCTTAGTTTAGATCTTTTATGCTTGAACTGAAGACGATACTATTAATTTCAACTTGAGCAGAGGTAACTGTCTCTCTTTTGTCTGAGTTGACCTCGGAGCATAAATGACTTGTGCTTTCTGGGCAAAGTGAAGAGTTCCACTTCCTATGTGGCTCTGAAAATGCATGTGCAAACCCAGCCCCTGCCTCAGTTCTCTGTAGAGCCTTTTTCAGAAAGGAAAGTGAGCAGAAGAGAAAAGAAAAAAAAAGCATTTGAAACAAAATGTCAAGAAACTGAGAGCTTTTTATGCAAATAAAACCTATTTTATCTTCCTGAGCAGTACATCAAATAGTAAAATGAGCTTCATGTGCAAAGTTGCATTTATCCATAGCCATAGTTGTATTCATTATCCCAACAAGATTCAGCCATATATTCAACAATGATAAGTAACCAGAAATGATACAATGAATCTCTGCAAGATAACTTGGGGCAACAGGGGAGGGAAAACTTTTTCCTAATATGGGATTTGAGGGGGAAGACCCCCCAAAACCTCACAGAGATTGCTTCAGAGAAGAGTGTGTGGAAATGGGTCTGATCACCATTTCAATGTGCCCGCGTAAGGAGGAGGAAATATCTGAGGCTCGAGGACTCTTCATTCTTGCAAAGGAAGGTACAATAAGGAGCTGACTGTGAGAAGAGAAGCTCTCCCTGACAAATGACAAAGCCACCTGGACAGCAGGTAAATAGAATTAGGGACTGAAGGCACCCTCATAAACTATAACCAAAAAGCACTTGGGAGACTTAGCAGCTTTCCAGTTAAGGCTTTTGTTCTCTTTCCATGTCACAGTGATTTGCTATTTGAGAGATAACCCTTGGTTTCCACAGGGTGAGTCAAAACTGCAGTGAGGCAGACACAGTCCTGAAGCCTCACTGCAACTCGATAACATCAGTCTGTCTGAAAAAATGAATGCCAAAGCACCTGAGCAAGGACTACTGATATCGAGGCTTACGTATGCAATTACACACGGCAGAGCTCTGTGGTCCAAGGAAGGCAGAAATGCCTGCGGACCAGCTCTCTGTAAACAGATGGCCTTGCAGCATTTCCCAGAACAACACTGGAAACAAAGCATTTCAAGTGAAGCAGAACAGGGTGGAACCCCATGCAAAGCTCCCTGAAATCGTCCCCATTATTGCCTTGGAGGCAGTACTGCCATCCTGGCTGGGTGGACACACTGCACCATGTGGCATTACTGTACTGTAAGCTATGTTAAGCAATTTCATAAAGCTTTTATAACCAAAGGAAGAGGGAGTTGCTCAAGCCCAGGCAACACTGGACAGCATTTGAGCTACCGTCTCACCTTGGCACCACCTCCTTTTGATTTCACATAACAATGCAAATGACACCATGAAGGCATCAATCAGAGAAACTAGGTTATTTTTCCGTTGGTAAAAATGACACAATTTTAATAGTCCGTTGTCTTAGTCCAGGGCAGATAGTGCTGCTGCAACTCAGAAAAACACAGATTTGTGCAGGTGTGGGCTTTTTAGAACTGAGCATTTGACGACTCCATCTGATTAACTGATTTGCATTCCAGTATCAGACCATCCATCGCCAGCTGAGATGGATGAACAGGTAAGTCTTCTCCCCCTCTGCCTTCCAGTTTAAAGGTTGAGTGAGAAGGAAGAAAAAAAGAGATTTTAGGCAGATAAGGCGAGTCAGAAATTTTTCAGAACATGTTTCAGTTGGATTAGCCTTTCAGGAATACATTTAGAAACAAAGACAAGCATTTATTTTCTTACACGCTGGAACTGAAATAAAGAGTGGATCCCCAAGCAGACTAATCTCTTCCTCCCTCTCTGCAACTATTCCCTGAGCCCCAACCGAGTCTTCAAACTTTGGTCTGTCCTTTTGAAAGAGTTTTAGTTTGGTTGCTTTTTGGCAAGCAGCAATTCTTCAAACTCTCTGACCTTCCTCCATCTCCTCCCAACAGGAAGGCAAGTTACAGCAGCTTTAGAGTTTCTGTCATGCTAAGGGACCACTTTGCACTGAGCCAAAGGGGCCTCGGAGCACCCTTTACCTAACAGACCTCAACCTGTCTGCTGTCTGCATTGGCCCGCTGCAAATCTTCAGCAGGCCATAGGATAGCTTTCCTGTTGTTTATCTGCTTTAAGAAGTATTTGCTTTGTACTTTCCATGTACTTTCAGCAAATTTCCTACCATTCCCCTTGCACAAACTTTTCTTTATTTTTGTTACTTGCTGCCAGGCGTTGGCCTACAGGTGCTGGATCACAACTAAGACACTGCTTTGAATGCCTATCCAGAAACACGTGAAAAAACAAACAAAATAAACTTTATGGTATTCTGTGGGCTTTTCTTCCCCACTTACAAATATCAGTCAAACATTGGTTGTCGAGCCAATCAGTCTGAAGGGGAAACAAGCCCCCAGCGTGGCAGGTGGTAGCAAAACGTACAGTACCTAGAGTACAAAGATGTCACAGCCCCTTCCTCCAGTTCTGCAGTGAGACACTTTGTAGGTCGAGTTTTATACTCCTGCCCTTCACTAACACAGACTTTAAGTCCCAAGGTCTGTTTTCTTTCCTGGCAGGTAGCGAGGCCTGAATTAAGTTGCCACTTACCAGGTGGTGCCAGCTGTTCTCATCTTTGTTATTCTTTGCAATGCTCCATTGCATCAGCTGTTCCTCCCCATTAGGCGCTCCTAGCATTTCTCGCTTACCATTGCAGCTTGCTGCTGTCATCTGTTATAGATCATTCTTCCAGCAAAAGGTGAATGCAGCCTTCAGAACTCACACTGTCTTCCTGCATAGAGGAAAATCCTGAATGAGGTATGTGTCCTTCACTTCTTGCTACAATTTCTAATACAGCTATTTCTCAGCTGCTGGAAAACTCAAACCTGAATTTCAGTGTCCCTTTCTCCTTCCCCAAATGTTACATTTGGCACCCCACACTTGCAAACCATCCATTTGGTCAAGGGTGAGAATCTACCACACATGTATTTTAGATGCCGTCAGTTGGCTCAGCCTCCTTTCCTTGGACCTACAACTTTTTTCCCACTTTGTGAAATGCCTCCTCATTTGCCAAGGTATCTTCCTGAACATAGCAAAATGGTATGGGTGATGAATGGATTGAGAGCAGCCCTGCAGAGGAGGACTGGAGGATACTGGCGAATGAAAAATCAGATATAAGCTGGCAATGTGTGCTTGCAACCCAGAAAGCCAACTGTATTCTGGGCTGCATCAAAAGAAACACGGCCAGCAGGTCGAGGGAGGCAATTCCTCCTCTGTTCCAGTGAGACACTGGAGCAGGTTTCCCCGAGAAGTTGTGGATGCCCCATCATTGGCAGTGTTCAAGGCCAGGTTGGATGGGGCTTTGAGCAACCTGGTCTAGTGAAAGATGTCCTTGCCCATGGCCAGGAGGGTTGGACTGGATGATCTTTAAAGGTCCCTTCCAAACCCAACCTTTCTACCATTTTACGATTTCAGGGCAGATAGAAGAGGAGAGACGAGGAGAGAAAATGCAACCTTGACAGTGAAGCTAATGGGGGTATGTTCTGGGATACGTCGGTGGAAAGAACTCAAGATGATCACAGCACCTTGGGGCCGATTCCTTTTAAAGTGTGAAATGCGTCTCCTGAAGTATCTGTGGACTTGGCTCCCATAGAAATTATGGAATATCTAGGCGCTCTGAAATTCCTGGTGCTGCCTGCATCTTTAGAGCTTTACAACTCTTAAGACCAACCCAAATTTCAATTCCAAATGAAAAGTAACACAGATGGCAAACCTTAACAGGCCCTTGCTCAAGCAAAGAGAAATACCCCTCCCAGTAACACCACAAAAAAAGGCCTCCTGAAAAACATTCCATCTTTGTCCACGTAGAGACTGCTACAGGCCAATGTATGGTAATGGACAGCCTCCACTTGCATAGGCTTAAAGAGAGATCTCTGCACCCTGCAGCAGAGAGAAATACTGTGTACAATTAATGTCTACAAAACATGGATCAGTGCCAAATTTTATTCTACTCTTCTGAGCAGAGACTAAATGTTCTAGCAAATAAGCAAGGTCCAGCGGGAACTTGATCCCGAATCACGATTGTGTCTCTATGTTCCAAAAAAATAAAAATGTTTCCGTGTGGATTTATGGTTATTGAACAATATTATTGAAAGAGCCAGTAATAGCTTTGGCTCCAGCCGCTATTAAATCTTGGGAAACCACTTTGTAAAGCAATACTCTTCATTTCCTACTAATATAAAGGCTGGAGTTGACCAGTTTGAGGGAATTTACTGAAATTACATGTGAAGTAGATACAATATCCCAGGAGAATAAAATAAAGATGACTTGTTGCAAAAAGAGACTGATACAATACTGCTGAATGAGCGTCATATATCTGGCAGGAGCGTACATGACAGAAATTAATGGAGCCCCAGGAGTTTAGCAGCAGAGGGTTCTGTTCTGTTGTTCAGTTTATAACGGAGCAGATTTTCGAAATCACATTGCCTTCTAATAAGAGCTAAGAAAACCACCTTTTCCGCAAGGGGGAAAAAAGTGATTTTAAAAATCTTCTTCTTTTAAAACATTTGAAGCCAAAAGGTAAAGAAGAGCAGCCATGTTAATTCAGTAAAGAAAAACCTACCAGCAGGATGGATAATGGACAGCTTCATTGTCAAATACTGCACACTGGAAAAAAAGCAAAACAGAGCTGATCCTCACTCACTATTTACTCTTCAGAGTCAACTCTGCTGTGTTGATCAAAGTGCTAGAAGTGTGCGGTCTCTGCATTTCAGACACAAAAGAGACTGGCACTTCACCTGAAATAGTCTTCCAATATTTCTGAATCCAGAGCCTAAGGAAGCCTTTCAACTATTTTTATGTCATTTATTTTCAGTATCAAACATATTATTTGTCTTGCTGATTTGAAAGCAAAGCCATTTGAAAGCCAAACTCAGTGTCTCTCCCGAAAGAAGACATTGGGTTTAACTCTTTTTAGAGACAAAATCTCATGCTTGTGCTGAAAGTGTATGCACCGTATTCTGGGTACAGAATAAGGAGGACTTGAGGAGTAACATGGAGAGATGTTCTCATGCGTAGGAATTTGGGATAGACATGCCATGAGTGGAGGTTTGACATCACTGAATTATGAGGGACATGGAAAAGAAAATCAGAAGATATTTCAGGCTGCTCGTACTCTTATAGTAATTGTGAAGTCAGATCAAATAAGCAGGGAGACATCAGTGCTAGTCCTGCTAGGTCAGTTGTTAGTAGTGCTACCTTTGTCAAGTTTGTTAACAGCCATCAGGCAGCTATCAGGGTGCAAGTAATTATACACCTTGTGCTGGCAGAAGCATTTGAATGTGGGCTTATTCTTAGTTAATGCTGGCAAAAGAGAATAACAGTGAAGACACAAGGCCATGGAAAATGGATTATTTTTTTTTTTCCTTTTGTGTAAGGCTTTAAAGATTCTTGGCTGGCATGGTTCCATCTTAAGTTTCTAAATGATAGTTGGAATTGCAGAGGGAAAAGGTAGGAAGAAGGTAGAGAGAGAGATTGCAGCAATGACTAGAGTGGGTTGTGTTTTCGAACACCCCTGGAATGTCCCTATCTAAGGTGTATTGTGGAGTTTGGTGTTGAGGTGATTGCTGAGCAGTGTGAGTGTCATAATTAAAGAATAGGTTAGGAGACATTACCATGATAGCTGAAGATGTAACTATGTGGGTCCTCTCTGGAGAGCTCCTGATGAAGTCACGTAAGTAAAAATCAAGTTAGCAACAGTGGTGTGCCTGTGAATGCTGACAGGATGTGTCTTATAGGGGCATTCAGTGCTTATGCTTTACTTCATGGTTACTCTTTCAGCTGGTTTGGGGATGTGAGTAGTCCTCCCCAGAGTCTTTTCTTCTCGAGGCTGAACAACCCCAGCTCTCTCAGCCTTTCTTCATAGGATAGATCTTCCAGCCCTTTGAGCATTTTACTCACCCTCCTCTGGACCTGCTCTAACAGGTCCATGTCCTTCTTGTACTGGAGATCCAGAGCTGCATAGAGGTGGTGTCTCACAACAGCAGAGTGGAGGGGGAGAATCACCTCCCTTGCTCTGTTGGCCATCCTTCTTTTTATGCAGGCCAGGATGCCAACTGGTTCTCTGGGCTGCAAGCAGATGTACCTCCACATGGAGAAGGACTGAGAATACACACAGCCTTCCTAACAGGTTTAGAAACCTGCTTTCAAACTGCCCCCCAATGTAAATTTCAAAGAGGAATAAAACATAATAAAATTGTACAAAACAAATAATAATAAAAAAGGACATGCCTAGGAGTGATAAATGGAAGAACATCCCTGAGCCACAGATTGCCTCTCCAACTATGGTTATACCTCTGCAGAATATTAGGGACAAGTTTATTTAGGGTTAATTTTAAACAAAAGTCGAAGTGATACATAGTTTAAGTAGATAGGTGATGGTTTTTAAAGTGCAAACTCATTTTAGGGGTAGGCAGGGTATTTTGGAAGTTCTGCTAAGCCTTCACCTCTGAAAGATTTCAGATTTTCTTTCTCTGTGTGCATCATAGGAACATTTCAAAAACACTGACAGTTATTTATTCACTATCTTCCAGTTGTTACCAGTCTCTCAAACTCATTTGCCTTGGCTTGCTTCCTAGGCTCTTTTCCAGAACAACCTTTGGCCGTGTCAGAGGCTTGGGAAGGTGCCAAAAAAGGCTTTTGGCAAAGCTCTTCTTTGGTTGTCATACAGTTAGTGTGAGTGAATATTGTTCCACCTGGACAGAATCTAAGGAAGGTTGCTTTGATCCCAGCTGCAACCATGGAGACAGCTGGCTGAACCTATTAATCTTCAGCTCAGTGCATTCTTTCACCTTCTCTTCTACATTCAGACCACACGTGTTAGAAAGCCTTTGTGCATGTCATTTCATGAGGGCAACTGCATCTCTCAGGTAAATAACTAGACCATTATACGCCGAGGGTACACTTTTTTTAGATAGTACTACTTATAAAAAGAAATGTCTTGAGCTGTTTTTCCTGTACTCCTCTGAGATCAGATATAATGGACTAACAGTAAACTGGTGTTGAAAAATGGGCATCAGGTATTGTTTTTTTTTTCCAAACTGTTAATCCTTAACACACAAATGTTATTTACATTTTGCCAAAAGAGAGCAGATGGTCTCACCAGCCCTTTATGGATAGCTGCCATTGCTAAGCACTACAATATCACTATCAACAATGACAAAGAAAGGGGATAACTGGAAAAAAACTATCCAGCAACAGGGTTTCAACAAAAACTAAGTTCTTTAGAAAACTTTGCCTTTCATTATATTTTTGCAATTGCTCTAATGAACTTGAAAGAAAACATACTCCTTAAAACTTACATGAAATCTCATTGCTGGGATTTCTCTTTTCCCTACCCATAAAGCAGTGAGCTCAGAATCCCAGGTAATTGCAGAGACCATCTACTTTGCCTTTTGCCATTTTTTTCCCTCTGCAGAGACTTCATGTTGCTTGTTTGAATAATCTGGAACATGTGACACCTTTTTTACCTAAGGACCAATAAGGGATAATAAAGTTTTAGTGAAAGGCCTTTAAATGTGTCCCAGAATCATAAAATAATGTAGATTGGAAAGAACATCTGGACATTTCTAACCCAACTTCCTCCTGAAAGCATGGTCAAATTAAAAATGGCATCAGTTTTCTCAGGGTCTCATCCAGTTTTGAAACTCCCCAAAGAGAAAGACTCCATCACTATTATGGATATCTTGTAACTTAACCTCATTGTGAAAAATTTTTCTTCTTAGGTACAATTAGAATTTCTCTTGCTGCAACCTGTGGCCAGTGCCTCTTGCCCTCTTGCCAGTTGCATCTGCTCTGGCTCCATTACTTTAATAACAGGTTACTGAAAGCAGCTACAGGGTCTACCCTAGCCTTTTCTTTTCCAGGTTAAACAAGGCCAGCACCTCTCCTCATATGTCATGTGCTCCAGCCCTCTTAATACTACTGACTTCTGCCATCTTGCAACTCACAGTTCATCTTTGAAGGTCTTCCCTGGCCTTAGTCTCTGCATCCTCATCACACTGAGGAGCTGTCATTACATCAGTACTATGTCTGAAGTTTGATGCAGGCACACTTTGGCCAACCTGAGAAAAGACAACATGATTTGGCACTGGTCTTGTGAACCTTATTGCTTGGAAACCTCTCTGAGAGTTTCCCATCCTACACAAGGACTTCATTTCACACTTGTTGAAACCCTTTAGGGAAGATGACTAAAGTGGTAGGCAAATCCACTCTCACAACAAAAAGAGCCACAAAATAAAGATTGTCATGGAGAAGCAGTACAACTCGGAGGATAATGATGCTGGCCTGTGATGTTATCTTTTGCACAAATTACTAGCCTCAGAAGAGATTCTTTCCTTGCAGATTTAACAGTGGTTCTTGGATTCTGTGCTGGTTTTGGCTGGGATAGAGTTAATTTTCTTCATTGTAGCTGGTATAGGGCTATGTTTTGGATTTGTGCTGGAAACACTGCTGGTAACACAGGGATGTTTCAGTGAGTGCTGAGCAGTGCTTACACAGAGCCAAGGTCTTTTCTGCTTCTCACCCCACCCCACCAGCAAGTGGCTGGGGGACACAAGAAGTTGTGAAGGAACACAGCTGGGAAAGCTGACCCAAACTCACCCAAGGGATATTCCAGACCATGTGGTGTCATGCTCAGCAATAAAACTAGGAGGAAGGTTGGGGGGGGGGGGGGGGGGGGGCGCTGCTTGGGGACTGGATGGGCATTGGTCAGTTGGTGGTGAGCAACTGTTTTTATTTGCATCACTTGTCTTTCTTGGGTTTTATTTCTCTCTCTTTGTTATTTTCTTTGTCATTGCAATTATGTAACTATTACTATTATTTTATTTCACTTATTAAACTGTTTTTATCTCAGATCACGAGTTTTCTCAATTTTACCCTTCCAATTCTCTTTCCTCTCCCCAAATTAGTGCATACCCTGCATTTGCAGCAGGAAAGAAGGATGTCGGAGAGAGAAAAGTGTTTTATTGCCAAGTTGCAAAGGGACATTTGGACGTTTCCAGTGGCACTGGGGAAGTGGAGAAACCAACTGGAGCAGTGTCAGACAATTGTGTTATGAGAGCAATTAAATGATAAATTAGAGTTACAAATCAGTCATCATTATTTATATATTTAAATTCAGAGGAGGGCTAGGTCTTTAGGAAATGCACATTTGCATTATTCTTAATCCAATATTCAGCAATGAAGATTTGCTGAACCAAATTAGAAAGTCAAATTTAATGTAATGGGCTTTTCTTTCTGGTGTAACATACCTCTTATTATTTTCTTTACAGAAAATGCACAGACAAAAAAACCCTCACAGTAAGGCACATTCTCTCTGTGTGGACCTCAATGTTAGACTTCAATTTTAGAATATATGTGTGATTTCACCTAGCTGGACACGTTTAAATGAAGAGGACTCAGTTCCACAGAAAAGAAAAAACTCTCAGGAAGGAAAGTGTACATTTTCTAAAATGGAAACTTAGGTTAAAAAAAATAATTAAAAGTCCCTACCAACTGCATTGCTTTTTTCTGCAGAGTGCTGCCTATATAAAATATTTATTAGCTTGGTATTTCACCCCAAATTCAATTGTCATTTAAAATGAATCGTCGTGCCTACAGTGCACCACTGATGTTGTTTTTAGACTTTTGGGGGTTTTGACTTTTTACAAGGGCATGTAGTGATGGGACAAGGGGTAATGGCTTTAAACTGAAAGCGGGTAGATTTAGATGAGATGTAAGGAATAAGTTCTTTACTATGAGGGTGGTGAGGCACTGGAACATGTTGCCCAGAGAGGCTGCAGATGCCCATCCATGGATGTGTTCAAGGTGAGGTTGGATGAGGCTCTGAGCAACCTGGTCTAGTGGAAGGTGTCCCTGCCCATGCCAGGGGGTTTGGAACTCGATGATCTTTAAGGTTCCTTCCAACCCAAACCATTCTATGATTCTATGATAAAATGTCTCTCAAACTGGCAGCAAGTTTAACCTTGTATTGTCCTTGCAGTGGAGCATGTAGAGTTTTAAGACACAATTAGCTCTGAAGAACCTTCATCAGTTTCATAATAAGATATTGGAAATTTAGCTCCCTTTCACAGGAGAAAATTAACATTTTAATTCCTAGTCAAAGGTTTTACTAAACTGATCAAAACAATTCTGCAATATTCAAAATGATTCTGTAATATTTTCTATAGTGGTAAATGACAGTTTTCAAAGACTTGTTTTTAAAGGTATTAACCCAAAACAACACAGCTAGCCAATGAAAGTAAAACAAAAGAAAAAAAACTGTCAAACAGTCATCCAACCTTTACCTTGAAAGAAAAAAGAGGGGGCTGTACTATTGTGGAAGGGAGATAAAGCCATAAGAAAATAAAATAAATATTTGTTTTGAACTATTTTAATTCCTCATACAAATAGCTGGAAAAAAGTTGAACACAGTAAATAGTTTTAATTTTTAAATTCTTTTTTAATTTAAAAATTTAATTTAATTAATTTTTGATAGGTTTGTTGGAACTGTACAAAGAAATAAACAAGGAGGAAAAAAAAAAAGATGTTTTCAAACAGGACAAACATGGTGACTTCTTCCCTTCTAGTTCCCTGTGATGCCTTCACATGACTCAATAGCATTGCTAAGCATGATGCAGTTCTACCAAAGTCAGTGCCATCATTTGTACCGATGAGAGCAGGAGAAGGGAGAGCATTTTTAGTATGCATATTTCTCCACTGAAAAATCTCCCTCTGAATAGTTATTAATTCTTAAGGAACAAAGGACTCTGTTGCCCAGATTCCTCATTCTCCTACAAGAACATTAACTCTTCTGTGTCACACTAGTTCACATCAAACCAAGGAAGTTTTAATTTATTGCTAAACAAGCCCACGGATTTTATTTATTTTGTTCAGGGACAAGCACTAAGAGAATATAAAGTCAACCTCCTTAATAATCTCATATAGTAAAGTTGCCTGATTTTAGACAAGCTAAAAAAATGTTTTTTTCTGATATTAAGCAAATTTCCATAAAACTTGCCAATATTTTTTTAATATATATTTAACTGTAACAGTGAAGTTATGTGGTACTCAAATTCCTATCTCCCAAATTTTTGTTATCCAGCTAGTGGAAATATAAAATTACTTATACTTTCAAAGTCTGTTGACTTTTTTCCTGGTTTTCAGCTGGGATAGAGTTAATTGTCTTCGTAGTAGCTGTATAGTGCTATGTTTTGGGTTCAGTATGAGAATGAGGTTGATAACACACTGACGTTTTCAGTTGTTGCTATGCAGTGTTTAGACTAAGAACTTTTCAGCTTCTCATGTCCTGCAAGCAAGAAGGCTGGAGGGGCACAAGAAGTTGAGGGGGAACACATGCAGCCAGGGCAGCTAACCCAAGCTGGCCAAAGGGGTATTCCATACCGTGTGAAGTCATGTCTAGTATATAAACTGGGGGGAGTGGGCCTGGGGGCGGAATCGCTGCTCGGGAACTAACTGGCCATCGGTCGGCAGGTGGTGAGCAATTGCATTGTGCATCACTTGTATATTCCAATCCTTTTATTATTGCTATTGTCATTTTATTAGTGTTATCATTATCATTATTAGTTTCTTGTTTTCTGTTCTATTTAATTGTTCTTATCTCAACACATGAGTTTTACTTCTTTTCCCAATTCTCCTCCCCGTTCCACTGCGGCATGGGGGGAAGTGAGTGAGCGGCTGTGTGGTATTTAGTTGCTGTCTGAGATCAAACCACAACAACTTTCCATCTGCTGAATTTGAAGTTAAGTTTGACTTCTCCATTTCTCCTGGATAGAGAACAGAGGATAGAGAGATAAAGCCAACAGTTTAAAAGGAGTGTAATGCTTTATGAGCTGCCCTAGTTGATACAGCCCTTATTTTTCAAGCTGAGGTCCCACATGCACAAAAATATCACCATTTGTAGGTGCATTTTGCTTTAGCAAACTGTTTTCTAGGTGGGTTTGTCCTGTTCTGTTTAATAGTACTACAGTTAGCAGTAAGCTACTTATTATAGTAATCTTTCTTCAAGCACAGTGTTATTTCTTACAATGTCCAAAATCCTCCTAGTGAAGGTAATATTCTGAGATTCCCTCTACAGCTAATGGCAATTCAGAGATGCTAAACTGAGTTCCTGAAGAGCCTTAAAGATATCCATTTCTCTCTACTGACTACAGTAAATTTCTAAATAAATAATAATAATTAAAAATCAGTCACCTTAGTCTAGTCACCTTGATTTGCCTCCACATCCAAATCTTTCACCTGGTTTTCACCCTTAAAAAGAGTGAAGCTTGTTCCTTCAAGGCTAACGACAGGGGATGAGAATTTCAGAACTGCTTCTACCTCTTGGAGTCAAAGTGCAATCATCTCCCAAGATGCTGTAGTCAGACCTTCTTTGTTAAAAAATGCTTCCCTTGGAATGAGGAGTTTCAGTCTTCTCAAACCAGCAGGACTCGCATCTCTGTTTTTGACATGCCTCTTATTGACCCACTCTATTGCCTAACTACTCTGAGATCACTGTATTAAATATTGCTTTAAGATATTGTGATTTTTTAAAGTCTATCTTTCCAGGAAGTCTTCACAAAGCCTTTTGAAGTTCTCTCTTCCTCACTATAAGAGTTTCAAGCACAACAGCTACTTATATTCTGAGGTAGCACAAAAGATTTTCATTTCACTTCCATCTGCTACAATTTTACCAGTAGTACAAAGTCTTCCTAGGGGAAGAAAATAGAGAGCTTTTAAGATTCTCATTGAAAATGTCTCATTCTGTTTCTAAATTGCTTGTGTCTTCTAATGAATGGTTTTGAACACTACCTCCCCTTGCTCCAAGTAGAAGGTCTGGAAAAACCCAGCTACAGTCAAGTGATAAGACATATTCTGTACTTTTTGTAAACTTTTCCTCCTAACATCTCTGGAAACTTCTATATTTTTCTGATTCTCATCTGTTTATTCTCCAGAATCTGTAAGCAGAAGACAGGAACATTTTGCTTTTTCCTGTTGAAAGATGCCACAGCAATGTGCTGTTGATTAGGAGTCTTCTTGTCCTTACCGTAAAGCAGAAACACCAAACTGTAGACACATTATCAGAAACCTCGGGGATTTTTTGGCAGCGGACAGGAGACACAAAATATCTTTTATTTTTTAAGTTCTTGTGCTGGTTTTGGCTGGGATGGAGTTCATTGTCTTCACAGTAGCTGGTATAGGGCTGTGTTTTGGATTTTGCTGGAAAAACTGCTGGTAACACAGGGATGTTTCAGTGAGTGCTGAGCAGTGCTTACACAGAGTCCAGGCCTTTTCTGCTTCTCACCCCACCAGCAGGTAGGCTGGGGGGGCACAAGAAGTTGGGAGGGGACACAGCCGGGACAGCTGACCCCAGGGGATATTCCAGACCATATGGTGTCATGCTCAGTATATAAAGCTGGGGGAAGAAGAAGAAAGGGGGGGACATTCAGAGTGATGGTGTTTGTCTTCCCAAGTGACCATTAAGTGTGATGCAGCCCGGCTTTCCTGGGGATGGCTGAACACCTGACTGCCAACGGGAATTGGTGGATGAATTCCTTGTTTTGCTTTGCTTGAGCATGGCTTTTGCTTTACCTATTGAACTGTCATTACCTCAACCCATGAGTTTTCTCCCTTTTACTGTTCTGAATCTCTCCCCCATCTTACCAGGGGGGCAGTGACCAAGCAGCTGTGTGGGCCTTAGTTGCTGACTGGGGTTAAACCATGACAGTTCTCTTGAAAAATTCTGTAAGTTTGAAAAATAGACGTAGACGTAGCCACTAGAATAAGGCCATCACTAACACCTAGCACCCCCAAATCTTCCCTTCATACTTCGTAAGTGAGGGGTAAGTCTCAGGTTGGTCTAATAGGGAATCAGTAACAGTAAAGGTAGGCTCAGCTGAGGATTGATGTGTGGGTGTCCCTGGAGTCCCAGAAGATACACTGAGGCCAATTTCTTCGGTTTCATCCCTTCACAGCACAAAATAAAAAAGATGAACTAACCTCAGAACATGCAAACAGACTTGTTGAAATAGTTTAGTATATTACATACAAAGTCGCTATTTGCACTGCCATTTCTTTAGGTACCTAAGGCAGAATATTCACTGTGCATGCAAAACCACTTTGTTTTGCTGTCCAGTATCTGTGGGGTTTTTTATATAGTGTGGTTCTCGTACGTTTTGTTTTCTACAGATTCAAAATAGTACTAATACATAAGGTAAAATCAGCATCTTAGCTTGATTCAACTAGTAGGCTGGAGTCCATGCATGATCCATTAATACCTTCATTCTGAGAGAAGAGATAAAAATCACTAAGATTCAAGCAGCAAGGTGATGGTAAAAGCTATCATGTTGGCCCACATGTTGTGGCTTGCAATCATTGGTGTACCCATGTGAAATAGAAAGCAACCAGAAAACAAAAATATTTGCACTGCCAAGTTTTACTGTCCTAGCAAGTGTGGAAAAAGAAAACAGGACCGGTTAGTCAGCCTGGGGTTTTTGCGAGAAACAAATGGTAATAACAGCTCAACAAAAGTAGCATGGAAAACACAGCGAGATTGTTGCAAATGCTGCCAGCATTTCTTCCACTGGAGCATATAATTGTGAAGATGAGCCGTTCATCAATGACCATATTTCAGATTTCCCAGCAGTGCAGTGTCATTTCAGAGAAGTTCATCTTTCCTTATGTAAGAGGTACTAATTTTCTTGCAATGACTGAAACAAAACCTAATGGCATTTTCTCAGCAAAGGACAGTCTTTTTTTTTCACCCAACACCAGAGGAAATTCAACATCAACAACCATATTACAGAATAATTTAAAGAAACAGAACACCCTATATCAGTAAGAAAAAAACCCACTCAGTTGCACTTCAGAGGCTTCAGTCAACACAGACATCCCAGCATTTTAGTGACTTACATGAGATACCAATGAACAGACCACATCCCCAAAGAATTACAATTTCAGATTGTAGGTGGTAGAAACAGCGGCTCAGAAAGTGACATAAAACTGCCTAAGATGAGCATGAAAACTGTCAGAGGCATCAAAAGCCTTTGACTCCCAGACAGCACTCTTGCCTTTTACCTATGTCTCCTGTGTGGGTGTTACTGCAAGAAAAAGACAGGATCAGGAATACTCACATTGCAATGCAATCTCAGCCTCCACAGACTTACTTATTCCCCACCTTGTTGCACTATTTGCACCCTACTGAGCTAAGCACTTATTTTGTGTTCCTGTCCAAGTTCATTCACACTCACAGCATGTTGTAGGAACCTCACTGCTAAGGAGAGTAAAAGTACTTATCTTTACTGTCTATTACTAAATACACATATCAGGGAAGGTACAAAACACCGCCTTTTGAACATATTCAGCTGCAATAAAATGGATTCATTTTGTGAAGGGAGTCATAACTTTAAAGTTTTAATTTCTTACATAAAATAATAAAGTTTACTTAATCTTTATTATTTCTAATCATCTCGATGCAACTGCTGAGCTAGGTGAGAATGAAAAGGTAGAGTAAGACTGTTTCTGTAGAAAACTGAAATGCTGGACTTGATTGGTCCCATTTGATGTGAAATACTTAAGGTTAGGTATCCAAATACCACATGTATGTAAACTAATCATCACTATGTTTGGATTATTAAATCAAAAAGGCAGAAAGGCTTACATATTATGCACTGAGAAGAGAGGGATTGCAAAGACTCATAGTGGCATAGCATGAGGCTTTTCACTCCATACCTAGAAGTAATCACTAGCATATTACATGATGAAATTTAGCACTTGTCCAATGCCATTTCTCTAAAACCTGATAAATGCTAGAGATGTGAAGGACACCTTCTTTAGAGGTTAATAGTATTTCCCCCCCCCCCAAAAAAAAAAGTATTCAGAAGACCATGCTTCTTGTCTCTAAACATAGTAAAAGGGTGGGGGCCACCTGCTTCCATAGATTTAGAGTTCAGCTAGAAGTTCCCCTGAGATGTCTGTAGGGAAGATGACAATTACCCATAATCTTCCAAAACATAATCGTTTACAACCCACAATTCAATTCCAGTTTTCCTCATAGTTTCTCCTTGTTTAGAAACATTTTTCTTTCTCCCCTTTTTTTCCTAAAACTGCTTCTGTTTTCATGGACACTCATTGAATTTAGATGACATCATTCAATGAAATATTGGTTTGGCAGGTAAGGACAACATTGGATAAAAACCTACTGCATTGCTACAACATTTTCATTACCCTTTTACACCAAGAGAAATTATGATCAATGCCTGGTAAATACTATTTCTACTTATAGCTTATATTTATCGCTCTTTATCTAGGTGATGAAATGTCTACACTTTAACAACAAATAGCTCAGCAAAGCAGCACATATTGTTACATTGGGAAAGAAAGAATATGATGTATAAAAGGAGGAAAAGAACAAAAGGAAATAAATTATGTGAATTTATTAAAACATCAAAGCAGTCTTTCCCAAGTTTTTCCCATCAGACAAGTTGTTTCAAAACTGTCTTCAAAGGAATGAAATCCTGAGTAATTTAAAAAATCTGAGTGCCAATAATCACATCACAGGTTATGTGTGACCTGTCATAAATCCATTATTATTCAAGAATACTTGTTGCTTTTCTATCTACTTCCAGTGAAGAACTGGTTGTGGAATCACTGCTTGTGATTTTCACTTATGTTCTTACACCAAGGTTAAGTATCATTACATAAAACTTTGTGAGGCATTTTTAAGTATATATACTGAAAAAACTTTGTACACCAAGGTCTGAACATCTGGAACATTCAAAGATGTTATACAAACAGAGATCTACTCTTCTACAAAGAGAAACCTGTGTCTATATGATATGCATAGATAATTTTAATGGAGTTAATGCATCACATACTAAGATTAAACAGGTAATTTGAGCCTGTATCTTAACTTCATAATAATTGTTTTTAATGTTGCAATATCAGTTTAGTGTGCAATAATTTGAGACAAGGTTAGCTATATTGCAAAGATATAAGTTAAATAATTTATGTCTTAATAAAGACATTGCAGGGATATATCTTGCTATATGGACAATGCAGCTATGTCATATCATCCATTTCTAAATAGCACAACTTCATTTTAAACCTTGTTAATTATAGAAATGGTTTTGAAAAAATTGCTTATAGCAGCAGTAACATAATTTCATACAGTATCTTCATACATTTGTCACTGACCTAAGACCCACTTTTAAAAAAATACATTATTTTAATTTTCCCCAGACTTCCAAGATGTGGAGAAAAATGGAATGCATAATACCACTCTTACGCCTCCCAGACATTTTTGGGAGGAATCCTTGCACATGATGTCAAATGGAGTTGTGTTTTGTAAGTAAAGCCATCTACTAGAAATTAAGTTCAGATTAATAGGTAATTTCTTAAAGACTCCCTGAGTAGCTCACTCTTAAAAATGCCACATGACTTAAAGCTCATTTAAATCTTTCTTACTACATTGTTTCTGTGAATTCCTCCATCTAGAGAGATTGGAATTTAAGTGAAATACGTGAGAAGAGAACATGAGGATACTGTCAATATCCTACCCTCTCCAGGAAGAAAAATCTCAATGAATTATCTTATATTCCCATTTGTTTCTTTGAAGCAATATCAAGCTTTGAATTTTCTTGCTACTTCTTATGTTAGAAGTACCCACTTACTCTTTCTCAAGATATTATAAAGCCACTTTTTATGAAATAGGAAAAGTTTAAAGTCTGCCTAACAAATCACTTCATTAAAGCCATGTAATTAGCTTGCCTTGAGAGATTCCAGTAAAAGCAGCAGGTTCTCAGTAATTAGTAACAGCAACAGTAAGAGATTAGAAGATAGAAAATCAATAAAATCCTGGTATAGTAATATAATCTACTTTTCTTCTTCTAGTCAAGTTAATAAATGCCACAACAGTACAGATTTAGTACTTTTTAAAGTATTTCATTTTCTACCAATAAAGAAAGGGCGTAGCTAAACTCTGTTAAAACAAATTAAACAGACAAAAAAGTTACTTCTTTAACTGTTCAATAAAATCATGTAGCCATTTGCTGAGGAGCAGTCACTTCTCTTAAAGGCTGTTCACTGCTTGAGCTTTCACTTTTCCTTTCTAAACTAGAGGTCTTTAAAACATTTATGCTTAGTATCAGTCACCATTGGGATAAGTCCCATTACCTGCACATATTTAATTTTGTAAACATAATCAGATACTCCTCCAGCTTGTTAAGGCATATGTCACCTTTTTATATCAGGTGCAGAGTTCTTGATATGCTTTTTCTTGGCTGTGACTCAGTTACAGACTGCCTATAATCCCTTCAGTAATCCATATGTTCATCCTTTTTAATATCATCCTGTTCTTTTTCTTCACAGTTTCAATAAGTTTTTGATGCCAACAATGACATAATCTGAACCCTAACATACATGTCCTCTTGATAAATGTAATTACCAGAAATTGATTTTTTGCATCAAATATATGATAAAATATATCATAAAACATTAATGTGTGCATAGGTATGTGTATATAGTGTATATACACAGAGCTATGAAAATTATATATATAAAAGAGTCAAAGGCAACAGAAACCCTCTTTCAACACTTGTGAGACCATATCTGCAGTTCTGTGTCCAGTTTGGAATTACAGACTTTGACAAATTGGGGTGAGTCCAGCCCAGGGCTACAGAGGGCTGTGTAGCATATAACAGATTGGGACAGCTGAGTGGTTTTTTTGTGTACAAAGAAGGGAAAGATAAGGGCGGAATCCATTGGTATATTCCGCTCCTCGTGGGTGGTAATGGGGAAGATGGAGTCAGAGTCTTCATGGAAATGCTCAACAAAAAGATGTGAGGGAACAAATGCAAGCTGTAGCAGGGAAAATTCTGATTAGCTAAAGAAAAATACTCTTTGCCATGAGGAGGTCAAACAGTGGAACAAAAGCTCAGAGAGTCTGGCAAGTCTCCATCCTTGGAGATATTAAAAATCCAGCTGGACATGACCCTGAGCAACCTGAGAGAACTTCCAAGTTGGTCCTGTTATGAGCAGAAAGGCTGGATGACATGACCTCCAGAGGTCCTTTCCAAACTGAGCTATTTTATGACTTTATGATTTACTTTACAATAAGTTGAAATTTGTATTAAATATCAAAATCTGAAGAAAGCCATTATTAACTTTTGCCTGATGTCTGGGCAGCAAGGGCCACTACTGACAGTGTCTAAAGTTCATTAGCATGACTTGACAAACCTACCAACATTGGAGTTACTTGTAGTAACTACTCCACAGGCCTTGATTTTCTAGTGTCTTGTGTGGTATAGATACAAACCAAGTAAACTCACAGGGGAGAAGATGAGGTGAAGGAGGCAGAGATGGCATTAAAAAAAAATACACTGGGTTATTCTGTGCAGTTAGTGTCACAAGGTAAAGCTTCTCCAAAAGTTTCACTTAAGTAAAATGGACCTTGGTATATCTGCCCACTGTAACTCAGCAGATGATTTGTATATATGCTGGAAAATACAGGAGAGCACAGGCAGTTGTTACGAGGAAGGCTTAGCCAAACCTCTGTATTACATCTGCCCTGCTCTAATCATTCAGGTATGCCCAGGAAAGAAACAAATAGAGCAGATGAACTTTGAACACCTTCACATCCTCATGATACATTTGGAGTAGGAAGGCAGAAGGTGATAGTGACCCAAATAACAACCATCTATTAGCTTTAGATATGGAGAAAGTCAAAGAGATTGGCCTGGTGTGACGTGACTATCAAGGCTATTGGCAGTTTATGCCAATCATCTAAGGGAGAAAGCAATAAATATTAAAAACAAGAGCCTCTCTCTTGGGTCACACATCCACAGACATCTAATATCTTGCAGAAAGCTGACCACAAGGAGGAACACATAAAAGGCAGGCCATCAGCCTGAACACAGACACCTTAGCTGGCTGGAATGCATGTCCTGTTCCCACAAGTCAATGGTGCTGGTCACAACCAGACCTAATACCTTGACTGGTGTGTCTTCTCTACAGAGTTTGTGAGTATGTGTGTGTGTGATAATATAAACCTTAGAATAGAAATCAACCTTGTATTACTCATTTCACTTTGTAAATACACTTTAGATTTTAAGTCCTTTGGTGGTGTGGCTTTATTCTTGTGACTACTTCACTCCTGCATTCCCTTGTGGTGATTAACATCAACACTGATACACTCTTCACTCTGCTTCTGAAAAGCTAATCAAATATTTCTGAGGGTTTTTTTCCCTTTTTCAAGGAAATACACAGATAATAAATACAAGCAGATTCTTCCCTATTGTATTGGTTTTATGTGGCAAGGTTTTGGTAGCGGGGGGGGTTACAGGGGTGGCTTCTGTAAGAAGCTGCTGGAAGCTTCCCCTGTGTTCGAGAGAGAGCGAGCCCATACCAGTCGGCTCTGAGACGGACCCGCCGCTGGCCAAGGCCGAGCCAATCAGTGATAGTGGTAACACCTCTGTGATAACATTTTTAAGAAGGAAAAAAGTTGGGAGAGTGAGAAACAGCCGCGGGAGAGAGGAGTGAGAACATGTAAGAGAAACAAGCCTGCGGACACCAAGGTCAGTGCAGAAGGAGGGGGAGGAGATGCTCCAGGCGCCGGAGCGAAGATTCCCCTGCAGCCCGTGGTGAAGACCCTGGTGAGGCAGGCTGTCCCCCTGCAGCCCAGGGAGGTCCACGGGGGAGCAGATCTCCACCTGCAGCCCAGGGAGAACCCCACACTGGAGCAGGTGGGTTCCCGAAGGAGGCTGTGACCCCGTGGGAACCCCGCGCTGGAGCAGGTTCCTGGCAGGACCTGCAGATCTGCGGAGAGAGGAGCCCGTGGAGCAGGTTTTCTGGCAGGACTTGTGACCCCGTGGGGGACCCGCGCTGGAGCAGTCTGCTCCTGAAGGACTGCACACCGTGGAAAGGACCCATGCTGGAGCAGTTCATGAAGAGCTGCAGCCCGTGGGAATGGCCCACGTTGGAGAATTTCGTGGAGGACTGACCCCGTGGGTGGGACCCCACGCTGGAGCAGGGGAAGAGTGTGATCAGCCCTCACCCTGAGGAGGTGAAGTGGCAGAAAATAACGTGTGATGACCGTAAACCCCATCCCTGTCCCCCTTGTGCCGCTGGGGGGGGTTGGTGGAGAAATCCGGGAGTGAAGTTGTGCCTGGGAAGAAGGGAGGCCTGGTGGGAAGGTGTTCTGAGATTTCGTTTTATTTCTCATTACCTTACTTTGGCTGATTTGTAATAAATTGAGCTAATTTTCCCTAAGCTGAGTCAGTTTTGCCCGTGATGGTAATTAGTGAATGATCTCTCCTGTCCTTATTTCAACCCGCAAGTTTTTGTTATATTTTTCTCTCCCCTGTCCAGCTGAGGATGGGGGAGTGATAGAACGGCTCTGGTGGGCACCTGGCGTTTAGCCAGGGTCAACCCATCACACCTATGCTCTCTGTCTACATTCTCTTCTCCAAGACACTGTTTCTTCTTGGATGCTTATTAAGCCAGATGATTAGAGTTGCCATTTTCCAACCTGAAAAGCCTGCCACACCATGTTTTCATGGTAGGTTGGTATCAGGGGTTGCAAAGGATAAGTAATCTACCTGAAAGGGTGTTGTAGTGATGTGGGTGTCAGTCTCTTTTCCCAGGTAATCAGTGATAGGATGAGAGGAAATGGCCTCAAGTTGCACCATGGGCGGTTTAGACAGGATATCAGGAAAAATTTCTTCACCAAAAGGGTTGTCAGGCATTGGAACAGGCTGCCCAGGGAAGCGGTTGAGTCACCATCCCTGGAGGTATTTACAAGATGTGTAGATGTGGCACTTAGGTACACGCTTTAGTGGTGGACTTGGCAGTGCTATGTTTGCGGTTGGATTCAATGATCTTAAGGGTCTTTTCCAACTTAAATGATTCTATGAGATCCAGCCTATTCATATACCAGGGATACTCAGTCTTCCTATACCTCCTTAAGAGATAGGGATTTCCTTCCATTCATCTACTTCAGTGCAAAGACAGGTTATTCTATCAAAAAACTGTGTTTAGATGGATGAGCAGAACAAAAAGTATGGAATGTTCAAGTTATCTGGAAAACCTGTACGTGATTTCAAATAATGGCAGACTAAGCAAGGTGATTACTGTAAAGATGCCATTACAAACACACTTATAGAATGTGTCTGCTATGCTCATCTCTAGTTAGGAAACCACTGCTATTTATGCCATTGAACAGCAGATATAAATTTAACTCACTAATTAGCTTGTCTCAAAATATGAGATCATATTTCCACAGCACGTGGAAGCTGAAACAAATAAACAAGAAAATACTCCCATTCTGAGAGTGAGTATGAGCAGGTGAGTAGCAGATTGCTTTGTGCAGATAGCTGACAATCAGAAAGTCTTCGGTAAAGTTACTTTTAATTTCAGTAATGCTAAGAGTCCATCATGTGTGAAGAAATAATCTTTTAACAAGAATATTCTTTGCCATATGCAGTTTCTCAGCTTAGCCTCCACATAATACCCCACAGCAGTGGTCACAGGTAGTGGCAAGGATGGAAGGCAAAAAGGGGACTTCTGAGAAAGACATCTCTTTTTGTTTTGGAAATATCAACCCCTTCATTTAAATCCTTTTGCACATCTCTCTCTGACGATATCCCTTTGAAATCCAGTGTGTAAGAACCTCACCACACTCCATGACAAAACTGACAAATTCAACCGTGCTTGCCAAAGCCTGATCAACAGAATGTGTCAAGTAACAGACTTAATGCAGAAAAAGTAATTTTAAGGATGTTGTATTGACAGGAACATATTTTTGCTTAAACATGGTTCCATGAATCAGCTCAACATCAAAGACATCTGAAAATGCTTTTGAGAAAAAGTTTTACTAACTTTGAAGATCTTTGTGTAGAGAAAGGATATAGAAAATGCATTAAGCCCTGGAATCACTTTTGTGAATTCCTGCCTGAAGACCATATTCTGCTCTTGAGCATTCTAAATTTTTATTCTTATTATTCTACTTGAGTGGTCCATAGTAAGCATTTTGTTAAGATTTTTTTTACTTTTGCAGTTTGCATACAAGCATCTTTTTTCCCCCTCTTAAAATCAAAACCAAATTTTGATTTTAAAACCAACTGTTGTGGTTTAACCCCAGTCAACAACTAAGCACCACGCAATCACTAGCTCACTCCCCCTGCACCCGGTGGGATGGGGGAGAAAATCGGGAAAAGATGTAAAACTTGTGGGTTGAGATAAGAATGGTTTAATACAACAGAAGAGAAGAAACTAATGATAATGACAACACTAATAAAATGACAACAGCAACAATAAAAGGATTGGAATGTACAAATGATGCTCAGGGCAATTGCTCACCACCCGCTGACCAACACCCAGCCAGTCCCTGAGCGGCGATCCCCCGCCCTCACTTCCCAGTTCCTAAACTAGATGGGACGTCCCATGGTATGGAATACACCATTGGCCAGTTCGGGTCAGGTGCCCTGGCTGTGCCCTGTGCCAACTTCTTGTGGCCCTCCAGCTTTCTCGCTGGCTGGGCATGAGAAGCTGAAAAATCCTTGACTTTAGTCTAAACGCTACTGAGCAACAACTGAAAACATCAGTGTTATTAACATTCTTTGCATACTGAACTCAAAACATAGCACCCTACCAGCTACTAGGAAGACAGTTAACTCTATCCCAGCTGAAGCCAGGACACCAATGCACCTTACCTCCCACCAAGATATTTGCTGGGCAAATGATTCTTCATCTGAGACAACTCAGAAGAGGTTTCTATATGAGTTCAATCTTTTGCTCTGTTTCAATTGCAGAGGTTTTTGAGGTGGACATTTTTCTCTTTTGTTAAAGTGTGTGCTGGGATGCACTTTCCTGTGTGCTACTGCCCACCTCCTTGTGATTGCTACATGCAATACCCTTACCACAACAGATACTTATCCCATATAGATAATCCCTAGTACTAGTGGTGTCATGGACATTAGTCAAAAGATGATTACACAGAATCCATGACCAAATTCAAAAATTTATTTTCTTCGTAAAATCTTGCAAAACTACTGGGTGAAGATTCTTGCCACTGCATTCACAATATGTCTGCTCAATTTGTTTTCTGAATATCTTACACAAGATGCTGTGGGCTTGATTCCTGGTGCGCAAAGAGGTAAATGGTGCCCAGCCATTCAGAAAACACTGAAAAAAGCAAATACCACTCCTGTCTTCTAAATGACCAAAAAAGGAGAATCCAGGGAACTACAGGCCAGACAGCTTCCCATCAGTCCTAGTCCCATTCAGCATTTTCATTAATGACCTTGATGATGGGGCAGAGCATACTGTCAGAAAGTTTGCTTATGACACAAAACTAGGAGGAGTGGCTGACATCACATGAGGATCATGCTGCCATCCAGAGGGACCTCAACAGGCTGGAGAAATGGGCCAACAAGAATCTCATTAAGTTCAACAAAGGGAATTGTAAAGTTCTGCACCTGGGAAACAACAACCACAGGCACCAATAAATACTGGGGCCCACTTGGCAGGAAAGCAGCTTTGCAGAAAAGGACCTAGGCATCCTGGTAGATGCCAAGCTTAACATGAGCCAGCAAGGAGCTCTTGATGCAAAGAAGGCATCCTGGACTGCGGTATTGCCAGCAAGTTGAGGGAGGTGATCCTTCCCGTCTGCTCAGCACTGGTGAGGCCACACCTGGAGTACTGTGTCCAGTCCTGGGCTCCTCAGTACAAGAGAGACATGGACATACTGGAGAGAGTCCAGCAAAGGGCCATGAAGATGATTAAGGGACTCGAGCATCTCTCCTAGGACGAAAGGCTGGGAGAGCTGGGACTGTTTAGCCTCAAGATGAGAAGGCTGAAGACATAAGGGGTGACCTAATCAATGTATATAAATACCTGGAGGGTAGGCGCAAAGAAGATGGAGCTTAGCTCTTTTCAGTGGTGTCCAGTGACAGTACAAGAGGCAATGGGCACAAACTGAAACACAGGTGGTTCCATGTGAACATCAGAAAACTTCTTTTCACCATGATGGTGGTCAAGCACTGGCACAGGTTGCCCAGAGAGATTGTGGAATCTCCCTCTTTGGAGACAGTAAAAAAACCATCTGGATGTGGTTTTGGGCAGCCTGCTCTAGGTGACCCTGGTTGACCAGACGGGTTGGACCAAATGACGCCCAGAGGTCCTTCCAGTGTGCAGCATTCTGTGATTTTGTGATTATATGTAAGTTCCATACTTTCATAGGGTGAGAACCAACTACTTCAGGTACTAAGTGAAGCAGAAGTCCTGAGTGTAAGCAGTCTTGGATGAAACCACTGAGGGTTATCATAATATGCACACACACACCCCAGAGCAGAATTAAAGTCACCCAGGCAAGTTTAATTCTGATATTTAGTACATCTCAAATGATCAATTTAGCATTCAAAATTGTTAAAGAAAATAAGAATAGTGTTTCTAATCACATTACTGTATTTTCCCCCCATCTTTGTTCACTGGTAGGATTTAGACATTAGTCTACATTAGTCCACATTACAGAGCTCTGCTCACTGAGTTTAGGAAGGAATGAGCAGTGTCTGCACTATCTCAGTATCACTTAGCCTGTAAAGGTAACAGAGAGCAAACACAATGCCAGGCAATGTGCAGTAAGACCCAAAGCATTCTTAACTGTTGAAGCCATGCAGAAGTTTAAAATGAGTTGACACTGAATATCCACTGATGAGGAGAGGAGGAAAGACAGACTGTCTGCAGGTTTCATGAAGTCTGACCAAAAGGAAAAGTAATCAATAGAAGCGTTGCTATGTTCAGTTTGATTCAGTTGCCTATATGGCAGGAAAATGAGTCTCTAATGATTACAGTCTCCATCACAACTGGAGCCAGTACACTTGGATACTATCTGGGGGTTTCTCTATTTTTTAAAGAGATTCCTTGTTTGATTAAGGGGGGGGGGGGGACGACACCCAAGTTTTCTTCCTGTATCTAGAAAAAAATCATACATATAGGGATGCATAACAGGAGCCACACCATTTTCAGTCTAGCTAATTTACCTTGATTTTAAAAAATGAACTCTTCTAGGTATTTTGGGTGGCTGCGCAAAATTTTCTAGCATAATATCCAAACATTTTTAAGTATTCCTATTTGCTCAACTAATTAATCTTTTTCCAGTGATGAAGAGGAAGAAAGTGACATAGTGATGGGCTGGTATTCATGTCTAGGTCAAGACATACCATCAGGATGATGGACTATAATATAAAGATTGAAAAGAAAGCAACTCTTTAAGAAACACTTGTTCTCAAACCTCATGCATTCTATCCAACTGTTAAGTACTCCAACTTTCTGTTTACCAGTTATAGGAAATCATTATAATAATGGCGTCCAACTGCTAGTAAGACCCAAGACAGGAAATGACTGACATGATAATATGCCATTAAAATTCATAGAATTGGCAAGATATTAAACGGTTAGCATTTCCTCCCTCTTTCATTCATAAGACTGCAATGGGAAGTTAAAACTCATTCTTGGAAAGGTTTTGATTATTAAATCCAATCTTATTCATATCACACTTTAAACACTTTTTTTTTTTTATTTCAAAAATTGATTTCGATGTTAATTATATGATGCAGTAAGGGAATAAATATGATACCCCTCCAGCTATAAATTGACAATTCAGCATTCGATAGTCTAAGGGAGAAATGAAAACAGAGAGTGTAATGAATTTGTCAGACAAGTCAGGTATTAAATGAAATGAAAGCACTGATTTTTCATGCTTTCTTCCCCCATTTTGACTGCATTAAAATTCAGAGAACACTGTTTTTTCCTCGGCTTCAATAAGAGATACAACTTTTCTAAGTTTCATAGAAACCCAACAGTGCAAGGATCATGAATTTACCACAGACAGGAAGACTAACCCATATTAGTCTCTGCTCTTTCTGTCCCCCAGGCAAAAGAGACACTTGAAAAGGCCAGCTCAAACTACAAGAAGTTATGAGCTGAATGAGTAAGCCAGCAGTGTGGGAATGTCATCATCCCAGTGGGATACCTATGGACGTTAAAGACAATATAAGCTCGTGGTTATCTAGAGCATTATTCCCATTCTGGGCCAATAAAGATCTTGAAATATAGCACTACCAGGACCATTTGCCAGTCACTTTCCCATGTGATGGTATCCAACTGAAATAGAAGGAGCATAACAAATTGCTTCAATAAAGGTATCAGGTTTCATACAATATTTCATACAATATTTATGATTTTGAGTTACACGCACAGGGACCATATGGAATGGGCAATGAAGAAAGGAAAGTCTCTTTTTTTAGCTCCAGAGTTCTACAGTCTCTATAAAACATATAAAATACAAGAAAGCATTTATAAACAATTTTATAAGCAGATTTTAACAGTGATGTGTAGAAAATGTATGTTGATGCTTTCGTTGAATTAAAAATCTCACAGGTGCTTTCCCAAAGAAGAATGTTATTATAGGTCTGTTCTATGTCTAAAGAATGTCTTCCATATCTCATTCTATTGACTCACACATAACGCCAGACTCCTTTAAAATCACTGCTAGACATACAGAGAGATGACATTCTTTCTTTGACGTCATTAGTATATCATGCAACTCTGCAGCACTTCACGGACAGACAGGTTGAGACATAAATTCAAAAGGAGGGTGGCTATCAGTTGGTACATGAGTGTCTCTAATAACACAACATCAATCTAGCTGGGTAAAATAAGAAAGCACAAAAAGAAAACAATTACAGGAAGATTCCAGTACTGTGACAAGTGTTGATAAGTCTGTTCGAAAGGTTTCCTTTTATTCTTAATAGTATGTGTAGGAATTGAGTAAGACTTGGTGTCCTCTGTCAGCAGGCTTCCTGTCTGTTTAATGCACACTAACTACTAATGAGTCTCTGTCCTGGTATCAGCTGGGATAGAGTTAACTGTCTTCCTAGTAGCTGGTCCAGTGCTATGTTTTGAGTTCAGTATGTGAAGAATGTTGGTAACACTGATGTTTTCAGTTGTTGCTAAGTAGTGTTTAGACTGAAGTCAAGGATTTTTCAGCTTCTCATGCCCAGCCAGCGAGAAAGCTGAAGGGGCACAAGAAGTTGGTACAGGACACAGCCAGGGCACCTGACCCAAACTGGCCAACGGTGTATTCCATACCATGGGACGTCCCATCTAGTGTATAAACTGGGGTGTGGCGGGGGGAAATGCCGCTCAGGGACTAGCTGGGTGTCAGTGGGTGGGTGGTGAGCAATTGCTCTGTGCATCATTTGTACATTCCAATCCTTTTATTGTTGCTGTTGTCATTTTATTAGTGTTATCATCATTATTAGTTTTTTCTCTTCTGTTGTATTAAACCATTCTTATCTCAACCCACAAGTTTTACTTCTTTTCCCGATTTTCTTCCCCATCCTACTTGGGGGGGGGGAGGGGGGAAGTGAGTGAGCGGCTGTGTGGTGCTTAGTTGCTGGCTGGGGTTAAATGACGACAGTCTTTCAGTACACTGTTTAAAGGAATCCAGATAGGAGTGGTCCATGTCTACAGAGGAGCTGACATCTGAGACTGAGATTCCGACCCTGACTGCAAGGGTCAGAAGAGGAATTGTCTGTGACAAACCAGAAAAGATTTAAAAGCATTTTCAAAGCAGAGACAAATACTCTTAAGATTAGATGTCTCTGAAGAAGAGAGATTAGGTCAGTGTAAGTGCAATATAGATGTTACTACACAAAGCTCTTTGACCTATGCCATGGCAGATCAGCTAAATGACTGAAGAGTCTCTGTGGACAACACCTATTTAAACAGCAATCTATACCACCCACAGAGGAAAAAAAGAACATGGCTGTAAGAAGAATTATAATCAAAATCATGAGATATTTTGTCATGTGATTAACATAATGCACTATTATTTCCTCAGGTCATCCATGTCTACAGTGTGGCAATAACCATTGTTATGTTCAACAAAAATTAACTCAAACAGCTTCTGTCCAGGATATATTCTCTGTGTCCCTATTCACAATTAGCACAACAGAAAGCCCAACAACCCCCAATCAGAAACTCTCCATGTAATAGGGTTTGCCATTACACTTCCTGTGTGTTATACACATTCTGAAGCATCTGTCACCTTCAACAGTTTATTTTTATGAAGTGGGAGGTTCACTACTGTGTATTCAGTTTTGTATCCTTATACATCTTTAAGTGAGTCTCCAGTGAGTGGCCACATATTAGACATTAGAAATGAACCATTCCTCATCCTCTGAGAAAATGCATGCAGGTGAAGAAGCATCCTTGGTACTCTGCTGCAGATAGCTGGCTCATCAAAGAAAAGTCCACTCCAGACCTGACAACCATGAACCAGATAGGCAGTGAAGGACATTGAAAGTACTATGAGAAAAAGTTCTAGGCATTATATGTGCTGTCCTTGAAGAAACAAGTGTATTTGTTTCCTGAAGTGGTTTTTTGTTGGTTTTAGTTTTAGGTTTGTGTGCCCCTAAAATACAATTGCACTTGTTTCAGAGGAGAGAACTTCTGTGATAGCAAGAGGTCTCCAAAGCCTCCAGTTACCACTGTATTTTTGTAAAACAGATGAAGCCTCTCTGTAGCAGTAAGGGATCTCTTGCACTGCTTTGGTTGCAGTGAGCTGCCAGTCTTTAGAGTAAGAGAGAAAATAGAAAATCCTCCACAGGAAATGAATTAAAGCTAACTAGCTGAAAAACAACCATGTCTTTCCAGTTTTAATTTCAGCAATTCTTAGTCCTAGAATGCCATAGAAGGAAGCAACAAGGCACGTGGCATTTGAGGAAATAGTATTCTTCTCTTAAGAGGTCATGAAAATTCCTAAAATAACACCTATCTTCTGCAGTGTAGCATTCTGACAATTTAGGTGTATTGTGTGCAACACTCATAATAAAAGAGCAGAAATCAAGTGGAAGAAGGTTCTGTATGTAAATTAAAAAATATCTTACTTTCCTTTGTTTCTCAAGAGGAAGTAGAGAAGGTAACCTACCACAGCTGCTTTTTCTTCCCATATCTGTCATCCCCCTTCAAAATTATTTACAAGCAGGCCTAAGCTTTACAAATAGGGGTAAGATACTGTAAAAGTCTTTTCCACCCTTAAAATGTTGAAAGTATTCTGCTTACAAAGCTATAAACAAACTCAGGAACATTCTCAAGAGTAAAGAAGCAAAAGTTTCCTTCTGCTCAGTAGATGTCATTTTTAAAAAGGCTTTATGCCAGTTTCACATACGAATTTAAAAGAAAATTTGACAGCAAACACAGCCATCTTTTTTTTTGTTTGTTTTACTTTGTGAAGTCCTACAGAAATCTTAGCAGTACAATGTGCTATTCACTTTGATTCAAACTTATTCAGTGACCAAATCTCTACCAGTACTAAATGCCCAGCTCTCATTCTCTAGAGCTTTGAAGTTTGTCTTTGGTGAGACACAAATTACCAAGCACCTTCTATCTTCCAGAAAAGGCTTTTTTGCCTTGCCTCACACTTTCTTCTGTCTTCTTTATGTACCATTCCCTTTTTTATTTGTTTGTTTTTCAGAGACTCAGAGCGAACTTTCCCCAGAGAGAAGGCAAACTCCTTCTCTTGTCAATAAGCTTATACTCACAACACAAGTGTTATATGGGCCTTGGCATTAGAAAAATACTGTATCCAACTCCATGGCAAACTTTTCATGTGTAGTTAAATTTAGTGTTAATTCTAGAAGCAGTGATAGCATGTGGCATAGCTACTAACCTTAGAAGATAAGCTTCCAGCACACTCAGAAGTTAACATATTTTCTGACTGATTGCTATTCAAAAGTCTTTTCTAGCTTGGCTGGAGTTTATGAGCAATAATTAATGGATCCCTTGGCCAATCAATTTAATAGTTTTAATTGAAGGAGAAAATTAAGCTGAAACATGAGTAATCATGGATACCACCTGACTTAGCACAGTTATGTAAGGGAGGTAGTTATCTGAAAAAAGCTCAAAGCATAGTAATGGCAAGGAATAAAAAAAGTATTCTGATAATAATTTATGGAATGCAAAGAGTGTGGTATTTTAGACAACAAGACAGTAGTTACTAGAAGATTGACCATGGAGGATAACAGGGTGCAAGAGAGATTGAGCAGATGTGAGGCTGAAGAGGAGCTGAAGTTCAAGAACCTTAAGTGAGAAGAGAGGAAAAAGGGAACAGATTATACCAACTCTGTCACTTCCACTCCCTCCAAAAAGACAGTGAAAGAATCATCTGATGGATGATAATTTTAAATAAACTTATATACCAGATGGTGCACAGCTATTTACAAACACATCAAAAGGAAAACACAATAAGAGTATGCATCAACATGTAGGCATCTTCTCTTAGAAATGTGCATGTACAACCTGGTTTCAGTATCCTCTAACCACTGCCAAAGAAAAAAAATAAGGGAAGATACAAAGTGCAACCCCTTTTTACAGCTAGAAAAATTCCTGCAGAATACATTTCAAAACATGGATGCACAAACTTTGTTTGAACACATTGTTTGAATACCTCAGCAGTGGACTGTAGAAGTTAAGGTACTGTAGGTATCAAAATTTAAAAAGTGTCAAAACAGAGAAGTAAAAGACACATGCAATGTGAAATTAATGAGGGATTTAATAATGAATGAAGTTCATCAATTTCAGAATGATACTGGCCAGATTTCCAGGAATAGCAGATGTCCATTAGTATATGGATGTTGGGGACAGGGAATTCAGAAGTGCCTACAGAGACCAGGAAAAATTTAAAAGTGTGCAAATGGTAATGATGCCTTATCCTGAATTACTGCACTCAGACCTTGGTGGGGAAGAGAGACATAATTCCCTCACAAAACTCATGAGACAGTTTCAGGAAAAAGGAATACCTGCAATGACTGAAGCTCTCACAAATCTATAATCACATGAATGGGTGTTAAGTTGTACCTCCCAGCCAAAACAGTACATATTCACCAAAATATGCTTTGGACAACCATAAAGCTCTTACGAATCTGGGATGCATTTCAGAAATTTTGTCTCAGCTTTGCCTCTCAAAGGAAAGAATAAACACAAGTTTTATTAATCTTTCCTCATCCTGAGTAGATGTAGGTCTGAAGCATCTTTGTCTGAGAGTGTTTTTATTGCCTTTCCTGAACATCATCAAAAATAAAGATGAAAAAACAACTTCTTAGATTGTGTTATCTTGCTCCATTGAGCCTCATTTGACTCATTAGGATCATAGTGGAGCTTGCTGTTTCAATGTTTAGGCTCTTCTGTGAATCAAACTATCACAAACAACTTTTTAGATACATGGACTATAATGTATGCATCACAGGTTTTAGATCATCCTTTGCCTGTTCACAGTCTTCTTCAGCCATGGAAAACTAGTAACTCTCAGTATTTATATGACATTTTTAAGTTCAGTCATGTCTGTAGAAATGTTAACTAAAACTCACTGCTTTCTACAGGTTTTTCCTTAGCAAACTAAAAAACCCCAATAAGATAATATTTTGATCTCCACAGAGAAAGTTAATGTAATACAAAGGTAGATGTAGTTGATGCACTTCAGTATACTCTCATAAATAGAGTTTATTCCATTTCTAAGTCACTTCAGTCTCATATCAGCATTCTTCCTTTGCACGTAAAATTTAGCCCAAAGCTTTCCTATGTGCAAGAGTCAAAAGTGATGGAGCCCTATAAGTTACTGTCAAAAAGTTATGTATCTTTTTCAGCTCCACAATTTCTCCCTCTGCTCCTGTCCCAATTTAAAAAGGCATTTCTAAATGATCCTGTAGAAGGGTGTCAGGGAAGGGGCCAGCTGCTCTGCAAGGGCAGGTGAGCCAGGAGCCGAGTTTTGTCTGGTGTGAGCAGCGAGCTCACCAACAAGGGTCAGGATGAAGAGCAATGAGGTCAGGTTAGGATTACTGCCAGAGAGAGTGATCAGGGTTAGTCACAGTCCAGTAACAAGGCAGATCAAGCCAGCCCAGACATCAGGTCTGGGTCAAGGTGAGAATTGGGTGCCCACACATCTACTTACTCAGCTGTGATGTAGCACAGGCAGGGACCTGCCTCAGGTTAAGAACATCTTCCAGGGGAGAGGGGTCTAGCATTCATAACAGCATAAAAACAAAATCAGGAAAGAAAGTTCAGTTTTCTTTCCATAGATAAAATTATGTTTGTACTGAAAATGTTAATAATAGAGTTATTTTTGTGTCCATTTTCTAAAATGAAAAATAATTTTTAAAAAATAGGCAAATTTTAAGAGACAGTAAGCTTCACATTCTTGGCTTAAGCTGCTGCAATAACAGAGAAGTTATAGTCATCTTCTTGGATGCTGAATAATGACAATACTGTTGCAGAGATCCAGCTAACCCAGTCTTTTCAGCTTACCAATAACAGATGTACATGGAAGACTGTAATAACAGGGAAGAAGTGGAAGTGATGTTTTCAGTTGAAGGGTGGAATACTAAGGAACTTGGATAACTAAATCCCTACATATTTATTTCAAGAATTTGTATACCTCATGCTTACATCATCACTGTACTTCCATTCCTACTACCTCACAGTTACCAATAATTTATGTGATTGTGGAAAAGAACAATGGCATAGCACCACTTGGAAGCTCTGCCAACTGTATTACTTCAACTCTCATTTCTGAAAGCAGTAATAAAAAATAGACTCTGATTTCGAAGCACTGCAATGCTTCAATTTTGCAAATATGTCTAAAGGAGAAAGGAAATATGCAAATTAATTTTTATCTCTACAGTTGAAATTAAGTTTTTCAATTAGCAAAAGCTGCCAACTAAGGACCCTACACATCACCATAAAATCCCTAAAATGTGGTCTTGACTATGCTGAAATATCTTTTTAATTTAGCTTTGCATATGTTGTGAAGAATGAGTTGCTGAATTGATAACAACTAAGATTTGGCTGATTGCTTGCAATTGATTTCTAGCCTGATAGATGCTTTTGTACTTTAGTGGTTTGTAGTAAAAATAATTTCTGCCATTCACTTTTCTTCCTGTGGCCTGCATAAGAATCTGTGATTGTACTGTCATAATTATTTAAAAACAGATATATTTTGTGCTGAGTTTTCAAAAAGAAAAGTGTCTTTACTGATGCAAGCACAACATCTCCATCTGATGGCAAATAGTTTTGTTAAGCAGCCTTCTCAAAACAACCAGAAGCAAAGACTCTTACCCTAAGACAAAGCAGCAGGTAAAGCCTTTTGAGGCCTTCCTTTTGTATTTTCAGAAAATTGGTTTTAAGGCTAACCTGAGAGTTTTAAGACTGTAAAAAAATAAACATTTCATTTCTTTGAAATTAAAAACAATGAGAAATTATTTGGGAACCATGGACTGCTATGACAAAACACCCAGTTAATTCTCCCTCCTGTCTTGACCAGGAGCCATTTGCTATTTGTGCATTGCAACATGGAAAAGCATGTTATTGCTATACTCTGGACAGAAGAAGACCAGGCATACATCACCAGTCTGCGCCAAGAGCAGTCCTGTCTTCATCACAACCAGGTGGACACAAGCCGCAAGTGGATATGAGGATTATTCAGTTGTGTAACCTTTCTGTGGAAAGGGTCCTGAGGAGCTGAAGGAAATGGAGGTCAGTCATCAGCACGTGTAGCTGCTTTCTCCTCTTCAGTTTAACACATGCCAATGACAACTTTTCCATTCACACTGAAGTGTTTCCAAGTTGCTCGTTTTGATTCACTGGGCTGTGAATCAACCCTGCTGTAATTTTAGACACTCTTTTTAGCTGTCCATGCAATTATAGTAGCTTATTACAATAGAGATCAGGTACTGTAGCAAGATTTAGCAGCATGAAGTCTAGGAAGTCCCAACACTACACTGACATCAGTTTTCAATCTCTGAGTAATAAAATAAGAAATTGTTACTGTGTCGAATATGTACACTCAATTTTGATTCCTTATCTTATTCAAGTTTAAGGCTGTTCACACTCAAAAAAATGTTGATGTTTTAGTTTTATAGGCCTCATATATCAGCTGTTTATTCTTTTCTCATCTGCATTTTCCTATCAAGATATCTAAATGTAGATATTCTCATGAATGATAAGCCTCAATGCCACTTGCCTTACATTTCAGTTTCTTTTCTCTTTCTCTGTGCCAAATTTACATAATCCCTGAAATCAAGGTGAGCTTTGGTTTCCATATTTTTATGGCTTCCAAATTGCGTGGCTAATGGCCACCTCTGCTTTCATGTGAGCAGTTTACTTTACCCAATTAATAGTGGTGCTAACAGCCAAATGATTCATTCCCCAAACATGCTCTAGTTTCATTTTACTCTATGCCACCTAATCGTAGCAAATAAAGTGAGCTAAAAATAAAATAAAATAAAAACAATATTAAGAGTCAGGACCTGCTTCTTATGAAGAAATAAAATATTGTAAAAAACTCATGTCCTTACACTTAGTCTCTGCTTCTGCAAGCTTATAAATTTAGTACATTATTTTACTCACCCCCGAAGAGCTGCAGTATTCTCATATTCTTTCTATACAAGTCCCAGTCTTATTTCTAACTGTCAGTAAACCTTCACTTTTGCATTCTCCCCTCTCCCTTCCTAAATTTTATCTATAGTTTCCCTCACCACAGCAGAAGAAAAAAACAACAGAAAGCTGTCATGGCTTTTCTTGTAAACATCCACATTAAACGCAGAATGCTTCTGTCAATTTACTTCTTTGCTCCACAGCTTTCCTTTCTTTCAGCAGCATGCAAGTGTCTTGCTGACTCCTTGTTCATCACACCAGCCTACAAAATACAGACCATTACCTCTGCTTTCTCTTTCCATGTCCTTCGAAGCATTCACTACAAACAGGAGAGTTTGGGTTGGGTGCAGAGAGGAGTTCTTTAGACACTTCACCTGCATTATTTTGATCTTCTGTAGGAATTATTTCAGCATGTTCTACTTTGCAACAAAAATCCATTAAGAATAGAATAAAATAAAATCCAGTTTTTATTAATACATATATTTCTTTATGATTACTACAGTCAGGCATGCAATGATGTTTTAACTGCTTTATTATAACTTTGGAGTGATGTCACCTGACCTTTTCAGATTAAGTGGTCCTAGGCAACAAAGCAGATGGTATCTGGCACAACAGGTCTGATGAACTCCACTGAGAAATACCTCAGTACGGACAACAAATACGGTTCTTTCCTCCATTTCAGGTTGAAGCAGTTTGACAGTGCCTGGCCACTAAAGGCCATCAAATTATTGTGCAGATATCAACATGGGCATGGAGGCAGGCCAGCAGGGAATAGACATCCAATAGTCAATAAAAACAGGCAAAGGGAGCCTGGAAAAGCAGGAATTTGTTCTTGTGCCTCTTTGTGTAGTTTGTGTCTGGGAAAATTTGGTTGCAATAACAGATTCTTTTTCTGTGTTACATGGCAACAAGAAGTATCAGATACCCAAAGTTTCCCTAGTCACTTGGAGGAAAATGGTCAAAATACAATATATATAACTACATGTAGAGGAACACATTTATTTTTCAAGTGCTGCAATGACCTCAGGGAAGTGAAGACAGATGCTTTCTTATCTTGGATGGTGCATTGCTTATATAGAAAGGGAATTACTGCAATATTATCAAAACACCAACTTCTTAAAAAAACTTGAAAAGTTATGCAAGATTTAGTTTTGTTTGTTTCTTTTTCTTTTTTTTTTCCCCTCCCCTCCCCTCCCCTCCCTCCCCTCTCCTAAAACCTCAGGTCCCAAGGTCACAAAATTATTACCTTGCCTGTCATTGGAGAAAGAACAGATAAAACACATTCCCAGAACTTGCAGCTGTAGAGAAAAGCTCATGATCCATTTGGATTCCAGAGTCAGAAGGCAAATTAAATTGTTTGACTTTAATATCAGCCTCATGATTTATCTTTTTTTTAATCAGCCTGAGTTGGCAAAAGTGCTGATGGAAGTCAGAATGTGCAAGTTCCACCTCTATTAGTGAGTGCTTAGCACACAAGAAAAATGAAGCATATACTGGAAGCTGCCCAACACTGTCTTAACTGTGTGTGAAGCACTTTGATAGGTACATAAGTGGGTGCAAATCAGCTACAGGTGTTGAAGAGAAGGGTGCTGGTGGTTGAATATCTTTTGGCTCTCGGCCCTAAGGATATATTTTCTACTGTAGTTGTCAATTGCAAGGGAAATAGGTAAGGGTAGCAGGCAAACAGCTTCTAGATGATTGGTGGTTTAGAGATGAACTCCAAGCACAGCTGTATTTGGCAAAAGAGGAACTGGCTGAATTCGCAGTGGAAGTTTTAATGATACTCCATAGATTATTGTTCAAGAATTTGCAGAAAAGGTTATGCAGTCTGTAAGAACTTTCTACAAACAATATCATGAATTAAAGTAAAGGGGTTCTTTGAAAGGTACTATAACAAAAACAAGAGACTGAGCTATTGACCAAATGCTTCTAAATTGTACTACACGACTTACATGACTTTTGTTATTGCTGCTGAGTTTTAAGGGAAAGCTCCAAATACCTAAACCAGAAGTTGACGCAGGAGCTACTCATGTGAAAGCTGAGTGCTGCATATACAAAATGATAAAGAAAAATTATTTGGAGTAAGGCACTGTTACATCTGGTTGGCCATTGGCCCATTCTGCAAGACAGTTTGGTCAAGCATATATCACACATAAACTGAGATAGTCTTTTTTTTTTTTTTTTTTAAATCTATGGATGATATTTATTACATCCCTCTATGACTTTTACAGGCTTCATATTGGGAAGCACGTGGGCTTGACCTTTGCAATTGTTCATTCCTGTAACTGAGATCTTACTGAACATACAAATCTTGACTAGTTATATCAAGAAATAAAAAAAAAAATAGCTCTGGTAACTGCACAATACAAGATGTAAAGCATGTCATAACATATTAATTTACCATTTACAGTATTCTTGGCTACTTTTCCCTCTTTTGGAGTGGTTCAGATGTGAATAGAGCATTTCTGAATGGATGTAATTTATTCTTACTTCATCAGGTTTTCCTTTGGCCTGTGTCTTCTAGTCCCTCATTGACTTGAATTGCACACCCACTCCGTGCTTACCTACCATTTCATTTCAGCTTTAACTGTACCAGAAAGTACCTTCTTCCTTCCCCAGAATAAACTCAGATTAGACCAACCTGCATCAGACTGCAAATTTAAGTCCCTGCTCAAAACTTAGTGCTTACATGTCATCTTAAATCACCTGGTGCTATATATGTATCAATATATTAAAAATTTATGCACCCAAAAGTTAGAAATTCATCTAGCTATGTTGCTAAAGCCTGGGAGTAAAAAAGGAAAGAATCAGCCTCCAGGGATCTGCATGCTGGAAGATGATCCCTGTTTCTTCCAAAAGGAATTCTTTGTTTCTTCTCCCTCCTTCATTGTGTTCAGGTAAAAAAGGAAAAAAATCTGATGCTAGTTTGTGGCTGTTTTTTAAAGAACTACCACTATGTCTAATAGCTACAATATTATTTTTCAAATCCAGTCTACTAATTCTTAAAAAGTATGCAGCTAGTATCTGAAAAACTGGAATTTTTTAATAAGCAGGAAGAAAAAAAATTATGGCCTTGAAGGCATTAATAAGAATAACAGCTCTGGGACCATGATATTTTTTCTATCATTTAAGGAGAAACTGCAGTAATTAGCTGAGTCCAGTGGGTTTCTACACAGTACCTTATTTATCTAGGTCAATGGCGCTTGTCCGACTTCCACATTTGTGAGCCATTTACTACTACATTCATTAGGGCATATGATCCAACTGAGGATGGTTAATGATTTGTTATTCAGGAAGAAGACATAATTGAAGCTGTTGGTTATGACAAAATAGCCATTATTTCCATTAGTGCTTCAGTTCTAGCATGTCTGAGTTGAAAATGTATTTTAGAGCCACAAAGATGACGGAGAGATGGGAGCATCTGGCATGTGAGGAGAGACTGAGACATCTGGAACTGTTCAGCCTGGAGAAGAGATGGCTCAGGGTGGATCTTACTGAAGTGTAAAAATACCTGACTGAGGTTATTAAAGAAGATGGAGTGAGATGCTTCTCAGTGTTACCCAGTGACAGGAGGAGGGACAATGGGCACAAATTAAACACAGGAAATTCCATTTAAACATAAGAAAAAATCTTTTTTTTTCACTGAGACCGTCATTGAATATTGAAACAGGATGCCCAGAGAGGTTGTGAAGTCTCTGTCTTTGGAGGCATTAAAAACCTGACTGGACACAGTCCTGGGCAATCCACTCTAGCTAACAGCATTTGAGCACGTGGGTCTGTGCCTGCCAGGCTCAACCATGCTGTGACTGTATGAAAATGACTTAATTTCCAGGTATTGCCAAGGAGACAGGAGAAGAAAAGGAAGAAAAGAGAGAAAAGGAGACAGGAAAAAGAGAGAAAGGGTGAATGAACAAGTGAAGGAAGGAAAGAAGGAAGTTTAAAGAGAAAAAAAGGAAAAAATCAAAACAGAACACAGCATGCACTCAAATTGGAAAACACATTTGTATGACCATCCCATCACATGAGGAAGGGCTCATTTCTTGCTTTATGTATCTTTTCAGCAGCTCTGTATTGAATCCTACAATCCATGGTTGCAGCCAAAATATTAAAAAGTGAGAGAAGGAACAATGATGTGACTGCTGTCCTTTAAGCCCTGCCCACAAATTCATGAGTGATCTATACAAGGATTAGGACCAGAGAGACCTCCTCTTCATTGGGATGTTGCAATGTTTGTGCTTCTAGCTTCTTCAAGAGCTGAGCAGTTTTAGTTAGAAACTTGTCATTATGTTTGCTCTTTACAGATGGGATTGCTAAACGTGTGAGGAGACATTGCTGGATTCAAAGCCCTTTCCCAAGCTTATTCCCAAGTTCTGGTAACATCTAGTCAATACCTGACACCTTCAAGCGTTGCCTGTTACACTCCTGAGTTTTCTCAGGAGGTAAAACAAAAGTTTTCCTATCTGGAATATTGGGGTGAGAAACTTCTGCAGCAAAAGCAAGACTGGTGTAAATTAATTGATCTCACAGAACTATGCATTCCACCTCTTGGCATCTGTGGTGGTTTAAACCCAGCCAGCAACAAAATACCATGAGGCCACTCACTCATTCTTCCCCCCCTGCAGTGGGATGGGGAGGAGAAAATATAAAGAAAAGCTCGTGGGTTGAGACAAAGACAGGGAGAGATCACTCACCACTTATGGTCACGGACAAAACACAGACTCAACTTGGGGAAAAGACAAAATCAATTTAATTTACTACCAATCAAATAAAAACAAAGATAATGAGAAGTAAACCCAAATCTTAAAACACGTTCCCCCACCCCTCCCTCCTTCCCAGGCACAGCTTCACTCCTGGTTTTCTCTACCTCCTTCCGCCGGCGGCACAGGGCGATGGGGAACGGCGGTTGACAGGCTGACAGGCGGCTCGCCAGCCGTTGTCTCTGCCGCTCCTTCCTCCTCCTCCTCGCTCTGCTCTTCCCCTGCTCCAGCGTGGGGTTCTTCCCACAGGACACAGTTCTCCCTCAGCTTCTGCGGCACAGAAGAGTCCTTTCCGCGGGCCGCAGTTCCTCACAAACTTCCCTGGCGGGGGTCCTTGCCGCCGACCCATCTTCAGTCCCAGGCTTCCCTCTGGAGCCGCCGCCATCTTGGGGGCATCCGTCCCCCTGCGCCGGCTTTCCTCTGGAGCCGCCGCCATCTTGGGGGCATCCGTCCCTCTCTCCCCGGGCTGCGGGCGGGCATCTGCTGCCCCGCTCCCCTCCGTGGGCTGGGGGGGGACAGCCTGCCGCCTCACCACGGGCTGCGGGGGCATCCACCTCCTCCGGCGCACCTCCTCCCCTCCCCTCCTTCCTCGCTGACCGTGCTGCCTGCACAGGGCTTTCTCTCACATCCCGCTCTCCTCCCCCGCTGCAGGTTCCCCTTCTTCAACCTGTTCTCCCAGAGGGCTCCCGCCATCGCTGACGGGCTCGGCCTTGGCCAGCGGCGGGCCCGACTCGGAGCCGGGGAGGCTTCTGGCAGCTTCTCTCAGGAGCCGGCCCTGCGGCCCCCTCCCCCGCTACCGAAAAAACCTGCACCACACATACCCAAAACAGTATCTTATAAATATCCCCCTTATGTTTAGAACAGAGGAACTCATAATCCTATTATTGTGAGCACTGAACAGGGAATTCACTACATCTGGTCTTATTCTGAGTTTATACTTATTGAACAGAACAAATAGTTTTCATTTCTCTGAAGGCTTTGTATCAGCCTAATTACTAAAGCAATCTGTTTAGCTTTTCCAGCTGCAGTAAAAACAGAGCTCTCAAATACCTTGGGGTTTGTGTTCTCCAGTTCCCTTTGGGCCAGAATAAAACTCACTTTCTCAGTAAGGAAGTGCCTATCCAATGCTAGTCTGAAGACACCATTTCAGTTTATACAGCTGGATCAAAAAATGGGCCGGATTTAGTAGTACGCAGGTCTATATACCATCCAGGCGCACAGCTTGCTTCCAATCATAGACAAATAGTTGAGCCCGTCAGGGTGTTAGGCCAGCACTACGAACTGGTATCAATAGCCAAGCTAAACAGATAATTATGAAAAGCCAGCTCATTTACGCCTAAATGGAACACAATCTCACCATAATAGTCTGCTGTGCAGTGATATTTACAGGATTGAGACTACAGATGCCAGGGCTTAAAGCTATAGAGGCACTTTTGTTCTTTCTACTGGCAGATTATAAATTAACCCAAATTTAAAACATATTTCAGGTTGTCTGCCTTCCCTGAAGTTCCTGGTCCCAGAGCTCTTACACAAATTTCTAACCTGCTGTGATTTTTCACATAATCACACTGTGCTCCATGAAAGCAAAAAGTCCTCCTTCTCTGCAGGTAGGTGTACATTTCTACAATATTGGACTGCAACTGTCTGGAGATGTTATGACTGTATTGATTTATCTGTGATATTGTTGAAACAGTTTACTGTTTAATGTCAGTATATATGAAAACTCAGACGGGACTGTTGTATCAGGACAGATCCTTAGCACAAATAGTCCAATTCCTCTACACACATCAAGACAAAGACCTGTTCTCCTCACAACTTTCTGGAATAATTGCTGGAGGCCTCTGGTGAGTCACTGAGAAAATAACCTAAGAGCTTAATAGCTATGTTTGAACTGTCATAGAGTTTCAGCATTATGGCAGACAGATCCCTTTCTCCCCTTTTCTTTCCTTTTGTATATCTTTATTAAGTCCTCTTCTTCCTGTATTTTTTACTGTTTTTCCTAAAAAGAGAATTCCAATTTGTAATCTTTTCTACGGTCGTATAGAACACATATTCTAGTGCTCAAAGTCCAATAGCTTCACTGGAACTGGGAAATCTCTTATAAAAGTATGTCTGGTGTCCATTTGAGAGTTACCAATAATGGGGAATACAACACAGCCCTGCATGTATTACTCCAATGCTTTATCTCCTTTTGAGAGCAAAAAGGCATAAATATGCTTCATTTCCTGCCTGAATTTGCTAAGTTTCAACTTTTACTCATGGACCTTGTTGTAATTTTTACTGCTACAATAGATGTGTAAACATATTTAAGCCTGTTCAAGATTTTAAGGCTTGGGGTTTTTTTACCCTTACAGATAATTAGCATATGTTCAGCTACCAATGTAGTCAAAAGGGCACCTCCTATAGCAAGTATCTCCACAGAATGCTTTTGTAAATTCACGGTGCTGCACTTTTAAGATGTCCTAAGTAACTCATATTGTTGTAAGTACACTAAAGATCTTGATACAGCAGATCTGATTCTAGGTCCTAGGGATTTTGCCCCAGGTTCTTTCCACCCATTTTTCATTTATATGTATGCTGCCCCATATAATCATAGGACAAACTCATCCATATTTTACTTTGGTTTAATACCAAAGATAGTCAATTTTCTGATCACAAAGGCTTTTCAGCCCAATGGAGAAGTGTTAACAGAAAAGCCAGATTCCTGCAAGCCTTTAAAGCCTTCCTAAACATGTTCAAGTTTAGCACGTTAGATGAAGAGAATAGTAATATTGGCATAGTTTAGATTGAAAGTTAATAAAAGGGAAATCAAATGGATTTTTCCTTGCATCTAAACTATGAATCACTTCTACACCAATATGTCCTTTCAGACCCATTCAGTGGACAGGTAACATAATCTACTAGCTTATATCTGCTCATTTATGAAACTAACAGGCATTGCTATGTTGTGTGTTTCCAATAAACCAGTTTACATACTGCACCATCAATTTCTCAGAAGTTTCCCACTATTTTCAACGTGAGACATGCAGCTTTGTTAACCTGCTTAGATGAAACCTTGTCTTTACTGTAAACTTTGCAAATCAGCGTGAGACAGGTTTTAGGGAGAGTTTTCCTGCATCGAGCAGACTGATGGTGCCTCCATACTGAACATCCCAGTAGAGAGGGAAAAGGTTTGGTTTCTTCCCCATTCACTGGGACTGTAGATACTATTGCAAACACAGTGATCACCTCAATCTCAAATTGCAAGTACGCTGGTAAAAAATTAAACCAGAGCTTAAGCACTTTAACTTTCAAGGGGAGAAACAATTGTATGAAAACTTGTTGTAGCAATTACCTCTTTAAAATGGACCACAGTTGTAATAGAAAGGGATTGGCAAAAATATAAAGCATGATTTAAACTGAGCTGTATGACTGTAAAAAGAACAGTCTTCTGAAACAAACTAAAAAATATGATTTCACCAAAAAGCAGTTTCTCTTTTGCCTCCAGAAGAAAGCACAAACTCAGGAAGAGAAAGGTGTCATTTATATATGCAAATCCTGATGAAATAAAGATTTCCTTACAGAATATATGCAGGAAGTCTAGAAGTTGTCTCTCAGACGCCAACATTTTTTTCTCTCACCATCACCTCTCCTTGATCAAAATGCTTCAAGAACCAGCAAACATTATACATTGGTATAGACTGAAAAGAGTGAAGACTGGGATTGGGTTTAGGTCTTCAGAAGAGCCAGCTGACTCCAAAAACCACCTGAGAATGAAGTCTTAGGATTCATTTTTCCTTAGGGCCTTTAGGAACCCTCCTGAAAGGGGATTTTTCAGCTCCTGGGAGAGAAAAGGTAACAGTGAAAGATAGAAGAAGACAGAGCAGCATATGGCTGTGGAAAGGAAAGTATTACATAGCAACCTGAAAGCACAAGGAACCAATAAATATCTCCCAAGTATGTGAATAGTACAAATAATTATGGAGGAGGAGCATTCTTACATACACTTGAGCTTACCTATGGCAACAGGATCACAAAAAGGACCATGAAAAGCAGCCACTGCCATTCAACCACCTCCCAGAGAAATGAGTCTAATCACCAGCACTCATAAAGCAGACAACTATCACCACTAAACAGAAAGGACTGCAGTTGAGTTTTTTATCCAGCCTGAAAACTGGTAAATCATGTTGCTTTCTCCTAGCTTTTTGTTGTGCTATTGTTGTTTTATAACTCCACATCCTAGTTCCTGTGTTTTAATTGTAAGAGCTTATAGAGTATTACAGCCCCCAAAGCAACTTGTTTCCTCAGCTGAGCTTTCTCAGAATTGACTCATGCTGGAAACTGTATTTTATATAGTTTCATATACTGCTTGGGAAGCTAAAACTATAATTAACTTTGGTAATTAGAGTTAGAATATTGCAATAACTCTTCTCCCAGAACTACATTTACCATGAAGTTATTCATCTTTGGAGCCTATTCTTGCATAAGCCAATTAATATGTTGACAACATAGCGATGCTCCGTAAATAGTCTTAAAAAATGACCCCCCTCCGAACACTGCAGTCACAAGGATTCATGAACAACATCCTGGACATCAGGTTTTAATAATGGCAGACACTGCATTTGAAATTTTTATATGAATACTAATAAGCTAAGGACCAGGTTCAGTCCTCAGTGGAGTAATGGGGGGAAGAACCTGCCAGTAAAGCTTTTAACTTTATTACTTGCAGTCATATACTATTGAGGCTGTGCAGGTTTACAAGAGAGGAGATTTTGATATGTTTTCATAGCGTTGTTCCACCACCTCACGGGTTTCCACATGAACAGCCCAGCACTAACTCCCATCTATTCCAACAGTCCTACGCTGCAGCTGTAAAGAAAGGCTGTTCAGAAAGCCCTTGACAGAAGCTGAGCTCTGCTGACACTCTGGTGCCAACTGGATTGTCATCCTGGACTGAAGGAGGAGCAAAACAAAGCCAATGCTGAAGGGTTTCAGAAGTTTCTAGGAGGAACACACAAATATGTTTGGTTGAGTCGTTTCAAAATTTAAACTGGGCTGGAATTTTGAGCCAAAATCCATTTACAGCATTATGAAAGTTGTGTTTAGAAGAAAAGCCTTCCTTTGCAGAATATTTTTATAAAAACTTTATGCTTTACCAGAGTTTCTAAGATTCAGAACAGCCAGCTTTAAACATGTCACAGTCCAGACAGAAGACTTTTAAGCACAGTATGGAGCCATCATAATCCAGACCACTTCAACACTTCCTAACTCTGGCATCTCTTTTTCTGTGTTTGATTGGTTTTTTTCTTTTTCCAGAAACATATTTTTTTCCTAGAATCAAGGTCCACAGTCAACAGGGAACAGAAATATACCCTATCTTTTTCTTTGCTACTTACTCAAGCTTGGCATTTTCTATAATAAATAAAGAAATAAAACCAATTTAATAAAGGAAAAAAGAATAAACAATGGTGAAAATAGCAAGCAGTTATTCATTGCAAGTTAAGAAGTGGTCTGGGTAGCATGGTTCACACATTATCACATTACGTGACAGGAATCCTCTGCCTCTTTCCCTTCTTATCCGCACTTTGTATTTTTTAGAGTTGTGAGAAAATGCAGGCAAAAAGTCATCCTTTCTAGAATCTGAACAGAAACTTACAAACTACTGTTTGGGTTGCAGGTGAAAATGACATCTACATTTTGAGTAGGAAGTTTGAGAAATAGGAAAATTTAAAAAATTTAAAGGCACCATTAGCAGAAGCGATAGAGATTTTATCTGCATATTTAAACAGCTTTAAATCTTCAGTGTGTTCTCAGAAAATAATTTGTATTAATTTAAGGAAATCTGTTTAAATTTTAAAAGTTGTTAAAATTGGTGCCCCACCTTTATTCAGACAGGCTGGTCTTCATACTAAACCCATTCTTTGAAAAGAAAAGTATGATAGGGTTCAAAGCTTCCTACAGGATTAGGAAAAAATTCATTTGTTCTGAAGATGAAGCAGATGGAGGCTGTGCCTGGCTGAGATGAGAATATGAGCCTGGAGAGTTGGTCTTGCTCCTGGTGCTGAAGCTGCCACAGGAGCATTGGAGGGGCCAGGGCAGCATTGCAGGCTGCCAGGTGAGCCATTCTGTCATTGGCAGTTTCTGCTCAGCACACTCCATTTGTCCCACTCACAGCTTGGCTTTGCATAGGCTTTGGCATAAGAAACATAGTTAGAGAACCACGACTGTTTTGTTACCTACCTTAGGAACATTTGACTGCCTATTTTACTTGTGTCTGGAGCCATCTGCGGTCTTTTGCTTTCCATGAGTCAGGTCTTGAAAGGGATAAAACTGCACAGGACAAAGGTCTGAGTGCCACTAACTAGCGACGTACTGACAGCACACCATTTGGGGGGAAAATGTGTATATTTGGAAAGAAAACAATTTCCAGATTGTGTATTACACTTCTATATATAAAAAGGAAGCAGCATTGTTCAGCTTGAAATTGCTTTTCTAAGCTACCTCTAGTACTTGAAAAAATGTACTAAGTAGTCAGAGAACTAAAATGTTTCAATCTATTCAATTTTCTTTCTGTCAGTGTTTCATTTCCTTAACTGAATACCTACACATAGATAGAAAGACACACACATATATATGTATGTTTAGTATCTCTTTAAAGAACATTTCTGATATTTTGACTTTTTGGGGCTGGAAAACCCTGGGGATACTCATATGTGCATTTAGGTAAGCCATTAGTACCAGCACTTTTTTTTCAGAAAGCCAGGATTAACGTGCCATTTATGAAAGAGGTATCATTGCCAGATGGTTAGATATTCATGTGATCTTTCAGAATTTAAAAAGTGCTTGCCCGTAAGTCAGCCCTGCCAGTGAAAGTTATACATGCCTAATTTCCATTTTCCCACAGCACTCACCTGACATAATATTTATTAGATCTGGATTGTGTGGGTGGATGGTATTTTCCCTGCAAGATGTGTCTTCTGAATTTCACTTTGAACTCTATCTGTCAAAGAAACTACTTATGTTTAGTGATGTGTCATGCTGAAGCCACTATTCAGACAACGTGTAATGCTGCATTTAAATGTAGTTAATTTTAGGCTTTCCATCTCAAGTCCCTCCTTAGATGTCTGTCATAAATGATTGTCTCTTTTAATACAGACTCTGGAGTGTATTGGGTTTTGTTATTATAGTGGTTGCTTTTTTAATATGATGGAATAGACATCACAGAAAAAATATTAATCAGACTTATTTAAATACCAGCTTCACGAGAATAAAACTTATAGGTTATTTTGAAAGTGAAAAATATTTAAAAAAAAATATTTCCACTAAATATACCACTTCATTCTTCTCCCTTAAAAATCAGTTTTCTCAAAACAGTATAAACCCCATGCAAATTAGAAAGTACTCACAAATTTACAAATAGCCTCAAACATGTATGTTTTTGCCAATGGAAGTTTTGTCCCTGAAACTCCTTCCAAACTCAAGAAATGTCGTCATACAAATACTATTCCTGAAATCACTTGTGCAAAGCCGTATTCACCTATACCAGGAAATTCCACAGTAAGTACAAGAAAAACAAAATCTGGAGTGGAAGGGGGAGTACCCTAAATGGTTCAAGTGAAATTTTATCTGTTTGTATGAGTGTGATATGAAATCAGGCATCCTTTCATTGTTAGCAAAGGTTTTCAAGTGACAAACCTTAAAAGCTAGTCAGAAATGATCGTAATAACCTCATGACTGCACAGTCCAGACTGTGCTTTATTTGGTCAAATTTTTGTAGGCAGTTGAGGTTAATTTGAGCTGAGTCTGAGAACCCCAATTTTCCATGCAAGTGACATATTATTCTGATGGCACAGAACCAACAACAATTTCATGCACTCTGAGCCTCTTCAGAAACTATTAACTATGTGTCACACCAGTAATAGAACTGGCCAAAAATTAGCACACGACACGTTTGTTTTGCTTTCTTTAATTATTTTTCTCATTTCTATCAAACCTGCTTAAAGCAAAGACCTTCAGAGAAAGTGATACCCTTTTCTCCACAATTAGGACGAGCAGTTGTGGTCAAACAAGACAGTTTCATCAACCAGCTACAGAAAACTTCAGAAATGCAAAGTGTTGGGACAGGATACGATACAAACCACCATTTTTGGACTAAACTAGAAAGTTCCTGATACGGTCCAGTGATCAGCTGATAACAAGAGAAAAAATTTTAGGTAGATGCATATATTAGTGTTACCGGTACAGCAGAGCAATAGTCAGCCTCATTATAACACCTGAAAAAGATCTCCATTTATAGTCCACATAGTTTGGTAGCTTTTGGAAATAATATTATGCACATTTGGAGAATTCTTTGTTTACAGAGCATGTAACATTGAAACAAACATTAAAGAAACAAACCAAACACCAAAACTAAAACAAAACAACCTCCCACACAACATCTGAGTTGTAGTGGACAGCTTGGGACACATGGAATTATTTGTCATTTAATATTTTGTTGAATAGCAGTTTTCCCTCTTTGAGCCACTGGTGTCTGTGCATGGTTAAAGCATTGCCATTCATGTGTTTTTTTCAGGAGTGCATGCAAATGAAGATTATATTTCTGTTTTATAATTGTTCAAGTTCTGCAAGTAGGACTGTCGTGGACAAAAGCTGTATTGTGCTGCTGTGGGCACAACCTGTAAGTTGACAGCATGACACTGGAAAAGTTGTCATATAGAGGCCTCCAAGATCCTTTGCCACAATAATGTCAAATAAATTTAAGGGAGAGAAAGTAAAAAGAAGAACTTCCAAAATATTTCTTATGGAGAAGCTGTATCCTTGGTATCTGTATCTATTCTTTAAAATGTTCTTCAGTAAAGCTGTGCAGTAAGTAATTCATACTCACTCTCCACTCGGATATTTCCTAAGATCTCACATTTCAATGTCAGTTGTAGTATCATGGATAGTGGTTATCCAAGTCTGAAACAGTAAATCAAACTGTTATAATTCACTGTGTAGATACCTTGCAAAGATGAGCATAGATGTTCCATTTCTTCAGTTAATAGGAATTAACTATCTGGATCTTCCAGGCAGTTGGCTGTCTCATCCCGAGCTAAGGGGAAGGAAAAGGATAGGAAGGAACTATATCAAAATAAAAATGCTCAAAAGAATGCAGAATTCACTCTGATATTCTCCTGGCATGCCTTAAGTCCAAAGACAGATTGCAGAGACTATGTAAAGACCGAAATTCTGGGATCTTCTTGCATGCAAATTTTTAAGGCATGTGAAGAGACCACTTGCAATGAATCACAAAAAGTCACAGCTGAAATTCTACAGTAAGGCTATTACAAAGCCATAGCCACTATTTTGCTGTCCTATTTTTAATTCTGAATAATCTGATCTGTGGAAAGTCTTGCTTTTGCAGAAAAACTTTGGGCAATGCATTATCCACCCTAACTACATTCAAACAAGCCTATGCTGTGCACAAGTACTACAGTAATGCACAGTAAGTAATGCATGAATTCTTTTTCAGTTCTAGCCTAAGGGGTTGAAAGAAAACTGGACACTGTCTAAATAATGCAAGGTTCCTTGGCATAAGAAAATTGACATTTTTCACATCTTAAAGCAGTCATAATTTCTGCTGAGTATTACCTGGTATACTGGAGTTCCTTATCTATGCATAGTTCAGACTAGCCATAAAGACTCTAGATAAGGAGTTAAAGCCATGCATAATCTAAAGCCAAGGAGTTTGAAATTGTGATGTTTCATACACACACCTGAAGTTCAGACTAGGAGCTTGAGTGCTGCTGATGATCCTCTAAACACAGATCTAGCCCAATATGCTGGCACACGTTAAATAATGACACCATCTTCACCCTTATTCTCTATTTCCACTTCTGTTGCACTGAAATACTGCTGTCTGTCCCTAACCTCCTGATATGACCCTGCCACCACCCGTAGCCCGCTCTGAAGCAGACATGTTCTTCCCAAGGTCAGGGCAGGGGGCCGTGCTGTCACTCCAGGCTGATTTCAGTGATTCTGGAAGAAAGCTGTATCTCTGTTTGGAAAAAAAAAGACGCTACCTGAAGACACAGCTCTCCTCACATTTTCTGTCTGCTTTCCTTTCCTGCACACAGAAACAGGCTGGTAATTTGGATATCCCTGGCCTTTCATTGAAGTTGAACAGCCGCTGTTAGACCACAGCCTGGGGATAGTTGTGTGACAGCATCTCAGAGCATTTGGGGAGATTTGAAATGCAGAAAATCACATGAAGGATGAATGTGCAAGAATAGAAAGCACTAGAGGAGATTAAAATAATGCTAATAAAGGCCGTGACCTTCTAAGAAATCTGCTCATGACCATTAAAGAGCTGAACTCTTACATGGCAGAATGTAAAATATTATTTTTAAAAATACCAGACAAAAATAGCTACTAGATTCCTCTCTCACAGAAAGTCACTGAGCTGCTACCTAGAAGTAATAGGTAAAATAGCTCCGTGGAACCAGGAACAGCACTACCCAGAGCATAAAATCCCCTGAGATCAATCTCCCACCTGGCAGCCTAAGCTCAATTGCATGCAAATTCATAAAGAACAGACATAATCCAGGTTTTCTAAGCTCAGAAGAAAAAATGTCCTTTTGACCTGTGGATCATCAGACTAGAACTGAGATACTTGCCCATTCCTGCAAGACATTCTAATATTGTAAAACCAGATGCAAATCACAAGCTTTATTGATATTCATTCTGTCATCATCCTCATTTACGAGTATATGTACATATATAAGCTTATACATAAAAAAATGTGCCTATACACATGTATATACATACTCACAAAAACACACTACACACACAAACATATGTTAAAATATGAGCCTTAGTCTTACAGCACTGTCATATAGAAATGGATCACCTTTACAGAGGTCATCAGCCACCACTTTGTTGATTCAACACAACCACCCTTCCCATCAAAGTAGTTCCCACCCATTCCTCATTGCCACCCAGCAACATATTCTCCACATCACCTCTACAGTATCAAGAAAGAGTAACTTCATTTTGCAAATAAAAGATGAGAAAGGTTAACCTTAACAGGGACTTTGTGTCAAAAAGAGTACTACAATGAAGCCTTCCTCTTCCTAGAGCAAAGTCCTAATGATCAAGTCATCATGCAGAAAAGAAGTCATCCGAAGTAATTTTAAATACCTAGGTGATAAGGAAGTTTATGTATGACCCACAGAAAGATGAAAGCATGAGACAAGGTTTAACAATTAAAGTCCATGTCCCTTTCAAGGAATACCTTCTCCCACTTTCTCTGCATTTGCATGCAATAGAGAAGGAATTTTGCCAAGAGTTTTTAAATGGAGATGTGAATTCATGCTTAACAACACAGCAAAACCACCGAACCTCAAGCACTAGTTCATTCTTTAACAAGCATTCTAGCACAAAAGTCCACCCCATGTACACTAATCTCCAACTACCTGTTAAGATTAGTTTCTAAATTGCTCCCTCTCTTTAAGACAGTGAACATTTCAGTATCAGTTCATATAGAAAATGTTCCAAGCATACCACAAAGCATAGTCAGCTCAAGTTTTCTCAACTGCAAAGGCAAATCCAGTTTTGTTACCAAAAAGGTGAAAGCCTGAGAACAGGGCAAGCTTTCAGGACAAGAGAAGAGAGAGGCTGAATTCAGAAGCAAGCTTTTGTTCTTGTTACCATGGCAGGGATGGAGACGTCCTCTCTCAAAATTTCAGAGGTAACAAGGAACAGCTTTATTGCAGGAGTGTTTTCAGTGCATACAAGTGTTAGACTAAACTGTTCCTTTATCTGTTCGTTACACTTCCCTCCAGGAGCAGATGGATTGCAAATCAGTGCTATCATATCAACAGGCAGTAATTAAAGGCAGAATTAAAAGCTCATAAGGAAGAAGAAGTCTTAGGACAATAAACTGAAGGAAGTACATGTATTATCATACGGAAGTCAGACCTAATCAAATGGAGAATCTGGACAGGCTTTCTCTATTGTAGGTGTGTCCCAGGCCTTTGACTGTTGTTGTATGGCAGAGAAACTCACATATTCTCATAGCAATACAACTGCCTTAGAACTTTGAAAACCAGCAACTGCTCATTTCCACCTTATTTTGCTTGTGCTGATAGATGAAGAATAGTTGCAAACAATGTCTTTTAGAATATGTTCACTGGAAGAATTTCCCCATACTTTGTGAGATTAGGAAGATCTTAAAAGGAACAGTTTTCATGCAGAGAGAAAACAGTTCACTCAGAAGCCTGGGGAACATCTTGGAAGGTAAATATTATGTAGCGTTCGCTACATATCAAGGTGCCACGCTTAGATCACTGGTCGGCCCGGACCAGGGAAAGAGACAGATAACACACACAGTGTGAGCGCCAACTTCTGCCTTTTATTGCGCAGTTCATTCCTTTTATACGAACAAGGGGAGGCGGGATTACAGGTACATCACAAGGCTGCAACTAACCCTTTCCGTGACATCGCGAGATCTTCCGAACACCGAACCCTACAATATTACACACCAGTTGAAGCATCAGCAGTTCAGGCTGATGACATATGGAGTTCTTAATAAAACAGTCAGAATTCATATAGGCAGATTATTGGAAAATATATGCAGAGGTCATACTGGACTAGTAAAAAACAAAGACTAAGTTGGGAGAAGATAAAAACAGTGGTGGTAAAGGTTTCCTAAGACAGTGTAAAATTAATCTGCACCACCTTGCGCAGTGCAAATAAGTACAGAAGACAGTTTTTTGCCAAAATGGCTTAAACAGGCAATCTTTCTTCCTAAAAAGTTAAATCTTAGAGTCAGTAGCAACACAAAAAGAACAAGGAGACTTGCAATGCTAGTCCCAAGTCTGCCAACAATCAACTGCAAGCATCCTTACTGCAATCAGTTTGCTTGGAAGTAATTCCTGGTGGTTTTTTCAAGGTCTTCAGGCAAAAGTCTAACTCATTGAGGTGTTCACATTGCACTGAAAGTTATTTTTCCCAGTCTCTGTTGTGGCCCCTTGGCACTGTTTAATGAAATCAAATATGCCTGAGTTCATATTTGACATTAACAAACAACTACCAAAAGAATAAGTAACACCAGTGCTACACTTATCACATATGAAATGTTGGCACAGAAGTTAGTCCAGTTCCTGAGACAAATGTAAAAAGGGAGCAGTATAATAATGCTATTTTCTCTCCTCCTTCCTTAGACAAAAACTCAATGGAGGTAGGAAGTAATTTTTAAATGCCATTTTAGAGACAGCCTCTTTGGAGACACTCAGTTGCAGAACCATTTCAGAAAGATAAGTAAAAAACAGTCTTATCAGTTATGCATCTCTGTTATTATGTATCTCTATGTCATGGTTTCAGCTGGGATAGAGTTAATTTTCTTTCTAGTAGCTGGTATAGTCTTATGTTTTGGATTCAGTAGGAGAAGAATGTTGCTACCACACTGATGTTTTCAGTTGTTGCTAAGTGATGGTTAGATTAAGTCAAGGATTTTTCAGCTTCTCATGCCCAGCCAGCAAGAAGGCTGGAGGGGCACAAGGAGTTGGGAGGGGACACAGCCAGGACAGCTGACCCAAAATGACCAAAGGGGTATTCCATACCATGTGATGTCATGCCTAGTATATAAGCTAGGAGGAGCTGGCCTGGGGGGATGGCTGCTCAGGAACTAACTGGGCATCGGTCAGCGAGTGGTGAGCAATTGCATTGTGCATCACTTGTTTTGTATATTCCAATCCTTTTATTATTATTGTTGTAATTTTATTATTGTTACTATCGTTATTATTAGTTTCTTCCTTTCTGTTCTATTAAACTGTTCTTATCTCAAGCCACGAGTTTTACCTTTTTTTTTCCAATTCTCTCCCCCATGCCACTGGGTGGGGGCATAGTGAGTGAGCAGCTGCATGGTGCTTAGTTGCTGGCCGGGGTAAATGATGACACTCTAACACAGTAAATCAAGAGCTATGAGAGGCCTCAAAACATAAAATGAAATAAAGGTATTACCATTACTGATTACCATTAACTGCTTAATATTATTCTATCCAGTAAGAGTGCAAAGCAAGCAGCTGTGGTGACAGCTACTGGTATGTGCATTCGGTTTATATGAGTTTCTCCCTCCACAAATGTGCACACACATGAGAGACACAAACATAGACACATACTTCTTTGATATTCATTACAGCTTGGAAAAAGAAAAACAAGCAGATGATTCATAGTTTTTCAGGACATATCAACTGCTGGATGGGGATAGTTTACTAAAAAATAAAACAGCATCATTGATAAATCACTTCTACTGAAACTTTTCCTAGTGAACATTTTGCTCCAGCAGAATTAGTACTCCAGGAAACGTATATATAGTCATTCTTTGGTCTGGACAACATACTAGGATTTTTCACAAAACACTCAAGAACCATATATAAGTTGTTTGCAAGAGAAAGACTGGAGGAAAAAGACACATCATGTGCTCAGTCAGGTTAAGTACTTCCTGCTCAATTCATTGAATGTGCTGTCTGGAGACAGGTATCAGAATCAAAGTCTCCACTTACTAATTTGAACATGTTCCTGAAATCACATTCACGTTATACCAAGCAGACAGCATGGCAAGCAAATAGATCATGTTATAGTTAAAAGTTGGGGACCATTTCAGCAGTATGGAATGTACAAAGATAAAAAGCACCACTTCCTCCCAAATTGATTTATGATGTAGAAGCAAAATGGCAGTATGAAACATTCAAGTGAAACAAACTAGAAAAATGCACAGATTAAGTAATTGATTTCTCAGTTTATGCAACTGAGAATCTAGAAGATGGTATGTAGACCGGTATCTACTTTGCCTGTCTCGCTCAGAATTAAATACAAGCCTGGCAAAAAGCTGCTCACAACTCCTCCCAAAATTCAGATGTTGTGGGAATATAAAAGTGGAATTTGAGGAGGTTTGGGTCAGAAAGTGAGATATCAATAGATCTGTAAATTATATAGTATCAGAAGGAACAGAGCAAGAGTTTCCCTTATAACAGCATATGACTCACATGCTTACATGCACCGTCTTACTTCAGGCAGTGAGTAATGTACTATTCAGATGAGAAGATGTGGTTTTGAATTCATTCAGACAAGGGAAATTGGTTATTATATCCTTTTTTGGTGTTAGCTCTGTATCTTTTCCTTGCAATAGTTTTAGTTGTGAAACATTTTGCCTCTGACCATTGCCAGGTTGCACATCTCACTTCTTTGAACATTGGGGATGAGACAGTTTCTTTTTCCAGAAGACATTCAGCTGTTGCAATCAGGAGGAAATATAATGCAGGGAGGAACGGAAAGGTGATAATTTTGTAATTTTTCTTCCTTCTCTTTTTTTCGCTTTGTTCACCTACTTACAAAGTAAAAGCAACTCATACTGAAAACACTTACCTTATGATTTCAGAAGGAATGTCATTAAGACAGCAAACTAAGATCCAGTTACTACAGGCACTAACTAGCCTTCACTGAACTATTCCCAGTGATGATTTTAAGTCCATGGATAAATTCTTGCAGTAACTCTCTGCTTCTAGTTTGCAAAAGAGGTCTCCTAAGTGTAAATATGTATCCATAATGCACATTATGCTACTGCCAGCTGTTAAATGATACTACTTTTGGAATTGCATTCACTTCTCTATATGTTTTCTCTGCTTTGGGAAGACACATGCTTTTGGAAAATCCCGGTCTCGTGTAATTCAAGATCACTTGTAGTCGCCATATGACTTCTTTGTCCTCACAAACTACTTCATAAATATGCACTAACAAAAGCAATAAAGCTACTTCAAAATGATATACAGACTTGTTTTAATTGAGGTATTCTCATAAACAAAGCTTCACTTACACAAATCTTCTGAACAAAGAGCTTCAATGTTAATTGTAGCACAGCATGCAAGAATAGTGGACAGATGAAAAGAGACAAATTAAAACAGAAGTTCAACATGATAAACTATTCTATTAAGTCTTGTCATGAATCATGACCTTAACCTTTTTGAAAAATTTAATGCCAACATGGGACTGAATATAAATATTTTACAACACTGTGAATCTGAACTTCAAAATGAATTAGAGTTTTTCAGAACGTCTTTAAGTATTTTCTTCCATTTCAGAATAAGCAGCAAACTTCAGATGAGAATCTGGACAAATAACTGGTTTGTATCCAGGAGAGAAATAAAAGCACTGGATTGCCTGTACATGTGTATAGCTTCTGGCATCCCTCTTCAGCAAAGGGACAAATGTCAACCTTGATCCCTTCAGAGCATGATTTAAAAATCCAGGCACAAACTCATGGAATAGATCACCAGAAACTTTTCTTTGTCCACCACAGACTACAGTTGTTATATACAGTTCGGATTGCTTTGAAGCTATGGGCAAAGATGAGTTTTGAAAGTAGGAGTGGCATATGAAGAGGTCATGGTCTTCCTTCAGTTGTTCCTAACTGTGAGAAACCATTGGTTTTTCAGATCAATACATTCAATGGCTTGTTAGTGTACTTTCTAACCCATTTAAGTAAAAATTAATATCATTTGCAAAGCTAAAACATTTGAACAGTTCAAACCAAACAGGTACATCTAACTAAATACATACTCAGGAATGTGGATAAAAGCAGTTCACCCAGCATAGCTGAGAGGACAGTAACTTTCAGCAAGAATGGACATTTGGGGACATAATCTCGTCACTGGAAAAGAATGTCTGACTCCACCTTAAACATAACTTAAGTGGGAGATGAAACAGAAAGTCTGTCAGATTACCTCCAACTTGATGTTCCTGCTGAGCCTGTGGCACTACACCCGTCCCCTCCACCCCTCCATCCCACCAGCAGAAACGACAGTTCTCCAGGCAGGGAGAAGGGGAAGGAAACCCCGGAGGCTGCAGGTTGAAATTTGAACTGGCCAATCAAGACGTGCCAGGTACACTGAGGTGACCCTCCTGGCCAATAGGGATTAAATGACCACCGGTCAGATTTGACAGGGGTATAAACGGGGTCCCATCGGAGGACACGCTGGAGTCAGTCCTCCTCTGCAGTCTGCAGTCGGGGACTCCCCCTCGGGTTGGGGCACCACCCCAGGTAACTCCTCGAGGGAGAGAGCCCTCAGCTTTTAGGGGAGTGATACGCGAGTTTTGAGCCATCACTTTAAATCTTGGTGATTCTTGAGTCAGCTGTGTAGTCTTAATTCTCTTTACAACATTGAGCCTGTGGTTTTATAAAATGTTACTGGACTTCTAACTAACTTTTGCTGATGAATAAATCTGAGTTTTAACACCTATTGGTTGTGGTTAGTTGGGCATCTGTAACAGCCCACAGTAGAAATCCCTCAGTTTTGCTGGACCACCTTTACCTCCTCAGTTCTCCTTTCACCCAAACCTCAAGGGGGAAAAAAAGGGAATTTAAATTCATAGCCAAGGGAAACTACAGAGTAATGAAGAATTTTGCCCTCACCTATTATCAAAAGGCATTTATCAATAAGACTGGAAATTATTCTGATATAGAAAAGTATACTCTGTGTACAAGTAGTCAGGTAAATAAGTTCTGTTGATTTCTATGGGAAGATGGGACTAGAAAGTAGGATAATTCCTCTAGTTTACTGACAGCAGGTAACCTCATAGGAGCAGGAGATTGCAGGAAAAGTTGCTACTAAATATCTGTCTGCTAAGTGGAAAATCTTCAGCTAGAATAAACTCTGAAAGTAATCCTAAGCAGAAATTTGCTCCCAGAGTTTTTATTGTCCACTGAACTTAAGCAAATTTGTGTTTGTGTGTGTGTGATGGAAGGGCATGCATTTCTTAAGTAAAAGATAAATTACAATGTACTTATTACTTTGAAATGTCTGTAAAGTAACATGCTTAACAAAATCATGGTCACATAAGAGCCAAAAGACTTGCAGAAAACACTTTATTATTTAGAGATGCCTAGTGTCATTTTCTCAGGAATTGGGTAGTTATTTTATAACAATATTTATCTATAAAATGTAATCCTGATGGTTAGAAGTGATGTGTTTTCTCCATAAAACCAAATTCTATACTGTTATAAGATGGTAAGGCCAGAATCTGACTTACTTGTTTATATTGCTTTTATTATCAACAAGGAGAAAAAGGCATTCTCTTTGGAGATCTACATTTCAGTGCAATTAATTCACCTTCTTTCTGAGGCCTGGCATTGTTGGAATAGATTTGATGATGTTCTTTGTGAGTACATTAGATCCTTTTTACTGAACCATTTCATATACTGGCGATAGCTTCTTGAAATCAAATGTCTTAATCAAAATCTGTGTTTATTGTTAGATGGGTAGAAAACTAAAACCTCTCCCCCCTTTTTTTTTTCCTGCTAATGCATATTTTATTGTTTGTGCATCATCTAAGTGATTCTTTATTTGTTTTATTTAAGGATTTATGCAAGATGGGAAATAATATCCCCAAATTGCATCTAACAAAGGCTAGTTACTCAACTTCTATTAATATTGCATGTTCCCAAGAGATTTCTGGCACTTAGTAGAACTCTTCCTTGTGAAAAAGTGGTGGAAATGAACAAAGCTCTCTTGAGGAAACCTTGAGCCTTCCTTTGGAGTAAAAGATTTATGCTAAACTAGCTTGATCTCACAAAAAGATTTTCTCTCCTCTTCTTTACCCAGAACAGGGTTTAGAGCACACCCTGGCGAGAGGTGGTTTCAGAATTTTCTTCAAGTCAGTTTTGGAGCACACATTTGAATGTTAGTGTTTTATATGTTGCTGAGGGCTCCAAACTTTTGGCTATTGGATGTGACTACAAAAGAGAAAAACTGACTGAGGATAACAGACACATCACTAATTTACAATATCTGACATAGCTGCTTTATGCATTTAACTCCAGGTCAACAAACATAGCTTCATTTTCTTGATAAGAGATACACCTTCATCCAGATTAGAGCTAAGCACTTAAGCTCTTACTGACATGGACCTGAAGACCCAACGTATTTATGAGGAACAGTGGTCCACTCCTCCTTTTAATAAGCCCATTCAAAGTCACTTTTATTTCTTTATTCATTTTAGATCACTCTTCCTGAGGACTGCTGAGGCTCAGTGCTGTAGTGCCTCATTCTAAATACTCTGTGGTCTAAGTGGATTTTCAGTGCTTGGACACTTTGCTCCAATGAAAATCATTAGAAGCTTATTCTCATTTTCAGCTAGACATTCTCATTATTAACTACCCAGTTAGGCTTTTGAAAACTCTATTTGACATCTTACTGCATGCTTGGAAAGCTAATTTACTTAAAAATTTGCCTATTGGCCCTAATTTTCTTGATTTTTAGTCTTGAGAGAGAAATAAGCACAAAGTTCAAGAAAGATCAGATACAGTCAAAGCTTCTTCCCTGTATTAACATCCTTACTTAGTTTGGGACCTCATGCCACTCCTATTTCAGTGTTTCAGCATTATTGAAGAAATCCAGTGTAAATGAGATAAATCATATTGTGTTCCTGTCTATTGTTCTGACCTCATATCCCATTAAGTTTAATCATAGAATCATAGAATCATTTAAGTTGGAAAGGACCTTTAAGATCATCGAGTCCAACCATTAACCTAATACTGCCAAGTCCACCACTAAATCATGTCCCTAATTGCCACTTCTACATGTCTTTTAAATACCTCCAGGGCTGGTGACTTAACCACTTCCCTGGGCAGCCTGTTCCAATGTCTGACAACCCTTTCAGTGAAGAAATTTTTCCTCTTATCCAACCTAAACCTCCCCTGACACAACTTGAGGCCATTTCCTCTTGTCCTATCACTTGTTACTTGGGAGTAGAGACTAACACCCACCTCACTACAACCCCCTTTCATGTAGTTGTAGAGAGCAATAAGGTCTCCCCTCAGCCTCTTTTTCTCCAGGCTAAACAACCCCAGTGCCCTCAGCCGCTCCTCGTGAGACTTGTGCTCTAGACCCTTCACCAACTTGGTTGCCCTTCTCTGGACATGCTCCAGCACCTCAATGTCGTTCCTGTAGTGAGGGGCCCAAAACTGAACACAGTACTCGAGGTGCGGCCTCACCAGTGCCCAGTACAGGGGGACAATCACTCCCCCAGTCCTGCTGGCCACACTGTTTCTCATACAAGCTGTGGAATGATTACTGGAGGTGACTTATTGATATGTCCCCCTATTAAGGGGACATAAACCTCCAGGGTGGAATGTGGTGGATATATACAAAATCTGTTCCATAATAATTGCCTAAGCATCATAACCTGCAACCTTAGATGTCAGCAACACCAGGGGTGTGGGAGCAGTTCGGAACACCTGGCATTTGTTTTCAAGAGTGACCATTAGAATTTGTTGTGCTATATGTTTGCCAAGCCTTGAAGAACTAGTTTTACAAGGTCAGGTTGGAGGATGGCCTTGCGTAGGCCTGGGAAGATGTGGCTGAAGACAGTCACGAGTATGTGTATGGAATGTTTTTATCTTTAACTGTTCTGAGGACTGGCAAACATCCCAGCTGAGCCAGATATGCACTCCTGTGTTAGTAGTATTGGCTGTATGCTGTTCTTTCTAGATCTTTGTTGAAACATACATAAGTTGGATTCTTTTGTGAAATATTGGGAATCTTGCACAGAGAGCTTGAGCGCTTAATTCAGTAGCCGCAAGGGGAGCTTGGTATGCTGAGTCTAAGACAAACAACACAGAGGGTGGAGCGGAGTGGAAACACCATGGCCAGGCTCTGTGATATCGCCACAGGGATGGGGAACTGGAACTAGTGGAACAAGAATGGAAGGTCCCTGCTTTGAGTCCACTGAATGGAGTTCTTTTAATGCTATTGCCTTACTTCTGATTTCTATCATAAGTGCACAGTTCTAGAGTAGTGACTTGCTAAATCATGTCCTCTGGGTGAACTTTGCTCATTATAATCTCATTATAATACCAAAACACATCTCCATCCCAAAAGCTACCTACCTCCAAGGTGTGATAACCCTTCACTGAGCATGCAGTCTGAATTTTCTCTAACACACACCTTTAAAAGTAAAGTGAGGACGTTTCATACCAATCATAATAAAGGTATGTATGACTACAGTCACTCAAGCTCCACCTAAAAGAAGAAAATAGTATAAAAGGGTTTAAGAGACGAGGAATGTTAGAGAAGATATGATCATAGACAAGTTGGGAGGACATTGCTGACTTCTGGGATCAGTCAATGTGCTGAACCTCTCTTCCCCCCATAGGGATGCCTATTGGGTGACATTCCAACACAGCTATATTGAGTGCTTCCCCAGCAAACTTAGAAATCTCTATAGGGTTTTTCCATAATTTAGAGCATTTGTAGTCAACTGTATTATTCATATTCTTGGTACTTGCACATGCTCTGCAGACAGTGTATTTTTCACCACCAGTCCAAAAGAACTTGTACTCCTGAACTTAATGAACTGTACTGTTCATTAAAATCTAACCGTGTTAGTTCATTTAACGTGACCAAAATTCTTAAGTCTGGCTGTGCTAATTTGTTGAACGCGACTAGGTTGAAAGTATATTATATGATTTGTGCATCTGTAATTATGGTAGTTCGATGTATACTGAATGCAACTGGACTTATAGTGTTAAATTGGGCATCACTCAGAATCTAAGCCTAGACACACCCAGCCCCTCTGATACCTGAGAATAAGCTGGAAAGCAAGGGGGTTTATTTTCAGCCAAACTTCTTTACCTTCTAATGCAGCCCAAGCCAGGATGCTATTGGCCTTCTTGGCCACCTGGGCACACTGCCGGCTCATATTCAGCCGGCTGTCAACCAGCACCCCCAGGTTCTTTTCCACCAGGCAGCTTTCCAGCCACTCTTCCCCAAGCCTGTAGCATTGCATGGGGTTGTTGTGAGCCAAGAGCAGGACCTGGCACTGAGCCTTGTTGAACCTCATACAGTTGGCCTCGGCCCATCAATCCAGCCTGACCAGATCCCTCTGTAGACCCTTCCTACCCTCGAGCAGATCAACAGTCCTGCCCAACTTGCCGTCATCTGCGACCTTACTGAGGGTGCACTTGATCCTCTTGTCCAGATCATTGATAAAGATATTAAACAGAACTGGCCCCAGTACTGAGCCCTGAGAAACACCACTTGTGACTGGCAACCAACCGGATTTCACTCCATTCACCACCACTCTTTGGGCCCAGCCATCCAACCAGTTTTTCACCCAGCAAAGATTACATCTTCCAAACCATAAGCAGCCAGTTTCTCCAGGAGAATGCTGTGGGAAATGGTGTCAAAGGCTTTACTGAAGTCTAGGTAAACAAAATCTACAACGTTTCCCTCATTCACTGAGTCACCTTGTCATAGAAGGAGATTGGGTTAGTCAAGTAGGAACTGCCTTTCATCAGCCCATGCTGACTGGATGTGATCATGTTGTTGTCCTCTACATACCACGTGACAGCACTCAGTATGATCTGTTCCATAACTTTCCCTGGCACCGAGGTCAGACTGACAGGCCTGTAGTTCCCCAGATCCTTCTTCTGGCCCTTCCTGTAGATGGGCATCATATTTGCTAGCCTCCAGCCAACTGGGACCTCCCAGGTTAGCCAGGACTGTTGATAGGTGATTGAAAGTGGCTTGGTGAGCACCTCCGCCTGCTCCCTCAGTACCCTTGGTGGATCCCATTCAGCCCCATAGACCTGTGTGTGTAAGTGGTGTAGCAGGTCGCTAATCATTTCCCTTTGAATTATGGGGGCTTCATTCTGCTCCCCATCCCTGTCTTTCAGCTCAGGAGGCTGGATACCCAGAGGACAACTGGTCTTATCGTTAAAGACTGAGGCAAAGAAGGCATTAAGTACCTCAGCCTTTTCCTCATCCTTTGTCACTATGTTTCCCCCCACATCCAATAAAGGATGGAGAATGTCCTTAGCCCTCCTTTTGTTGTTAATGTATTTATAGAAATATTTTTTATTGTCTTTTATGGCAGTAGCCAGATTAAGTTCTAGTTCAGCTTTGGCCCTCCTAATTTTCTCCCTGCATAACCTCACAACATCCTTATAGTCCTCCTGAGTTCCCTGCCCCTTCTTCCAAAGGTCATAAACTCTCTGGTTTTTTACTGAGTTCCAGCCAAAGCTCTCTGTTCAGCCAGGCTTGTCTTCTTCCCTGCCAGCTCATCTTTTGGCACATGGGGATGGCCTTCTCCTGTGCCTTTAAGATTTCCTTCTTGAAAAAAGTCCAGCCTTTCTACACTCCTTTCCCCTTCAGGACTGCCTCCCAAGGGACTCTGTCAACCAGGTTCCTAACCAGGCCAAAGTCTGATCTCCAGCAGCCCAAGGTAGCAGTTCTGCTGACCCCCCTTCTTGCTTCTCTGAGAACTGAAAACTCTTGTCATTTTGTGATCGCTATGCCCAAGACAGCCTCCAACCATCACATCACCCACAAGTCCTTCTGTGTTTGCAAACAACAGGTCCAGCAGGGTGCCTTCCCTAGTTGGCTCCCTCACCAGCTGTGTCAGGAAGTTATCTATCTTCCACACACTCCAGGAACCTCCTGGACTGTTTCCTCTCTGCTGCATTGTATTTGCAGCAGACACCTGGTAAGTTGAAGTCCTCCAGGAGAACAAGGGCTAGCAATTGTGAGACTTCTTCCAGCTGCTTATAGAATATTTTGTCTGCCTCCATCCTGGTTGGGTGGTCTGTAACAGACTCCTACCATGATATCTGCCTTGTTGGCCTTCCCCCTGATTGTTACCTGTAAACACTCAACACTATCATCACCGTATCGTCACTATGATATATAGTATTTACTAATAACATTCTTCTTTGCATAAAAAAAACCCTTTTTCATAATGTTTTCAAGGGTATTAAATCATATCTGTGTCATTTCAGCTGAGAATTACAGGCAGTTGCTGGACTGAAGTGGAGTCTCAAAATGTGGCAGAGGGGAGATTTAATCCTCCAGTAACTTACATGAAGTTCTCTCTGTCAGTACAAACCTTACATCATATCACAAGGAAAAAAAAAAGACAAACTACCTTTCAGGTTTGCTCAACAACAATATTTCACTTAGATACTTACAAAACTTCCAGAAACAGAGCCTAGGTAATAAATAAAAGACAGTACAGTTTGCCAGACCCAAAATAATGAAAAGCCAGTTTATTGACAACCCATCAGGTGGATTTCCTATATGGGTTTTCTCCCTGGAAACTTCTCTACCTACCTCTATCTTTAATTCAGGCTCAACAGTGATGGACATTTTGTTTCCAACCTGAGGTATTATAGAGAATGTGGGCAAGTCCCTGGTAGATGTTCAACAGAGAAGTTCTTTCTTAAACATTAATCTCAGTGATGGTCTCTCTGATGATACCTTTCCTTGCATACCTCCTTCATTTTTTTCCCTCTACTAAAACCAGCTGGACTAACAAAAAAAAAAAGCTTTTAAAAAATTCATTGAACTAGCAAGTTCAAAATATCACCTACAAGTATGCTCAAAACTCATAACCAAGCAGAACAAAAAAACCAAAATCCTGCTGTTTGCGAACTACAGCTCCTTTCCGTTATTTGCATTACTGAAGTCTCTTGTGAGCAAGGAACCTCAGCACTGTAGCTCCAGATAAGGCACAAAATTAAGACCCATCCCTGGTTACACAAGGTTTACTGTATGAAGCTGGAATCCTACCAAGTTTGTAGTTGATACTTTTTCATATATAATAAAAGAAAATGTGCAGTATTGTTTGAAAGAAACTAAATAAATAATGGAAATTACTCCTCCCATTCACCAAAGGCTGGTTCTGTACTTCTTACAGAAATAAGGTAAATGAATTTTTTTAGGGTTCCTCATGGCAATCCCTCCTCACAGCCTGATTTCACTCTTTTGCTAGCTGCATAGTGTGCAAAAATTTTAAAAATTGTTACCTAATTAGCTGATATATTTCTGAAATTTATTCTGGTTTTATTGCACTAATTGGCAAGTCAAACAGATGGAGAAAATTTATTTTGAGACATATGTTTAATTAAAGTAACTGAGATTGTCATGGTTCATCACAAGTTGAATTTATAAGAGAAAAGACTCTTAATTCCTCTAGGACCTTTTGGAAAGAATTAGATTTGAGGTGTTGAAGCAAAACAATCTGTTCATCAAGAGAGTATATCCCAGTCTAAAAGGAGGCTGATCTGGAAAAGGCATAATTCAGAAACTCTTTTGCTCATTAGGGTGGGATTGAACCACTTTGAGAAGTTGTAGTCACCTGATGTTTTTCAGCTGTTTTTTTCATCAGCTGAAATGTGTTTTGATGTTTCTAACCTAGATTTAGTCTAGCTGAAAAAGTTAAAAAACTTTTCAGTTAACTGGAGCTTTATATGATAGTAAGTATGCATCACTCAACTCTGAATTCAACACTGTAAATTCCTGTTTAAAAATCATGAATTCACAATTTAAGGAAATTGGAAAAGCAGCCTGAGTTGCTTGGTGTACATCTGGGATGTGCAAGCTTAACTTCTTGTTTTAACCTGAAATATGAAAAACATAGAAACTTCACATTTTTTGTTTAAAATCCAAGTATTAATAATCCCCAAAGCTGTGGCTTTAGGAAAATATTATCAGGCTCACAATACAGTCATGAGAGGTGGCAGCACTGAAACTAAATGTGGGTGCTCTCAACAGAAGCCAGTCAGGAAGCATATACCTTCAAAGGCAGGCAGCATACCAGGGTGTTGCATCCTCAATACTGTTAAGAAACAAAGCAACAAAACAAATTCTGACCAGGTTTGTTTTACAAAGTTTTGGTTTTTTTCAGCAGAATTTGCTCAATTAAATACCTCAAGATTGATAAAATTAATCAAAAACATTTTAAAAACAAAAAAGTATCAGTAGTATAAATAGCTGAATTCAGAGAGGGCTTTGATTATGCCACATAGTGGACAAGAACATCAGTCTTAAACTATTCCAATGCATTTGCAATATGCAATTATGAAATACTGGTAAAAATGAAATCCTTTACAATATTACTAAACTGAAAGAGATTAACACATACACATGCAGAAGAAGGGCAAGGCTCTTGAACTGAAGTCAAGCTGAAACAACCTTTCAAAGAAAGTAGCATATGAAGCCATCTCCTATATCTTCACAAGAAGAGACTAAGAGCACAGAAACTAAATCTCCATCCTGATCTTACTGGCAGCACTCATTTAACAAGTAATCAGCAGGTTTTCTATTTCAGTGCAAAGTTTTCATTCTAGTACTTCTTTTGTTATTATTCATGGTATTGCTGTCATTTGCGACTGTAGCCTTTATAAAGCTGCATGGTAAAGAGTTTAATCAAAAAGTTCTGTGAAACCAACAGATTGTCTGGCACACAAAGTATTTACACTTCAAATGAACCATCACAAATAAGTGTTTAGTTTTAATAAAGCATTTACTAAAGGCTAGTTGCCAGCTGATAAAATTGCATGTTTTGGTGAGCTGGAAGGAAAAGTGAATGTGGACATTCTACTCTTCATCTAGGAGTAACACAGGCAATAAAAACTCACAATCTTTTTAATATATTAAAACTTTATGGATTTAATATTAGCACTTGGAAATAAATGGATAATTATTCATTGAACAGGCCTCATAGCAATGCTCACCAGGATTAAATCATACACCATTAATACAGATGTGACACAGATAGAACAGGTCCAACAGAAAATTGAAAGTTGCTAGAACATTTCAGTTTTTTCAGTGTGTTTCAGTACTAGCAGAACAAATAAATGAACTTGAAAAGTTTGGAGGTTTTTGATATGGTTTATGAAGGTTGGTCCTGATAAAGTACATAGTGACTTGAACTTTTACTGCTCTTCATTGTTCTCAGTATTTCAGACTGTCCACATCACAAAGTGCAATCTCCTACGTCAGAAAATGACATTGGTTTATAACATTTATGATGACACTGACTAATCTGCTGATTGAAGACCTATGGTTTTGCAAAGACTCTGTTTCCCCTGTTCCCACCTCATCAGTATCAAACCAGTAATCCTTTGGGTAAGAAAATAGTGGATATATTTCCAGATATTCCACATTTTTAAATATCTTAAAAAAATAGCTTATCAGGCTATTGAGTTTTTTTGTGATTGGATTTGAGCTTTTTTTTAGATTTTCCTGAGAGTACTACCTCTTGTGGTGATTAAGTTTCTCACTGCGTATCAAACCTCTCAGTATAAATGATTCTTGCTCCAGTGAACTGGTGTTCCTATAATTTTATTAGATCATGTCCAGTTATTCCACGAGGAGATGAGTCTCTGAGTAGAATCTGAAAGCTGGCTTTCCTTTATCTCTGAGATGTATAAAACCCCCAATTTACCAAAGGTAAAATACTCTATCTGTATTTATTTTTTCTTCCAGTGCCATGGAAGAATGGACAGAAATGTTTCAATTTTGTTAGTGAAATAAATAATTAGGAAAAATAATGGTCTCTTGTGACTTTATTACTGAGAATTATTAATTTCATAGTGTTATTACAGTGTGTATATAAAATAATCCTGGAATATTCAAGCAGCTTCTCACGACAGATTCTAACACCCAGAAGAAGGATTAGAGCCCCTGAAAATTTGAGTTTCCTTTCTCTTGTTCCCCTATTACCTGTTCTCTTCAGAAAATGTTTTTCCAGTAAACTGAGAGGGGGGAAAAAAAAAAAAGGAAAAAAAAGAGAAAAAAAAAAGTTGTTCTCAGTATCCCACATACACATTTTACTTTGTATTTTTGTCCCTTTCCCTCCTCTTTCTTACAGTCTTTCCTCTAGTCCACATGAAGGCAACTTGCTCTATTATGACTGATTCAAGCACACACTCCTAGGTGAGTGGTTACTGCAGACACCTGAGTATGTATTCACATGAAACAATTCTGTAAATTCTCTTACATGACAATTTTGCCACCAGAAGATTTACAAATTAGAAATCATGTCAGTGCCCTGACTTAAGCTGGAAGGTTACTATATATCATGCCAAACTTTTTCATTCAAGCTGGGCATTCATTCTTCATCATTAACTTCACCATTTGTAGGTTCTTGAAACCTTCATTCCTTGCTGAGAAAAGAGAAAGAATAAGATGGGTAACATCCTTCTTGCAGGAAGATGAAATTGCATGAGTAGCTTGATGTTCATATAATTTAATATTGTTTGGAGATCTGGTAAAATTTATGAACTCATGCAAAATGTGATTGATATAACACAGTAAATGAGGTTGCAAAAGTTCTGCAGATGCCAATCTTCCCTAGATCATAGCAAGTCATACTGCACAGGATGTTACACTGTATATGATTAACCAAAGATGCACAACAGCCACACAGAAGTGTGAGTTCAGACTTGTGATAAGGGATTGTTTTGTGACAGTGGCTGGGGTGTTGACGAAAGAAGACTGCTGAAATATTCCTGTATAAGCCTTCAGCTTGAACCTCTCTCACCCACTCTCCCGAGAGATGCAGTGCTCTCCTCAGCAGGATTGTTATGTGCCCCTGCACTTGCCCAGGGCATATTGCCCATTGGTTGGAATATTGGTGTATCACCAGCTGCCCTAACAGCTTGTCAAAAGAGTTTGCCCTTTCTTCAAGCATGACAAGGGGCTTATACTATATACTTGTCAAAGCTGCTGTGTGGCCACATGGCACGAAGGACGGAATGGCAGCACTGCTTTCAGCAGGGATGCTCAGCCTCCCATTCAGACAGCACTGGGTGCAGGTGATGCACAACTTGTAGAAGCAGGGTTTTGGGTAGGACATGCTTTGGACTTTCTCCAGCAAAATGGGTCACCAGGAATCTGAAGTTACTTCTGTGAACCCAGCAACAGATCTATGGCTTGTCCTAGCTCTCGATAAATATCCACCTTTGCGTTTAAATTTTTCATCTAGGAATGCTGTACCTAATGAAAAAAGGAGAAGAGGCCAATTTAAAGGATACAGTTCTGTGGAGGACATGTACCTGATTCAGACCTTCCTGCCTAGAGTCATGGGATAACACTGCATGCCTTATCATTGCAACAGTACTCCAAATATCTATCAGTTTGGAGTTACCAGCTTTCAGTTCTCCCAAATGATGGTAATTTTTTAGCTAGTTACTTTGTATATTTACTCATGTCGTAATTTACTTCATTATAGATCCTTTTGGTTTCTATATAGTTCAGATTCTTCAGTGATAATATCAATGGGATTTTCAGAAGTGCTTGCAAAGTTTTCTTCTTTTGTTCTACCACAAAGATGGTAGAATTAGTCCTGTAATAGGTTTATTTGCAGAGCATGGATAGCTGAAATCAGTTGGTCCTCCTGGGACTAGTGGACATTCACACCTAAATGGCTGAAATTTTTGCAAGTGTTAAACCTAAATTCATTTCTTTTAAGGGCTTTCTGAAAACCAAGCCCTGTAAAACTCCTTGGTTTGGGAATTTACACATCAAGGCACTCTAAATTGTTAGTTCTTCTAAAAATCTTAGCCTCTTGCTAAATAAAGAAAATCAGGAATTTCAAGGATGGAAAAAGGAAAAAGAGAGGAAAGTCTATATTACTAGAGTTTTATCTCTTAAGCTTCCTGGGTATTTAGATTTAAAGCAGAACAAATACAACACCCCCCAAACAAACAAAGGCTAAGAAACAAAAGAACCCGTGTATTTTGAATAATCTTCATTCCTTTTTCTTCCAAGCAAAGAGGCAGGAAAAAAGTTCTTAGGGCTTTTTTCAGGGGTCTTATAATCTTTTTCACATATTAAAGTAGTCTTTTTACCAGCTAACTAACCTTGTCTCTTACAAACTATGAAATCACTGGATGTGCTGATTAAAAAAGTACTGTTGCTCTGATTCAAACATTGAGAAAACAGAGGTCACATATGGCCATCTGCAAGAAACTACATTAAACAGTCGATGACTAAAACCCCCACATATTTTTCCATCTGTATTCCGTTCAGCATCCAGTCCCTATCATTTATTCCCTTTCATTTCATTTCTCCCCTGCTGGTTGTTTTTGCTATAAAGCTGCCTTTTTGCATTATGTCTTCAGCTCCTGTTTCTACAATTAGTAGCCACTGCTAATTCCTCTCAGCTGCAGGTCATTTTGCTACCACCCCTTGAAGGGAGCTATCTAGGACGTCTCTTTCAGTCAGAGTGCTCAGTAATTCCTCCTACATTCATACTTTAGCACTTGCTTCTTAACTACTAAAAGATAATATACATTTCCCAATGAAAAAGTTGTATTTCCAAACTTCTTTCTTGCCTTCCAATTGTGACTTGTTCCTCAGTAACTGGAAAGCCAAACTGACCAGTAAACAGCACATAAATACTTCAAACATGCAAGTCTAGTCACAAGAAGACTGGAGAAATAATAAGACAAAGCTTTCTGTCAGTGTATATAGAACTAATAACATCAGTATCTGTGCTATAGTTTCCATCAGCTCCTGGCTGAGGTTAGACTTCACTGGGCTAGATGGTGAGTAGACATGAGACACAGGCCCTGTCTGTAAAACAGACAAAGGAAAAGTCATAGTAAAAATCTGATTGGTTCTTCTACAAATTGATTTCTAATTTCCAGACTATAAAGAACACAGCATTTAACAAAAGCAGCAACAGAAACTCTACCTATTAAAAGACCCACAATGCACAAAATCATGACAGGAAGAAAGTTTTTATTTCTCAGTAATTATTTGAGGGAAAATCTATGTTAAGATTTTCCTCTCAAGGAAATAAAAGTACTCATTCTTCTGAAACAAATTCACTCCTAGACTCCCATTGGAAAGAAAAAAAATCCAAGTATGTGTAACTTAATGCATTTAATGCATTATTAATAATTTAATCCATTATTTTGCTAAGGACATTCCAGTAAACCTAGGTAGAATATGTTAAAGCTTATGCACCATAAATCAGTATATAATTAATTGGTTTTGGTGGCGAGGGCAAGACATTTTCAAATGCAGAAAATCTACCCTTAATCAAAGATGGCAAGGTGCTGTAATTAACACATCTTCGTTGTAAGGGGTAATTCCACAGGTTTTAAGGCTTAAATTTAATGACTCTATAAGCGGGACTTCCTGGCAATTTCATGATCCTTTGTTCTGGTCACACTAAGAATAAGAATGTATTCCATAAAACCATAAGGGTTTGGGGTTAGACCTTTTTCAGTACTGGGTGTTGGGCTTGGGAGGTTCAGCCAAAAAACACACTGTGAAATTAAACATGGAGGAAGTATAATTGTAAATAAAAAATGAAATTTAAATTAAAAAAATCTCTCACTTCACCTCTTATACCAACTCTACAAATGTTCTGAAAGTTTTCTGAATCCTTAGGATTAGGATCCATTCATGATGGTTGACAATTAAAAGAATTACTTTGAAATTTTATGTATTTTAGTGTTTAGATCAGTTTAAATACTTATGGTGAATCCCACTTTCATGATATAACTTAAGACTGTTCACTTTTCTTAAAGATTTTAAAGATGATCGAGAACTAAATGTCACCAAGGATTACTGAATGTAAAAGTCTGAAATGCATACTCCTAATATTTCCTAGTCTATGGTAATAACTTAGAGAAGTAAAATAAATGACAAATTTTGTTAAAAGATCATTCAGCGTTCAGACACTAGTTTTGGGGTAGACTTGCTGTGCTTTCCACAGGTAAAAGCATTTAGACAGATTAAATCTGGCATACCCTCAAAAGAGCCCAGTCTTAACTATGTATTCAATATTCATGCCACCCCAATAAAACAGCATAACAATTGGTAATCATTTTATCATATGGTAAACCTGAGTTTCTTTCCTTCTCGCCATTACTCTGCTCTGGGGTTGTTTTATTTTCCAGTGCACATCTCCTTCTCCTCCCTTGCCCAAGCCACGTGCCCTATTCTGGACTAACAGATATGCTGGTGTCTGTTTGCCACAGACAAAAAAAACAGTTTTATTACCTGTACTGCCAGACTGTACAGCTTTTGACAGTCACCTTTCCCAGCCCATGCCTCGTTCAGCCCTTTGGGGACTGCAGGACAGGGGAAGAAAACGATGTGGTTAGTTTTGGTCAGAGAGTGGGGCTAGCTTATGCTTTGCACACCTAGACATGACCTCCTGCCCAGCTTCAGGAGTAAAAAGAAAGTATGCGGTTTTCAAGATTCATATGAAGAAAATGGCTGAGTTTTTTATTTACAGCATTGATCCTGCTGTAAATACAAAATGCAGCTCTATATTCCCCATTTTGTTTTGATAGGATGGAAGGCACCTGGATTAAAGGCAGGAGGTGAAATGAATGACTTGCTCTTGGGCTTCTTTCTCAGTCTACAACTCATCAGCTAGGACTCCTTCAAACCATTTGCCAAAAAAAAAACCACCAACAAAAAGCTCAAAATACTTTTCTCACAGAACTCACAGAATGGAAAATTGCCCCTAAGCTGCTTTTATGTCTGGGCTGACACAGAGTTTCCCAGAGACAGCAGCCTGCTGGGAGCTCCCACAAGAGCTGCTCACTAACATGAGCACAGTTGGGGAAGCACCTACCCCATGATTGGATATTTTTCTTACCAACACAGCTAACAGAGGAGGCTTCCCAAAATGCAGAGGCAGGCTGCCATGGTGTCCAAATAAGAAGTCCTCCCCCACAAATTCCAGAGGAAGCACTATTATGGACATTGCTGTCCTGCTGCCTGCAAGTATTACCAGATGGTTTCAGATAGGCATAGCTCTTCCTCTGGCCTGTAAATTTTTTCCTCTCTTCCCCCACCAGCCAGGTCTGGCATGAGCTTGATCATTATCATAATTTCTTTTTACACTCTTTCTTCTCCAGGTAATACGAAGGAGACCTACAGCCTTAGTCCCATCAGCAAAAAAGGATTTATTCTACTCAACAGAAATAGAACTTCTTAGCACAAATTTAAGTAATGTATAGATACCCCTTAGTCTTCAGATACATAGTACTACTATATATTCTAGTTTGAATTATTTGCTCCCTCAGAGATTGCATTTTTGAAGGAAGAGTATAAAAGGCAGCTTTTGCCTGCCTTCAAGATATGAAAAAAAAAGAAGTTGGCTTGCATTTCTTTTTTTTCTTTGAAATAACAACATCAACAACAAAAAGAACAACAAAAAGCACTCATACGAAGTCCCCTACCCCACAGTAGCTGAACCCTTCCACCACCATACAGAACAAAACAGTCCTCTCAGCTGTGACAAAAGGTGTCACCTCCCAGAGACAACTCTTGTCTGGGATAGTTTAAGCTGAAGGAGGCTCCTGAGCAAGAAATTTAGGATACCAAGAGGCTCATCATGTAAAGTGTTTTGTAGTCCTAAAGGCACAGCTGCTGTGGTGCCTTCTGGAGGAAGGAACATATCGGCAGTGACAATTAGTAACAGCTTTGTTTACGATGCGCTCGCAGCACAGGGAGGACTTTTATCAGGTTCTCAGCACAAGTTTTATCTGTATCTGAAGGCTCCAGTGCTCTCATGCCATCAAGAAAATGATAATAGTTCTACATACATATGTTTTCAGTGTAATTAGAATAAATCCTCTTTATATTTTAGCCATTTATGCCACATTAAAAGGAGTCATTTAAAAAGGAAAGAAAATATGCAAGGTGGAGTATGAACTGCAGCTCCTCCTGCCTACCTGCCTCTCCTGAGCAAACAAGGCATGGTATGCTCTACTTCCTTCCGTGCACAGACCACTGCCATATTTTGATTGTAAACGTGGCTATGGTAGGGCAAAAGATACTGTGCATGGATCCCACAAGCATGTCTCAACCCAGTTCTTCAGAAGAGCAGGAAAACCACCCCAGACTATTTCAAGGGGCAAATGCAGCCAGCCATTGCTGAACAGAGAGAAGTTAGCAGTCCCCTGGGTCAGTTAATTCATTGGCCTGCATTGCAACCTCCAGCAAATTTTATTCCCTTCTCCCCCACCCACCCCACTCCCCCAAGGGAGGGAGCTGATGGTCCCACAGGAAGTAATAACTCAATAGAAGTGATAAACTAAGTTTCATCCAAGAAAATTTCAGCAGGAAATGAATGGGAGTTTTCAAAAAACCCTGATGGTCATTTGAGGATAGGATAAGCATTCTACCCCACTGATACTATTTTTTTTTTTTTTTTTTAGGAAAACTGTAGGAAATCCTATACTCCACATCCTGATTTCAACTCCGCTATTTTTTTCTTCTTTTCAAGGTGCAAAATTAACTGAAGTGATTTTTTTACAGCTATTTATAATGAGAGGAAAAAAAAAAAGAACAGGGTGGGGGGAAGGTCCTTCTTAAAACAGTTTTGCTTCTTTCATATGAGATTTTTATCACAATATTGTTAAAAGAAAAAAATATTCATAATATTCCTTTCTCATCATTATGTTCCTGCACTCCAGCACAGAAAACTGGTAATACTCTGTTACTTTGGCAGTGAACCTTCATCTCTGAAAGGTGGAAAACAAAATTCCTCAAATCTTAGCCTATAATGATTGCAATTAATTAGCTATTCAACTGAAGTCTATAGACAGATTAGTTTTAAATAGCTGAGCACCAGAAGGAGCAATATATGACAGCTGCAGCAGCTGGGAAGTAAAGGCTTGACTATAAATTGGAAAGGTATTGAATTTTCTTTCCCTTTGTCAAAACAGGACAAAACTTCCGCTTTAGAGACAGGCCCACAGCTGATCGAGCAGCAACAAGAGTATGGGGCTGCATGAGAGAGTGGCGATGGCCTTCCCTGATTCACAAGAAGGAGCTGTTCATGCCATGGATGTCAACATGTAGCCAACAAGCAAACAGAGCAAGAACCTAAAAACACAGCGTACAGTCAGGCTGCCACGGAAGCATAGTTCAGAGTAACTATACTGTCTAATCGCTCTGCAAAGCAAAAGGCCTCTAGGCAGCACTATGGAGAGAAGAAAATTAAAGTAGAGCTGAAAGTTAGTTTCTTTAAATGTCAAGTTTATACAGCATCTGTCAAAAGCTCTAAATAATATATCGGTAGTACATCCTGCCCACTTCAGTAGCTTATGCTACACAACAGGACTTAGTTCTACTTTCCCATCAGTTAAAGAAGGCTCTCCTTCCTCCCATATAGGGGCAGGAATTAGTCTGTAGCAAGGTCACCACTTACCACATATTTGGCTGTGTTTGCTAAGAAATTTTTTACAGTTTAATTAAAAAATCTTAACCTCTAGGTGAAGCAGAGAGAGTATGCCCACATATAACTTTTAAAAGCTGCCCCTGGTAAAGGAACACAATCCCCTCCAACGCTGTCATTAATGCTTGGAAGATGCTAATATAGGTCATATTAAAAAGTAACCCAAATTTTAATTCCACTCTCTTCTAAATGGCCAAATTTATCTAGATACACTTCCAGTTGAAAGGCAGGCTGGTCATCAACATAGCACAGTGATTGCTTTTTGAAGGTACCTGTTTGCTGCTGCTGCTGTTCGTCTTTTCATAAATTAATGTGCAGAAAACAGCATTTGAGATTCTCCAGAATACTGCTGGAAGAATGCTTACTCTTCTCATTTCATGCATACTTATGCAGAGGATCTCCTGCTATGCTATAATTTTACCAGTCAGATGTAAGTAAACAGAACAGAGAGGAAGATCTGCCCAAAATCAGATAAAGCACATAAAACCAAACTGGGTGAGTTCAGGTGTCTGGGAAGTCTGCTTCAGAGAATTGCGGATCTTCAGGATGTACCAACTTCTCTATATGACAGTGATGGGTAGTGCTTGTTGCACTCTACAGCCTCATTACACTTAAAATAATTTCTCTTCTTGTACTCTGAAATTTTTAACTCCTTTGGGAAACAGCCATCAAATTGTGCTGATAGGTACAGAGTCAAAAAAAACCAGAGTGCATAGTATTTGTCACACATATTCTGTATATAAGCAATTTCTCTAAAATCAGCATGCATTACATTTGAGTTATATCTTATTTATTTACTAGGATTATAATAAAGTCTCTCGTGATGTCTAGCTTAGAAAATTGATTTAGTAAGTTATTATGCTTGCTAATTACTTAACTAAGCTAAATTGCTTATTATCTCAGGATAGAGGATTGTTAAGTGACCAGGGCAGTAACTTGGGACCTCAAACCTAAATTCAGATCCCAACCCACAATGACCTCAGCTAATCTGACGAACCTCAGTACATCATTTGTGAAAATGCAGCTTACTACCTGCAGGGCTCATTACTGTACCTTCTAGAGAATATTTTTGTACAGAACTTTAACATTATGGGAAATTCAGTTGTAGAAGTTAAAAGAGCAGAAGATGTAGAAACTTTTAATATGAATCTTTCTATATTCAACACACTTTGACTTTAATTCAGCCTACACTAAGTATTGATACATATTCAAGGAAAGGAGACTTATCTGTGTTTATATATGTGTGTGTTTCTTCATACACACCGCTTTCTGGAGGTAGTTTCTTGGCAGTGACGAGAGTAAGGTGGGAATTGTGAGGGCAACCACAGGCACTGGCCTCCTGGCAAGAAGTAGAGGAAAATTGAACTAAACAAACCTGTCTGATACTCTGTCAGCTAATCCTTTCCACTTCCAAACAATGAATTGAACAGCTAAACATCTCATACTATAGCAATAGGAAATAGCAAAAACTGCAAGAGAATAAACATGTACAATAACTAATTACTGCTTTCTCAAGTCTGAAATAAAGCTTTTCCATGTTACCCTCAGACTTCCTGAGGACCATGCAAAGGTTCTTGGTAGCTTCCTACTTCTGTAACAAGATGCACAGTTATGATTTACTGTGTCCCAAGGCTCAGTTACACATCTTGCAAGTAGAAAGCTCTCATCTAAGCTGAAGATGGGCCAACCTGCCCATCATCTGCTCCTGTTGGCCACTCTCACCAAGCTCCACCTCCCACCTCCCCAGGCACATTGCTCTGCCAAGTGCCCCAGCCAGGTCTCTACTGAGAGCACTTATATTTCCCAATTTGTTTGCTCTTTAGGAAGAATGCCTACAACATACACAACCTACATACAACCTTTTTTTTATCTTGTTGGAAATCAATACACCCACTATTGCAAGCTACTGATTAGAATGAGGTCACCCTTGCCCCATGTGAAACTGGGGAGCCAGTTTCACATACTAAAGATGTGTGAAAGTAATACACACAAATATGATTGATGTAGAAACTAACTATGTTTGAGTCATAAGACTCTCATTGTCTTTTTATGAGATGCTAACAGAGAGCTCTTCTCCTTTTGGGCTCTTTTTTCCTCTTTTAAGTTTCGGACACCACCTAGCATACATACCACATATAACATGTAGAGTGAGCAAATATAAAACAAGACTACTAAAGTACAATTCAATTTCCTCAAAAGAATGCAATGAAATGTAGTTCTATTAGAGTTTCCACTGGAAAGTGCTATCAGTCATTTGTAGCCTTCTTTATAAGCATATCTATGTATGAAGCTTTACTCAAAGTACCATGACAGTTAGAGGTGTGATCTTCATTTTGTGGATAATTTTAACTGTAAAAGATCTCCTCCAAACCAAATTGCCTCAGTGGTAGGGTGCTTCCCCAGCCTCAACCCACTGTAACTGCTGCAGAGTTCTGGAAGGCTGTGAAATGTAAAAAAAGGCTATTGTGAGACACTCGAAGCAGCAGAACATTTTCTGTATTACTTGAATAGCTTAACTTAAAGTAAGTGAACTAGTCAGTGGAGTTGCACTGAAGTAAAAGTAGGTAGTGTATAGAAATGGATAGACCACTGGAATGGGATGCCAAACAGCCACTTTCTATTCTGAGCTACTCCACTGGCCTGCTAGATATCCTTACATGTATTATCTAGCCTTCCACAGCCTCCTCCTACTTTTTCTATGTGTAGTTTTAACAGTAGAAAGGAAAATATTTTTCTGTTAGAATCTCACAGTCATAGTACCTGAAACTGAGGAAAACTTCAAGTTATTTAGATATTTTCTATGCAATTCTCCCAGCCTGATTCTTGTGGAAGACGACTCCATTTGGAAAAGAATAATAATTACATGTTTTCAAGTAGCTACTAATAGCAATATACAAGATGGCTTCCATTGGTTTTATTAGTTGTTAGTCCAGGATATCAGTTCATTCACAAATGATTTAAAATTCATTCAAGCCTATAATATTATTTATGCATTGCTTTTTGCAGTTTATTTTTTATAATTAAAGGATAAAATGTGAGAATCATTTTGCCCAAGGCCTCTTAGATCAGATATTTCAGAAAAACATCTAGGCCACATTACCTTGCTTCATTTATATGATGGTGAATGTGTTAATTAGCTCTTCTGTTCTGAAGGGACACTTGATTACTTTATTCATTACCAACAATATCTAAAGATAATCATATTTTTGTAAGATTAAGATTATGGAGGATAATTATCATGTAAAATAACCCACTTGAAAAACTGGTTTGAGCACTTTATTTGGCAAAGGGTGTAAACTACTGGAGAAGCTAGATGGAGCATAAAAAAAAAAACATTTTAAGCACTGAAAAATAAAGGTTCTAATTTTTATTTACAGTATATTTTTGGGTTTTTGCCTAACACAGAAAAGGTGAAATGCAATTTGAAAGCTATTTATGGATGAAAACCAGCCCCTTGCACGCATACATACTTACAATTTTTTCCTACAGAAATTCAGAATATGCAGTTACAAAACTATTTTGTTTTAACTTAATTGATTTTAGGAGTACAAGACCCAACAGAGAGACTGTGACCCCGCACAGTGGTCAGTAGCAGATATATGATAGAGACATATCTTCCTCCCTCCTACGTAACACCTTGATTTCTTAAACGGTGCTGATTCAAGAAATACAAGGGCATGTGTAACTAACTACCTGTGGTGGGCCAAGCTTGGCTAATGGCTGAACTCCCGCCCAGCTAGTCACTCACTCCCCATGCTCAGCAGGATACAGGGAGAAAATAGGAAGAAACAGGAATGATAAAGCTCATGCATCAAGATAAAGAAAGGGAGATTTCTTACCTGTTACTGTCGTGGGCAAAGCAGACTCACCTTGGGGAGCATCAATTTAATTTGCTGCCAAATAAAACAGATTTGGGTAGTGAGAAACAAAGACAAACATTAAACAACGTCTCCTTTCCCCTTTCCCAGGCTCAGGTTCACCCCTTCCCTCCAGACTCCTCTCCCCTGTGAGAGGGACACAGGGCAGCCCCTGCCATTTATAGACTACCATCTATAAAAGGTGGTACCTGCTACCTACTCCAGGCTGGATAGTTCTCACCTACTTAACCGCTCTATACTTTTGATCATGATTGTTGCCATTCCCTTAATCTTTTTCTGTTATAACATAGCCTCTTTCAGGTGGGAGAGACTAGAGTGGCTCAAAGTATTTGAGGTCTGGGCATATGGTAGATTTAAATAGCAGCATGATTTCATTCTCTCTCTCATTATAACTTCTAATCGATTCACTTTTTTTGGTGGTTTCTGAGTACAGTCATTTTGTGTCAGCAGCTGTCATGCCTACAAAATCTCATTCTTTAGCAATAACAGCCCATTGCTCTGTAGGTGACATTAGGATTGTTCTTTTCACATTTGCATCGCTTTACTTTTGTCTACACTGAATTTTAGCTGACAAGTTTTTTCCTGCAACTACTTCATGCAACTCATTGCAGATGGTCTTTATTGACACTGTCAGCAAAACATTGAAAGAATATCCATGATCGTGTTGACTAGCAAAGACTGGGCACAAATTTCAGTTCTTACTATCAGCCATGATACAGTCAAGCTGCAAAGTCAGAGACAGTAATGGTTTTTTATTATTCCATTGTCTTTACATCTCTTTGTGGGAGAATATACAAAAAGCCTTCTCCACACAAATGAAGCTCATGGGAGCCACTGACAACTATATGAGCTTGAACATGAGAACATTGTTTTGAGGCCTGTCTAATGCAAAACCATTCCCTAAATGCAGTGCAAAGGTCGTACAATGTGAGCAAAAGATGAATTTCATTTTTAGAAATATTAGATTTACACATCTTCCTGGGTGGGACAATCATGACTACACAGCATACAGTAACGCCTTACTAAAAGGCCATCAGCATCCACAACTTCTAGCACTACATCACACCATCTTCCAGTTTATCATTAAACTTCCCTCACTAAGGTCAAAATAATTTTTTCCTCTTTTTTTCTTTTTAGAATTCTACCTTCACATTTTGCTCTCCTCTGTTCTGCCCTCATGCAATCATAAGACACAATCACTTACATGCATAAAAGGCTGTTAATAGAGCTTCCATTTCTTATACAGCATCATTTTTGTTAGTGTTTGGCTGGCAGGCAACACTTCACCTTTACAGCTGCATCAGGCTTTTAACTTATTAGAAGGAAAGAAAGCAATTTTACTATTTTTAGGTTTAAAGTAGAGAAACTGTGTTGGCTTTCCACACAAAGAAAAACCTAATGTAAAAACAGATGGCATAAAATTTCTGCAGACAGCTATTTTCCAAAGGCTGTTCTACAGGGCTGGATTTCTCTGGCATGCTCTGCTGGATAAAGGGTTGAATTTTAGACAGTGAAGCAGTACAACAGCATGGCACTCCAAAATCTGATTCTAAGTCAGAGACAAGCAACTTCTAATACAATCAGACTTCAACATCATGACTGTTTCCAAACTTCTACATGAAAAGTTAGCCCTGAAGTTGTTCAACAAGGGGAAGTGCAAATTCCTGCACCTGGGAAGGAACAACGACAAGCACCAGTAAATGCTGGGGGCCACTTGGCAGGAAAGCAGCTTTGCTAAAAAGGACCTGGGAGTCCTGGTAGACACCAAGCTGAACATAAGTCAGCAAGGTGCCTTTGCCACAAAGAAGGTGAATGGTATCCTGGGCTGCTTTAGGGATGTTTAGCTTAGAGAAGAGAAGGCTAAGGGAGGGTGTGATCAATGTATATACATACCTCAAAGAAGGGTGCAGGGACAACAGACCTCTTTCCAGTGGTGCACAGTGACAGGACAATAGGCAATGATGGGCACAAATGGAAACACAGAAAATTCTGTCTGAGCATTAGAAAACCCTTTTTTACTGAAAGGGTGACCAAGCACTGGAACATCCAGAGAGGATGTGTGGTCTTCATCCTTGGAGATATTCAAAAGCTATCTGGACATGGTCCTGGGCAACTGGCTCTAGGTGTCCCTGCTTGATCAGGAAGGTTGGAGCAGATGATCTCCAGAGGTCCCTTCCAACCTCAACCATTCTGTGATTCTGTGGTTCTGAGTTATCATTGGCTGGAACAGCTGGTATGAAATTTAGGGATGGGAGAAAGAAAGGAAGAAAGGAAGAAAGAAAAAGATACGTCCAGATAGCTTTTGAATATCTCCAAGGATGAAGACCCCACATCCTCTTTGGGCAACCTGTTCCAGTGCTTGGTCACCCTCACAGTAAAAAAGGGTTTCCTCATGTTCAGAAAGAAAGAGAGAAAGAAGGAAAGAAAGGAAGAAAGAAAGAAAGAGAAAGGAAGAAAGAAAGAAAGAAAAGGGAAGAAAGAAAGAAAGATAGAGAGAAGAGAGAAAGGAAGGAAGAAAGAAAAAGAAAGAGAAAGGAAGAAAGAAAGAAAGAAAGAAAGAAGGAAAGAAAGAAGGAAAGAAAGAAGGAAAGAAAGAAAGAAAGAGGTAGCTTTCCACCCAGGAAATAACTGTCTTTTATGATCAATTTATGCTCAGACACACAACTCATCTAGGCACCAGATATCAGTCAACCAGTTAGGCCAAAGATTGACACCTTGAGACCTCAGCCAAAATACAGAGATTACTGTGAAAACAGGTTCTCAAGTATGGGAGTATGGGAGAAATCCAAACTTTTTGTGCTGGACACTTGCCAAAAATATATTTGATACTGTAAAAGAAATTAAATACAAAACATTCTTCTGTACATATCCACAGAGAGAACAAATCCAAAGCAAATCAGATTGTCTTTTCTGAGTTACCTAATCCTCAATGTTAGAAAACAACCTCTGAAGGCAACATCTATCAGTCTTACAGAATATTTCACAAATTCTCTATTCACAATATTCAGTTTTCTTCCAAGGAATTACTTCAATCTACTAAAGGCTCACTGATTCTTTACAAAACATAATACATAATAGCTTGAGACGAATCACTCTCCTCATGATCTTGACAATGATGGACTCTGATCCCAGATTTCATGTCAGGCATTGTATGAGTAAAACCCAGCAGAAGTTAAAACCTATTTTAATTGCTCTCCTCATGTGGTCTAAGCTTAGAATTATTTCTGTTTCGTTAGGACTTTGATAATTCACTGAATGAGTAAAAGCAAAGTGATGGAGAGAGAAGCAAGCAAAGAAAAGAAAGTATTATGAAAGATTTCCATACACTGTCAGAAATCTTTTTAGAGCTTGCACTCAAGCTCACACAATTAGGTTTTGGATAATGCAAGGTCTAATTATTTTAGTTAGTAACTGCTGGTATTGAGCTGGCTTAAGGATATTTGTGTCTTTCTCGATTAGTCTTTTTGCTTTGAATGATTTGCTTGACCAGTTCTAATGCCAGCTGCATTATGCAAATGGAGATAATCAACACTTTGGTCCAACTGATAACATGACACTTTCTGTTTAAGGGACTGGATGTTCTTAATTAGCTTGCTGCAAGACCCATGTATCACCATTTGGAGGGTATGAAAGGAGATGGAGAAAGAAGAAAACTGAAGAATGGCAGCTTTTTATCCTCTTTTAATGAGATTTCTGCTTGAAGCTTTAGAAAACCTTTATTTCTCACGGAATCAGGGTTCCAGCATAGCATATTTCAGACAGTTGACTTAAATAAAATCTGATTCACCCCATTTCCTATAACATGAACCAGCACAGGTAGCCAGAGACAGAAGCATAGCTGTAAATCTATGATCCTGGTGCAAAATCTCCTTTAATATCCTGCCCCAGGACAGTCCTTGTTCACTGATTCAAAGAACTTGGGTAGTTACAGTTGGGTAGCCAAAGGTGGTTTGTCCTTAACTGTGAGGTACAGTTGAAGAGAAATAAAATCAATACGAGATAAAAATAATCTCCCAGCTCTTTCTGACCATGCAGACTACAGGCTTTTCTTCCTATATTATTCTTAAAATAAAAGATTGCATTTAAGACTGTCCAGTTATAGACAGAAAGAAGAACGATAGCTGAGAAAATGGCACTTGCTTCCCTCTGCCCGGTTACTGTAGCTGAGTGTTTTACACTGGGAAGTACTATTCAACTGGGAAAGGCAAAACAGGTTTCTAATGTAATCAGCATCATAGATTCAGATAAGGTCCATGTAACTCATCTCTTGGCAAAAGGAGTTTCAGTTCAACAAAGTTCACACTCTTGCAATAATGCTGCAAATCCTGCTCACGCTATAGCAGACCTAGACTTCCTCGGGCTTGTACTATCAGCCAAATCCATGAAAGAAACACTGACCTTCAACAGTTGCAAACTGTTATGCATGTAAAAGGAAGAATTGGGAAATCAGCTGAAGCAGGATTAGAATTCTGCTGCCTGACCTTTAAAAAATTAATTCTTGTTGACCCATTGACCTGTGAGAAAAGAAAAAGCTTAGATGAGGGGTTCTTCTCTTGGGGAAGGATTTTTAAGGGTGAAAATAGAGTAATTTTGGATAGTAAGAAAAGTGTTCTGCATCTGCAGAAAAAGAATGAAAAAGTCATCTGAAGGCATGTAACTCACACAACTGCCTTTGTCCGACTCTTCATAAAACTTGCACTGGGGAAGGTCAAGCTGACCCTCCACTTGCCTGCAGGCTGCACATTTACATTGAGGACTTGGGGAGTTTTTTGCTTTCTTAAATATCAACTAGCAATTTCTCTAGCCTTTGCTCAGCAGTCACATATAATCACATCTTTCTTTGTCCCACTACATAGCCGTATGTACTCAAAGAAAGAAATTGTTGCATATAAGGTGGACTACTCTTCCCTCTGCAACACAGAAATACTAAATGATAACATTGCACAGGTTTACTGTGAAGAATCACTTACAAAAGAGAGCTAGGTGCCCCTCGTCTTTCAACTGTCAGATCACTTTCGAACCTACCTACCCCAAACTATCAGGCAGACTTTGTATATGCAAACTGCACACTAGTGATACTGGAAGTGAAAAGAGAGAGCAAGATGCTCTGCAGATTATTAATTCATATAAATTCATATTAATTCATAGTTATTCTAAACAAGAACCCAAGATTAATATGCTGCAAGTCAGGAGAATAATGCCTTCTTCAAGCTTCTATTAAAGCTGTGAATGGAGCATGGATTGCAGCATTAATAAGAAAGTCTAAGTGCTTTCCTTGTGGAAACCATTCCAACTACTTTGATCTGAACAGTCAGACTTAGGCAGAGGGAAAGCAATTCAGAAAAGAAACAGTTCACCAACTCCTTTAGGTTCAGGCTTCTACTACCATGAGAGACCCCTGGACACCTCAAAGGTTTCACACAGAGTATATGAAGTGAAGTATAAGTAAAAGCAATAGTCTGGCTTTAAAAAATTTGCAGTTCACCAAGGGAAGCTCTCTATTTTTGTGGTGTGAATCAGTGCAACCTTGGAAGCAATTTTGAAGCAGCTACTCAGTACTGCACTACAGTCTGACCAAGTCAAAGACATATATCTAGTCCTACCTTTTTTTCTACTGCAGTTGTAATGACAGCACCTCAGAAACAGGCCTTACAAAATTATCTGACTGGCACCAGTTGGCCTAATAGCTGTATTTTCTGCACTTTAAAAATTTTTTTTTCCACCACATGTTTTCCTCTTAGTGAGGAAACCACAGCTATACTTAGCATTCAGCTCCACTCCTCTGATCTCTCTAGTACCTTGGGGTGAAAGGTTGTCCCGATGCATATGGTTATTTCTTTATCTTGGTGACCTCCGGAAGAAAAGCCTCACTATGCAGAACAGCATGTACCAGAACTAAAAAAAAGAAAGAGCACACAGCTTTGTCCATGCAAAGAACTTCATTCTCATGAGTGTTATACATATTCACAGAACTGAATATTGCTTGAAGTTCATTTTGAGGCAACTCAAAATGAGAGCAAAAAACACTTTGATAAATGGACTGGAAAAGGCTGTCCAGTTACACTGCCACTTTTACAAGCACAACAGCATAATTTTCTCAAGTGTCTGAGTGAGAAATAAGAACATTTCAAAGTCAAGAAAGAAAATGTCTGTCATATGATCTGCTGGGTTCTCCAGAGATCAGGGCTTAGGCATTAGGATGGACCAGAGCTAATTATATGTGTTCACCTTTGGGAGAGAAGAAAAACTCATGTGAGTCCCTTTCATTTATCCAGTTCTTTTGTTGTTTTTTGTTTGTTTGTTTTTCACTTTTCTCAAACACTTGAGACAGCGAAAGCAGCTGAAATAAAACCCCAACTTTTCTCTAAGGCATTTCACAGTACAATTTCAGGATTTCTAAATCTTGATCATTTAAAAATGAAAGTTCTCACAAAACATACAGCCAAGTCTCTGAACTCACCTCAGAACACACCTGTTTTGTAGATCTACATACTGAAGAGAAAAAAAAAAATGCTTATCAGTTTGGCCATTGTCCACTGCTATTTGCACAGCGCACTGATGGGGACAGGGTGAACACAGAGAAACAGTATTAATTTTTAACACACTCATATTTCCCATTCCTATGGTATTTAAGTTTCTCAGGTTCTCTGAATGAAAAGGATTCTCATTTTTCCAGGCTTTTGCCTAGCTGGGAAGATTCAGATGAGTCCAAGAAATAGGGGTTCCAGAAATAAGGAATGTAAGCCAGTATCTGTTTTGGATTTGGATGTGGATACACAAGGACAAGGACCAGAGCAGAAAATAGCCAAATCAGCAGTAACATTAGTATTTCCTCTTTTACTTTGTTTTAGGACAGTGTTCAAACCCAAGTTTTTTACTGTGTTTCAAACTATAGTTCCCCCTTCTGATGGAGGACTGTAAGAAAACACATGTGAAGGAAAGATCTGGGCACAAACTGAAACACAGGAGGTTCCATCTGAACATTAGGAAACAATTTTTTACTGTGAGGGTGACTGAACACTTGCACAGGTTGCTCATGGAGGATGTGGATTCTCCATCCTTGGAGATACTCAAAAGCGATCTGGACATGGTCCTAGGCAGCCTCTTGTAGTTGACTTTGCTTGAGCAGCGGATGTGGACCAGATGACTTCCAGAGGTTCCTTACAATATCAACCGTTCTGTGATTTTGTTGTTCTGTGACTGTGTGATCTGAGCTTCATAATAAATAAGTAAATAAGGTAAATATGAGCAGCACTAAAAATAGATTCCAGCACAATCCATGATTTAGGTGCTGTGAATTAAATACTAGGGGACAAAGAGAATAAAGTTCTATAAAAAATGTATTAATGAAGACCAGTTTCAATAAACTGATAGGCTGTCATTTTTTGTTTTACTAGCTACAGCTTTTGAAGTAAGTACCATTTTGTCCTAGTTGGAAAACCACATCAAATAACATGAAAAATAAATTGTGATCTTTCTAAGTGGGTTAGTTTTCTTGTAATAACACAGTCTAGAGCTAGAATTAGAAGCATCTTCCGATGAACAATAATATTATTAAAAAACTTGCAAAAACTTGCAGCACATGTAATTCAGAGAAATTATCGTAGTAGTTTAAATTTATGCTGATTAAACACAAAACAAGCTTCATACATCAAATACAGCAAAAGAGAAGTTTGCATGATTTGGCATGTTAGTGCCAAAGGAGCTGGAAAGATAGAAAAATGCCTTATAATGCAAGACATGAATTAGCTGTTCTTTCAACAATGAACAGTGAGAATTCAGAATTAGAACTTAAAATGTGATGAATTTCAGGTGCAAAATATAAACTACCATCTTCTGAAGAAAAAAACTACAAAGAAACAAAACATGCTGTGTCCTTCAATACCCCACACTGCTAACAAACGTGCTTAAAAAACAAGAAGTTTGAACCAGACTATTTCAAGTCATGATATATTTTCATTCTGAGATTCTTAAATACTTTCTCTGGATAACCAGTATCAAAACCGGCTTCTACCTTCCCACTGGTTTTGGTACAAGCACATAGCAAATGGTAGGGCTGAGGAGTAAGGTGTTCTGTTGGCATACAAGTGGTGATACAGAGCTAGAAAAATAACTAGTTAAGAATAAAGATAGAGTAAGCAGATCAGAAGAAATTAATAGTAAAACTGAGAATGAGATGTTTCTTTAGGAAGCATCAGTGTCTAGTTCTGAGACAACAAGTTCTCACTTAGCACAGAACAAGAATATAATGTGAAAAAATTCCCTGGATCAAATTTTCCTTGTACAGAAATAATGTATTCAACAATTCCGCACTGACATCTATTTTCCTTTCTGAAATGTGCTGCTGTTCCTGTTAGCTTGTTTTCCTAAAGCTACTGTGACCTGCTTTCCCCAGCAATGGATCCTAACCAATAGCAGGCTCGTATGGGATGTATTACTGTACAGCCACTGATTTGAATGTCTTTGCACAGCAGTTGCAGGTATGGTCCCTGATGACTACTTTGACTAGTCTACTGTAACTACCCAGCAGCTATGATATGGCAGCCTTGCTTATTACAGAGGAGATACGATATCGCATCATGCAAAGATATTACAGCATCTTTGCATACCAGTGATGATTAATAGGAGAAAAAAAAAAAAAAAAAAAGGATTTTTTAGTGATATCTGCTCAGAGCATATACTCAGAAGCAGTCTACAAAAAAATTTAATACTTTGCACATATTTTGGACCACAAAGGAACATCTGACAAAGTTTGCTATTCTACATCTAGATCTTCTCTAAGTGGAATGAAGAACAAAGTACTCCTTAATGACAGGTGCTCTATCATGAAGTTAGAAGGGGCACAAATCTACTGCTGTTAAAATTAGCCCACTGTTCCATCAATCAAGCACAACTCTTCCTTAATTCCCATAGAATAAAATTCATTGCTTACACTCAGGGCCACAGATGAAGGAAAAAATCTCCTGTACACAGCTTGCTGCAATCCATAGGGAATGTAAGAGAGGTGTTCATTAGTAGTCTATCTACCAACCACCATCCAGGCTAAAGATGTGGGCAATTTATATGCTCATTATTTCTTAAGGAAAGTGAATAAATATGTTGTTTGTATCAGGTTAGTGTAGATAAGTGAAAGTCTCTGCTGTTTATCAAAAATCAATTGGAAGAGGTTTGAACAGAGGTCACATTATAGCAGAGAGTTTGTACTCAGATGCTATCAGCAGATACCTCATAAACAGTTTGAAATTAAATTATGAAAAAAATGCAGAAAAACTGTCAAGTTAATACAGGTAGGAGTTGATTTGGGTTTGGGTTTTTTTCTCCTTTTTTATTATTGTTTTTGTTGTCATTACTTGGGTTTTTGTGGTGGACTTTCACAGCACAAATGGAAACCACTGCATTTATCAGACTGAGTAATTCTCATGGTACATTAACAGGATTATACTATCTTTCACAAGACAGTAAACATAAGAACAACCCAAAAGGAAATTCTAATCAGCCTTCCATTATACTACAAGATTTAATTTTGTTTCTGAGTCAGACTGCTGTTAGTCAGGGATCTGAAGTTGTTTCTATCACAGGTTAAGAAACAATAAAAAACCCCAAAACATAGAATAGGCACAGAGGCTAGTTCCAATCCACATTGTGGGACTACAGGTCCCTATTCCTTCTGAGATCTAGTGGAGCACTTACACATTTAATTTTAAGAAAGGGAGCAATCCCTTTAGAATTGATGGGTCTATTTCAAAAGTACTTTAATATTATGCTAGATTGAGGTTTATGGTTTCCTTCAAAATTCATGTGAATCTGCTAAGCATCTGTGGTATGAAATCTTTGTAATTAATCCATCATTTCTTTCTTAATGAGAAGTGTGTGTTGGAACAGAATTACAGGCAGCTAGGTTTAATTTTCTAATCTAGGTTGAATTATCTAATTATCTAATAGCCTAATTATTGCATGTATAATTGCAAAGATCAGTAAACAGTCACCAAAAATTCATTACCATTTGCAAAATCAAAGTGCCTACATTCCAGAAACACATTCACCATGTCAGAGCTCAAACATTTGAAAATTCAGAAGTTTTCCCAGTGTAAAATACCATAGAATGAGCCCAAAAATGAAACCTAAGTTTACATCTGCTCTTTGTATTCTTTCCATAAGTGACGGGAACATGGTACTAGGAGACACTGATTTGGCTATCAAGTCTTTTCTTCTCCAGAGTAACTTATCTTACAAGTCCCTTCTTAAGGTGGGGTTTAGGGCTTTTATGCTAGAAGTATTTTCACCCTTCTTGCTTTGAAGGGAACGCTGTTGCAGAACCTGGTTACTGGAAGGCAGCTTGGGAACTTCTGCCTAACCTCCAGCCTTCATTTACTGATAGACACCTTTTATATATGTGCTAACTTTGCTTACCAATTTTTCCCTTCTTAACATTTACCATGCTGATAGAAGTCATATGAGCACCAACCATCTCTGAACCTCCCCTTTTCTAGGGCAAGATCTTGTATCACTCAATTTCTAAGATGATTCTCACAGTCCTGCTCTGCAGTTGTCCTGTCAGTCTATCTTGTTAACACTGCCCAGATTGTACTGTCAGTAGAGATCATCTCACTAATGAGAAATCATTGTATCTTAGAACTCTACAGTATTCCACAGCATTTAATGTTGCTCACTGTTTCTTGAAATGGGACATGAAACCAGCCAACCTCATTAGGGAAGAAGGTGAATGTACATCTTAAAGCAACCTGGACTTCCAACTTACTCACAGTTCTGTCACATTACTGCTATGTGTTCAAGCTCCATGTATTGATAACATTGTGGATTCATTCAGTGCTAAAAAACAGAGCCTCCAGCCTGCCTTCAAGAAAGAGCAGACCTTTGATATTATCAAGAAAATAGCACTAGGATACATCTTCTTTCCAAGTAAATCAATATTTCTTTTATTAAAATTTTCTTGTGACAGCCTGGCCATTCAGATTATGCCAGGCATGCCCTCTCCTTGTAGGACATTGAAAGATATAATGAGGATAAAAAAAAAAAAAAAAAAAAAAAAAGAAGAAAAGGAAAAATAACCCACTGATAGGACATTTGTAGATATCTTTTTTTTTTTTTTTTTTTTTTTAAGGTTTTGTTGTTACTGTAAAGGTTTTGCCACTAAAAAAAAAAAGCCTTTAGGTTCAGGACAGTATTTCATTTTGAACTCTAAGCTAAACATATAGGAAAACAAACATCCAAAACATAAGCAATGACCAACCTGTTGTATAGGTAATTCAGATATTTGAATCTGCAGGTTTGGGGAATAACTTAGTCAGTGGTTCAGTTCAGCAGGAGTTTCTAAGTGTTCTCTGTGCCTCTGAACTTGCCTTAGAGCCTTACTTGGTTGGAGTAATATTTGAAAACCATGTTGGAGTAACATTTTAAAAAATGGGTTGCCACTTGTCCTTTCCAGTTAATAAAAAAAGGAAAAAAGTAAAAAAAAAAAACCAACCAACAAAGAAAAAAGAAACTGAGTTTACTGTGGATCATATCTACACTAGCCTGGATGACATCAGCTAAAAAAACACTGCAAGGTGTTTTCTGGGATTTATTTAAATCCCATCAGCATACACTGTTCAGGTTCAACTAAACTGTGATCAAGTTAAAAGTAGAGGGGAAATGAGAAACTTTACATTAGGTAGGCATTATAAGACCACATTTCTGACTGACTATGAAGAAAGACTCCAGACAGTGTGGAAGCACCTGCTCATTACAGTGAATTAAGAAACTGAAATATTTCAGTGAAAGAAGTATCCTGCCTTACAAACACAGCTATTTCAAGAGTGATTTTATTTGGGTCTAAATATGAGTGTTTGAGCAGTCAACTTTATAAGGGATTTAAAAACGTGGTTTTACAAAAGACAAGTGAATTTAGGCAATCTTCAGTCTCATTTAAAAAGTTAAATCTATTCTGTAGGCTCCATCTCCTTCTATTACTGTTATTTATATCAGTAAGTATAAACATAGCCCAAATTAAGTACTCAGGCTGCTTCAAAGTACTTCAGCACAATAGAAATGGAAGAGCTACTGCTTTTGAAATTGGTTATGTACAAAACACATCAAAAATATTAATGGATTTGTTGGCTGTGAGATGTTCTTTGAAGTGAAACATGGGCCACAAAAGTTGATCAGCATATTCAAGACATTTCTAAATCTTTCCTATGCTGCATGTTGACATTGCAATAGCAACATAACATGCTGTCCATGATCTCTCTTATAGATTGATTGTTTTCCATCAAGAAATAGTCTTGAAGAATGTTGCTTGTACTTATTTTGTGATATTGCAGTGCTTTCTTAACCAGATAAATCTGGAATTCTTCTTCCAGTATTTATTTTACATGCATTCTGCCAGTCAGGACTATATTGAGCAGCATAAGCATTTGAAAATAAATATGTTCTCCAAAAAAACTCATGAACACAGTTCTGCTGTAAGTCAGAATAGAATAGAGCACAGTCCAATCTATATTTCATCCAGGATGAGGCTCTGCATGTGTAGCTGTTAGATGTCACTAAGTTATTATAGCAGTCACAAGAGTTGAAATTTAGTGTATTACTGCAAACAATAATCTACAATATGTCAGAAGAAGAGGTGGAAGTGAAAAGTCCTTCAAGAAATACTTAAGTTAACATCTACTGTCCTTCAGACAGTGTTAATTAGAAATAATTCCTGCAGCACAAATATATTTTTAGAAATGCTGAGGACAGCAGGTGCTTGTTACTCAAATTAGTTCTGTCACTTTTTAAAGACCAACAGCAGCTACAGAAGTAGACATTTCTCTAGAGATATCTTTGGAGAACAAACACTTAAACTCATCATATTTTGGTATGTACATGCTACTCTTAACATTAATAGGAGCTATAGGCAGTTCAAATGCATGGCCTTAGTCTAACTGGCCACATGATATTACTTACAAACTCTTGGATTTCCCAGTAGTGTCAGTCACTATATCACCATTAATTGTGTATCAGGAGAAACAATGCCTTTGTAATAATCTGACATCTGCAGAGTCTGAAACTCTACACTTTTATTAAAGGCAGGACTTCACAGAGAGGCAGCACACCTGAGACTCCTACTTGCTTGGATTGTGAATTATCTTTGTGGGTTCCCTTATTTCTAAAGTTACTCATCTATTATAAACAATTTTTTATGACCTTAAATTGAATGTGTTGCTGAATCAGCCTGCCATTCCTATGCTACTTGATCTGTGCTCAGGGTGATGGATGGTGTCCTTAGAACCCTCTGAATGAACTGTGGCCCTGTTGTTACACCTCATCCCTCACATTAATAAGATGATTCTTCAAGATGAGTATCACACAAGCATCTTCTACATGTGCATGTATTTCTATAAGCAGCAATATGGTCTGTGCTCACCTGACCTTGCTCTGGACAAGTGATCATTACTAAACACTCTTTCTGCTAGTTTTGGAAGAAGCAGATTTGAATCAGGTGTAACAAAGCTGTATAATGAGAGTGGGATGGTGTCATTGGCACAGTGGCCACTTCAACACCTTGCAGCTAGTCATCTGCAACATTCTCAACATCAGCTGGCATTCTCAATGTTAGCAATCATGCCCCTGTAACAAAATACAACTGATATTAAACCAAATTACTCTCAAGGTAGAGAGAGGGAGAAGGGAAAAAAAAGTTTCACCATGACTAAGCCAGAAAAAAAGCCTTACATTTATTATTAATTTCAGTGCAAATGAAGTCTTAACAGAATCTCCCTAGGATCTTGCTGATCAGATGACTGCTTCTCCTTCTCATATCACCAGAGTTTTTCCCTGTCTCCTTCTCCTACTTTGGGGAGAATACTGTTAAAAATAGCTAACTCTTACAGTGACGGCTGAATTATTCAGGAAATCTGAAGGAGACCTGTTTTACAGTGTCTCATTTAAGCATTACAATCAATGTGACATTCCCCTTCTGTCTTGTATCTTTCATTTTGGTAAGTTATTTGTAACAATGCAGGGCAACGTGACAATTATTCCCCATTTTTGTTTGGGTAGCATTTTTTTCCATGGGCCAATAACTGTTTCTTACAATAATTCATCAGATAATTAATAGACCATAACTTTTTTCTGCAGTAAATATTTTTACATCAACCTTACTCCCTACATTTCTTAAATATGTTAAATTTCCTGCAGGGTCCCATAAGCAAAAAAACCCACCCAAATGTTGGTTAGACTCATAAGGGTTCACTGTCTTTAATTTACCTTCCCAAAAGTGATCTTTGTTGTTGGGCAAAGGTATACAATTGAATTAAAAATTCTAGGATTAAGCTGAGATGAAAGAAAGGTGAATTCAAAGTCCTTTTACTTCTCAAGACTTTTCTTTTTACATCACTTAGAGGAGATGCAAAGCCCAGCTAAACTGTGAACAGGCTCATTTGGAAGGAAGTGTTCTGATGAATTTGACAAATACTCTGTGTATTTTTCCTCTGGCCTCACCATGAAAATTATTACACCAGCCCAAGGAAATAAAATGGGAAGAAAGCATAGTTTGTATGATAAGTCTGTAAAAATGTTACTGAAGCTATGAATCATTGTCACATAAAGCAGTCACTTGGGCCTGAAGAATAGCAGCACTTTAATTTCAGCTGCACCATTTTCCCTTCTTCCCATGTGTTTTCTGGGATGGGTAAGGTCTTCCATGCAATTATGTGAGGCACTAATTGCTGGGCCTTGAAATACTTCTGTCAAGGTGAAAGCATACTTCAGAGTCTTATCCCACCAACAGCAACACCAAAGTAAAGAGATCCTATTGGAGTAAGACCTGTACCTGTTCTTGTACCCAGCTTGACTTGTTGGATCATATAAAGGTTAGCATCATACAGAAGGTAAAAATAAGTGGGGCTGGAGCCCACTGTCTCACCTTGATCCTGACAACACAGATTAAAATTCTAGGGCAAGTAAATTTCTTTTGCTCATAACAAACATCTACAAACACGTCCCCTCACTACACTGGACTAACACGTCATTCAGGATGTAAGACCATTTGCTTTTGCTCTGTTTCATGATTTTGACTACTTCAGCAGGAACAATGGATCAAAAGCCTCCTGCTTGCACCAGACTTCCTGTCCCATGTCTGATATCATGTGTGTCTTTGCCTGTAAGACTCCACTAACCCTGATTGTCATACAGAATGGCAGGCCAGAAAATATTAATTTTTTAGAGCTACTGCTCTGTGCTTTAAGTAGAAGTGTGGTATAGAGCTTTACTTTTTGCGGCATAGAACTTTTGCACTCTATGAAACTACTGTCCATGCTTCTGCAGTCCTTTCATACTTTTTAGGCAAAGAATTAAAAAATATTTTCTGTAGTTAGGTTAACACTAGCAAACACACTGCAGCAATGAAACCTTATTTTACCTGAGATACGCTAATGCTACATTTCAGGATCTAGTTCCAAGAGGTTCAGCACACAAAGACAATTTCATACATTCACATGTATGCCTAAAGAATGATTTGGAAAAGTAGGCAGCTGAAGCAATCTTTTGCTGACAACCAAACTAGAAGTAGACTGCTCTTGCTATCTGCACATCTAAACATCTACCAAGGTGTAATACTTAGCATAAAGAGTACTTTGCAGGATGCAGAATCTGTGTGAGACCAGTGCTGGAGTTGTAAACCTAAAGGCCTTGTTCACAGCAGGACACCAAGGGTAACCAGTGGGCAGTTTGAGGAGAACCTCCACACATTGCATGGAAGGAGCAGAAAAGCACCATTTTGTTAATTAAACGTGATATGTTACAGTGGCATAATAATTGGCTAGGTAAGTCATCCCCACAATGGGGCTTTCACTATCCATGAAGAAAGATTATACTGTTTAGTTTGGTTTTATCTTTAAAGATACATGACTAGTTTCTAACCAAAACAATCAAATAAGCAAACAAACAATCCCCATTCCCCACTCCTCCCCCCAAAAATATCCCCCAAAAGCAAACAACTCCAATCATCAAAAAACCAAGCCCCCATCTTGGAAAGAATGAAAAAAAAGTGTAAAGTTACTTTGATCCTCACATTATCAGCACTGTTCAGAAATACAGTCTGTAGACAATGTGGTATAACAGCTAACACTCATTATCCTTTCAACAGCACCCACATTTCATTGTGTGCCTAATATTCTGCTCAGGTTTTCTGTAGGAGCCATGAATGGCCCAGCGATCTCAGTACTTCCACATTCTTTGCTCCCTGCATTAAGCAATAAGACTGGCTTTAAGTCATGTGCTGCAAAACAGAGCTCACAACCGTCATCTAATCAGATCTGACTTGCAAGGCAGCAAGTCACAGATTCATGTTTACAAAATGAGAAATATCTGGGAGTGGAGTCCCACCTCATGATGAATACATCAAAACACTAGGGTGGAAAGATGGAATACAGTGAGGGGTTACGTTATTTCGTATAACATTCACACCCCTAGCAATTATGCTGTAAAAAGTTATCACTTTTCTGGTACTGGAAGAAGTGGCATTAGCAAAGGATTTTAGCAGATAGCATTGCAAAGCTAGGAAGTGTTCTGAACATATTTTGCAGATGAAGAATTTGTCTTTTAGACACGAAGTAATTTGCAGTACATAAACTTGTCACGTACGTGAAAGCCATCCAGATATCCAGTGAGGAAGCCATTCAGCCACCTGTGAAAAAGAAATAAAGCAGCCATTTTATGTTACTTAGCCAGGTTATACTATGAATATTAATATGAAGCAGGGGCATATATTCACATATAGAGCTATAAGAAAGTTTTAATAGGTTTTTGTTTGGACAGTGAGCAAGGGAGGGTGGGGCAATCTACATTTTGGTATGGATCAAAAAAATAAAATACATATTTCAAATCCAGATGCATTTTAAAAACATATTTATCATATTAACACAGCAAATTCCCAAGCTCCATCCTAAGCACAAAAATTCTAATTTGGACCTCTTTTTGTAGAAATGTGTATATCAGAGAGATTATTTTGTTCTAAGCCACAAGAAAAAGCAAATTACTGCAAGTCCATTGTTACTAGTTATACTAAGATTAAACTTTGCAAGTGAAACCTATCTCTTTAACTCATGAAGCTAATGCCATCTTCCCAGAGACAAGCTCCATGATTTTCTGAACAGCAGAAAGCTTCTATGATCTGTTTTCATTTACAGCTAGGTACTTTATTGGTTTGAGAGTAGAGTTTAGCCCAGTAGTTTCAACATATTTTTTACAGAGTCACCCTCTATATCAAGGCAGAGCACATACTGTATATGCTTTAGGATTTCTGCATATCCAGCTCAGACTTTGAAGTTTACTTCGAAATTCAGATGTTTTTATCTTGCTGGCAATTTGTGTGTGTGTGTGTGTGTGTGTGTGCACGTGCACACGCATAAGCAAGCAAAGCAAAACAAGGAATTCATTCACCACTTCCCATGTCAGTCAGGTGTTCATCCATCTCAGGAAAGCAGGGCTCCATCACACCTAACGGTCACTTGGGAAGACAAACACCATCACTCTGAATGTCCCCCCCTCCTTCCTTTTTCTTCCCCCAGCTTTATATGCTGAGCATGATGTCGTATGGTCTGGAATATCCCTTGGGTTATTTGGGGTCAGCTGTCCCAACTTCTTGTGCCCCCCCAGCCTTCTCGCTGGTGGGGTGGGGTGAGAAGCAGAAAAGGCCTGGACTCTGTGTAAGCACTGCTCAGAACTCACTGAAACATCCCTGTGTTACCAGCAGTGTTTCCAGCACAAATCCAAAACATAGCGCTATACCAGCTACTATGAAGAAAATGAACTCTGTCCCAGCCAAAACTAGCACAGTATGGGAAGGTGGGCAAATTGGAATCCAGTATAAAACATAATATGGCTTTAACACTGATGCTTTTAGCTAGATTACTTTGTCTTTGCTATTCATAAACAATGCAATAAAAGGATACTGCTTTGTCAACAGAACATAATTACATTTTTATAGCAGCTTTTTTGTGTTTCCAGCTTTCACACTAATTCCAGGATCCTAATTTTTTATCCACCTCAAAGCAATTCCTATCTGAATGCACTTTTTTTCATACTACTGCCCCCTCACAGCAACATTTTAGGGCTCAGCATCAGTCACAGTCAAGTTTCCTCAGCATTAGGTCAGAATACCAGGCCTCAAGCTTAACTATAAAACACAAAGTTCAGAATAAAAAATGGAAAAAAAAAGACAGAAATCCCAAACTAGTGCTCATTTTGTCAATACATCAGATGGCTAGGAATATAGACTTCCCACACGCCTCATACCTTTCATAATAAATTTCAAGGTTTTAGAAAAACTTTATAAGCCTACAGTGTTGTTGGTCAATAAATAATAAAATTCACTTTTGCTATTAATACAGCCACTCATTAAGCTATAGTTTGATTACTTCTCTAGCACTTTCCAGTTATTTTACAGATTTCTTTTACTAATACAGGAGATATTATTCACATCTTTTGTTATTTTTGCTAATGTCTCAACCTCAAGAAAGCAGGTGAGGAGAAGACAACTGTGTCCTGAATGCAGCACAGCAGTTTTCAAGTAAGACCATGACTGTGGATTCCCCTATGTATCTGGACAGTCTCTGCAGTTGACAACCCAGTGACCAACCTTCACTGCAGCACTTGATACCCAGGCAGTTCCCTGTGGATTCCCTCACCACTATTAGCACATCTAGTCTGAGGCACAAGTCATTTTATAAAAATTTTCCTGTTTCCAAGCTTAAGAGAGCTTAAGTTATCATTCAAGGACTGAAGAACTCCAACACAGATGATGCCTCATACCCTAAAATAAGAAAATTAACCTTTGTCTCAAAAAGCCTTCCTGTTCTCCAGTTATTACCATTTATGATGCATCAGCACTGAGAAAACCCAAGCAAGCCAAAACACCTTAAAAAAGACAAAAAAAAAAAAAAGAAACCAGCTTTTACATTGACAGCTCAGAGTTCAAACACGTAAGAGATCACACCAGCTATCTTTTTCAGCTCAGGACACACAGAAAGCAATCAGCCTGTCAGAAGTCACACATAAACCTTGATCTAGAGAGATACAAATGCAAGCCTCCACTTTGGTGTGTGTGATATAGTGTCTCACACAAACATGAGCGAACATGGATTTGTCACATAGCAGCTAATAAATGGGCATAATCTTTCTTAAAGGAAAAGCCTCAAATCTGCTCATTATTTTCAGTGATACAATTTCACCCTTCAAAATCTGTCTTGAAAAGGGGCCAGAAAAGAAGGAAGTTCCCAGGCTCAATCCAGCATTTCCAGAACTATTCCTGAATTATTTATGTGAGGGTTAGAAACCCAGAAGGAGCTTAACCAGCTTCTGTTTCCTCACAGAGAAACCTCATCACAGCAGCAGCTCTGCAGGATTCAGCAGTTACTTTCAGAGGTCACAGCTGCATGCAGAGCGCACATTGTTCCCACAAACTGTGGAGTCAGAAATCCCTTATGTGATTTATAATCTTCATCTGTTTCCCTCATCTGATATTGTTTAAATAAGGATGCATTTCCTGTGTAGCAATTTCATTCCTATAGACACGTTCATAAAAGATATCATTCTGGCTTCAAAAAACACAGAAAAAGTTTAAAAGTAAAAAAAAAAAAAGCATCCTGAGCATATAAAAACAAACAGAGATGGGGTGATTGGGTTTCTTATTTAATTTAAATCCAGGAGTAGTTTTACAGGGTGAGTGAGATGAAAACCCTCAATAAACATAATGTCCTGTGGGCTGGAACATGTCTTCCTAACATAGAGATTGATTTAACCAGCTGATTGAAGGGAAGAAAACGGGTAAAGAGAGGAAGAGGGCAAAGCCTCCAGATATTTCATAGGTACATTTGGTCATGTTTTTCCTGATCCAGTATCTGCAGAAATCAGCAACGGCCAATGATGAGCTGTTCAGTGCTTGGTTCTCTTTACAGGAGGGCTGCAGCTGGAGTGACACTGCTGTGTCCTGTGGTGGCCCTCAGGGCTGGGGAGAAAGGACTTTTGTCCTTTAAGCTGTCCTGGAAAAAACAGACTACTTTTTACAGGTGTCCTTTTGCAATAGTGTATGATTCCATGGTGCTGGGTGAGCCATGAGGTAGGTCTGCAGAGGGAACAAGCAGCTCTGTGCCTCACTGCCACCCTGCACTGCTCCTGAGTCTGTGCTGGGCAGTCAGGACCCCATGCAGAGGAAGGAATTTGGATGACTCTCACACTTGGCAAAGGCTTTCCAAAGATAAGAGCTCTAAACTCTTGGTGGTGTCAGAGCTATTTTTGTTTTGCTCTTAGCTCTGATAACACATGGACTCAGTGGAGCAGGATTTGTGCCTTTGGATGAAGCACAAGATACCAGTTATTCAAGGTTGGAAAATAAATCAGTGCTGAGGACTGGACTCCATTTGCTAAGACACAGGCTCACCTCCTGGAGTTATTCTGGGTTGCAGGGTCTGATGGATGGAGCAGAGGAGATCAGCAGCAGCCTTTTCCACAGTTTTCTCCACACAGCAGGCTGCATGAACTCTGTCTGCTGGTGACTGGATCAGTGCAGCAGACAGATCCCAAGGGAGATGACCCTGGAAGGAGGTCTGCAAATAGCTGAGCAATTTAATTATGAAAGCAAGATATGAAAGTAATTTCTCTTCCTTACTGCTGCTGATGCTTATACATATCAGCTTCTACAGAGAGGAAAGTCCATTTTCTCATCCTTTTATCCTTCGTTTGCTTCAGGGACCTTTTCATTTAGAAAAGGCCAACCCATTCAGTATAGTGGCAGAGGACCACAGACATACAGATACATCTGATACAGCTGCTATTACAGTATTTTGCTTTCTTCATTCAGATGTCAAGCAGCCAAAGTGCAGGGATAATAAAGGCTGGTTGGATGATATAAAATCTTACAGCTTATAAGTGGACATCATAAAGTAACAGCAAAAGTTTCCCTCTTCCCAAGTTAAGTTGCTTTGTGTGCCTCTGGCAGCTGGTGTCTCTGGAAGGAATGCAGGATTGCATGATAAAAACCCTAGACCATGTGAACTTAAGAATCCCTTGTACATTTGCATAAAGAAGCAATAAAGAAAGGTTAAAACTGTGGAGGAAAGAGGGGTAACAGGATCTACTCTGCTTTCATTTAAAAGCAAAGAGAAAGGACGACCTGTAATAGCTTGAAAGGACAAATCACTGACAGCAGCAGGAAAGGAAACAACCAGACCAACTTTGTTTATGCTGCATAAGTACAACCATGTGAAACTCCAGCCTTCTGGATAAGAAAGTCCAGAAGCTTTCTACAGTAGAGGGAAATCAAATATTGCAATGAGGAAGATGAGGAAAGGTGGAGAAGATGCAGAATCATGGACTTTTTCTTTAAGCCTCTTGAATCATATATTCCCCTAAATCAGCCAGGGCAATGCGTAAGACCACAGTGACAAATACATTTCTTCTGATGCTGCTTGTTTCAGAAGAACTGGTTCTAGCACTCCCTGGAGCCAAATAAGTGCATTTAGTTCTCCTCTGTCTCCAAGTGAGTAAATTGTATGAGGGAGGTATATTTATGTGACACTGTAGTAAGTGAAAGCCAAGCCTTTATGCACAGATATATTTTTGTAACCCCCTGGGCCTGATTTAAATTGATTCACTCGTGCATTGGTTTTGACTGGGCTAGAGTTAATTTTCTTCATAGCATTTAGTATGAGGGTATGTTTTGGATTTGTGCTGAGAACAGTGTTGGTAACACAGGGATGTTTCAGTGAGCGCTGAGCAGTGCTTACACAGAGCCAAGGTCTTTTCTGCTTCTCGCCCCACCCCACCACCAAGTAGGCTGGGGGGGCACAAGAATTTGGGAGGGAACACAGTTGGGACAGCTGACCCCAAATGACCCAATCGATATTCCACACCACGTGACGTCATGCTCAGCATATAAAGCTGGGGGAAGAAGAAGGGAGGGGTGGATGTTCAGAGTGATGGCGTTTGTTTTCCCAAGTGACCATTAGGTGTGATGGAGCCCTGCTTTCCTGGAGATGTCTGAACAGCTGCCTGCCGATGGGAAGTGGTGAATGAATTCCTTGTTTTGCTTTGTTTGCTTATGCAGTTTTTGCATTACCTATTAAACTGTCTTTATCTCAACCCATGAGTTTTCTCACTTTTAGTCTTCTGATTTTCTCTCCCATCCCACCGGGGGGAGTAAGCAAGCAGCCATGTGGGACTGAGTTTCTGGCCAGGGTTAAACCCCAACAACACGTCACACATTTTCACTTTGAAAAGCAGCTGTGAGAAACTCACCATTTTAAATAGAGAGATAGAAATAACTCCACCAGACATGGACAGCAGAAAGGAATTACTCCTCTCTCCCACCTGAGAACCACCTATTTTAAGCAGTAAATATTAAACATAGCAGCATACTGAGGAACACTTCTGTAACTCAGATTAAAAATCAAGTCAGCTCCCAATATAATGAGTTTCCTGGTTCCTGGATTTTCTGACTAATATACTTACAGCCATTTGAAACAGAAGTCCTGTTATGAAGGTAGAATATGGATGTCATTCTGTAACAATAACCCATTGTATTCATTTACTGTAATGCCACCTATGCTTCACAATTCAAAAGAACCAGCAAGAGATTTTTCACTGTGAAATATCAGTTGTGTACTTATGATCTCTGCAGTGAACTGATGGTTGCCTTTGCAACCATCTAGGCCTGCCCAGCCCATTCTTTCTTCTCATTGCATTGTCTCGTGGATTCCCACAGCAGCCTCTGTTTTCAGGTCTGATAAATAGACTGCTGGTTCATTTCCATTAAAAAATAATTTAAAAAACCCTCTGTAACTTTGTTTTCCTATATTCTTGCTCTTTGAAAAAATAAATACCTGGGGTAGAGGAGGAGATGGTGAGGACCACAATGGTACTGCTAACCCATACCAGAAGCTCTTCAGTAATAGTAAAAGTGATTTTATTTTCTAGTACTAACAGACTTTGCAATCATAGAATCATAAAATCATTTAGGTTGGAAAAGATCTGCAAGATCATGGAGTCCAACCATCATCCGTGCCCACAAAGCCATGTCCTGAAGTGACTTGTCTACGCGCTTTTTGAATACCTCCAGGCATGGTGACTCAACCACTTCCCTGGGCAGCCTGTTCCAACACCTGACAACCCTTTCAGTAAAGAAATTTTTCCTCACATCCAACCTAAATCTCCCTTGACTCAACTTGAGGCCATTTCCTCTCATCCTATCTTCAGGCACCTGACAGAAAAGACCAACACCCACCTCGCTACATCCTCCTTTCATGTAGTTGTAGAGAGCAATAAGGTCTCCCCTCAGTCTCCTTTTCTCCAGGCTAAACAGCCCTAGTGCCCTCAGCCGCTCCTCATGCAACTTGCTCTCTAGACCTTTCACCAACTTGGTTGCCCTTCTCTGGACACGCTTCAGCACCTCAATGTCTTTCCTGTAGTGAGGGGCCCAAAGCTGAACCCAGTACTCGAGGTGCAGCCTCACCAGTGCCGAGTACAGGGGGACGATCACCTCCCTGCTCCTGCTGACCACACTATTTCTGATACAGGCCAGGATGCCGTTGGCCTTCTTGGCCACCTGGGCACACTGCTGGCTCATATTCAGCCGGCTGTCAACCAGCACCCCCAGGTCCTTTTCCACCAGGCAGCTCTCCAGCCACTCTTCCCCAAGCCTGTAGCTCTGCATGGGGTTGTCATGACCCAAGTGCAGGACCCGGCACTTGGCCTTGTTGAACCTTATACTATTGGCCTTGGCCCATCGATCCACCCTGTCCAGATCCCTCTGTAGACCCTTCCTACCCTCAAGCAGATCAACACTCCCTCCCAACCTGGTGTCATCTGCAAACTTGCTGAGGGTGCACTCAATCCCCTCATCCAGACCATTAATAAAGATATTAAAGAGAACTGGCCCCAGTACTGAGCCCTGGGGAACACCACTTGTGACCCACTGCCAATTGGATTTAACTCCATCCACCACAACCCTCTGGGCTTGTCCATCCAGCCAGTTTTTTATGCAGTGAAGAGTACACTTGTCTAAGCCATGAGTCTCCAGTTTCTCAAGGAGTATGCCATGAGAGACAGTGTCAAAGGCCTTACCGAAGTCCAGGTAGAAAACATCCACAGCATTTCCCTCATCCGCTAGGCAGGTCACCTGGTCATAGAAGGAGAGGAGGTTGGTCAAGCAGGATCTGCCTTTCATGAACCCATGCTGACTGGGCCTGATCCCCTGGTAGTCCTGCAATCATCAGTGTATAAAGCACTGAGCAGACACAGTAAGTTGTACAGGTATTCTGTTAAGTGCACAAGAAGAGTAACACATTTTTAGAGCCCCTGTCAATCCTCCATTGTCTCCTTTTTTTTCCTCTTGACATATGTAAATTACCAAAAGAAGCACCCTAGAGGCAGTGTAGACTACAGGATGGAGCACGGTCCTAAAGATGAAGATCAGTCTTCTATCTTCTATTGCCAATTTTGTTTATGATCTCTCTCTCTCTTTTTTTGTTTTTACCTTAGAAAAGTTATGTTATTTCATTGACTAGTTACATTCATCTCAAAACTTGGATTAACTTCTTGTCTTCTGGTGGAGCTCAGGGATTTGAGTGGAATAAGCACTAACGAGAACTTGATGCGGACACATCCTGTAAGGAATTGAACTTCTTTGCAGATACAGTTGGCCAATAAGGGTGTTTTATTATGATTGTCCCATCAATACTTTCAGTCCTTGAAATATTACCATGCTATTATAATGCCTTTCTGGAAGAGCTAGTCAAAGGCCACAAAGAGCTGCAGTATGCTCTTTCTTCCTCCACTGTTCCTGAACTTTTTGTCATGGCAATAGTAATATTTTCTGTCCATTCTTTCAATGCTTTTTGGATCTTATGAAGGGGTGGGGGGCATTAAAACATGGAGGGTATAGGAGGCATAGAGCTTTCCGTATTAGATACCCACAGGCAGCATTTAACTATACCACTATCACTACACATACCCACATGCTATTTATAACAGCTTAGATTAGTTTCTCGAAATATTGCCAGCTTGTCTCTCCTTTCCTCCTTCTTCATTTCAACAATGTTTAATTTATGCTATTTTTCTCCCAACAGTTAGACACATGTAAGAGTTTCTGAGAAGTAAAACTGTTCTACTACATAATTACAAATGTACATATCAAACCTTCTGAAGCTTCAAGATGCTAGATTCTGTGATGGGCTTTTGTTGTAAATAAGTTCTACTCAGGTTACAATGGTACAGTTAATCTGTACAAATCAGGTTTTTGCCCTTTATTCCTGCTGTGAGAAGAGAAGAGAAGAGAAGAGAAGAGAAGAGAAGAGAAGAGAAGAGAAGAGAAGAGGACAAGACTGTTCCTGATGCTGTTAGGAATAAAAGGAAACAATGTCAAAACCCATTACAAATAATTAGTATTTCCCAAGAGACCTTATCCCAAGTTTTATGTCACAATGACTCCAGCTAATTTTTCAAATAGTGAGAAGGTGGTTCTGTGACCTGAATCAAAGGAATGAAGTTGAGGTGGTGGAGGCTTCTCTACCCAGCGCAGGAAGCTCAGTTCACTGTCTCTCTTGCTTAATTAATAGTGTCATCACTTTGTTTGGAGTCATTAGATGGCTTCATCTGGCTAAAAGGAGTTCAACATACAAAGGGCTTAAAAGCTTTGGGTGAGATTAGTGGCATCCTCTCCTTCAGCATCAGCATCTCTCCACAAGTTTCTGAATGGAAAATCAAAGAGCTGCAGCTAAATCTGGTGGGCACTGCTGAGTCATCTCAACAGAAAAACACTAGTGTTTTACCCACTGGTCAGAACTGTGCCTTTGGTCAGCAAAAGGAAAAAGAAAAGTAATCTTCCAACTGTTCTGCTCTCTTACTTTTCCTTTTCTCATAAGGAGACTAAATTAGAGCACTGGACATTGACCACTGCAATGTACCCCCAAATACAGAGTGTTGCTTTGTTCAGAGCTCCAGCCACACACTTTTTTAGGTAGCCAGTGCCTCAAATAGGTTGCTTCTTTTAGGGGCTGTAGGATGATTTTGCTGGCATTAGTGTATCCCAGATGTTTGCTTTCCCTTCACACCTTGAAGGTAAGGGACAGTTCCCAGCAAAGGTGTCTGTCAGCTCCATTTCAGACATTTGATGGGACTTTGGGGGGGGGGGGGTGGAGGTGAGGGGCAAGGTGGAAGGAAGATGGAGAAGGAGGAAGACTGGCCTCATGGGCATATAACTTCATTCCCATCCAGACTATCTGGAAATAGTTCCTCTAGAAGTATTTTTTTGTTATAAACCAAATCAAAGGTCTACAAAATGATGTGTGAACATGCTCTGCAAAAAGTTTTGAGGCACACACAACTTCAATCAGAGCAAAACAGAAGTTTATTTTTGCAATACTATCACAAAAGAGTAGAAAAGAGAGCCAATTTCTTAAATGGCAAAATACACAAAGCATCCTTCCAGCCAGAAATCATCAAAGTCAATGCAGATGCCAAGAGGGCTTTCAGCTTCTTTCACTGACCTGAAATTGGATGAGGTTTCTGGAATACAAACAAGAGTGCATTTGAAAATGTAGCTTTCACAATATTTGTCTTCCTGTTTGCCCACAGGACCCTTGCTGAAGAAGGGGTTTTTTTGGCAGAGGTGACGTTAACAGAAAGCCTTCTACAGAGAAGTAACTAGACCATGAAGTGCTTCTTACGATGGAATTTATTTGAATATATTTAGTTGAGTATCTCCTCCATCCAGCTGAATCTGTGCTGGCTGTTCTCCACCTGTTGCCAAGGGGAATGCAACCATCTTCATGCACTGACTACCCACAAGGGAAAGTTAAGCTTGCAGAGCACAGGAGAGAAGGACAGGGATTGCCATCTTCTTTCACACATAAGCAAAACCCACTGGTTAAATACCGGGGGCTGGACTTTCCACTAGTAGATGTAGTGTGTACTGAAGGCAAGATGATCTTTGCTGCATCAAGCCACATCACCATCATGTGCATCCCTTCCTGCAAACATTCCTAGTACAAAAAGAACTGCAAGCTGTTTGCACGATTAGCAGCTTAGACTGAAGAGGATGTCAATGTTTTGGAGAAAACTTGGCAACACCAAATTCCAAATGTTTAGTAGAAACTCATTTTACTAAAAGCTTTTCTAAAAACCCAATGGGAACAAGCAAGAATCAGAATAGACATCAGCCAACAGTCTTGGGTGTTCTCTGTATGAGATGCAGGTTCATATGTATAATCTAAATATGCTGTGAGAAGCCTAGCAACTGGGCTAGCAGCCATATCAAAGTCCATACTTAGATTTTCACAGGTTGTTAGCAGATTTTTGCTGCAGCCCATTGCCAGGTGGGAATATTATTATTTTTTTGTCCTATCTCCAACAGATTTTTTTTTTATGGTAAAGAAACAGCTTGCTCCCTAACCCTGGTGCAAATAATGAAGTTTTTATTCTGGCATCTTGTGTTTCTTCCTCTATGGCAAGCCATTTAAGATGTGAAATTTCTTTCAAGGGGATGACCAGCTAGAGGAGTTCCAGCCAGATGACAAACAAAATGGAGGAAGAGCAAGAATACACCAAGTTAGAAAAAGGGGTAACACAACAACATCAAATCACAAAGAAAACACAGTAGTTTCTACACCAAACTACCTGCTCTTCCTCCTTTTCTCCAAAATCTCTGCATCAGTCCATAGATAAAGGACTGAGCAGTGATCAGGGCCTCTTTCTACTACTCCCTGGACAAACAAATCCACCTAACAAATCCCCAGTTGAGTCACAATCTTTCTGCCAGTGTTTTCCTTTCCATACCCAACACTCACTTTGTTGTGGCATGGCAAGCCTGTCTAAGGACCCAACAGCTTGTCAGCACTTCCCAGGCTGAAATGGAATTTATTTTTGTGACATTATGGAGTATTAGACAGGTACTGAGTCTTGTTTTGTCTAGGGGAATGAATGCTGCTACTGTCCTGCTTCTTTGCTGAAAAGAAAAAAATGTATTTCATTTAATAAGGAGCATATATCAGGTTATATATGAGACTTATGCATGTTTCTTATATGTGCACTTGTGCTTCTTAACACCTGATTACCAGCTCAGTGGGAATACTCTGCACAAGGTGTAAATGATCACCCTCTTTTTCTTTGTCTCCAAGGGGAGACGAAATAGAAGGGCCAGAAACCCAGCAAAACTTCTGAAATGACAAAAACATTAGAACTGGAATCAAAGAATGGCTAATAACCTAGAGTGACAGAAAGCTGCCTCTCATCTTCTGAGAAGAAAATTGCCAAACCCTTGGTGTTAACAGACCCAGAGAAACAGCATACAGAGCAAAACTACAGCTAGTGCTGCAACATGCATCATTCAATTTCAAAGGCAGAATTTCTCATTTTTTAAAGGTCATTTATGTGTACTTATAATGGAAATTACTAGATCTAGAATTATTTATAACTTGCACTTTGGTGAATTAAGAAAATTCTAATCCATATTCAGAGGTGATCTTCACCTCTTATCTTAGGACTCAAACCCCTAATTTCCTGCTTTTGTGCTGAAATAAATTCCAAGCCTGTATTAAAAGACACAGTCAAGTTAGAATTCAACCTATGCCAACTGACTGGCAGACACTGTCCATGTTTGATCTCTCACAGACTACGGCTTTTATATGTAAACTTAAAAGAGATTTTTCTTCAGCTTTCTGACATCTGGCATTTGGATTCTGCAGCTCCACCCCACCTTCATGAAGAAGTTCACCAGGAATTTCATTGAAAGAAAAATGAAAGTTGTTATGATATTTTCCTTTTTTTTTTTTTTTCCCCAAGCAGAGGTTTATGCTGAAAGAAAAAAAAAAAAAAAGATGTCCTTGGAAAACTAAACTAAAATAAAAATGTTTCTCTCTATCATGGGAGCATATCAGAACACCAGATAGGCATAAATGCTCATTGAACCATTTTTCAGGGTTTGGAACCATTAAAGAGCTGTTGATGGCTCATAGAAAATGTGGAAACAATCCTAATTAGAAATAACCCTACTTATGCATTACACATGCCCTGACTTTCCCCTTGTACTTTATTGCTAAGGATGTATGAATGAAAACAGTTTTAAACAGCTCATCTGTGCTGCTTCTGCATGTTTGCATCCCTGAGTCTTCTGTTTAAGATGGTGTTACTGTCTGTAGCAGAAAAGAATGTTGTAGGAAAGAAAGACAGTTTAATTTCTTATGGGAAAATGAAGCATCAGAATGTCAAAAGAATGGACAGATTCCCTAATAAAGAAATGCAGAAAACATATTTTTCTTATATTGGAAAGACATATAACAGTGACATTCAAAACTCAGCCAGAGCCCCTGCTGAGAAAAGCACTTAAGCACATGCTCAACTTCCAAGTGTTTGCTTATGTCCATCAAACTCAGCAGGGTATGAATATGTATGTAAAGTTCTTCAGCTGGTTAAATCACTGCTTAACAAAGTAAAACACTGAATCAGGATCTAAGAGAATTATTCTTAAGCTATGCACATCTGATTTCAGACAGTAGTACTCTATATAAGTGGTCAGTGAGCATATTGTTCTAACATCTGATTACATAATATTAGCCTCAGATTTATTTTTTTTTTAATAAATTAATTAGGAGTTCTTTACAAAATCATTTTCTGAATTACAGTGTATATATATTACCCAGAGGCCCGAGGTTTGAAATGTGCTACAGGAGGAACAAAAACCGTTCCCACAAAGATTCACTGCTCCTATATGTCAGCTTCAGCAAGAAACAGTAAGAATAAGAAAGATATTCTGGAAAGTGATGTCCAAGAATGTACCAAGTCACTTGTGTCTCCTGGAAAACAAGCATCAATAATTCTTACCCTTCAATACTCTTACAACATTTTTAATCAGTTTCTCCTCTCACCTAATCACGGCAATTGAAAGTTTCATTTCACTACAAGGTAGACTTTGTAGTGGTATTAGTAGCATTTGGTGCAATAGATGGTGTCTTTCATTTCTGATGTAGCATACCTCTCTCTTCAAAGATCCAAACTTAGAAAACCAAGCCTGACCCTTGTATCATATTACTGTGGCCATTATTTCTGCAGAAATTATCCATTAGTAAAATAGCATATTCAATATTTCTTCATGGGATGGATCCCAGCTTGAACCCAAAACCCAGACCTGCCTGAAATTGTTCAAAAAGTCCTAAGAGAGCTATATCTGAATTTCATAAAGCCTGTCTCCAACTATAGGATCTCATTATCATAATCTTTCTAACACAAGCTCACAGAATATTCAAATGAGAAGTGATTTTGAAATTATTGTTTTGCTTTACTTATTTAGATGCCATTCCTGTATAAACATTCAACTAGTTTATTTAGAAATGGCCATCACCACTATCATGATGCTCAAAGACATATCTCAATGCAAATTCCATAACAGTGAGAAACTAATTCTGTTCCATGAAAGCCTATTAGAAAATCAGCCAACTGAACTGTGTTGCTCCTAATAGCTATTTAAAAGACAAATGATCAGTTTTAAATGGGAAATCTAATTTTGGTGTAGATTAAACACTGCATTTCAAAAAGAAAACTTCATCTAAATATAATTGGATGAAATTACTCTGAACCAATGCCAAAATCTACTGTTCAATGCAGCTCATTATGGCTTTGCTCTTCAGCTGGAATAACCATTAAAACTCAAATTTCATGTTTGGTGGATTCTAAAAGGGGGTTTAGTCACTTACAGATGGGTCATACAATGCTAATCCCTATACACATTTTCTACTGTTGTCTATGGTGGTTATTCTGTCATGAGAGAACATATGTCACAGAACCACAGAATCACAGAATCACAGAATGGTCGAGGTTAGAAGGGACGTCTGGAGCCTGTTTTCTTCAACTTGCCTGCTCAAGCAGGAACACCTAGAGCCAGTTGCCCAGAACCATGTCCAAGCAGTTTTTTTAATATCTCCAAGGTGGGAGACTCTGCAGCCTCCCTCATAAACACGTATATATCTGTGTCTGTGTATGCATATGCATTTATAGACAAATATGTTGATTCTCCAGAACTTTTAGCACATAGTTTCTCTCAGTAACTAGACTTTGACAGTGAAAGATTTCTCAGGGGTAACTGCAACCAGAAATGGCTTAGAGGCAATGTATTAGAAAATGTCCTTCACTGTTAGGAATATCTCCCACATTCCTCTACAGTCCTTTCCCATTTTTATAAACTAACAAAATTAGTTGCAGTGTTGATAATGCTCAGAGAGCATGTTAGCTGATCTAAAAGAATATGGAAGGTGGGAGAATTATTTGTGCAGACTAAAGTTTTTGCTCCATGACAGGGAGTATTAAAAAGTGTTGTCTAGACACAGTTCTGACCAAAACCTCCCAGAAACTGATCAAAATCCTGAACTACATCTATTAAAGCCAAGAGCAAAATATCTCAGAAATGATAAGCCTATTAAATTATATCTCATTCAATGTTTTTTGTGAAGTATAACTGTGTTCCAAAACTTTCAAAACAAGCTGTAGTAATCCTTCGTACTTAAGTTTTCATTGTATCATTTTGTACAGCCTCGTCCCTCCAGAAAGAAAACGGATTACTACCAACTGCTTGGCAGGACCATTCCCAGATTGGCATCTCAATTCGGGCACCATATTTATAGAATCATAGAATAGTTTGGATTGGAAGGGACCTTTAAATGTCATGTAGTCCAAAGCCCCTGCAATAGCCAAGGACATGTTCAGCTAGATCAGGTTGCTCAGGGCCCCATTCAACCTGACCTTGAATGTTTCCAGGGATGGGCCATCTACTACCTCTCTGGGACACGTGTTCTGGTGTTTCACCACCCTCATTGTAAAAAAATTTCTTCCCTATAACTAGTCTAAATCTACCCTCTTTTAGTTTAAAAGCATTACCCCTTGTCCTATTGCTACAGGCCCTATCAAAAAGTCTGTCCACATTATTCTTATAAGCCCCCTTTAATTGTTGCAATAAGATCTCCCTGGAGCCTTCCCTTCTCCAGGCTGAACAACCCCAACTCTCTCAGCCTTTCTTCACAGGAGAGGTGTTCCATCCCACTGATCATTTTTGTGGCCCACCTCTGGACCTGCTCCAACAGGTCCATGTCTTCCCTGTGCTGAGGACCCCAGAGCTGGATGCAGTACTCTGCAGGTCTCCTAAGAGCAAAGTAGAGGGGGAGACCCTTGACATATTCACACTTGATGGAGGCCATGATATGGTTGGCTTTCTCAGCTGTAAGCGCACATTGCTGTCTCATGTCCAGCTTTTCCTCCACCAGTACCCCCAAGTCCTTCTCCACAGGGCTGCTCTCAATTCCTTCATCTCCTAGCCTGTATTGATACCAGCAGCTGCCCCAGCCCTGGCGCAGGACTTTGCACTTGGCCTTGTTGAACCTCATGAAATTCACATGGGACCACTTCTTGAGCTTGTCCAGGTCCCTCTGAATGGTATCTTGTCCCTCAGACATGTAAACCACACCACTCAGATTGGTGTCATCTGCAAATTTGCTGAGGGTTCACTCAATCCCACTGTCACTGTTGTTGATGAAGATATGAAACAGTACTGGTTTCAATACAGACCCCTGAGGGACACCTTTTGTCGCTGATGTCCTTACAGACACCAAGCCATTGACCACTACCCTCTGGATGCGACCATCCAGCTAATTCCTTATGCATCTAATAGTCCATCCATCAAATCCATACCTCTCCAATTTAGAGAGAAGAATGTTGTGCATGACCATGTCAGAGGCCTTACAGAATCAAAATAGATGACATCAGTAGCTCTTCCCTTGTCCACTGATGTAGTCCTCCCATCATAGAATGCCACTAGGTTGGTCAGGCAAGACTTGCCTTTGGTGAAGCTTTTTAAAACCTAAGGGTCCGACCCATGCTTAGGAATGATCCTAGAGTGGACACTAACCTCTATATCTCATGTTGATAATGAGAAGAAACATAGGAAGGGATCAGAGATGTGGCATTTTGTTAGCAAGCACACAATGTCGTCAGCTGTCTTGCAGGACTAATCCAGCAGGCATGTACTCATCATACCTCATGCTCCAAACCACTCAGTACTGTCCATGACTTTGATGTTGTCTTCTTGCCATACAAAGCCCATAATTTTATATTTACAGTCCTACAGGAACATTAACAAGAAGGCTCTAGTTAGTAATTTGTCTCATTTCCCCTATTCTGGCACCTGGGAGAGAAGACAGAACATAACAAGAATAACAACAAAACCAAATGATTTCACATCTGAGTCTACCTCTCCCTCTCCTCCAGGAATAAGGTTGGTTTCAGTGCATGGTTGACTCTGTAGTTCCAATTGGAATGATGATGCCAGGCTAAGTTTCCTTCAAGTTTAGGTTGAAAATCTGCCTAGCATTTTCAGCTGAAAACTTTACCTTAGATCTAAAGACTCAGTATGTGTCTATCTCCTCTTTGTATTTCTATACTATACTTCCAGGAAAAAAAAAGCTAAGAAATATTATTTTTTACAGGCAAAGCAGAAGACATATGCTTTCAAATGTATTTGGCACTGAATTATTTAAAACATCTATTAGCTCTAAAAACCATTCTGTTATTATTAGAAAGACATGCTGCAGATGCCTACCTCAAGGGCGCATGGACTACTATCATGTACTATGTGGAGATAGAAATAATTTGTCTTTGCATGCTGTGCTGCATGATGACACTATGGCAACACTATAGGGTCTTCCAGAAGCAGCATATAAAGAATTATGCTGGGACCTTTTAAAAACCAGTTTGGCACTGAAACTGAAGTGATGGCACTAGTTCTCTGAAGAGAGTAAAAAATCACTGAGAGAAATATCAGCATATAGTTTAAGATGTATTTAACTATCTGCCTGCAGATGTCTATCTTAGCCCACCTTCTTTGACTCCCCACACAGTCAATGGAAAAGGATATGCTTCTTCAGTGCATGATCCAAAGCGGTTAATGAGGATTCTGCTTGGATCAGCTTCTTGTTCATTTCAGAGATATTTCTCTCATTTTGGCTACCACTGTCCAGACAGGTTCCAATGCTTCTTCCTTCCAATGGAGCCTGAAAGTGGAAGACGTCTAGCTCCAAAGAACCTATATCCAAGCTAGTTAGACTCAATAGAGACCTTGACAATAAAATTTGGAAAGGGATTTTTTTGATCATATGCAGACTTCTACTTCAGTATGAAATAAATTGCACCCAGTCGTCAGCTGATTCTGACAGCTTGCTCTCCACTGCCTGTAAGGAGAATGTATGTAACCAGGTCAGATCTATCTGACCTTTTTATAGGCAATCAAATTAGCAAATAAATCCCTCCTTATGTCTTTTATTATACACTAAGTGATATGACTAATATCTACCAGTCACAATTCATGTTTTAATTTCATCCTCTCTGGTGAAGAATATAGGAAAGGAGGGGAGAAAGAAAGAGAAATTTTCTTATCAGCACAATGTATTATTTAGACACATAGCATGCATTGCTTTCTAGATTCATGACACAGTAAAGCTACAGCAGTAGAAGTGGAAAAAGAGCAGCTCTGAGGTGTTTGGGAAATACAGTTTTGTATGTTAGTTCCTGAGTCTTTTCAAGTACAAAACCCTGGGTTTATATTCCTTCATTAGCAAAGGTTAGGTCATTAGTCCACCTAAATTAATAGCAGACTTCAGAAAGAAGTATCAGTATTAATATGGGTATACGTAGTACCTAAGGGGTAAAACGGTTTTATTTCCAGATAAGGAAATAACAAACCAAATAATCCTAGAAAGAAAGAGGGTACATAGAACAGCATTGCATAAAAAACAGTGAGCTGGAAGATGTGAGATATAATGTCTGTCCTTAAGTCTGGAGGAAATGGTGATTCTCACAGTGCCATTTATGCCTCGTGTTAAATGGATTTAGCTAGAGTTTCTGACTTCATCCTTCCCCCAAGAATATAAATTAGTACCCCCATGAAATCAAAGCCATAATGTTGCAATGAGATGGAGTCTGAGAGGGCAGCCACAGAGGCTTTTCTGGGGCAGTATAATTTTATACCATCATATATTCCTTTTCCAAATCTGATCCTTTATGCTGAATGCAGATTTCTGCCCTGTTAATTGAAGCACAGCTTCTGTCCTGAACCACTTCCGGTCAAGTTCTGTCAATGACAGACCTCTGGGTTGATTGCTTAAAAGGTAATGTTTGTTTTAGCTGCTCTCAGAAACAAATATACTCTGGAGCAGTGTCTAATCCATCAAGCTACCTGATCTTTCATTCTAGCAACATGTAGAAAAGCTCATGGTATCATGAAAAAAAGTCCCTAGTAAACTCTGAACAAAAAGAAAGGATAAGCTTGTTATTTAATTGTCACTTCTTATGTGTGTTGAATAAATACAATTTTATCACACTTTAATCAAGACTAGATTGTTTTATACCTGAAAATATTTGAGAGTTTAAGACTGAGTTTTTACCTCTATTGAAATATGTTGGAGTCCAACCAGCCATATCAGCAAAGGAGACTTAGGCATCAGAGGAGAATTAATGACAAGACAACAGAGAGACCATTCCTCAGCTGCTGTTACTCAGCATGGCTCTGCTAGCATCAACAGTACCAAGATAATTCCTGGAAATTGAGTGTAAGGAATACAAAACTGTAATCTGGCCCTATTGGTGTCAGAAGCAAATCTGCTGTTCAGTTCAGGCTGCAAAAGCAGGGAACACAGACAGAGGTGTAACAGGTTTGGGTTTGTTTCAGAAGGAAAATGGATCCTGGTGCTGATGAGAAGCTGTGGCAACGCACTTCCCCGCCCCATCCTGCCAGCAGGAAACAAAACTTCTCCAGGCAGGGAGAAGGAGAAGAAAAAAACCAACTAAACCCCAGAGGCTGCAGGTTGAAATTTGAACTGGCCCATCGACATGTGCCAGGTACACCGAGGTGACCCTCCTGGCCAGTAGAATTAAATGACCACCGGTCAGATTCGACAGGGGTATAAACGGGGTCCTGCTGGAGGACACATTGGAGTCAGTCCCCCTCGGAGCAGCGGGTCTGCAGTCGGGGCCTCCCCCTCGGGTCGGGGCACCACCCCAGGTAACTCCTCAAGGGAGAGAGCCCTCAGCTTTTAGGGGAGTGATACGCACGTTTTGAGCCATCACTTTAAATCTTGGGGATTCTTAAGTTGGCTGTGTAGTCTTAATTCTTTTTACATCATTGAGCCTGTGGTTTTATAAAATGTTACCAGATTTCTAACTAACTTTTTACTGAAGAATAAATCTGAGTCGTAACGCCTGTTGGATTTGGTTATGTGTCCATCCATAACAGAAGCCTCCTTGACTCTAATAAGTGATGAAATATGTCCTTTTGTTTGTTTTGAACCTGCTGTGTGTTCATTTTACCTGACATTTCCTGTTTTTTTTTTATTATAGTGAACAATCATTCCCATTCAGTTTCTCTGTGATCTTTCATATCCCATCTCAGCTGATCCTGCCAGGCTGAAGACGTTAATCTGTTTTCTTGAACAGAAGTCATCACCTGACATTCTTTACTACTGTTTTTCATAAATTTTCTAGTTTTTCTGTACCTTTTCTGAGAGTGAAGACTAGAACTGGACACTGTATTCAATATGTGATTGTACAATAGGAATCAACAACACTTTTCTGTTTTATTCTCATTTTTCCCCTGACTAATTAATTGAGGTTATTCTTTTCACAAGACTTTGCATTTTGCCACTCGTTTAAAGTCATCCTATTTATGGCATCAAGGAAGGCCAGTCTTGTACATTTCACCAAGCTGGGTCTGAAGTCACCAGTGCAATGCTAAAACTTTGGCTGTGATTCTGCCTGTGAAGCTGAGGCTACGTCACTGTGAAGAACAGGGAATAACTTCCCAACTTGTCCATTCAAAGGTGAATGAACTCCAACCCAGAAACAAAAACATCAGCTGTGGCCAATGTCCAGGCTGTTACAGCTGATTACAGTGAATTTTCAAAAATAATATTTCCCACTAACATCTGTGATATTCAAATAGAGACATGACCCGGTTGCCACTGAGAATATGCAGATTTGGCATTGACCATCAGTTCCTTCTCCTAATACAGTGAATGACAGTGTTATTTGAATGATCAGCATATTACAGTAGCCAGAAAACTCAGTGTCTGATTACAAACATGGGAAAGCTAGAGACAACTATCTGAACCCTCCAAGAACAATGACCTGCTGGCCTAAAAGGAAACCAATACAGAAAGAAAGTTTTAGTTCACCTCTGTTGAAAGACAGGCAGACAGGTAACGAAAGAGCCTTAGGCTAGACCATCTGCCTACTTACACTGTTATAAGCTGCTGGAGGTCCACATTTGTACCAGGGGGGCTTTGTTGTTTCATAATGACTCCCAGATCCAGATTGAGAAAGATAAATTTGTTTATGTATGTCCTAAACTTCCTTGCAATGCTCTTTGGGAAATACTGCAGTACAGAATTAATTTTTCATCATTAAGAGACCTTTATGAATTACTATTCTACCTGCAGGCCATGGATCCCTAGGACATAAGCAGCTTATATGTTTAACTCTTACCTTTCAATGTTTCCCATTTTGTCAGACACGATTCCTCTTCTAAGGGACAACTTGTGCCCCAACTTCCTAATCCTTTATCTTCATGCCCACAATACTTCCTTCAATTTCAGCACAGAAATCTTCAATGAGGGGTATGAAAGTGCTGAAGCAAGCTACAAGGAGGGGGACGAGAGAGGGTCCACAGTGAATGGACACCAGATCAGGGCAATTTCTCCAGTGCATCTTGCTTTTGGTGAAACTGTTCTCACTGCTACATTCCTTTCTACAGGGGCTGTATCAGCAAATTACATCCCCATGAAACTGGTGTTTTTCTGAAGCAGTCACTCTGACGGTCTATTACCCAGGGTATTACGTGTGGTTGGTTTGCAGCAAATGCACAGGGGTCATTATTTGAGCTACCAGCATTTTCACAAGACAGTCTCCGAAGCTTCATGTGTACCCTCCTTCTCCCTCCAGTTCCTGGTTCATCTCTCCTGACAACTTACTGCTTGTCTCTAGGGTGCAGTTCTAGCCCAAATCAAATCATCTCAGAGCCATTTTGGTGAAGAGAAGATATTGAAATGTTCAGTTCAGTTGACACCAGGTCTGATTCCCAAGAAAAAACAGAAACCACCTCTCCAAAATCCTCTTACATGGAAGGTTACACTACAGCCATAGAAAAAGTATAGCAATTTCCCCCAGCAAACTAATCTGAACCTGATACAGGCAAGAAGCATATTCTCTCTAAAAGGCCTTTTTGTTGGCCGGAGTCCTTATTTCTCAAGACAATTTCCAAGTGCAGGTGGAAGATCTCCTATAGCTCAGCAGGTGATCTGTTAAGTCAGATTTCTTCTAAGCTCATCCCTAATTTTGAGTACTAGCAACTATTTACAGCCTCCTAGGGTGAGTAGTGCTCTCACTTCTCCTCCCATATCTGATTCTTGTTTGAAGAAACAGTGAGCCAGAGCTCTGAGGTGGCCCTCCTGGACCTTCCAACGTAACAAGCTCCTCAAAAGACTGCAAGACAGCACTGAGAAGCAGACACAACTGGAAGGCTGTTGTTTGTTTTAAAGAGAGAAAAGGAAAACCAAATACAGAAAGCAACACAGAAAGAAGCAAGCCAAGACATAACCTTCCTCTCAGCATTCTGTTCTTGCAGCTCAGTTCCCTCTCCCACATCTCAGTTTAGAAAACTGAGTGATTTTGTAAGTTGTAGCCAACCCCGTCCAGCTCCCTCCACCCTCTACTCTCAGTTTCTATGTCTGGCTCTGCATAAGCTTCCTGCCACCCTCTGGAAACGTGTCTGTTAGGCAGCCTTAAGCCTTGCTCTAAAAAAGTGACCTAAGCCCTGGTTAGAGAAACATAACATGCACCTCAAAGCATAACCACACTGCCCACTCTAGTGACACACATTATCTGAAATTTAGCAGCATGAATAAAAGGGTCAGACTCCTGTTTGTGCCTGGGTCTAAGGGCAGACAGGTATTTTCAAGTTGCAGTGTTTCTGGGAAGCTCCATGTTTGTCTGCAGTTGCAATATTGCTCTCTGCAGTAAGTAATTCTCGAATAGTGTGAGAACATGATTTTATCTGAAGAACTCCCTTCTTTTTTTTTTTTTCCTCTGGGGAATAAAAAGTAACTGGATCCACTGTATATTACACAAGACTTTGTGTTGGCAGAGCTAGTGGGATGATGTGGGGAAAAGAACAACACTTTCCTATGTGAAAATGTACATGCTGTTGAACTGTTAAACCGTGGAATGAAAACAGTTTTACTGTCTCAATGCAGCCACACCAACTCAAGTAACTTTCTGTCCTTTTTATATTCATATCGTGTATTCCTGAGTATAACTGTACTCAGCACCTAACTGCTGTCAGTTTGACAGATGCAAGTGCAGAGTGAACTTTGGATAAACAGCCCCTCCATCAAAATTGGTTTCTACATCAGTATTGCATTTCCACTAGCACTCTTAATTTCTGCAGCTTTTCATAGAAGCTACTTCAAGACCAGCAACATCTTTCTTCTCTGAAACATTTGTCCTTCCTATCTGCAATCTGTAAAGAATACATGCTGCTGGTACCAAGTCTTCTACCATTACACAACTAGAGGTTTCTTTGCCAGGAAATGCAGTCCCAGAAAAGATGATTTGGTAAACTTTTTTTTTTTTTTTTACAGTGGCAGTGATGTAAAAACAGTATAGACTGAAGCAGAAGTTAGACTAATGGAAAAGATTCCATTGCACAAAAAGATAATGTGGTATTTACACTGCCTTAGCAAAAAACCTTCAATGTTTTATTTCTGTTGAAACAAGAAGGCCTCCCTCACTATCTGATAGGAGCAAAGGAACATTGTCTCTGCTTTCAGAGAACAAAAAAGGACATAGGGACCTGCAGACCTTATTTTAATGAGAAAGGCTTACACTTATATTGCAGTCTTAAGTTCACCAGTGAATGTAAAGAATGAGATTGATAAAGCAAAGACATTATCACTTTCTAAAGGTGAATGCAAAGTGCTAATGAAAGATTAATAGATATTATAAGCATGGTTAGGATATTAATAAATATTATGGTTGATATCCCTACCATCTGCAAAAGGAATCCAAAGCAGTGATAAGTCAAAGTTACAAGGTGTCTGTTAGTCTGCTGAGCATTATGAAAACACATTATTTATGAAATCTCATATTAGTTTCTTATTAAAGTACTTTAGGAAGCTTGACTTTAATTCAAAAGGTTTAACCAGAAAGACATTCACACTGAGGTATTTTAAACTCTAAATCCAATTTATTTGGCTGGGAATTGGACCTATGCATCTTTTAGGCAGTTTTGAAAATCTCAGCTTATGCACTTGGGACCACTAGAAGATAGGTAATTTTTTATTTTCAATGAGAAAAAAAGGTCCTTTTAAATCAGCTATCAAAAAAACTCCCAAAATCATTTGACATTGCTAGGCTGCACATAGCTGCACATTAAGAGAGAGCTGCTTAATACGATCGGTGAGTGCATTTCTAATCCCGTGTTTCAGATGTTTAAATTATGTTTCTTTGGAGATATAAATTGGTGGTTTTATCCTTCAGAAAAAATGAATAAAATTGCATAAAAAGTGAATTACTGAACTGAGTCTAATCTAATAATATTTTAAAAAATTAATCTTAAGGAACTGAAAGTCCTTATCTGGCTGGTGGGGGAGGGAAGAGAAGCGGGGGGCGGGGGGATAGTCTGAGTGGGCAGTTCAGGACAAACTCACTGCAGGTGGCAAAGCCTACACAGGTGTCACTAAACTTGCAATATACAGCAGCAATGAAGACCTGTGGATCCTTCATCATTACCAATGACCAGAATATGAAATAATAGATTTCCCCTGAGATTTTGGAATTTTCTGACCCGCCTTGCTTGAAGTGAGACTCAGTGAGACAGAAACTGCAGTTCTGTGCTGCTGTTTTGTAATGCTTATTTGAATGCAATCCTTTGAAATGTTTATTGTAGAGTGTCCTGGGTTCAGCTGGGATAGAGTTAATTTTTACAGGAACCTGGGAGGTGGGGGGCATAGCCGGGGCAGCTGACCTGAACTAGCCAAGGAGCTATTCCATACCATGTGCCATCATGCTCAGTATATATATAGGGAGCGGGCCGGGGGGTGGATCCTTCTTTCGGTGGGGGAAGTGGCGGAGTGTTGGGTCCCGGGTGGTGAGCAGTTGCACTGTGCATCACTCTTTTTGTATACTCGTTCATTAGTACCGTTGTTGTTGTTGTAATTCCTTTGTGTTGTCCCAGTAAACTGCCTTTATCTCAACCCTCCAGGTTCCAGGGGTTTTTTTCTTCTTTTCTCTCCTCCGTCTTCCCCCCATCCCACCGGAGGGGGGCGGGAGGAGTGAGCGAGCGGCCGCGTGGTTCTTTGTTACCGGCTGGGCTAAAACCACGACATAGAGGATGCATGAAACCCTCTAATAATTCTGTGTGTTTGACTGTTTTGGGGTTCAGTACAAGGTAACACTGGGACAACTGCAACATGAAAACTTCTTTTTTCCCCAAACCTTCTGATTACCTTTACTTGAAAAGATGATGTAGAGTCAGATGTGCCGTGCAAGATGGATACATAAATGCACACCTTTAGGTTGAAGATCTTTGTCTTATGCCTATCAGGAAATTAAAGACAAATTTATATTGAAGAGCCCACTTGGGAGCATGGTTATATTGGGTTTGTGTGGCGAGGTTTTGGTAGCAGGGGGCCTACAGGGGTGGCTTCTCTGAGAAGAAGTTAGAAGCTTCCCTTGTGTCTGACGAAGCCAATGCCAGCTTGCTCCAAGACAGACCTGCTGCTGGCCAAGGCCGAGCCCATCAGTGATGGTGGTAGCCCTCTGGGATAACAGATTTAAGAAGTGGGGGGAAACCTGTGCAACAGCAACTTCAGCCAGAGAGAGGAGTAAGAAGATGTGAGACTAAGAACCCTGCAGACACCAAAGTCAGTGCAGAAGGAGGGGGAGGAGATGCTCCAGGCACCGGAGCAGAGATTCCCCTGCAGCCGGTGGTGAAGACCATGGTGAGGCAGGCTGTCCCCCTGCAGCCCAGGGAGGTCCACGGGGGAGCAGATCTCCACCTGCAGCCCGGGGAGGACCCCATGCTGGAGCAGGGGGATGCCCAAAGGAGGCTACAACCCCATGGGAAGCCTGCACTGGTGAAGGCTGCTGGCAGGACCTGCAGATCTGTGGAGAGAGGACCCCACGCTGGAGCAGGTTTTCTGGCACGACTTGTGACGCCACAGGGGACCTACGCTGGAGCAGGCTGTGCCTGAAGGGCTGCAGCCCGGGGAACGGACCCGTGCTGGAACAGTTCATGGAGGACCCTCTCCCGTGGGAGGGACCCCACGCTGGAGCAGGGGAAGAGTGAGGAGTCCTCCCCCTGAGGAGGAAGGAGCAGCAGAGACAACATGTGATGAACTGACCTCAAACCCCATTGCCCAACCCCCTGCACTACTGGGGGGAAGAGGTAGAGAAAATTGGGAGTGGAGTTGAGCCTGGGAAGGAGGGAGGGGTTGGGGAAGGTGTTTTAAGATTTGATTTTATGTCTCATTATCCTACTCTGATTTTGTTACTGATTTGTCATTGATTTGTTATTAGTTAGAATTAATCATATTTAATTTTAATATTTTAGCAAAATTATATGTATGTTGTATTTTATATATTTAACCAACAACCAGTGTTGTTGTGAAATCCCCTGTATAGCCCTGTACCAAGGCCGGAGAAATTGGCTAAGATCATCTAGTAGGAACATTTAGAACTTAGATAACAAGATAAAAGAAATTAAAATCTGATTATAAAAGAGTTTGGTTTGACTAAAAAGTAGAAAATTGTGAAGTATAAGTATGGGAGTGTTAAGTTTGAAATGTAGCCTTAGGAACTTAGGAGCTTAGAAAATGTGTAATGTGTAACCATAAGAATTTAAGTATTGTTCAAAATCATTTAACCACAGAAGTTTTGACAAAGATTGGTAGTCTTGTAGTGTTTGTTTTAAAGGCTAAGGAAACTGTTATGGACACCAGCTTGCTGCTTGGAAACACCTGAGAGGTCAAGAAGCGGACGAGTGAGGAAGACTACGAAAGACCACCAGAGGACTCTAGAAGACCACCAGAGACCTTTAGTGCGCCTGCGTGATGGACATTAACATATGCAAATGATTTCCTGGAAATCTGATGAATATGCAAATGACTTCTTTGTAATCTTATGAATATGCATAAGTGAGTTCAATATAAGGTGTATTGTTTTGGTTACAGGTGTGCGTGGTTCGTGAGAGGACTCGCCCGCGCACCCGGCCGTCAATAAAGAAGTGTCTGCTTATCTACACTAAATTGGTGTTGATAAGTTTTTATTCCGAGATTTCGGTAACAATTTGATTGGAAATAAACTAATTTCCCCAAGTCACATCTGTTTTGCCCATTACAATAATTGGTGAGTGATCTCTCCCTGTCCTAATCTTGACCCATGAGCTTTTCATTGTATTTTCTCTCCCCTGTCCAGCTGAAGAGGGGAGTGATAGAGTAGCTTTGGTGGGCACCTGGCATCCAGCTAGGGTCAACCCACCACAATGGTATTCACTGTCATTTATGACAAGCATATCTACTGAAGATTCATATTTGGTAGACAGAATCTTTTGTCCCTGGAAGGAGAGGATTATAAATACCGCAATGGTCTTTCCCTGAGAGATTGCCTTCATTATTGATCAAAGCCACAGTGAGACCATCAATATTATTTCAACTCTTAAATAATATTGAGGCAAAGTAAACACTCAACTAATTTTCTAAACACTGCAGCATGTTGCCAAGACTGGTTGTGTAACCTCTATAATAAAAGATTTTCAAAACTGTGGTGGGCAGGCCCCTGAGCAACTTAATCTAACATTGAAATTATGCCAGCTTCAGGAAGGAGGTTGGATGAGATGATCTCCAGAGGTCTCTTAAACCCAATTTTTAATGTGATTCTGTGTGTTTATAAGAGAGACATTTCTCTAGCATGAGCAGCTACACATTTATGCTGGGAATCTCAGGGTAGGGAGAAAGAGGGCTGGAGGGAGGGAATGTTTGTTGGAATGTATTTTTCCTTTATTCATATTTCTCTGGCTAATTTTCTGTCTCAGTCTGTATTTGCTGTTACAACAGAGCTGATTTCAAAACAACAGAGAAAACAAAACTACCTGGACCACTTCATTCCATACTTCTTATCAAGACACTAAATGTAATGCAATTAGTCTCTCACCCTAATCTATGCAGGTGGAGAGTTGTGTGTTGCCTACTCCTGTGCAAAATATACAGAAAGCTAAGAGGATAAGAGTCTTCCACTGTATAGCTGCATAGTTACTGGATCAAAAGAGTTAAAACTGAGGGGGGAGTGTGGGTGTGGTGTCTGATGCTGAACTTTGCGAAGGCAGACCTGAGATTATTGACTATAAATTTCTTGTGTATGTGATACCCATGAAGCATATTGCCTGGATGGCTGTAATATGTACTAAAGAGGAACAGACAATAAATGGAACATTTCTGGGGACAAGAGGAGGTGAATGCGAGAGAAAAAAAAACAGTGGAGTGCAAGCTTTTATCTGTTATGCTTACAGATAATCTGTTTTAAATTTTGGAGAGGAGCCTAACTCAAGACATACACTTGGCAAATTCAATAGTGAGGTCTTGCTTCTCCAAATTAATGATACTAGGATTTCTACAAGCATAGATGTTCAGAACCAAGAAGATAAATTAATTGGGAGATAGATCATGGCTTTGCACACAGGTAAGTCTGAGCAAGGTTTTAGTGACTTACCCACCAGCTCTCTAGCATGTTGGATTTTCAGTATCAATGAGTGTTTGAATAGCTAGTAATAGCCAGCTGGCAAAATAGATGCAAGGGACTGACAGTAAGTATTAATGGTAGTCATACTTCATGGAAGAAGTCTCCATCATACAGTTCTACTTTTACCTTGTTGGCTACTGTTGCAAGATAATGTGAATTTCTCTTTGCTCAGACAACCTTCCCCAGCAACTTCATACTGTATCTCCGCTTTCTATCTCACACCTCTTGCTATGATCTGGTACTTTTTACTTGGTTTTTTTCCCCCTTTTTCTTTTTTTAAGGATAATCGTAACCACCATGGCTACATATCACCAGCTGGTCCAGAAGAGTGGAATTCCATTCAGATAGCTAAAATATTTTTCACTTATAACACCAAAGAATATTTCTTCCTGTTATTTTAGGAAATTTCAGATAATTGTTCTTCCTGAGTTTAAAAATGTCTAGATTTTGGAGTCCATTAGTTCTTCAAAACTGTGTGATGTGCAACTTTTAGTCTCCAAGTCTTTGGTAGTCAGGAAATCTAACTATCCTGAAAGTGCTTTTGTAATGGTTAGAGATCTTTGATATTGAGTTACACTTAATTAAATGGCTGTATTAGAAAAACATATGTTATTCCTAGTTCCCCTCAGATAAGATTCTCTGAAGGCATTAAAGAGTGCTATTGTATTATTCCCCATCTTTTAATGTTTCTATTACAAGCACTCAAAAAATATATATTATAGCACTTCACTCTGAGCTGACATGCACTCTTGACCTTGTCTGCAATTTCCCTCGTGAGGTGCATAGCTCTTTCTTTACACTATGTACAGCCCTTAGGTTTTTGTTAATTAAAAAAAAAAAAATTTCTCTCTAATGATTTTTCCACACATATATACACAAAATATATAAATACCTCACAGAAGGTTTGGTTTTACTTTTAAACCTGTGGTTAGCACCTGCTAGGTAAACATTATTTTACAACAACAAAGAAATACTCATAGGGAGTGGGATGTAAAAAAACCCAACATAGTACTTCAGCACTTAGGTATTTTCAGTTTGTCAGCATTATTTCTGCATCTTCTAATTTTATGTCTTCAGTATTAATTACATTTAAAATAATGATACACAGTGTTCCAAACGTCTCCCAAAACCCTTTAGAAGGAAGCAGCCAGAATAGGCTGCTAGTATTAACGGCACAACTCCGTAACCCATATGTGCAAGATACTCTCTTACGTAACAGTCACATAAGTCCAAGGAGAACAGAAAGCTTGGGAAGTATCTGTGAACAACAGATAGCAGGCCTTTTGTAAAACAGCAAGAGGAATTTGACAGCTGAATTTCCTGCTCAGAGCACCTGAGATGCTAGGATTGAAATCATGGTGAGATAAGAGTATTGATTGCAGAAGAGGAAAAGGTAAAATGTAGAGCCACTATTTGAAGATTGGCTACGCAGTTTGATTTGCTTCCTAGAAAATCAGGCTGCTATTTTCTTTCCCTTGTCAATGCAGCACTATCAATATTGTAGGCATCATCACAAGGGGATGGATCTGTAAACAGACAAAAGGAATGAAATCCTGCAGTACACTGCTGCAGTTCAGGCTGTCAGATCGTATCTCTGTGGCTGCAGTCATGTGAATGGAGGCATAACACTGTTACCAAAGTCTTGCGTAAACCACTGTCTTCCTTTGGACAGCAGTATGGATGGGCAATTTTGTTCACAATTTGTTTTTCACTTTCATGGTTTTTCCGTTTTCCTATAACTTCTTAAAATAGTACTTCCAGGAGTGTTACTCTGATTTAGTAGGGCTCCCACTTGCAGTGGGAGCAGACTTCTGAAGACAGACCTGAGACTCTTATTTTCTAGACCCAGGCTGTTGTCCGGGTGTTATACATCAGAAGACAAAGCTTTTATTTGCCCTCTTTATATATTACCATACTCTGCATTATTAGTTTGTCTGGATAAATAAATCTGTCAATATAGCGTGGGCTAATAATATAAACACCTGTTATCCAAGGAACTTTAAAATACCTTCTAGGGATGAAGAAGCTAAAAAAAAGAATAAAGCTTTTGTTCCAAATCTTTATTTCATATGCTGAAAATTATACTTACAATATAATTGATCACAGCTAGTAATTTAAAGATTCATCACTGCAGTTGGAACACTGCTCTCTCAGTAAAGCTTATCTTGAAAATAAAATCCACTAACTTTCAATCCTCTACAATAAAAAGATCAAACATATGTATGATGCAAGGATGCATTGGGTCAGAACACATGCACATCCTTGCTCATTATCAGTCAGCTGTGAGGGGCTGACCCTTAGGAAAAGAGTAGAAGCAAAAGAACAAACACGGAATGAATGATCTTTCCTCCAGCAAAATCCTCTTGGCTCTGGCAGTTAAGGGATTTCTAAACTGGAAGTTGCATCTGAACTGTTGTCTCACCAAACAATAACACAACTGCAGTCTTTGAATTTGTCTAAACCTTTTCTGAATTTATTGAGCTTTTTTCCTCCCCAGTATCTTGTACTAATGAGTTCTACTCTCAAATGTTGAGATGCATGAGAAGGTATTCTGTGCATTCTTTTAATGCCATACAGTAGTGCTATCTCAAGAAAACTGCAGCCTGTTCTGACCTTGTTAAAAATAGGGTGAATCCTAAAATGTCCTCACATAAAGTTATTTGGTAATATACCCAGGTTCACACTTATTTTCTGTGAACTTCTTCTCAGAATATCTCCAGCAGTGAAGGAAACTTAGTCACAGGTTAAACACAAAGCTTCTCCAACAGTATTTATACTGAAAACTGTACATTTAATTCATATCAAAGTCTACTCTTTCTGTGTGTTTTAGCTCTGGTCATTAGTTATTGTGCCATGAATTCATTTTTGTGTTTATCTTCACTCCCATGAGTTGTACCACATAAGTGATAATGATATATTCCATTCAAGATAGCAAGAAGATTCCTCTATATTTTTGGAAAAAAAACCCACAAAACCACAAAACAAACAAACAAACAAAACCCCAAAAAACACAACACAAACCCCCCCCAACCAAAACAAAAAAACCCACAACCCCTCCAACCACCCCCCAAAACCCCAAACAACAACAAACCATCTACTAAATCTCACAGACTCTTTATTTTTGATCTGTATTTTCATTCAGAACATTTCAATCAGAAAAAAAATCTTTTAAAAATTTATGGAAGAAATCAGTATAAAAAATTATGGGTTTATTATTGACACTTCATAAGAATGGTTTTATCTCTGTTAATGCAACCTTTCATGCACACTGTAGTAAACATTTGCAAAAATAGCTGTTGGAAATTAACACTGTAACTGCTAACATTATAAAATTTTGTTACTGCTATGTTCTTGATCCAGGAATTTTTTTTAATTTGAGGTTGTTTCTGTTGTCTTATAAGCCTTGGCAACGGAAGTTCACAAATGCATTGAAAGTTGTGAACACCTTGAAGAGCAGAAAAGTCTATGTGTTAGACCTGCATTTATAACTGGCCAGGAAAAACAAACAATAACAAAACACAACAAATACCTCACCAATTGACTTAAAGATCAAAATGCAATATCCCCATCAGCTTATACTAATTACCTAGCAGTGAAATCTATAAACCACAGCAAAATTATATAAAGGTACTTCTATTAAAAGGTATCCTTTTATTACAATGATCACTAACAATCTCCTCCCAACCAAATTAGGCTTTCCATTACTCTAGCATGCACATAGAAATTTACAGTAACAGGTTAAGGTGTGTAGTAAGACATTTCTTTTGTGTCTAAACCTTGCTAGTAAATGTCTGCAGATACTCAATTGCAACAGTCTTAATTAAAAATAATGGTGGTGAAAGTAAAAAGTATTCGGCTTCACAGCTGTGAAGTATCATAACAATTTTTCTCATGATCATGTTGGAAACCCACAAGAGAACCTGCCCTTGAACCCAGATATCTCAAACCCACACATAATTTTTAACCATCTCTCATCTCCTAATAGCTTAGAAATTATAGACTTGTAAGCACTCTGAATACTTTTTTTACTTCATATCTACAAGGTGCAGAGTACTGCCTATCAAATTACATAGAAATGTGTTTTATGTTAATGAGAAGAATCACAAAAGACTCAAGCTTGAAACAAGCAATCAGAAGCTAATAAAGATGTGCAGTCTACTGCTAAGAGGAAATCCTCACAAAATCAGGGTCAAACCTTCATGGTTTGACAGGAAGAACTTGAGGCAGTGCAACAGCTTATTCCCACATGAAAGCCAAAACTAGAGAAAGGTTATTTGTAATTCTTTTCTGGATGCTGCTGAAAGCCTGAAGGAATTTGCCACACAAGACTTCAGACATGACATGGTCGCTGGTGAATTCACCAGATGCGCAGCAAAAATCCTTTAGTCAGTCTGTGTCATTACTGCAGCGCACATAACTTCAGCACTTTTAGATCAGTATTGAACCTTAAAGCAAGTCTTATGTTGAACTCCCCAAACAGTACTAAAATTTAAATGAATCTGAAAACATCTAATTTCATTTAGTTTCCCAGTCCAGAGTCAACAAAATCTATTCCTCTGTTAGATTTCAATAGGTTTTAGGAACAACTCAAAATAAAACAGAGCTTTTTAAAGAACTTCATAAGGGTATGATGCATATCACTCTGAAAGTAAGTCAGTAGGTTCCAAGATCTCTCTCCTCACAGCAGTTCACTAGAATAACCTGGATGAAAGTGACCCTGATAGACATGTTATTCAAAAATACATACTTATGCTGGAAAATGCTGAAATGTAAAGAGATAAATGGTTTCTACCACCACACAGTTGGAGACACTCTTGGAGGTCAGCTAACTGACACCACAAGGCAGGATCAGCCAACAGTTTTATTGCAGTCTTTTACTCTAGTTAGAAGTTTGGCCTTAAGTGATGGAGACTCCAGAATTGCCCACACAATCGATTTTGACTTAATTTCATATTTAGAGAAAAAAAGAAAGTGAAGGCACTTTGAAAACATCGAGTTTTTCTAAAACAGCATTGCATATAGATGTTGGTTATTTTTGGTTTTCATCTCTTAACCTGAACAAAGAAAGAGTTGGAAATTCTTAGTCTACACATATTTCCAGATTGACTCTCAGTATCAGATACTAGAAGTTAACTACAGGTTAAAAAACTGTCCTGGGTGCCCCAGTTCCTTTCTATGCCCTGTATTAGGCTAAGAAATCTACCTAGGAACTTTTTATGAATATAAGGATGTTGGGTTATTATTACATAACATAGTTGCCATATCACTTGTTTTTGCCTGTGCCTTCCCTAGTCTAATACTCTCAAAGAACCATTACAAGCTACATTCAGAGGAATTCAATGAAATAATATCACTTACTCACCTACTCAAAAAGCACTGTAAATGGCAAAATCTGTTTTTCAGGGGAATGGTTACTGTTATGTCCTGTGACTGTAGTTTGCTTATCAGGTCCCATTCTTAAAAATTAGTGATGAGGTTTCCAAGAGCATGTTAGGCCTTTTCATCTAAGCTCCCCAGGTGCATTCAAGGCAGAAGCAAATAAGATGTAGTAAAGTAAGACTGAAAAGAGTATGTCTACTTATTTCTGGGTTTTTTTTCCTGAGCCCATACTGTAAGAATAGGAAACAAAGGATACAGCAACTGTTTGCAGAATGTGGACATTGTTTATAAAATATATTGGTCTCATTAGACAGGTCCTCTGAATCTGTCCTTTTTTTGACAGTCCAATCCAAATTAGCAACTAGAAGTACCTGTGAAAGTAGCATTCCAACCCAGAAAACTCTGAAGCTGTTAAACAGACAGAGATTTATCACAGATTAAAGGAATGTCTCCATTCTGCAGTCTTGCACCCCAGTTCAACAATTTACCAACAGATTGCCTTCCATTTTCTATTTCCTGCTCCTTGCCCTTGAGTGCTCAGAGGTAGTTTACCAGTCCTCAGATGAGGTTTGTCCTTACTTTGTCCTCCTAAATCTCTGGTTTCCCAAATAGGAAACAACCATAATTCTTTTCACACTCAGTTATGATTGACCATAGAGATTATATAATTTAGCAAATAAATAAAATTGGAATCTCTAGATCACTCACTTTCTTTTCAAGAAAAATTACTGGATTTTGGGGCATGATACTTGCAGTAATGTGGTTTAACCCCAGTCATCAACTAAACCCCACACAGCTGCTTGCTTACTCCCCCTCAGTGAGATGGGAGAGAGAATCAGAAGAGTAAAAGTGAGAAAACTCATGGGTTGATGTAAAGACAGTTCAATAGATAAAGCAAAAGCTGCATAAACAAGCAAAGCAAAACAAGGAATTCATCCACCAATTCCCACTGGCAGTCAGGTGTTCATCCATCTACAGGAAAGCAGGGCTCCATCACGCCTAATGTTCACTCAGGAAGACAAACGCCATCACTCTGAATGTCCCCCCTTCTTCCTCCCCCAGCTTTATGAGCTGAGCATGACGTCCTATGATCTGGAATATCCCTGTGGTCAGCTGGGGTCAGCTGTCCCAGCTGTGTCCCCTCCCAATTTCTTGTGGCCCCCCAGCCTACTCGCTGGTGGCGTGGGGTGAGAAGCAGAAAAGGCCTGGACTCTGTGTAAGCACTGCTCAGCACTCACTGAAACATCCCTGTGTTACCAGCAGTGTTTCCAGCAAAATCCAAAACATAGCCCTATACCAGCTACTATGATGAAAATTAACTCTATCTCAGCTGAAACCAGGACAAGTGATTAATAAACAAATGCTCTAGGCCAGCTGAAGAGAATAAAGAGGATTGGTATGTATTAATCAATAGATAAAACACTTCAAAGTTAAATGGTGTCTGTTAAAACACTCTAAATCAGCTACATTAGAGAATAATGTATACTGCTTTAACTTCTCTTAATTAAAGGAATCCATTGGTCTATAAAATCTGGATTCTTCTCAATAAGGGAGCTGGGTTGTCTTTGGCAACAATCTCTTTCCAGCATTTTGCTTACATGAAGAACAAGGTCCTGACAAGGGTTCCATATTAATCATGAAAAACTGCACATGTAAAAATAAGTACAGTGTGTAATGGGATTGTTCAGGTTATGTGATGGGGTAAACTAAAATGTTGAAAAGATGAAAAGAAAGATTGAATAATAATTTAAATTGTATCGATACAAACCTCCTGGGATCAGGAAGCTTTTCTGTAAACTATTTCACGTGTCAAATAAAAAATACTGCAAGAGCAGGCTGATGACTAATTTTTTTGTTGCTTAATCCTTGCAGAAAATTGTATCATGTCTACAAAATTCAAATCTGACTGCTGGCTGTTGACAGTGACCATTTTTAAACTGGACACTGAGTTGTCCCTGTACTTAAATTTGTATGAATAAATATATTTCACTATTTTGTTGTTGCTGAGGCACAATATTTTTGCTAAAAACATATTGATAATGAAATCTGAAAAAAAATAAAAGTTAACTGTCAGTGAATTTCTCAGTGCCATGGAAAGAAAGCTCTTTAAGTCTTCAAGTAATTTAAGACATGTGTGTTCTGTCTTTAATATCTACCCTCTACATTGCACTACATCTCCTAGGTTGGTTGATTGACCACAGGCAACTGTGTAAACAGAATTGAATGACTGTCTAACTAGCAGGAGAACAATTAAAACTGGGGGTTTTTGTTTTCATTTTGCCTAAGGTAAAAGGGAGAATACCCAACTAAGCATAAAGGCCTTATCAGCAGTGTGGGCATTTTTAAATGAGCTTAAACTGTCAAAGTGAGCTTATATGGAAATTGTTCATGATACAAAGCTAGGAACCTCTTTGGACATGTCATTTTATAGAATCACGTTATTAGTTGTACCCCAATTTTACATGTTGTTCTCTCCCATCCTAGATTTCTTTTTCCATTTAACAGTCCTCCCATTCAAAAGCTTCCTTTTTCTTTCATGGAAGGAAAGGACTGCAGTTGCTAACAGTAACTCATACTTGATGATCTTCACTTAATCAATATGATCTACATGTTGTTTACTTTTCTTTGTTCTGCCTGATTGGTTTGCTACTTGGGGATATTTTCACACTTAATGATGAGCAAAGGGTTTGTAACAATTTGAGTTTAAATCATGAAGTAATGAACAGTTAATTTTAGGGAATTTTTAAGTGAAGTACTCTGGAGGTTTATATTTTTTCCTTAATGAAAACCAGTGTCAGCTCATCTTTTTAATTATTCAAATTCCTTTCACTTCAAACATGTTCCATTAGAAATTATAATTCATGATTGCCATCAATATGAAGCTACACTGAAAGCCCTGGCTAATACAGGTAATTACAGTCATTCAGTAGCTGACTCCAGTGAAATTAGGAGCATTAGCATAAGCTGAAAAGTCTCTTCTTGCTCATTCAGTACAGTAATGTAACAGAGCATGTTAAAGAATGGGTTAGTTTCATTGAAAGACAAATGGCACTACCCAAGAAATAAAAATATCCCTTGAGTTACAAAGCTTTGAAAATCATGCTTGTAGGCCACCAAACTTTTTTGATTTAGGCTATTGGGTTGAGTATGGTTGATTCATTTATATTTAGGACTTCAGATGTTTGGGGATTGTTAATTTTTACTGCACAAGTGATATTGGTTACCATGGCCATGTGGAAACAGTGGATCAGAGTGTAACCCAGTCATCTTCTGCCTTAGAGGGTGGAATGCTTTTGTTGGCATTGTGTCAGAAGGCAAGGGAGGAGAGCTTCAAGTTAACTCCTTCTTCAGAAGGCATACTGCAGGGTTATTCCATTTATATTGATGTCTTCTGGAGACTTTTATCTAGGTGCATTTAGGAGGGAGGAGTGTACTTAAAAATTTCCTGAGTAAGGTGTGGTTTCTGCATTTGTTTCAAGTCCCTTGGAGACCAGAAAAAAAAATTTGAAAACCTGAATCTGTTAAGGATATATCACACATTGAGAGTCCTGATCAGGTCTGGACAAAATGAACAATAATCGTGACTGCCTGTAACATACCCAGACACAAATTCTGATCAGACTGGCTGGAAAAGAATTCAAAATTCCACAGATGGATTAACAAATATATTTCACGTGGTTCAAAGTGAAAAAAAAATCAACTATTCAGTTCCTGATAGCTGTCTGAACCTCTTGTATCTAATGTAGTGTCACCTGCTCCGCTAAATTTCCATTCAGATCTGAGGAGAAGTCCTGTGTGTCACCCACTGTTCTCATTACACTTGACAAAGTTTGGATGTTCTTTGCTGAAAAAGGCATAGGATCTTTTTCTAAACAAACAAACAAACAACAAAAAACCCTCACAGAGCAGCCACATTCAGGAAAGAAAAACTGCAGGGAACATAGCTTACAAAAGCCAGTGGAGCACATGGGAAAAAGCTGTTGAGTAGAAACAGTGCCTAAGGTTCTGTAAGTATTCAAACACAGTTTTTATCTCCTTTCTTTCCTTCTCTCTCATCTTCTTACTCTTACTTTTTTTCTTTCCTTTTAAGAGCCCTGTTGACTGCAGCTATGATTGTTGAGGTGAAGCAAAATTTGTGAAATTATCGTTCTCCTCTGAAAAGGGGGACATGAAATATTTTTCTGAAACCGAAGTCTTTTGCTGGAAAGGCAAGCATCTGAATTATGTCCCTTTGTAAGCTCTGCCAGCAGCTCCTAAAAGTGCATCAGCCTCCAACTGCAAGGATAGAACAGGGCCTTTATCAGCAGAGCCAGAGCATGGGCAGCTCTGAATGGGCTGTGTGTCCTTTGGCAGCAATTGTAGCAGTGGGCTATGACAGGAGAATGGGTTTCCCTGTTCTAGAACACCTCTAGGCTTTTTCTGAACACAGACCTGGGGGGTTCATTTGTTTTATTACTTAAAATACTGTCATATTCTAGGCTGTGGACTGAAATGGAGGATTTAGTATGGGTTATGCAAAACCTATTTTTCACTTCTGCCTGTTTCTGTAGGATGAGTGTTTAAAATAATTTTTTCTCCTTTTTGATGTGCAGCCTCACTTTTTCTTGTCAGAGCTGTTAAATGCACGCATTGGCAGCAACAGATATATATTTAGTAAACTTGATTCTGAAAACTTCATTTTTGTTGCACAAGTCTCCTAAGTGATATATTCCAATCACTTAAATGCATTTTGCTGCAGTTTGCAAAGCATTATTACTCCCCTTTGGGAATCTTAAACAGTAGTCTATGAAGTAAAAGACTGGTTTTCATGAGCCAAAATATTCAAGATTTTTGTAGTTCTACTAAAGGGCACTGCTGCAGAAATGAGGGGTGAGGACTTATTTCCATTTCCTACATCAACTCACAAAGCCAGTCTGGCTGCAATACGGTCTTGGAAGATGTGCCTCATCCTAAACTGGCAGTCTGCTCACTCTGCTGACTATATTGGGACAACAGGCATGAGGCAGCCTAGCCTCCCAACTTACACCTCTGTCGTAGGTTGTGTAAATATTTTCCCAGATCCTCAAAGCCACACACACTTGATAGTGTTCATCCTTTGCCATAGGTAGAGGTTTTCCTGACACCATTTCCCAAACCTTCTACCAAGATTTTGCTTCCCTGAACTCCAAGAATAAATTCATCCATTTATACTCCTTTGCCTCAGAGGTACACTCAGATGTATGGTGAGGCAATATCCCAGTCATGTCCTAAAGACATATCCAGCCTTAGCATCTTAACTCATCTTAAGTACATCCACAATTAAAGTTACTGTGTGTGCTTTGGCCCAGATCTTTAACTGAGTTACTAGCATGATTCTTTATTTCTTCATCAGTTGCAGTGCCATCACTAATTATAGCCTATCATGGTTAGGGTGCTTTATATTAATCTGTATTATCTATATCTCTGACTCATTAGAAAGTCAGCTAATGGCAAGGAAGCATCCCAAGTGAATCTGGACTGTTCTTTACAAAACCTCTGTTAGTGGAGAGGCTCAAGGGCTGTTGCTAACTTCAGTTAATTATTCCTGTTTACTTCTGCTTCTAAATTTTAATCTGCTCCTTTCAGCAGAACAGCTTGCAAAGCTTTGTGTGCACTGTGATTCCTTGTTGATTTAAATTAATACTTAATGGGTTTTAAGAGGCATGCTTGCCTTGTTGGTATGAGCACACCAGGTGCATGACTAATTTAGCAAATGAAGAAGACATTTATGCTGCTGTACATGTCAGTAGTAGAAATAAAATTTCTCCAAGACTGAGAAAATACTTACCTTACTTGTTTAGCTACCTGGACATACTGTTTATCTGTGTATGAACATATATTACAAATTCTTTTTCTTTGTATGGGATTTGTCCTTGTCCATATTTATTCCTGCAAGAAATTTTCTGCTGGTTCAGATATTACAGAACGCTTCCAGAGGGAAAGGGAAGAATTTGTGTGTGCATAGGTGCCAGCAACGAATGAATTGAAAGCTTGGGGAAAAAAACTCACTCAGAAGAGTTAAAAGAATCAGACCTACACTTCAGTCCACCTGAAAACTGTGGCACAGTTTGGAACTATACCAAATGTACAACTACAGATACACCTTTTACAAACACCATATGCAAAGAAATCTGAAAACTGTTTTTCCATTAATACCATGAACAGTGGGAAACTTGGAAAAATATTTACTTTCTCCAATTACCTACCCTACTAAAAAAAGTTATTTGCTGTCTTTTAATAGTAATTACATTTGTCAAAGTTTTGCATAGTGCTTGTTGACTTAATTTGCTCATTGGGAACCATATTATTTCTTCTAAAAAGGTTAAAGACAAGGATTTTTACCCAAAAGTCATTTATTTTATTTTAGTGGTGTAGCAATGACACCATCCTCGTAAGATCAGTACAAATAGAATGAATGAAAACAGAGCTGTGTTTTTAAATCACACATTCCATGAGATGGAACAGGGTGATTGTAACTTTGATAATGATCTCCTGTGTTAAAAAAAAATTAAGAAGGAAATTTTAGCCCACTATTTTTAAAACTTATTCCCAAAGTATGGTGTGACAAGGTAATGTATAAATTAGAGTAATTAAGACTGCTACAGACCAAGAACATTACACAGATTTTATAGCTTCTCAATTCTCCTTTCTTCTAATGACACATTTTCTTCCATTTTATCGATGTTTCTAGGCTTTTGACCACTTTTTACTAGTGATAAACTAATATTCTCATGAGGTTCATCATTGATTCATTTGTCTTTGCAATGGGGTCGGACAACGGCTTTACCTATTTCTGTATTAATGCATTTCATGACTGGTTGATGGATTTAAAATAATTCAGACTGATTCAAGGTCATTTTGACTAAAGCTGTTCAATATCAGAATGATTCTTGTTTTGCCTCCAGTAGTTTGATATGGAGAGAATATTAGGCTCTATATGCTTTGACATAAAGGTCCTGTAACACGGACTAAATTTCTGTTAAGTCCAAACATCAACATATGGTTCAATTTTATTCCCTGAAAATGTATTTCTGAAACTATAAGTGACAGAGTTATAATTCTATTGCTTGCACCATTTGCTGCAGGCATCACAATTTTCTAAGTATTGCATGACATTTAGCCATGCATGATACTGGAGTGCTGTAGCACTTATGAAGACCTCATATATGAGTTTAACAAAAGCCCTCACCAATCTGGAAGCAGAGATGAGTATAATCATCTGACATACTTAGATAAATATTTAAATATTGCTCAAGTGAGGGCAAATGTAACCCGCTGTGCTACTTAATACAATAGACATACAAAACTCAACCTCATACCTGCCCACAAAGGTACTTTCCTCCACTTACACTGCCCATGCCTCATTCCCTTTCTTTTAGTTTTGGGGTTAATTTTGGCAGACTCAGAGCAACCTTTGCAAAAGTCATAAAGCACCTTCTTGGCTTGGGCAGAACACTAATCTTGCCTGATTTTGATTCAAATTCTTAAAAAAATCCCATCTTGAGGGCACGATTCAGTAGCCTCATTTGACATCTACAGTGAAGCAGCTATGACATCCTTTTCCAACACAATGGGAACACTCCTGGGAAAATAAACCTGTATTTTTTAAGACAGATACTATTGCCAAAATTATATGTTGATTCATTGAATGGTCAACATGGGTGGAAGTCTGCACTGCCTGGCAGTCAGTGCGGCATCCAAAGCCAAATCCCTTGCATGTCATCATGTGGACATGGTTGTTCGGTTACTTAATCACAAACAGGTGATAGGTAGGAAGGTTCCTGCCTGCCAGGTGGCTTCTTTGAAACACATTATCTTCTAATGAACACTGTTTCCAGGAGAGATGATGGATACCGGAATAACAATGAAAGTTCACAAACACTGATATATCGCAGATATATTTGGAACAGGTGCTGTCATGCAAAGTTATGTTGCTAGGAACCACGCTGAGCTCCTGAGCTAGCCATCGCTGACCATTTCTAATTAAGTCCCACTTGCTGCTCCCACTGCCTTTTCCCCTCAGAGACTGACCACCCTCACTCAGATAGCCAGTGATGCCTCTTCCTCCTGACTCACACACGCAGGGTTTGACCCATAGCTGGGGGCTATGAATCCATCAGCCCTCCCACCCTGGGTGGAGGTGGTAAACAAACCTGTGATGTTACACGTGCGTCACATCTGCACTACACACATAAATATATGGCTACCCAACCTTTTAAGATCTGATGCCTTTGAATTTTCTCTGCTACATGGTGTTCCCTTCACTGCTTCCCTGTCCTTTTGCTTGTCATAGGAAGGAGAGGTTGTGTTATTATCTTGTGTTATTTATGTACAAGTGCTTATGTATTTAGCCTACCCAGAGAGAGGGGATAAACTAATAAAGGAAGTGGGGAATCTTCAACCTTTACCTTCTTTCTCAGACTTCTTCCTCCCTTCCCCCTTTTTAAGAGGGGGAAGAGCCAACAGGCCAATTTTCCCTGTTTGCATTAGCTTTACACACATTTTAAAGCCACGTTACCTTACACTGTTGCAGGGCTGTAAAGCAAGAGCAATCACATTTATTTGATTGACTCAAGAGAAACAAGTTAATAGTTTAGCATGTAAAGGGTGTTCCTCCTTTTTGCTTCTTTGTTATCAGGGAATTATGAGTGGGAAGCATTTCTGTTTGCGATCCAGTTTACCAGTTTCACAGATGTAGCATCTTTGCCAATACTGCATTGCCTCATTTCTCTCATTTGGAGATTGGATTACATTGAACTCTAGTCATTGTAGTGGACCTTAAGTCCCTCACTCTTTAGCCTCCCTTGCACTGGCTGATGGAAGAAATACTCCAGTATCAGTGCCTTCAAACACTGCATTGCCACTCTGCCAGAGCATTGCACAGGTTTAAAGCCAAGGGTGACAATTTCCTCTCAAAACTGGTAACAAAGAAATCATGTGGTTAGAAAATTTGACCCACACAATATTAACCTTGTATTTCAGCTAGGGGCTTCATTTTTACTTTTCACTTTTGAGACTAGTGAGGATGAAGTACAAAAATATGTATGTTCAACAAGATGAGACTGGTGAGACAGAACAGGCAAGGAGAGATAGCAGGGAAAAGAGCAGAAACAAAGTAAAGAATCAGTTTCAGCTGGCTACATAGGGACACCAAGGAATGCATTTGCTCCATCACTGGTACAACACATCCTCATCTGCCAGCCTCCATTTTAGGATACTCTTGGTTCAGTGTAGAATTATTTCTTTGCCTTTATTTCTTTCTTCAGTTCATAGAAAATTTAGCTCTAATGCCTAGAGGCACTGGGCAAGAGACGAGCCCTATCTGACATGCTGTGCACTGTACATAGCATAGAGAAAATCACTGCCTGAAATAGATTTATAGTCTGAATTATTTTTTATACAGAACAGTTTCTATGTAAAATGCTGTCCATGTCACAGAGAGAAGATGTGTATAGAAGTGTCAGTATCAGAAGATACCTATTTTTAAGAACAGAAAGGGTTCAGATGTAAGGGGAAGAGTATTGTGAACTTGACCAACTTCACAAATGACTACATGAATAGGTTTGACAGATTTCCAAACCCTGAATTGTGCAAGTCCTATCCATCTCTGAATCAGTTCATTGCAAACCAGTTTGGTGCCCGAGGCTTTACACTGTTAGTTTAATACTCGACAAAATTCTTTGGCAGTTCTGAGAGCTATTAGCAGCTCTCAGTTTAATTGCTACCTTTCATTCTTACTTGTTAAAAAACAGCTGCAGTGACTACAGTAAAAAAAACCAACAACAAACAAAAAAAAAAACCCCAACAGCAACAACATGGGCAAGTAATTACAAACACCAAATGCTACAGTGACACCAAGTGGTGAAATGCTAGTTTTCGCGCTGTAAGTACAAGGCTGAGTTCATAGAATCATAGAATCATTTAGGTTGGAAAAGACCTTCAAGATCATCGACTCCAGCCATCAACCATGCCCACTAAACCATGTCCTGAAGTACCCTGTCCACTCGCTTTTCGAATATCTCCAGGGATGGTGACTCAACCACTTCCCTGGGCAGCCATTCCAATGTTTGACAACCCTCTCAGTAACAAAATTTTTCCTAATATCTAACCTAAATCTCCCTTGCCACAACTTGAGGCCACTTCATCTTGTCCTATCTCCAGCCACCTGACAGAAGAGACCAACACCCACCTCACTACAACCTCCTTTCAGGTAGTTGTAGAGAGCGATAAGGTCTCCCCTCAGCCTCCTCTTTTTAGACTAAACAGCCCCAGCTCCCTCAGCCGTTCCTCATAAGACTTGTGCTCCAGGCCCCTCACCCACCTGGTTGCCCTTCTCTGGACACGCTCCAGCAACTCAATGTCTTTCCTGTAGTGAGGGCCCCAGTTCATTTTGACACTTCTCATTTCTTTCTTATTTTGTGTTTCCTTCCTCCACCATGTGACTCAGTGTCAGTATCAGTGTTCAAATATATTTTCCATAACAGCATATAGCTTTTTTTACATAAAGCATTGATAAAAATCTAGTGCTTTTCCAAAAAAAGTTCAAATTTTTTTCTAGTGAAAGAGGAAAAATCTTTAAAGTTTTGTATTCCCTGCTTGTATCACATGTCAGACAATGGTAACACGATTCACTGATGGTATGTCTCTAAATGAAACTGCTGAGGACTTTAAAAAAAAAATAAATTGAGAAGTATCTCTTACTTCTCCCTCAAACAATTTAAAGACACGCATTCTTTTGTGAAAGAATGGAACGCAAAGGCAATTTGTAATTTGCTTTAAGGTCTTAGTTACACTAATTTTATTAAGAGCTTTTCTTCACTGAGACTTTTGTTTGACAGACACCCAAAAATGATCAATCACAATGCCTGTGCACACAACATGTCTTCCCACCCATGTAATAATGCTCTTGCATTCTCAGGTCTACCTTAATTCAGCCATCCAGAACCATTTTTTTCCTCCATATTTAGAACTGGTAGCAATAAAACATCAATACTGGGAAAGAAAAAGAAAAGGTTTTGCTTGCTACTCTCATTATATACATAATATTTTATTACATGATACTGCTATTTTTGTTGGCATTATTATTGCACCTTCACAACTGTTTATCCACATAGCTCTCAGTCTTCTGTGATATATACCTTCCTCAGCTACAATTATAGAAGCTATGATGTCATGCATGATGTAGCCTAATAAAAATTTTTTCTCATTTCCAGGACTTACATTGGACTGATCCACAAATACATTTCCAGTTAAGAAAATTAGTTCTATAAACACACTTATGTACAGACTTGATATTACTCAGATGCTAATTCAGAAGAGCAGCTAGGACTCATTAATATGGAATTGAGCAGAGTTAAACAAATACCTTAGAAGTCTAGTTGTTATTGTAAAAAAAAAAAAAAAAAAGTCAGCATTACTAATTATAAACACATTGACATATTAAATTATGGAAATATCTAGAGAATAATGGAAGAAATTCCTGTATTATTGCATAGGAAATGCAAGTCCACTGGCATGGAATTCCAAGCCCAAAGGCTTTAATTTATTAAATTAAGTTCTAGGAGATGTTAATATGTATGTACATAAATTACCATTGAAAGTCTTGATTTCTTTTATTGATATGGAAAATTATTCAGGATTAAAATGGAGGATTTCATGTTTTTGCTGCCAGAGGAGTTTTCTTCTGGGAAATAGTCAGCCATTCCACATACAATGAAGAAAAAAAAAAGAAAAAAAGAAAGAAAAATGCATAGGCCCTGTGTTTGCTTTCTATAGTTAATGGGAAAATTGAGTTGTAGTTTTGTCAAACTCCTATTGTTCTTGCCATATGAATGAAGAAGAATCTGAATAACAAAAAGACAACATCTTCAACAAAACTATGTGGCTTACTATTAATCTTCACTTTCCTTTCCTGGGGAGCCATCCCATATTTATTCTGCAAGTTAATAAGGTGACAGACAGCAAGGCAAAGGTCTGAGCAGAGGTTGATAAGATTGACCTAACAGATATTGCAGGACCAGAAAGAGTCATTTTAGCATTCTGAATAATGGATAATTTCTATCCTGGCCCAAAGATTAAAGGTATTAGAGTACAGTCTAGGTAGTGTGAGGACATATTTTACTATCTTTTTGGTTTTTTAGTGCATAACTGGAGATAATAATTTAAATACTTGTTTTTCCCAAGGCTCTAGTGCCTGGCAGTAGCAAAGTAGGTAACCCAGTTAAACAAAAGGTGATGAGAAAGCAAAAGAGTGCTTTGAAAACACTACACTTTTAAAATATAGAGATTACAAAGGTAAAAGTGTGGAAGGGAAACAGGAAAAGCCTCCATTTGTTGGATTTTTTTTGGCAGAGGAACACTGCAGAGAGCTTCTCTGCATGGACTGGATGAATTTAGATGAAGGAGCAAGATTTTACAGTTGAGCAGTTCCCTGTGCTTCATGGTAACAGTTTCCACGCTGCTGTGAGCATGCAGGGAGTGCAATGCAGTTAGATTTAGCTCAGTTTGGAAAGATTCAGCAATAAGCTCTCCTTTTCCTATTTTTCTGTTGGGTAAAAGCTGTCCTAAAGAAAGGAAAAGCAAACAAACCATCACTGTCTTGCTATTGTATCCTACACGTTGACAAAGTTTCTAATTCCCCAAACTTTTCTTAAATGTTCTATGGCTCTAGCTTTACAGTATTGCTCTTCCAACACAACTTTCAAGTGAGAAAAAAATTCCTTTCCATGTTTGCAACCACCACTTTTGCATCATGACTGAATGTGGGTATATACTTTTTATATACTGCTTTTCATTAAATGGAAGAAGGTTGACTTGCATGAGTTTTTAAGCAAACAGGAAAAAGAGTTCTGAATTAATTCAGGCTGAAAGACAAAAATCTGCACCTGTGCTTGAGTCACACTGCAATAAATGCCAACAGCAGACACATAGTGATTTTCAAATACTGAACTGTGTCTGGTCACTAGATAAGAAGTTCATTTCCTATCCAGTAGATCTGAATTCCAGAAGCTGAAATTCAGGTGAGAATTATCTACAGCAGATATTAAAAAGATTCTTGATAAAACTCACAAATATATATACACATACACACACGTATATGCACATCACATCCTTAAGTACCAAGTGTATTTCTAACTTTGAAAGGCTACAAAGTATAATAGCTTCAAATCATGGCAAAACTGCAGCTTACAGGTGGAGTGATTTCCTGAACAGTTCCCAAACATTGGCAAGAACAAATCCAACAACTACCCTCTCAGAGGTCCATGGCTATAGGACCCTCCTCAGCCCAGCATTAGAAATGCAGTAGAACTGCAATGGAAATCCCACGAGCTCTGAGCTTGAGCTGTCCCTCCCCAGGTTACATTGCCTTAACTCAGCTGCATCATAGCCGTAGTGCATACTGCCTTGCTGGATAATAAAAACTAATTAAAGAGGCTTCTCCAGCATGAAAGTTGTCTTTAGCCTCACCAATGCCGAGGAACATGGCATTGAAGAAATCATCCCTTTTCTGATTTGAAAACTAGTAATATGTCAGTGCAAGCTCCTGAGTAAGTCTATCTGACTGAAGTTTCACTGTAGTCAAAGAAGCTTTCATTAGAGACTGTCTTAAAATTATCAGACATTAACAAAAAAAGGCATCAGTGTTCACTCCCTCGAGTGCACAGGCAAACTTCTATTCTGCACATAAGGAACTTCTAAAAGTTGCTTTGGACACTGCTGTGTTGAATTTGTTGAATTTTAAATCTGTTTTTTGATGTTTTTTCTCAGAAAAGATTAAATCTCTTTTAATCAGTTTCTAAAATTGTTATTTTTTTAAGATAAAACTTGGAGTTTGTTATCTTACATGTTACCATGAAATTAGGGCATTTTGCTTTAAAATCCTAGTTGAGAAGATGAAGTCATAGAAGACACTGGAGATGCTAGTTTTTGCGACTGTGGCAGTACATTCCCCCTCCACACACCCCCACACCCCCCATCCCGCCAGCAGGAGACAAAACTTCTCCAGGCAGGGAGAAGGGGAAGGAAGCCCCAGAGGCCGCAGGTTGAAATTTGAACTGGCCAACTGAGATGCGCCAGGTACACCGAGGTGACCCTCCTGGCCAATAGAATTAAATGACCACCAGTCAGATCCGACAGGGGTATAAACGGGGTCCCACCGGAGGACATGTTGGAGTCAGTCCCCCTTGGAGCAGCGGGTCTGCAGTCGGGGACTCCCCCTCGGGTCGGGGCACCACGCCAGGTAACTCCTCGAGGGAGAGAGCCCTCAGCTTTTAGGGGAGTGATACGCGCGTTTTGAGCCATCACTTTAAATCTTAGGGATTCTTAAGTTGGCTGTGTAGTATTAATTCTCTTTACATCATTGAGCCTGTGGTTTTATAAAATGTTGCTGATCTTCTAACTAACTTTTGCTGAAGAATAAATCTGAGTTTTAACACCTGTTGAATTTGGTTAGTCGTGCATCTGTAACAGCTACAGATGTCCTTATCTAACTTAGGAAAAACCGTATTTCACAGTCCACTGTAAGGAATACTTTTTATATTTTCCTCAAGGTCTAAGACCTTACCACAGAACATACATACCATGAGGTGACCATAAACTGACTACTGAGCCTTTCAATTTTATTAACAATCACTAGCTAGACCACATAAAACTTTAACACCTTTACAAATATACAGTACCTTCTGACAAAGGGGAGATGTTGTATTTTGTGAGCCCTCTGTGGAGATGCCCAATTACTCCTGAAACACCTGTGCCTGTACTCTTAGCAATTTCACACCAGCGCAATTTTGCAGCACTGTTCCTGAGGTAACGCAAAACAAAGCAACAGCAAAATCCCTACATCAGTCATAGAGCAATAGTAGACTGCTGAAAACAAGCATCTTGCAATGAGTGGTATCAGGGTGGTAACATGAATACTGAGAAAACATTACAGTAAATATAGAGGAAAGACTGTGCCTTTGCACATGTGCACCTCTATATTATTATATTCTAGTCTTTGCAGAGGTAATTGCCAAAGCTATGGTGTTAAGCTGTGGAGAAACCTACTGTCTTTCTCTGAAATGGGTAAAGAAAACAGACACCATGTGCACAACTTTGGAATATCCAAGTACTAAGGTAATGTCATGTCAAGTCAGAGACTAAAGTGAGGAGGACGAAAGGAAAATGCAGAATGAGAGACTGATTATCCAGACAGAATACAAAATAATGCATACCACAGTGAGTTTTTCTTCATTTGAAATTATTTTTGCCTGTCTGCAGACGAGAACAATGACTGAACTCACAGCAAGACTAACTGCATCCATGGAGTCATATGGATTTAACAGATAAAAAATTTGTCCAAGAAGCACATCCATCATAAACTGGAGGTGGAATGTGGAGGAATGTAATTTATTATTCTGTCAACAAAAGGAAACTTGGATATCTGTTATCAAACTGTCTGGGTAACCTAGTGGTCAATCTAGTGGTGAAGGAAGAACTTAGAGCAACCATTTTGAAAGTATCAGATATCCAGGCAGGTTTAGGTGCAGCAGCATACAGAAATCAGAAGGTGTAAGATGCTAATGAGCCAGAGCCTCAACAGCTCTCATAAGTAAGTACAGATCCAAAAAATGCACCTAACTCAACAGAAGCAAGACTTTCTTTTATCAACCAATACAGAACAATCAAAGGTCCTTCTGCAAAGGCTTAGTCTAGCAGTCAGATGCAGAAGTTATCCACAAAAGCATGTTCTGATGAGTATTTTTAGGCAGTCTGTATGGGTCAAGTATGGAGAAGCTTATGCACATGCCAAGAGACACAATTATTCTACGCAGTGATTGAAGATGACCTTTGCCTCTACAAATTTTGATCAAACCCAGAGCAAGATGCTGTACAGCCAGTCTCTTAATGTGACAAATGCAGAGGACTAAGGTATTTGTCATCATATATACATTATTTTGGCTTGAACAGTACATCTGGAAGAGGCAGTAAATGGAGATGAACAGCACTCTGTAAAGAGAACTGCTGCTTGAACCTCATTCAGGACATCAAATACACTGAAAAAGTACCTGTTAGCCTTACCATTCTAAGGCAAGAGAAAGGATCAGACCTTTTGCATAACAGATGAGGAAGACAATGTCACAACCGAGAGAAAAAAAGTATGTTATGAGTGTCTTGACATTTATAGACTAAACCAGGTTCTGCAGTGCAGGGTTTAATACAGGCACTCCATAATGAAAATTTCTGCTACAGAAAAGGGTCTACTGTTATGACATTATACAATGATGACCAAATAACATGCAGGCTCTTTTAGTAGCAAAACATGTGTGTGTTTGAGCTCTCTTTGACAGAAAACAGAAGAAAAAGCACAGAAATACTTTGGAGTTTTCCAAAATATTCTCAGACAATATCACATGCAGCTTCTGTTTAAAACTGGGAACATCTTAAATATTCAAATTCATGAGAAATATACATAGCATCTGACATCATAGCTTAAAAAACTATCCAAGCTGTTAGAGAATATTGTTGCAACCGTGTAGTTTGGCTGGAAAACATCATATAGGAATAATTTCTGAGTATCATGAAAATACTCTCTTTTTAATGCAGAACAGTTTATGCTGTTTATGTTGTCTGTAGAGGAAGAATTTAAATGGAATCTCCAGTACTTACGTGTAGGTTCTGTATGATGCAGATCTACATAATTAATCAGTTTTCAAAAATAATGAATTTTTTTGTAATATGTCTCAGTCATCTGTCAAACAACCACTAGGAAATATCAATAAAGCTGCTTAGAGGTGCAGAGGGTCAAAATCAAGCTTTAATGCAAGGAATAATGTTTAAGTCCCTTTGATCCAATAACAGAGATATCATTGGTGTGTAAATATTTCAATAAACCAGATTTTTGGTTAAAAAATAGAAAAACACATATTGTACAAAGAACCTGTTATCAGTACATGTGTTAGTCCTTCTGTTTCAAACTAATAAAAAAACCCCATCATGTGAAAACTCAAGGTATCAGATGTCCTTGTAAGGAGTAGATAGAAGAGTGCAAGGCTCTTGTCTTGTTTTAAGTGATGGGCACTGCTGATGATAGCATATGTCCATACATTTCATGTGGTTTGTTCAAACTTTTATGGTTTTAATATTTTGTACCTTCTATGAATACTGGTTTCCTGCTACATGACTGTGCAAGTGAGATTTGATAAATGATCATATATTAACATTATAGTTGAAACAATAGACAAAGGGTAACCGGGGAGATAATGACAAAGTCTAGTCAAGTGATTAGTAATTATTCATAAGTTTTGCGGTTCTTTGCTCTTATGACTAGATGTTCCTGGACACTAGATGAGAACAATGTTGAAACTGATCACATGTGATTGAAACTGTGTTAAGCTTCGAGATCAAAGAACAAGGACAAGAATAAAGACTTCAAGGACAGCCAGCAAGAACTTCAATGGGTCGGTGGTTGCAAAAGCAGCCCTTCGACTCAAATGGATCCTTCATTGCACATGATCAGATGTAGGCAGTACTAAGATAATCAGTTGCAATCATTTTTATGTATATGTATACTAATCTGATTAATATGCAATTAGTTGTTCTATATAACCTGTTTGTGCTAAAGCTGTGGTATGCACGCTAGGTGGAACTATCCCCTGTGCATCCAGTGCTGCAATAAAGAATACCTGCTTTCTAAAACTCCAAAACAAGTCTTAGAGAGTTTCTTCGACCAGCTTTTCGGTATCACTGAAGACACAGATACCCTTTATTCAGTTTTGGATTCAGCACTGATTTATCTTGCCCAATAGATATAAAAATTAGAATACAAACATGGACCTTAGCAAGTTTTTTCATGCTTGGATTTTCTTTTTTTTTTTTTTTATGCTTGTTCTCAGGGCATAACCTGCAAGGATATCAGGTGGCCTGGAATCTTTTGCAAACATTTTCTCAGCTTGGACCACAATAGATGCTCTTATCAAATCTTACAACAGTGTACCATGCCTGTACCCCTAAAAAGCAATAAGAACCAAGAATCAGCCAGGAAATCAACAGAAAATTATTGTCAACAGAAATTAAGCAGCCAAGGCTATAGTGGAACATTTTCTGGTGAGGACAGTTTTTTCTGCCTGGAGACCAGTTTAGGAACATAACTTCTTTTCTAGTTCTCACCTCCATGAATTATTTCTCAATGTGAACATTTTCACAAGGCAAAAATGTGTGCAGTAATTTTCTAGGAAAAATGCTACTTGTGTCAAAAGAAATATTGTCCCTCAAAAATACAGTATTCTTTAAAAATAAATCAAACCACAATAGAAACTCCCCTAAAGCTTCAGTCAAATCTGGAAAAAGGCTAAAACAGCAATCATTGAAAGAATCCTTAAAAAAAAAAAAAAGATTAGTTGTTTTCACTGGGGAGCATACACCTGAATAGAGTGTCTGCAATCAAAGCAGCACAGATAAACGCCTTATTGCTTGTATCCTCCTTAAAAAGCAATGCCTACACACCATCTCCTTCACATCAGCAGAACCAAATGGTTGCAGCTGCCGATGCTTCTGTGAGGCTCAGAGTATGCCAGTAAAGCTTCTTAACATCTAGCATTTTGGCCTTGCTTGGTGACCAGCCTTCTGTTATCTTGGGGCAATCTGTTTTGCTGGCAATTTATTTCCCTAAAAGCAGCTTCTCACCTTCAGCTAGCAACAAGCTAGTACAAGTGGCATAAAACACATCAATTGACAGAGACTTCAGAAGAAATGGTCATGACAGCTTCTCCTTATGCGCTGTCATGCATCAATTGTCTATGAAGGCAAACTATGGGTGAAAAGCACTTGTTAATGTACCTTAGCTGCCTGTTTTCAGATGAGACACTGTGGTGCTGAGAAAAATCTCAAGAACAGTTTTGAGCGTTTAGGCCAGATCCCTCATTAGCGTGAAACACACAAAACACACTAGTATGGAGTATACAGAAGTATTTACCACCCTTTCATCCAACAGAAAAAGCAGGGTATGGTTTAGATCCAGTCTTCTTGGAAAACAACACTGCTGCTGTAATAAAATTATAGTTGACTAACTAAATTAGATATATTCTGGAGAAGGTGATAATCTTTAGCAAATTTAAAAAAAAAAACTTTCTGGATAGAACTGTGAGAAGAAAGGAATTAAAGATTTCAGAATTGGAAAAAGGTGGTCCAGAGACTTCACTTCTAGTTGTTCTCATAGATGAGATAATGAGTTGATTTGAAACAAAGGACCAACTCAAAACTAGGTGACTGAGTGAGCTTCTGCCCAACTTCACAACAGAGAGGTGCAGGAGCTCTCTGGGTGGGAAAATCTAACTGCCTTAAGGAATTCCTCCTATCAGCTCCTGCTGTGACTAGAAGAATTTTAAAAGTGTTATTTGACATTGTAGGTGAATAATCTGGCCTTTTAAGTGACTGCCTTAGATGGTTCTTGCTGCAGAATTGATCTACTTATACACAGAAAAGATACTTGTAAACAGCCACTAGAAGCTAGTACAGCAGAGGCAGAAATAGTCCCATAGGATGATCTTTTGGACACAGGTAAGATAACAAGATGCTTGGTGTCTACTTTAAGACAGTCAATAACAATGGTTCATACATGTGCTGGAGTGGTCATGCAGGGCCATAGGCCATCTGAATTGTTAGGACTAAGCTGAACAGCAGTTCAGGGAGACTCATTGGCTACAGCTATAGACATCATTGCTAGGACCCTCACAACAGAGACTCCTTTCACCACCTAGCAGTGACCGTTCCCTGCTTGAGACATTTACTTCCCATGTAGGCACTACCTTATGCCAAGATCCAAATCAGGTTTGGTTTTTTCCTTCTAAACAGTCTCTTTGTAAGTATCTGTGCACCAGTGGCCTGCCTGTGTAGCCTGACAGTTCCCAGGTATCGGTCTGAACTGAGCCCTTAAAGTGTCCCTGTAGCTGGGGGAAAAACAAAAAAAAATAATTTAGTTTTCATCCCTTCTTTAGATCTGAGCTTGGAAGCCTGTTATGAGAGTGGCAACTTTGTATAAACAGATTAGTCATTATATAAATAAAAGCAAGAACAATTAGCATCAATTACATTTTCATTGCCTTAGAACTGCTGCTTCCCATATTGGGGTATTTCCAAACTAATAAATTATGCAGTCTTTTGGGTTTAATAATTGGCAGAGCAATTATGCAGCAGCAATGCCCACAGGGGTATGTTCTGCAGCTGAATTTTGACACAAAGAATCTAGAAAGAGCATGAAGATGAGGAAATATCCATCAAATAATAATCATTCAGTTTGTGATTATTTACTGCTTGAATTCTCTCCATACATTGCCTACCCCTGTTCAAAAGGGTGGTACACTTGAAAGTTTATTTTCTTTGTGGAAGTTTTAGATCTATTGTACAGCTATGGTTATAGTTCCCAGCTTTTATTTTTCCTTTTTATTGTTAATAGCGATCACATCATGCCTAGGACTTTTCTACTTGTTGTATTTGGGAAAAAGAAACAAAAAATATAAATTTGAGCAAAGCAAGTAATCCAAAATTGCTGCATATGTTCATATATTCAGGTGGTGGTTTTAAACTATGGGTTACAAACAAAGTTTTCAAGGGAAAACTAAAAGATGACCATGAGGAGTCAGAGAACTTTCTCTTCCATCCACAAGACTATGCAGAGTAAAAATCTTGCAAATGAAAAACAGTTGTTCATTCTTAAACTGATGTGAAAATCACAGCATCCCATTCTAGTTGTATTTTGAAACCCCAGATGTCTTTTCTACTTCAAGTTTCTGCTTAAATTCTAGAAAAATTCTGGGAGGTCCTCCAGGTATTCCCAGAAAAGGATCCTGGGCAAAGAACTACATACCCACAGGCTTCCCTGAGCTGAAGGTCAGGCTTCTTTCAAGGTTATGGCTGTCAAACACCACCAATTTCTTACTAGCTGAAAGGAAGACCTGCAGTACTTTACCCTGCCAATACACATTTCCTGTGACTTAACCTTTTCAGCAGCTGTACTCAGCAAATCATGGGAATACTTGATACGCTGTTTAATTTCTTAGCATATTCCTGCATGTGCTTGATTGGATTTACCTAAATCTTCCAATGCATAATTATGACAATTGTGATGAAATAAGTGAGTTGAAAGAGTCAACAATAAAAAGGATCCTGTCACTTTATAATAAAAGAGTCTTAAGACTTTGGGACTTGGTTTTTATGGCAAACATGGGATAAGTTTGCAAGTTCTCTACAAAACGATATACAGTACAAGAGCTGTGAACAGAAGATGATATATTGAAATCCAAGTAAGCATACGTGGTTATAAGAAACTGATAATATTTTTCCCCCGCTAGCTGACTACTCACAGACATCTTTACTGAAAGCATCTTGCTGTGACACAAAACAGAATTCAAAGGAGTTTGAGGAGAGCTGGAGATCTGCAAAAGAAAGACACACAGAGATTATTAAACCTCTTTGAAAAAATCTAGGGAGGACTAATTTCCCCCCTCACTAAAAAAAAACCAATCCTCATTGAAAAAATTAAGTAAGACACCAGTGTTCACATGCTGCTGACACAGTTTTGTCGATGTAAACAATTGCCTAACAATTGAGCTATTAAATGTGTGAGTGAGACCAAACCTGCAATTACCATTAATTTCCATTCGTTCATGAAAGGAAAACATAACCCTTTGTCAAATGACCTCTGAAGTAGTAGCTTCTCAGATTTTTGATCCATAACAGATACACAGTGCTGTGGCACCTTCCCCAGGACTAACCATCTCTGTTATATAGTTTCAGACTGGATTTCAGATTAATGTAGTTCATCCAAGAAACTACAACTCTTCTGTTCACTGTGCATGCAACAATCAGTAGTTCTATTAGAAAAAGAAAGTAGTTAAGAAAATTTATAACAGCTACTGAATAGAATCTGCTTCAGTTGCTTTCATTTTCCAAAAATACCTCATTGAATGTTTTTACTGGCATGAGCACATCTTCTGGGTTAGCATGCTTGAAGCAAAGGTTGTGGAAAATGAATTCTGCATGCCCAACAGATACTTCAGTGGAAACCAGATGATGCTATACTCATCCACCTAGGAACAAGAACTCTGTATGATACCTGTCCGGTCAAAAGACAGCCTTCTTTCTCCAAACGTATGCATTTTTCACAATTTTTTTAAATTGCCTTTTTTTTTTCCAGATTATTTCTTTTGCACAGTTTTACAACCACAGTGGTATAGACATGGCGGATCAAACTAGGGGGATTACAAGCATCACTGTAAACCAGGTTTGTGAAATAGTGTAGCTTTTAAAAAAAAAAATCTTAAAAATACCACTGGGCAGGATTCCCTTTCTTTCAGTTTGGCAGTGGAAAATTTCTAATGTGGAATCACAGCCGAAGAATAAGGACCAATATTTGTTTTCTCTGGAGGTGGAAACAGATGAAAACATTTCTTCCTCCAATTGCTCCTTTCTACTGTGTGCTGAATGTCACTAACCTCTCTCCTGTGCCAGTAAAACCAGTTGTCAGGCTGCACCAAAGTGACCCCAGTGAAAAAAATGTATTATGGTTTAGCCCTGCACTTCATTTCACACCTCAGCCCCACTGGGACCTGCACCAGCATGACTTAGAGAGGGGATGGTGGAAGGGCAACTTGTGCCTGGTGAAAGCAATTATTTTCTAAATGGCCCAGGCCATGATTGCCTAAACCTGATTTAGCTGTGTGCAGCCATGGGCTTCCCAGTGCTGATAGAAGGACAGGGTCACAAATATATTGCTTCAGGTAGGAGGAAGGCCTGCCCCTCTTCACAGCAGCAGGACTGCAGACCAGGTCCCAGCCTGGGGATGGTCTAGACTGCATCTTCCATGCTGTCATGTCACCCTGCTTCACAATCAGTCCAACAGCAAACTCCACAGAACACCTTAGGCAGGGACATTCCAGGGATGTTCCAAAACACAACCCACTACAGTCATCACTGCAATCTTTTCTTCCTACCTTTTCCCCCTGCAATTCTGACCATCATTTAGAAACTGTCATGGTTTAACCTCAGCCAGCAACTAAGCACCATGCAATCACAAGCTCACTTCCCCCTCACCCAGTGGTGTGGGGGGAGAGAATCAGGAAAAAAAAAGTAAAACTTGTGGGTTGAGGTAAGAATGGTTTAATAGAACAGAAAGAAAGAAAATAATAATAATAACAATAACAAAATTACAACAACAATAATAAAAGAATTGCAATATACAAAACAAATGATGCACAATGCAATTGCTTAACACTTGCTGAACAAACCCAGTTAGTTCCCAATCAGCACCCCCCACCTCCAGCCAACTCCCCTCAGTTTATATACTGGGCATGACGTCACATGGTATGGAATACCCCTTTGGTCATTTTGGGTCAGCTGTCCTGGCTGTGTCCCCTCCCAACTCCTTGTGCCCCTCCAGCCTTCTTGCTGGCTGGGCATGAGAAGTTGAAAAATCCTTGACTTAGTCTAACCACTACTTAGCAACAACTGAAAACATCAGTGTGGTAGCAATATTCTTTTCATACTGAATCCAAAACATAAGACTATACCAGCTACTAGAAAGAAAATTAACTCTATCCCAGCTGAAACCAGGACAGAAACTTAAGATGGAGCTATGTCAGCCAAGAATCTTTAAAGCCTTACACAAAAGGAAAAAAAAAATCCATTTTCCATGGCCTTGTGTCTTCACTGTTATTCTCTTTTGCCAGCATTAACTAAGAATAAGCCCACATTCAAATGCTTCTGCCAGCACAAGGTGTATAATTACTTGCACCCTGATAGCTGCCTGATGGCTGTTAACAAACTTGACAAAGGTAGCACTACTAACAACTGACCTAGCGGGACTAGCACTGATGTCTCCCTGCTTATTTGATCTGACTTCACAATTACTATAAGAGTACGAGCAGCCTGAAATATCTTCTGATTTTCTTTTCCATGTCCCTCATAATTCAGTGATGTCAAACCTCCACTCATGGCATGTCTATCCCAAATTCCTACGCATGAAAACATCTCTCCATGTTACTCCTCAAGTCCTCCTTATTCTGTACCCAGAATACGGTGCATACACTTTCAGCACAAGCATGAGATTTTGTCTCTAAAAAGAGTTAAACCCAATGTCTTCTTTCGGGAGAGACACTGAGTTTGGCTTTCAAATGGCTTTGCTTTCAAATCAGCAAGACAAATAATATGTTTGATACTGAAAATAAATGACATAAAAATAGTTGAAAGGCTTCCTTAGGCTCTGGATTCAGAAATATTGGAAGACTATTTCAGGTGAAGTGCCAGTCTCTTTTGTGTCTGAAATGCAGAGACCGCACACTTCTAGCACTTTGATCAACACAGCAGAGTTGACTCTGAAGAGTAAATAGTGAGTGAGGATCAGCTCTGTTTTGCTTTTTTTCCAGTATGCAGTATTTGACAATGAAGCTGTCCATTATCCATCCTGCTGGTAGGTTTTTCTTTACTGAATTAACATGGCTGCTCTTCTTTACCTTTTGGCTTTAAATGTTTTAAAAGAAGAAGATTTTTAAAATCACTTTTTTCCTCCTTGCGGAAAAGGTAGTTTTCTTAGCTCTTATTAGAAGGCAATGTGATTTCGAAAATCTGCTCCGTTATAAACTGAACAACAGAACAGATCCCTCTGCTGCTAAACTCCTGGGGCTCCATTAATTTCTGTCATGTACGCTCCTGCCAGATATATGATGCTCATTCAGCAGTATTGTATCAGTCTCTTTTTGCAACAAGTCATCTTTATTTTATTCTCCTGGGATATTGTATCTACTTCACATGTAATTTCAGTAAATTCCCTCAAACTGGTCAACTCCAGCCTTTATATTAGTAGGAAATGAAGAGTATTGCTTTACAAAGTGGTTTCCCAAGATTTAATAGCGGCTGGAGCCAAAGCTATTACTGGCTCTTTCAATAATATTGTTCAATAACCATAAATCCACACGGAAACATTTTTATTTTTTTGGAACATAGAGACACAATCGTGATTCGGGATCAAGTTCCCGCTGGACCTTGCTTATTTGCTAGAACATTTAGTCTCTGTTCAGAAGAATAGAATAAAATTTGGCACTGATCCATGTTTTGTAGACATTAATTGTACACAGTATTTCTCTCTGCTGCAGGGTGCAGAGATCTCTCTTTAAGCCTATGCAAGTGGAGGCTGTCCATTACCATACATTGGCCTGTAGCAGTCTCTACGTGGACAAAGATGGAATGTTGTTCAGGGGGCCTTTTTTTGTGGTGTTACTGGGAGGGGTATTTCTCTTTGCTTGAGCAAGGGCCTGTTAAGGTTTGCCATCTGTGTTACTTTTCATTTGGAATTGAAATTTGGGTTGGTCTTAAGAGTTGTAAAGCTCTAAAGATGCAGGCAGCACCAGGAATTTCAGAGCGCCTAGATATTCCATAATTTCTATGGGAGCCAAGTCCACAGATACTTCAGGAGACGCATTTCACACTTTAAAAGGAATCGGCCCCAAGGTGCTGTGATCATCTTGAGTTCTTTCCACCGACGTATCCCAGAACATACCCCCATTAGCTTCACTGTCACGGTTGCATTTTCTCTCCTCGTCTCTCCTCTTCTATCCGCCCTGATATCGTAAAATGGTAGAAAGATTGGGTTTGGAAGGGACCTTTAAAGATCATCCAGTCCAACCCTCCTGGCCATGGGCAGGGACATCTTTCACTAGACCAGGTTGCTCAAAGCCCCATCCAACCTGGCCTTGAACACTGCCAATGATGGGGCATCCACAACTTCTCGGGGAAACCTGCTCCAGTGTCTCACTGGAACAGAGGAGGAATCGCCTCCCTCGACCTGCTGGCCATGTTTCTTTTGATGCAGCCCAGAATACAGTTGGCTTTCTGGGTTGCAAGCACACATTGCCAGCTTATATCTGATTTTTCATTCGCCAGTATCCTCCAGTCCTCCTCTGCAGGGCTGCTCTCAATCCATTCATCACCCATACCATTTTGCTATGTTCAGGAAGATACCTTGGCAAATGAGGAGGCATTTCACAAAGTGGGAAAAAAGTTGTAGGTCCAAGGAAAGGAGGCTGAGCCAACTGACGGCATCTAAAATACATGTGGGGTAGACACTCACCCTTGACCAAATGGATGGTTTGCAAGTGTGGGGTGCCAAATGTAACATTTGGGGAAGGAGAAAGGGACACTGAAATTCAGGTTTGAGTTTTCCAGCAGCTGAGAAATAGCTGTATTAGAAATTGTAGCAAGAAGTGAAGGACACATATCTCATTCAGGATTTTCCTCTATGCAGGAAGACAGTGTGAGTTCTGAAGGCTGCATTCACCTTTTGCTGGAAGAATGATCTATAACAGATGACAGCAGCAAGCTGCAATGGTAAGCGAGAAATGCTAGGAGCGCCTAATGGGGAGGAACAGCTGATGCAATGGAGCATTGCAAAGAATAACAAAGATGAGAACAGCTGGCACCACCTGGTAAGTGGCAACTTAATTCAGGCCTCGCTACCTGCCAGGAAAGAAAACAGACCTTGGGACTTAAAGTCTGTGTTAGTGAAGGGCAGGAGTATAAAACTCGACCTACAAAGTGTCTCGCTGCAGAACTGGAGGAAGGGGCTGTGACATCTTTGTACTCTAGGTACTGTACGTTTTGCTACCACCTGCCACGCTGGGGGCTTGTTTCCCCTTCAGACTGATTGGCTCGACAACCAATGTTTGACTGATATTTGTAAGTGGGGAAGAAAAGCCCACAGAATACCATAAAGTTTATTTTGTTTGTTTTTTCACGTGTTTCTGGATAGGCATTCAAAGCAGTGTCTTAGTTGTGATCCAGCACCTGTAGGCCAATGCCTGGCAGCAAGTAACAAAAATAAAGAAAAGTTTGTGCAAGGGGAATGGTAGGAAATTTGCTGAAAGTACATGGAAAGTACAAAGCAAATACTTCTTAAAGCAGATAAACAACAGGAAAGCTATCCTATGGCCTGCTGAAGATTTGCAGCGGGCCAATGCAGACAGCAGACAGGTTGAGGTCTGTTAGGTAAAGGGTGCTCCGAGGCCCCTTTGGCTCAGTGCAAAGTGGTCCCTTAGCATGACAGAAACTCTAAAGCTGCTGTAACTTGCCTTCCTGTTGGGAGGAGATGGAGGAAGGTCAGAGAGTTTGAAGAATTGCTGCTTGCCAAAAAGCAACCAAACTAAAACTCTTTCAAAAGGACAGACCAAAGTTTGAAGACTCGGTTGGGGCTCAGGGAATAGTTGCAGAGAGGGAGGAAGAGATTAGTCTGCTTGGGGATCCACTCTTTATTTCAGTTCCAGCGTGTAAGAAAATAAATGCTTGTCTTTGTTTCTAAATGTATTCCTGAAAGGCTAATCCAACTGAAACATGTTCTGAAAAATTTCTGACTCGCCTTATCTGCCTAAAATCTCTTTTTTTCTTCCTTCTCACTCAACCTTTAAACTGGAAGGCAGAGGGGGAGAAGACTTACCTGTTCATCCATCTCAGCTGGCGATGGATGGTCTGATACTGGAATGCAAATCAGTTAATCAGATGGAGTCGTCAAACGCTCAGTTCTAAAAAGCCCACACCTGCACAAATCTGTGTTTTTCTGAGTTGCAGCAGCACTATCTGCCCTGGACTAAGACAACGGACTATTAAAATTGTGTCATTTTTACCAACGGAAAAATAACCTAGTTTCTCTGATTGATGCCTTCATGGTGTCATTTGCATTGTTATGTGAAATCAAAAGGAGGTGGTGCCAAGGTGAGACGGTAGCTCAAATGCTGTCCAGTGTTGCCTGGGCTTGAGCAACTCCCTCTTCCTTTGGTTATAAAAGCTTTATGAAATTGCTTAACATAGCTTACAGTACAGTAATGCCACATGGTGCAGTGTGTCCACCCAGCCAGGATGGCAGTACTGCCTCCAAGGCAATAATGGGGACGATTTCAGGGAGCTTTGCATGGGGTTCCACCCTGTTCTGCTTCACTTGAAATGCTTTGTTTCCAGTGTTGTTCTGGGAAATGCTGCAAGGCCATCTGTTTACAGAGAGCTGGTCCGCAGGCATTTCTGCCTTCCTTGGACCACAGAGCTCTGCCGTGTGTAATTGCATACGTAAGCCTCGATATCAGTAGTCCTTGCTCAGGTGCTTTGGCATTCATTTTTTCAGACAGACTGATGTTATCGAGTTGCAGTGAGGCTTCAGGACTGTGTCTGCCTCACTGCAGTTTTGACTCACCCTGTGGAAACCAAGGGTTATCTCTCAAATAGCAAATCACTGTGACATGGAAAGAGAACAAAAGCCTTAACTGGAAAGCTGATAAGTCTCCCAAGTGCTTTTTGGTTATAGTTTATGAGGGTGCCTTCAGTCCCTAATTCTATTTACCTGCTGTCCAGGTGGCTTTGTCATTTGTCAGGGAGAGCTTCTCTTCTCACAGTCAGCTCCTTATTGTACCTTCCTTTGCAAGAATGAAGAGTCCTCGAGCCTCAGATATTTCCTCCTCCTTACGCGGGCACATTGAAATGGTGATCAGACCCATTTCCACACACTCTTCTCTGAAGCAATCTCTGTGAGGTTTTGGGGGGTCTTCCCCCTCAAATCCCATATTAGGAAAAAGTTTTCCCTCCCCTGTTGCCCCAAGTTATCTTGCAGAGATTCATTGTATCATTTCTGGTTACTTATCATTGTTGAATATATGGCTGAATCTTGTTGGGATAATGAATACAACTATGGCTATGGATAAATGCAACTTTGCACATGAAGCTCATTTTACTATTTGATGTACTGCTCAGGAAGATAAAATAGGTTTTATTTGCATAAAAAGCTCTCAGTTTCTTGACATTTTGTTTCAAATGCTTTTTTTTTCTTTTCTCTTCTGCTCACTTTCCTTTCTGAAAAAGGCTCTACAGAGAACTGAGGCAGGGGCTGGGTTTGCACATGCATTTTCACAGCCACATAGGAAGTGGAACTCTTCACTTTGCCCAGAAAACACAAGTCATTTATGCTCCGAGGTCAACTCAGACAAAAGAGAGACAGTTACCTCTGCTCAAGCTGAAATTAATAGTATCGTCTTCAGTTCAAGCATAAAAGATCTAAACTAAGACAGCACACGTGATCTTAACTGTGGAGCATCACCGATGGAAGGGAAGAGTCCATGGGTGCACCTCCCTGGGGAATAAGTGAGACTGCTAGTCTTCCTGGCTTGAATTAATCCCAGTGGCAGGACACATTAAAATAATCCATGTATCTCCTCCTGATTCTCCCCTTTCCCCTCCTTCATGCTTTATAATCTTACTCTTCTGCTTCTTCTTGGGAACTTGGAGGTGGTTGTTCATGATTTATTTTGCTGGGGTGGGGGGTAAGTCTCATTTGACATGATTTCTTTGGTGGTTAATAAAAACCAGACTGCATGCTCAAATGCATCTACCAGCCAAACAATGGCTAAATTGAATTTGAAAATAGGGGTATTTAAATGCATAGCAAAATTTAGCATGTCTGCCATTGGCCTATGTAAATGGTCTGATAATTCCTGAACAAAATTATGAGTTCTCATTTTTGGGTGTACACAGAGGAAGAAATATAGCCAAGCCTCTAAGTATATAGATCCTTAAGGAGTTTCAGAATAGCCATTTCAGCTCCTTTGCCTACTTAGACAGCCCATTAAAGCATTCTCTTTGTTTCGTCAATAGCAAAATGAGAGGGAAGAACAAGCCTCATTTGCTAGTACTTGTCCCTTGAAATGAAGAGCAGATCAATTAAGATGATGCATGTAGACACACTTCCCCAGTTATCAGAACAAAAAGACTTTTGAGACTGATGCTTGTGGTTCATAAAGGTCCTATAATGGAGGACTTGAAAATCCTGAAAGAAAGGCACTCCTGAGATAAATGAGTGTCTCTGGGAAATGAGCATGGGTAGGGACATAGCCCGTAGTTCTGAGAAATACAAACCCTTTTGTTCGCTCTTCTTCATTTTCACTTTTGTGATCTCAGTTCACTACCAAGTTTGCAAACGGGGAACATACGACCTGCCAATGTTACTTCAGGAAAGCTGCGTGACTCTGACACCTGGGCCTTGCTGAGAAGCCTCCTTCTGCAAGCCCGATTCTTTGCATGCAAGCTCCTCTATTCGAGTGGGCAGTCAGATTTGACTCCAAAAGACAGCCTGTGGGAATGAAGCTGGCTTCTGTTAGCCCAAATTTAGTAGAGTCTGCCGCTTTGGTAGGAATGCTCAAACTGAGGTTGAGCGCTTGGAATCATGAATAAGTCAGGTGGGAAGGGACCTCAGGAGGTCTCTAGTTCAACCTTCAACTCAACGGAGCATCAGCCATGATGCGAGACCAGGTTGTTCAGGGCTTTGTCCAGCTGGGTCTTGAAAACTCCAAAAATGGAGAGAGCACAGCCTCGCAGTAACTTCAGGTTAGAATCTTGTTAGTTACAGAAAAGGTCTGACCAGCTAAATGTAAGTCTCCTGTTTAACAATGGTGGAATGTGAATGTTGATTTATGTACAATGGACTATGAAAATTGCTTCCGTCAGAGCAATTTCAGACTGAGATTTCAGAGTGATTTCAAGGTCATAGTAGAAATTTTTTTACAACCCTGCACTTAACTGCTTGCAACGGAATGCTTAATGGATGCCAATCCAGTTTTGCCTCTAATGTGATTTATGTCACATAGCATCCTTGGAGTTGGTACTAAAAAATAATGGGTACAAGCAATTTTGCTTTCAAAGGTTCAATGACAGATCAGGTCATGTGTGTCTAACAAATTTTGACATTTTACTTAGATAAAGTGCCAATCATCTAAGGAGAAAGCATAGGCTTCTCCTCCTGTCTAGAGCTCCTCAAGGGAGTTGGGTAAGAGGAAGACTGTCCATGTTTGCCATTACAGCCTTCAGAGAGTGGGATGGGGTGTTTTACACTCATTCCATGTACCTATATGCAAGTCAGAGTATGCAGCTGTGAAGAGAACTGTGCCATCCCTGTTAGGAACACTTCAGAAGCCTCTGTGCTGTGACATGGTGAAAGAAAGTGCTTGTGAGTTGGAATAGCCCCCAGAGCAGCTCTAGTCCAGAGATGAGACCTCATCTCCCTCTTACCGAAATCTGGAATAAAAGTCCTTAACAGCAATGAGAAGTTAAGAAGCAGGCGCTCCTTTATTGCAGTGCTGGGCACACGGGGGATCGCTCCACCTATCGTGTGCACCTGTCTGGTTTAATCATGCAGGTTAAATACACACCTGTTATACATATTCACTAAATTTCTGGAAAATGTTATACATAATCATTAACTTTCTGATAAATCATTAGCATATGTAAATGTCTCTTCACGCAGGTGCAGTGAAGGTCTCTGGTGGTCTTCAGAAGCCCTGTGGTGGTCTTCCATAGTCTCCCTCACTTGTCCGCTCCTTGACCTCTCTTAGGTGATTCTGCGCAGTATGCTTCTCACCATCATCTATGTTAGTTTACATAAAAATGCATACTATGTCTATTCTTAAATGTAACCTTTCTAATAATTGGTCCTTCAGTCACACCATCTTACTAATATTCTTATGTTAAAACAATCCTTGGTTAATCTCACTTAACTCTACTGATTAGAATCCTTGATAATTAGATCGAGGTGGGAAGGGTAAGGGGTTTCCAAGGAGCAAACTGGTGTCCATAACGGTTTCCTCAGTTTCCTAAAACAAAACACTACAAATCAACAAATCTTTGTCAAAGTTTCTGTGGTTAACTGATTTTAGACAATACTTGAATTCTTATGGTTACACATAGTACATTTTCCAAAGTTGCTAAGTTTCAATGACTACATTTTAAACTTAACACTCCCATACCTATGCTTCACAATTTTCTACTTCTTCATCAAATCAAACTCTTTTAGGTGATTAAATTTTTATTTCTTTACCAGAATATTTGCGACATCCCTTGCTGACCTCCCATAATGCTCAAGTGCTGCAATGTGTCTCAGAGGAGTTTTACTTACTCTAAGCTTTCAACAAACTGTCTTGTCCTTGCTCCGTGTTTCATCTTGCCTTCTGAATTCAGTTCTGCATTAAGTACTCAGAAAATCTCACAGAAATCTATACGTCATTGTTAAGTGCAGACAAACTGTCATTTAAGCATCTACCCTTCCCTCCCCTCTTATGGCCTTTCTAAGAAAAGAAATTTCTTCCACTCTTGTCCCTACAGCACTGCCAGTTTTACGCTCTGACTTTCACCTTCCTAGAAGGCTATTTAGCTAGAGGTTCCCAACATGCTGACAATGTCTAGACAGAAGTTGGGGACTGTCATTGTCCCTGGAGCAAATTATGACTTGGCATGTTCATATCTCTGGGGCAATGGGACGTGGTGCAGAAAGATCCGATGAAACAAAACACAGCATCGACACATGCAAGCGGTATTCACCCACTAAGCTGTGACTTTGGATAGTCTTCTCCATTTATAAGAATTAAATGATTAAAACTAGTATGGAAGGAGAAGTTGCAGGCGAATGTTCTGAACTAAGGGCATTTGTACTCAATAGGAAAAGTATGGTTTTGCTTAAGGCGGATGACTAAATTCACTGTAATGTAGTCACTCCGTGCATATGGGTTGTTTTCCATCAATTCCACTGTTTTTCCTGCGCATGAACATCAATAAAAATTAAGTAAGGCAAATAGTTCTGCCCACAGCAGGGAGGAGAAAGTGTATTCATCATTTAGGTGATCAGATCCTCTGCAAGCTGAAAGCCTTAGCCTGGACTCAATTTGCTCTGCAGTCACTGACGGGCTGAGAAAGGATGGCACATTTTGACAGACTGAGAGTTGTCTTCCATCTCCTCCCCATTAGCATGTAAAATTTGACACCAATGGCACAGCTACTCAATGTAGAAGCAATCTGGCAGAAGATGTCTGAAAACTCAACTTTCTTGTACAAACTCATTTGCATGTACCACCTGATGACCGACAGATATTTATTCCAACTTCCTTGACCAGTGACGTGAACATTTAACAAAAAAGCTTTTCCTTCCACTAAATTCTGCACTTATCCCTTAACCTTCAGATTCCTGGCAAGTACCTATTTCACCACTACAAGCAATAACACACGCACAGAAATTAACCATGGATTGCAGCTGCCTCCCTCCGGGCCCCGACACATCCATTTAGCCACCATGTACAAGTGGCACTTCCTACCATGCATGGACTACAGCTGAGTAACTTTTAGCTGGGCTGACTGTTCTCTCTTGTTTCTGCTGCATATTCTAGTTTAAAACCCCCCTTAGACTTTGCTGATGCTGTCCTGAGGGGGTACACTGCTCCAGATTGTTTCCAAGTAGCATTGGCTGGTTTAAGATGGAATATTTAGTCTTGTGGAGAACTGCCTATGGAGACCTGCTGTCGCGTTTTCTTCTGGAGGGATAAGCAGGTCCAACGAGAGCAGTTTGTTCCCTCTGCTGAAGTCTGTCTGGAACCTCTGACAGAGACGAAGTTTGCTGATGAGATTTTTTGTAGAAAGGAAGGCAGTACCCTGATTTCTGCCTGACAGCCTATGTTAGCTCTACGTTTAAATAAAACTGGTAAGGGTTAACACATGCAACCAGCGTGTCTTTGATTATTTGTCCATTTTAAATCAGAACCACGATGCCTTGAACATTTGGTTTTATTTGTAAAGGAAGGTGATGTTTTTGCCAGCGGGGACACTGATGTTGGAGGGACTTGCCACATAGGAATCACTCCTGGGTCAATGCTCAGAGAAAGGTGATTGTTTATTTGGAAAAGGCTAGTAAATTAGCGCATACATATACTCCAGAAGTCTGAAGAAATTCTGCATGAAAAGGTAAAGTTCCACACACAAAACCTGTGTGACTTGCGTTAATTCAGTGCAGCCAGACTCAAGCAAGTTATTTCTAGTTCAGTTAATCACACCCCTTCTAATGTGTATGGCATCTCGTGTGTGGGGAGAAGGTGGGGTCAGAAAAGTGATGAAGGGTTTGGTGGTGGAGTGTTTGGTTGTCTTTCGCTTCATTCTTCCCCCCAGTGATGATGACGAACAGGGACATGGAAGGGTTATGCAACCCCCAAACATTTGTATCCAAACCTGCAAATTGTAAAATTTAGCAGCAAATTGCAGTAATAAGGTCAATTCATGAAATGGTTTCTGACAGACTAGAAATATGAAATTTCAGTCATTCATTTTTGAATTGTTTCACTGTTTGAAGGTAGAAAACTGGAAGATTCTAGAGAATAGGGAAAACACAGCTTTAACAATTAAATAAACGCTCTACTCAGCCTTATTCAGGATAATGCATTTCAAACAAATGAAACCTAAGAGTCTGGAAATGGTCTTGTGGTGGTTCCTGTCATTTGCTAGTAGAATTTGGAAATAGATGAGTACCGTCTCACATGGGAATGAGATAAAGTTCCTCTTTCAGTTTTTATTTTTTTATTTTTAAAGTTCCTCTTTTTTTTTTTTTTAATTAAAAATAAGGAGATAATACCTCTCTTGGGAGGCTATTGGCATTTTGAGCTGATGGGAGGCAGTAATTCTCCTGTGTAGTTGTTGGCCACTGTTCAGTATTTCTTTAGGGAATTAATTATTTGGGCAGTTTCCCCATAAGAACTCCTCTACCCTTCCAAGATGTGTGTCGTAGTTTAACCCTGACCGGCAACTAAGCCCCACATGGCTGCTCGCTCACTCCCTTTGCGTCAGGATGGGGGAAGAACCAAAGAGTAAAAGTGAGAAAACTCGTGGGTTGAGGTAAAGGCATTTCAACAGGTAAAACAAAAGCCATGCTCAAGCACAGCAAAACAAGGAATTAATTCACCACTTCCCATTGGCAGTCAGGTGTTCATCCATCTCCAGGAAAGCTGGGCTCCATCACACTTAATGGTGACTTGGGAAGAGAAATACCATCACTCTGAACATCCCCCCGTCCCTTCTTCTTCCCCCAGCTTTATATTGCTAAGCATGGCACCATATGGTCTGGAATATCCCCTGTGGTCAGTTGGGGTCAGTTGTCCCGGCTGTGTCCCCTCCCAACTCCTTGTGCCCCCCCAGCCTACTCGCTGGTGGGGTGGGGGGAGAAGCAGGAAAGGCCTGGACTCCGTGTAAGCACTGCTCAGCACTCACTGAAACATCCCTGTGTTACCAACACTGTTTCCAGCAAAATCCAAAACATAGCCCCATACCAGCTACTATGAAGAAAATTAACTCTGTCCAAGCCAAAACCAGCACAAAGTGATTGCAGAATCAGGGTGATAAAAGAAAGAGTTATTTCTCTTGGTTTTAGTTTTAGATTCTGTCCAGGCTTGTTTTATCCTTTGGTCATAGAACTAAGGATGGAAAAGGTCTCTGAGAAGTTGTTTAATCCCTTCTTGCACGCATCAGAACCATACTGCATATACATTCCTAATATCCACTCTGTGCAACTTCCATTTAGGCAGGGAACGAGTAGATCCTCAGTCACTGCAAAGCTTTGTTTTCAGTATTTAGCATGGGTCAAGTTTTTTTCTCCTCCAATAACCATTAAAGTTAATAACAATATATTTGACATTGCTCTTTTAAAAAACTGTTGAATGTTTTTAAAATTGGACAATCCGGTCTTGTTATTTCAATTCAGGTTTTCTTTTTTGGTTGTTGTTTTTGGTTGTTTGTCTTTTTTTTTTTGTTTTTCCTTCCAATCGTTGATATTTATGATTTTTTTAGCTGTAAGGTCCAATAATGTGAAACAGGCACACTTGGTAATTAGAGGTAGTCTTTTATTAAACCAATTGATAGAGTAGGGAAAACAAAACAAAACCAAGCAGATTAGCTTTAAGATTTGGTCATCATATGAGGTCTAAAAACAGGCTGAAAAATTCAAACTAAACACGAGTGTTATGTTTTGTTTCATTCCACTTCTCCCAAATTACTTCTGTTGAGTTGAATCATTACAACCATACTGTGAACAGCCTAATGGCCAAGCTCCTACACTATTCAGAAACAACATCACCATTCTGCAATGCAAAGAGCTAGTGTCTGATCCAGTTGCTGAAGGGTAATCTTTCCAAGCGGGGAGCCTTTCTGGACAGATCAAACCCTGAACTGCCGACACTCAGAACCACTTTCCCTGAGGGATGTTCAGAACAGAGCCTAGGACTGAAAGGCTAAATGTGGTTAATAGGCTTCATACCATTAAAAAAAAAAAAAAAAAAAAAAGCGTTAAGCAGTGATTTCGCATTTATAAGGATTACAGCACTTTGATAGGGATTCTAGTGTTCAAAGCCTTGAGTAGTCACTGCTCAGGACTGGCCTAGCTGTCTGGTTGATAGATCAGAAGCTACCATCTTCTTCAGGAGACAATTCTGAAGCCGAAAATGGCCATGTAAATTTCAAAGGGCCATGCAGAGAATCCTGGCTCTGCCCATAGCTGGGCTACGAAACCTCCTGATGGTTTTTCCTCCGATCCTTATGCATTCAGCCGCAGCCATCTGGTTTCAGAACCCATCCTGGCTCTCAGTGTCTGAGCTTCTTCTGACACAGTCAACTCATCTCTGGCAGCACAGCATAGGAGTTGGAACTACCAGCATCCCATGAACTGTTAGAGCTCTCTTTGTGGCTAAAAAGAATTAGGTGTGTTTGTACCGGTGCTTGGATTCTGCATGCTCTTAGAACAATGTTGTTACACATCAGCTTCTCTAATAAAAGGGGAAGTCTCTCACCCTGAAATGTATCTTTACCTAAAGAGTCTGTAAGTGCGAGTCCTGAGGCAAAATGTATTTGGTTAACATACAGTCCCATTCTTTTCTGAATACAAATCACATTTGCCCGACGTCGAAATTCTTTCAGCAGATACCCAATTTACTTGATGCACAGCACTCTGCACAAAATTAATTGCCCCTGTGAGATGAAATACGTGTTTTCTTTATATGTGTGCACCATTAATTTCAGAATGCTCTATACTTCCTCAGGAAAAAGGAATGTTTTGGTTTTCGCAAATCATCGGCTACCACAGACATGTGGGAACCTCTGAACAGGTTTCAGAGGAATTTCAGACCTGGGGGGGAAAGCAAGGAAATATTGCCAGCCAATGCTTTGTTAATGGTGACTTTGTCTTCTGGAGTATGCAGACAAAGCTCGTGAGTTTCCAGCCTAAAAAAGGTGCACTGTCCCAATTATCTTGAGCAGAAAGCAGAAAAAGGGCAGGGTAGCGCAGTGAAGAAAGTGTGGGGAGCAGCTTCTCCACACAGAGTGGTTCTTCTCTTCCCTTGCAGCTCTTCACAGTTCAAAACCAAACAGTTAATACAAGGAACTGGTCAGGGGGAGGGAACAACCCCTCCTATGTGGGATTTCTTATGATTCCTCCATCCCTTACAAAATTGGATGCATAATGTTTTGAATGCCCTTAGTGGCAAGAATAGGAAGATCGTTTTTGCTCTGAGGGGACAAGCAAACCACAATACAGTCTTTTTTCATCCAATCTCTTTGGTATGCCTTGGAGTAGTCCATCCAGGAATGCACACAGTAGGTATTTAAACGTGATGGCTGCTAGAACCCAGTTATTAAAAGAAATCTGTCTCTCGGGTGCAGCTCTCTCCCACACACCGGATCTGATCGTTTGAATTCTTAGAATCACAAACTCATCAAGCCCTTCAGAGCTGAGGATTTTAATGAAGCTGGAAACAAAGGGGCGCTTTTCTCAGCTGCACTTTGCAAGGGGCCTGAGAGCTTGGAAGAGGCATCAAGCGCTCTCTATTTTTCACACTTGCTTTCTACAAACCCAAGGCTGAGCAATGGCTGCACTGCCATTGTCTCGCCTCCTAGATTATTTGCAGGTGAATGTAAAAGGCTTCAGTCTCCGGAGCTGCCACTGAGAATGATTGTAAGTGAAACTAGAGCTCACCTCAACAATGAATAGGTTGTGTAAAAGGATATAATCTACCGCTTTCCTTTATATCTGAAGCGTGTTGTTTCCTCCTCATTGTACTTTGATGAGAGGTATCTGGAATGAAGCTGTCTGGTGTGCTTAAGGACAGAGCAAGTGTTTTCCCTTCCCAGACCAAGCCTTTAATACTTCCACTGCTGGGTAACTGTGTAGAGAGATGCAGATGCCATTTGAAATTCTCAGATTATTCTGAAAGAAAATTGGAGCCCTTTGATTCACTGAATTTTTAAAGAAGTCTTAAGTGAGGTTTTGCAATATGCAGACAGAGCCCAAGGACTTTACATCTGTCATCAAGCTTCTGAAAACCTTAATTCTTCTCGATTCTGTGGTTTTGCTTCCTGCTTCTTCTTGAGCTGAAATATGGCACATGCTAAACAGAGAAAGGGAGGAGCTACATGCACTATTTAACATTTTAGAGGAATGCAGTGGTAGTACATTGTGTTTCAAACCATGAGCAGGGATTGGTTTTGATTTGTTTTGAATGAGTGGCAATGGGCAACTTTCTTCTCGCAATCACTAGAGGTGTGTGTGGGGGTTAATTCAAAATCGCTCTTCACTCCTATGTTAAATGCTATTCTTGTGTGTGGCAGGTCAGAAAGGCAGCATATGCTAAAGTATGCCGTGGCAGTTCTAGATCTAAACCCTGCTGGGAGGTTTATTTTTTCATTGTTAACAGAAGTGTTTTCCATTTCTTCTTCTTAGTGTCAGATTACACCTTGTGCTGCTACACACAGGAAAGAAAAGAAAAGAAATCCATCCAGAACAGGGGAGGCAGATGGGATTTCACTCAATGGGCTTTGTAGGAGATAATTCTGAAAGCTGACTGAGGTGCTGATTCGTTGCTAACTTGGAAGCAAGTTAGAACTTGCTGAAGTCTGTTCAGTGACTGAATCAAACGCTACTAAATTCTGTCTGTCTGAGTAAATATTTGTGGTGATTCTTTTCTGTCAAGGAGCGGGGACTAAACCTGCCACACCAAATATGACTCCATGTTAGACTAACCAAAATAAAATCACTACGTAGGTCTGCATTTCATAGAACAAGTGATGATTGCACTTGACATGGGAAGTTAAAAACAGCTGGAAGGCCTGATGAAGATCTAGCATTTAATTCTTATCTTTGGCTTCCTAGGTGAAGTCTTTCCTCGGGCTTGGAGTGCTAGCAATTTCAACCTACACTGGCTTTTTGATTTATAAACTTTCATCAGTTTCTTTTTCTCTTTGATATGTTGTACCTGTACACACTTTACTACAAAAGCTACCCAAGGACATTGTATATATTAGTCATTTTTGCTGCATAAGGGAGAAATTAAAAGGCTTGCCAACTCTTCATAAAACAGGCTGTCCTTTTTTTAAGTAGATGCACATGCCTTTTGTTAACTACTTAGTGTTTTGTCTTTTCTAAAAACCACTCAGTCTATCCTGTTGTGATGAGTAGTTTGAGTAAAATGCTCTTTAACAGTTACTCCAGCTCCAGATGCTCTACATTTAATAAAAACACAAGAAACAAAAGGGGGTTTGTTAGTTGTCTTGGTGTGGCCCTCCTCCTTTCCCCCACCAAAGTAATGCCAAATAATACAGAATTATCTCTGCCTTTGCCTAGGGCGTTGCACTTGCCCTAAAAGCTTCTCACAAGTTGGTGAAATTTAGGGAAGCCCTTGCACAGCTAACCCTGGAGAAATGGGAAGTGTTAAAACAGCCTCGGGAGCTGCTAGCTGCTCTCTGGTCCAGAAAGTCTGACCATGCGTGGTACCAGGACACACTGAGCTTTCAAAGAAGCAGAAGTACTAGTGGCTGTATTAATTGCAATGGTCATTTGTATCCAGTGCTGACAACTTAGCCCTGGGGTTTCAAGTAGTAATACTGTAAAATACAACATTGATACTTAATGTCTGTTCCATAAACACAGAGCAACCTCTAATGAGGGATCTCGCTGATCTATTATTAACAGCAGGACAAAGGCCTTTGTGCATTTCAGTGGTCTTCAGACCAGGATACGTACTGTTGAGACAGGTAGGTGGTCATGGTCTGCTTGCACAGGCATGGTTCCCAGTCTGAGCCTGGGAAAGGTTTTCATGTCTTTCCAGCTCTGATCTCCATGTAATCTGCTCTTATCCTCTTCACTCCATCTTCTTCTCTGTGTTCAGGAAGTAAATGCGTGTCCAAAAGGTGCAGACAATGACAAGACTGAAAATGTTCATTCCATTACCACCAAATTAAAGAGGGCACCTGAAAGTCCATCAAAGCATGCAACTGAAAGAACAGAGCTTATAATAAAGAGATGATAACTATTAAAATATAAAAGACTGGAATTGCTATGTTCATCAGTGGTAATCTAGGGGAAGGCTCCTTTTTACTCTTTTCCTAACCAATATTTGCAGTATGATAATAAAAAGGTACCCAGTTAATGAAGTCACCTTAAATCCTTTTGGCAGGCTTTTGTGTTTCTGTAACTGATGCAGAATTCTGAAAGGATAAGTGGACTTCAGAACTGGGTAAGGCTTCAGAAGCGATCAAACTACACTTCAGAAAGTGACCAAACTCCTTTCTTTATCTTGCACATGCAAACTTGGAAAGGCTACCTTTAGAAAAAGAGGAAATTTGGAAAAGAAAAATAAAAACCCACAAAACCCAACAAAAATCAAAACAACCCTCTGATTGAATTGTAGCGTTTCAATTTGGGAAAAACAAACCTAAACTTTGATTGAATTATGGGCTTTCTTATGTATATCCTTTCATGAGACACACATTTTCTATTGAGGCTTATCTTGATGTGATTGACCTGATTCAGAGCAGATGCATTAAATCACCTCATCTTCTTGTGGCGATCTTGCCAGTACTGTATTTGTGTAAGCTTATACATTTATAAAAGTTCAGTTTTACGGAAAATTTAAAAAAGTTTTCATAGTGCAGCGCCCCCACCTCCCAACGCACACACATACACAAACAGACACACTCTTACTTACACACCTGGAGGATATTTTTACAGGAAGCCTTTGCTCATGATACAGCTTTTGTTGGAAGCAGCAGTTCTTTCTTACTCAAAGAAGAGCACCAGCAGAAGAAATTTCCTTGCACATCTGGCAGATAATTACCTTGTTGGGATCAGACTTTGCAGAAATTACTCTGTCTCTGTTTCCCCACATTCAGCCTTACAGAGCCGTGTTCTGAGTATTGGTCACTGAGGGTAGGAGGAGATGAGGACAATGCAGGTAATCAAATAATACATAACAGCTTTGCATGTTGCCTATAACTCTATTACGTCTTTAGTTTCAAGGAAACTGTGAAGGTCAGGCCCACAAACATTCAAATAACTCATTTAGAGCTCACAGAAACAGATTGGACTGCCTTGCACAGATGGCAGAGATGTAGCACTGAGCGTTTGGCACTTGAACACTCGTTGAAGAACCAGAGCACAGGGACGTTGTGACTCCTGGAAACTCTTGGCTTGGTTCCTTCGTGGCCTTTGTGGTCATTTCTGTTGCGTCTTTCCATTGTAAATACTCAGGAGATTGCTGTAATAACCTGTCTGCGCCTGATCATACAGCCAGGCATGGTCTCAGCAACGGGTCTGTGCACAGAGAGCCCAGAGCTTTGAAGGCCTCCATGCAGAGGCACAATTTTGCCATCAAAGGGCCTTTCTTCTGTGAGCAAGGGGAAGATATGTTTTATAAGAACAAGCTGCTCTTTTTTTCTCGTCTTCTTACATACCAAGCCTGAATTTCTTTGTCATCCCTCGAAGGCTGGAAGCTCCAGCCCTAAGACAGTTCAGATAAATGGAGTTTTACTGTCTTAACTGAGAAGACGTCTCTGGAAGTACATGACCTACAGGAGCCTTGAGAACAAGTGGAAGAGGCTACAGCAGAAACCTTGTCTTTTCAGAGTTTCCCCAAATCGATTTTGCTACCTGTGTTCATCTGAATATTACCGCTAACATCTTGCTCAACATCGTTGTCTAAATCAGGCATGCAGTGAAGACTTCTGGTGTGTGCCCTTCAGCAGAAGCTGCTGTGGTGGATCATGCGCTGCTGCAGTACCCGCATCAGGCATTGCCAAACGGCCACTCTCCCATCCGGGCAGTTATTTTCATTTTTCCCCCTCCTAAAGCTGTTCTGATGCAAAGTTGGTCGTCTCAGTTTGCATGCCTTATTGCAGATTGGCTGATGGGGGAGAGGGAAGCAAATGACTGTTTTATGTCAGACCGTCACTTCAAGGTACTCAAAATGCTATTAGCAGATGAAATAAACCTGGGGGCTTAAAATTAAGCAGTCACTTTCTGTGTTTTAAATGTAGTTTCTAAGAGGATTATTTATTCCTAGGGAATATTTGGCTTAGAAGATACCATCATTCTATTGGCAGAGCATTATACTGTGTTCCTTGGTTTACATTCCTAATAAATGCATTGCTAGAGATAGCGTTGCACACTAATAACGTGCAAAAACTGGATCCGGTCTCTGTATCTGCTTTGAAATGTAGTCTACTGATGGCCAATAGACATTTTTTGATAGGCCACGCTTTTTTCTTTATTCTTACAAACTGCTGAGGCTTGTCTAATGCAAACCAAATCTCTGATTCTATTGTACGACGCTGAAGGTTTAACCAAATCCTATGCGACTAGCAACACACACAAGTTTAGAAACAGAGCGTCCATGGTACTTTTCTAGGTAGGTCTGGAAGGCAAGGACCCGCAGCCCGCCTTTCAGGAGGGAGTTCAGGACTTGGAGTGGAAGTTGCCTTCTTGCCGAGAGTCAGATCCTCAATACACAAGGGACAGAAGTCTGATGTGCCTTCTGCTTGGTGGCACTAGCAGATGCTACCTTTTAAGCACAGACTTGGTCTTCCTGCATGAAAGTGAGGAGAAAAAAAGATAGTTATTTGTTGTACGTCATAAGGTAACAGAGAAAGCAAAGAGCAAAGCTTTGCTTGTCTACAGTTCATACTGACCCTCATTGGCAGATTCACCTGGAGCATCAAGAATGCAGTTTATCTTTGGAAACACAATAGGAAAAGGATGTAGGTTATGTTTTTACACAGTCAGTTGGAATAACAGAGCAAGAGATAAGGTGTCACAGTACCCCTTTTATGCTTTTACATTGGCAGCACTCCTGAGAGCAGGAAAAAAAATTGAATAACCGAAGGGAGAAGCGTGAGCCTTCACTAGTAATTTCTGCACGGTGTTGGCCCCTGACCAACACCTGCAGACTGTAACATAAATCGCATGGATGGTGTCTTCCAGATCCCAATCAGCTGCTTTACATGGTCAGTTACGGCAGCCAGCTCCGTTCTATATGCCTTTGGTGACACTTGACAATTAAACAAAAACAGATGCCAGGCACTTGACTGCAATGAGGATGTAAACAGACACAAATCTAAGGATGCAATGTTCAAGAAATTATGAAGCAGACTCTGTTGTATTCATTACATAGGGTGAACTCTGGAATTCTAATGCACTGTGAGTGGCAAAATGGTTAATGAATGTGTAACGGTACTTTGTAGCTATAAACAGACCTTAAGCACTCTTTTGGCTTCATTTTCTGTTCTCCTTCCTCTCTTCTTTTAGCAAACTGGTAGATCTGTGTAAGAACGTAAACAGGGTAAGGGGAACTTTTTGTTGCTCTAAGGTTAAGCAGGCTTTGGACTGGTAAGAGCTGTCCATCTTAAAGAAGGGAAGATTTTGTGACCGTTTTTGAATTAAGAAGTTGGATTCTCACAAGGGCCTGGGAGAGGAGTATCTCTGACTCCAAGCGTGGCTAAAAGTTCATACTTTCTGCCTCACTCTTTTTCTTCCTCTTCAATTTCACACAATTTTCAGGGAATTGTCTTGGAGCCAGTGAATTCTGTGTCAGCCTTTTTAATGCAACTTCAAGGTCTGAAACCTGCCATTTAAATAAAATGCTTGTTTAGGAAGTACAGTTCAAAGTCAAGGCATGCAAAAAAGTAGAGACTTTATATAATTGTAAGAGGAGTAGTTTCATGTACTGGTGCGGTAATCACCTCAATTACAGTGAACTATCTTCAGATCAGCCAAAGGCTGGCCTTCTCGTTTTGTGTGGCAACGGGTCGAGCCAAAGCCTCTGGGAGCTCTTTTGGACTCCCTCCTGTCACTCCCTGCACAGCTTTCTGGCCTTCCCAGGGCTTCCTCTGAACTTAGGCTTCCTCTTCACTCAGGAGAGAGGTCATCATCTCCCTACATGGCAGGACTTCAGACATATCTGCACCCATGTGGTACTCCCTTCAGAGAGAACCTTGGAGCTGGCACCCTATATAACTATATACCTCTTCTCCCTGTGTACCTGATGATACTTTCTACCCACTGGCAGAGCTCAAACCGTGGTACTCGTTAGTTGGTCCACAAAGACCATCAGCTACTCTTACTTTCCCTGCCATCTGATCCATTGACCTTTTGGGGACCCAAAGTATGAGTTTGCAGAACTCATATGGGTCCTTGCGTGAAAGAAAACCTCAAGCTTTGTTTTCTCTCTTGCACAGGCTATGCAGAGTATGCAAGACAGCTCACCATCTCGTAGTCCTGTGCTGCTGCTGCTGCTGCTGCTGCAGAAGGGTCACAGCTAATGAACAACCAGCAAGATAATGAACACTTAACAGCGCATTAGTCATTTCATTAGGCACACACCTTCTACAGAATGTGTAATACAACTTTAATTTTACAATTAGCCAGGAGAAGACCGTCATCTTTGCACGGCTGAATTTCTGACTTGATCTGTTAAAGGATACCCAAGCTAGCTGGCTTCTCCTTTTTGCATCTTTTTTTCTTTTTCTTTTTCTTTTTTTTTTTTTTGTGCTTCACTTTTCTCATTAAACATGTGATTTTAATTCAGCTACAAAAGGAGCTAATCATCCAAATAATAATGCTGTTAATGTTAATTAGACTGTCAATTTTTGAAATAGTAGATACTATTAATTTCTTCTGGGAATGAGACAGTGTTTTGCTAAGAGTTTTGGGAAAAAAAAGCACAACATTCAGGTCTGCTCTTTCTGGCCATGACTGTAATAGTGGTAAGAATTTTATTTTGCTATGTAAGGCCTTTGTGCTAAAGAAGGACTCTTTTTATACTTTGTACTGCAACAAAACAAGCCTAATTTTAGGTTCTCAAAAAGCCAATGGACTTCATTAAGAGCAATGTTGTTGGTTGTCTGATACAAGAGTGTTCTGGCCCAGATCTTGAGAAAAGAATTATTGAAATTGCCACTGCACAAACACAGGGAAAGAGAGCATGCCTTCTCATCTTGTCTGTTGGTTTGTTGGTAGCTGTCACGAGCTCACAGGGAAGGAAGGTGCAACAGCAGCTGAAAAGAGCTCAGGCAGTTGAAAGTGACCCATCTTGAAATAATAAATTATATTACCCACTGTCTACTATGCATATTATAATTTTTAATACTCTCCCAAGACATCATACTATTAAATTATAATGGAGTAGGGATGTTACCATTGATTAAATTCAACCACTGTTAAATGTTCAGTGACGCCAAAAGGACTTTTATGGGATTATGTCAGACTTCCAGTAACATAAACGACAGCAGAATCTTTCACCCAGTTGTTGGTTACCAAAATGCCATATCCCATTTTTAAAGGTAGGAGGAGATTGAATATCTTAATCAGCTTGCAGGCTGAACTGCGCTGAAAGGTACAAAATTAGTATTGCAAAGAGAAGTATGAGTAAATACTCATTCTAATGAATAAAGAAAAAAATCCTTCCCAGGAACTGGATTGCACTTCAGTCAAGAGGAACTCATATCCCTCCTGGAGTAAGCATGTGCATGGGAAATGGGCTTGCCTTAGTATTCTAAGACATGGCGGATATTTTCAATCGTGAGCAGAATTTTCACAAGTTATAGTGACTCGGAGGCATCCCAGGATCAGGTTCCCTGGTTTGGGGTACAGCAGTGCAGCATGACATTTGAACCCACCCCTTTCAAAAGCAGGAATTGTCAACCAAAACTGAGTCTCTCAGACTTCTTCAGATTTACCTCCACTTTGTGCGGGGTGGTTTAATGAGTAGTTCCTCTTTGGTCACTTTGGAAAAGGACTGTCTGCAGTCTGGGTTTCAAAACTCACCTGTGTTCCTGGTTCTAGCTTTTACCCTTTGAGACCCTTCTAACATGTAATTTTCTTCTTACTGTGTGGTGCATCAGACTTGCCTCTGGATTCACGGACAGGAAAACTTGCCTAAGCAATGGAGAATGTTCTCAAAAAAACAGCACAAGATCAGGCACGTTACAGGTGCTTACAGTTTGGAATCTGTATGTGAAGGAAGCTTCATGAAATCCATGTGATCTGTCACCCAGCTGGTACTAAAATGATCTATCCTGTTACTTCCTGGTCGCATCTCAGTGATTTTACAATTGATTTTATCTTTCAGTCTCCCCTGTTAAGACATGTATTTAAATGTAGTTTTGTACAGTTTTTCTGCTTGATATCACCTTTATTTCCATGTCTCCAGTTAATTTTATTCTCCTGGTGTGGTTCAGAGCCCTGAAGCCTGCACCTGTGTCATCATTTTATCTTACTTTGTGCAAACATCCAGACGAATTTTTCACTATCTACTGGGATGATGCCTGAAGCTGTTTTGAGCAGCAGTGTGCACTGGCTGTAGCCTCCTATACATCCAGGTAGTATGACTCCGTTGCAAACCCGAAAGCAATGTGGGGGTTTCTCCCCTTCTCAGTTTGTGGGGAAATGACCAGTGAAAACAGAAGAGAAGAAAACACTCATCGGCCAAGACCCAGGCCCTGCTTCAGACAACCTCCTGGGGTGGGCTGGCTTTCAGTCAGTCCCACGCGCTGCTCAGAAAAGACCAGAAGGATAATACCTGCTTCTGAAATACCTCCACGGCTGGGTCATTCCAGGCTTTGTACTTAGAGGGAGAAATCACCATATAGATATATATATGAAAAAAAAATAAATAATAATTTTGTTTGTACTCAGTGCAGAGCCAGACCATGATGCTTCTTGATATCTGATAGAAGGAGCTTAATCGTCATCAATCCTTGACTGTCGTAAAGCTCAATTTATTGTTGAGGGGAGGCAGGAGAGCTAGCTGTGTTTCCCCTTGCTGACGCTGCTGGAGATGAGAAAGATGAAACTGCTGAGCCATGCTCTGTATATCACACAGACAATGTCTGTGTGGAACTAAGGGAACATTCCATGGCTGCTGTGAGAAGTGCAGGAGCTTTGGCAATGTATGCTCTTGGTAACGACAACTGTTTTCTATTGCAGGCTCCAGCTACAGTCAAGAGATCCATCCATTTTTGGAGACTTCTTTAAGGCAGAGGTGAGTATTGTGGGGATGGTGCTTTGAACTCCTGATGGGACCTTCTAGATGACTTCTTTTGAAAAGTAGCATCTGTGCTGCACTAGGGATTCCAATAAGTGTTCTAATGAGTTACCCAGCATCAGGTATTACATAGTTTATGCAGCCTTAAATGACCATTTTCCCTCTCAGAGGTATGTTATGGAAGGGGCAAATTTTTTGTACAGCTGAATGTCCAGAATCTTCTAGAGCTTTTCCTTTAAATTTCATATTCACCTAGCTGTTTTACCAGATCGTACATCGTGAGGACAGAATTACAGTTGTAAAATGACAATTAGATTTATCTAGGAAATTTAGATGTAAATCCTCAGAGTGCAGAGCCACAGACATTTTAAATATTTATAACTCATTTCAAACAATCAATGACAGTGTTATGAGAGTGAAAAGAGTCTTCTCTGTGGGATTCATGTTACGTTCCCTTCTGTTATAAAGAACTGGATGACAAACATATAAGCAAATTTATTTTCACAGTAGCTCGTTTGGGGGTAAACATTATGTTTATTTTGCATTTTTCTCTTTTTACTCTGAAGACAATAAATCAATATGGTGGCTAGAGACTTAAATGCAGAACAACAGAGGATTTCTGGCACTGCCCTACCAACATTAACCGCTCTCATCTTGGTGAGGTGACTGGTAGTGCTAGCTTTCCCTTTCTTTTTCACCCAAACCAATGCTGTCGGTGTTTTCATAGTTGTATTAATGAGAAGGGTAGAGTGTATGTTTGCAGTTTGATGGAGGGTGAATCAGTGTCTGAATTCAATCTACTTCATTTTTTCTTTGATGTCATTTTTTTCTGTGGTAAGTCTGAAAATCAAGGACATCTTTTTGAAAGTGCTCAAAATCCAGGATCTTTGACTTAGGTAGCAGTCAAGTGACCTCTGAGAACCTGTTTGCCTTTAAATGACTGAGTGAAGGTGTGAGTCCTTTGGGGGTTTTTTAGAGAGAGAAAAAAAAAAGAAAAACTGTTTTCTGAATGTCCTGGAAAATCTGACTTGTTCAAGGAAGTTTCATTATGGATGTGCAGATTTTCTGCTTATCATTCTTTTCAGTTGCTTGTTAAGCCAGACTAATAATGCCCTTATTAAAGGTTTAGGACAGCTGATTGAAATAAGATCACTTGAAATTTTGGCCTCACTCTTCAGCAATGTTTTGAATATGAGAATATTCATTTGGGGGAGGCACCGAATGCTTTTACACGATTCCATTATGGCTTTTTGTTCAACACACAGATCCTCTCCTTCCCCCTTTGCTGGCCTTAAGCATTAAAGTAAACCATCTGCTTTGGAAATGCAGCTCTAACATAACTATTTCTGCTATTTTGCTTAGCTTTTTTGCATGAGTTGAAAATATCAGTTGTAATTTGCTTTATAGCATTCTTTGTAATTGTGGGACTGAAAAAAGACCACAGGAATTCCTCCCACCAATAGAAAGTGTTTAGAATAGTAGTATAGAGACTCTCTGGCAATACTGATGTTTTCTTTTATATAGAACTTTATTGAATCTGTACTTTGGAATAAATTTTACCTAGCAGGCTTTCAGTGCAATTACAGCAATTGTTTTCCAGCAGGCTAATTTTTCTCTAAGACTAGACGAGGAAAGTAATCACTTAGAAAAATGAGTATTCCGCATATATATGCAGTACTCTTATGGCTGGCTTCATCTTGAGAGGGTCTGGAATGGCTCCATCTTTGTTCAGTCAGTTTATGAGTAGCTTAATCTTTCAGGACAAGGCATTCATGTGAACCATCATATTACAAAATAACCCTTCAGAAATCAGAGCAAGGTCATTTAGGCCAAATCATGCACGAGGTATTATGGTCCAGCACGTTCTTTGCATGGCTGTATTACTTATAGATCGGATTATCTTGAACAGTTCCGAACCCACAGGTTTCCTTTGGCATCTTAGAGTAAGGCAAGGAAGTCACAAGGCAAGAAAGAACAGAGAGACACAATCTGAGCAGCTAAAAAAGATGGACAATGTCATCCTTCTGGGGCAATTCTTGGAAGCAACCAGACAATACAGACGGGAAGTGTGGTTTGGGGAATTTGCAGTACAGAAAGACTTAAGGTTTGTAGCAGGACAAAACACTCAATGCTTTGTAAAAAACTTCCTGTGTGACCTCCCACTTACCTTTACTTAATTTCCAACTAAACACAAGATTTGCCTCCTGTGACTTTCCAATGCCAACAAACACAAGTGTATCGCTTTTCCAGAAGGTAAGAAGGAAAATTCATGAGCCTCAGAAACAGCAAGTAGCTGTGTTCTCCTAGAAGAGAAGCTTAAAAAGAGTTCAGTGAAGCTGCTGAAAGGTTGTCTGGCAGATATGTTTCTGTGCAGGTGAGTGTCAGAGTCCAATACTCTCTGAGCAGCTTCTTTTAGATATTCCACATGTGGAGGGTGTAAAGTTTAATGTCAAATTTACTTATCTGAAGATATTGGATGCTACATGGGATTTGTAATTTAGCAGAGTGATACAAAAATGTACAGAAAACACAACAGAAATGTAAGTTACACTTAACAGAATATAGTAATTGCAATACACAGTTCAGCCACAATACCACTGTGATTCCCAATACTTGTCTCTATAACCTGCTCACCACCACGACACTGGGCATCCCCAGCCACAGGGAAGGATTACCTGGGTAGAAGCCAGCTCAAGCCCATTGCTGCCTTCAAAATTCTTTTATTCATTGTTTAGTTTTCATACTCTGTGTTGAGCCGAGCCACATATTTGCTCCCCAGGTGCTGGTTTGGCTAACTCTGGGAGACACTCACACTCTTTCAATGAACTCAGGGAGAAGCATTTGTACCACTGGTGGATCCACTCAGCTTTTGATAGCTGCTTGTTGAAAACAAAGGCCACCCTCCAGTGGTCCCCTTTGTGCTGAGATAAAGTCAGCTTTCTTTGCAAGAGCTGTGGTCTTGCAGTCACACCCTGCATTATTCCCCCAGTTTCATGATCCCATCACCCTTGCCCATCTCCATTGAGCCTCCTTCCATTTTAGCGGTGTCTTGGTCAGTCACAGTAAGCTGAGTGCAGTGAGTAACAGGGCATTTTGGGGGTAATACCCTGTTACTCACTTCTCCACAGAGCTTGGTGGGGACATTGCAGAGATCCGGAGGCCAGATGGATGATGAGAGAAGACCGAGACAGGAATTGCTATGGTGACAAGGAGCCGGCTGTTGCTTCAAAATTTGAAGGTGCCTATAGCAAAGAGTTGCCTATGGATGCTGGCAACCAGCCTGGGGAATAGTCAGTGAAATCTGAGCCAAAATCTGAGAGGAATGGACCAAAATGGACACAGACCGAAAAAGCGGGTATGGGCAGAAAAGAAGGCTGCAGCTGTGCTCATGGTGCTGTTGGTCTAGGAGTTAAAGGGAAGCACAGGCTGTGAAAAGATTCACAGTGTGATCAAGAACATTGACTAAAGCTGGAGGGAGCTCTGCTAGTTACCTGCTTTGATAGTAGCCATGAAATTTGGAATTGGGCACCCCCAGCCCACTGTTCAGCTACACTCTCTAAAGTGAAGCGGGTTTTTTTATTTAGACTATGCCTCAAGAACTGTTGTCACAAAGATGCTTGCACTGCTGTTTCTCATTTCTGCCAACCTCCATCAAATCTTTCTTCACATGCACAGGTGATTTGTGCCTGTCTAAGAGCCCATGTGCTCTGGAGCATATTTGAAGGTCTGCTTGATACAGCACAAAACAGCTGGATTAATTACTTTTGCTAATTTCCACCAAAAGTTCCTCTAGGGGAAAGGGATTGCTTGTTTTTGTTTAAATGTTTCAAGGATGGGAGCCATTTATCTGATTAGTTTGCAAGCTGCTCACAGTTTGCCACAGATTATGAGATCCTGGCACTAGATCTCAATGAGCTCTCAGCTGAAATGGTGCTTCAGTCAATGTGGCACTGTTGCAATGTCTAAAACCTCTCATTACACCTGTCTCTCAGTCATTTCTTGAATCTGTACAGTGCAGAGATTTTTGCTTTTATGTTTTCTCTCTCATAGCTTTTTCTATCTCAGGAACTCTTCCTGACAGAGGTAGACTTCTCTTCTAGCCCTTGTGGGTCTTGTAGAAAACCCTTTCATTTGTGATGCCAAGAAACTGGAAAGCACTTCGTTATCAAAAAGTCTGTATGTACTCTTGTTGATTTTGTTCTGGTAAAGTTTCAACTGAAGTTCTTGGTTCCTCTAGGGTACTGCACTTACAGAACTGTGTGTCCCAGATGGCGAGTCCAAACCAGAGTCAGCAGGAATGGCCATCTGCAACTGAAGACTCAGCTGGGACCCTTAAGCTCACAAATCCAGAATGGAAAGCAAATAACAATAGCTTTACGTTGTCAGACCAAATATTCATTTAACCCATCATCCTGGCTCCAAGAGAGACAAACAACAGATACACAGAGAAAAACCGAAGAGCAGAGCAAGCATAGAGTGTTGCTATCCTATAGTTTTTCCTTCACCCAATGGTTTGCAGGTCAAACATCTCCTCAACCAGTTAGGCTGCTTTTTTTATTTACAGAAAAAATCAGCAGCATTCATTGAAAAATTATTGTGTGTGAAACTTCTATACGTAGAGAAAGCATTCTAGAACGAAACTTCAGCTGAGGGAAAAACCTGGAAATGGGTGCAAATACCTTTCAGAAGACATGTGCTGTTCAAGCCATGATACAGAAAGTACTGACAGCTACTGATTTTTTTCACGGCCTGCCTTTTGAAACCAAAAGACAATTCCAGCAGGAGCTGAGGGTCATGAGATTTTCAAAAACCCAGCTCTGCAGCAAAGAAGCAGAAAACTGGAGCCTGACTGTCACCCTGGGAACCTCAGGTCATCATAGGTTGACAGACTGGAAGCTGGGAGCCTGGCACACTCTACCTCTGAAACACTGCTCCAGTCTATTATATACTTCTATGACCAACAACTACAGGATAGATCCATGCAGTGGATGGATTCCTTAGGTATCCTGGGGGCTCTGGAGTCTGACTCCAAAGAGATCAAGGTCAAAAGTTGCACTTTCTTTAACTCTGAGCTGACTGTGACCTAAGCGTTTGGTGCCGAATTGTGTATAGTGACATCCTATGCATGTTCACGTACGTGTTAAATCCTATGCTCGTCAGGAGTAACAAAAGTGGACAACCAGTATCGGCAGAGTTAAACTTTAAAATCAAAGTTTCCAGGACCTGAAAACATGCCTGTGCATGAAAAGCTTTGAGAGGAGGAAGGAAGACACATTGAAAAACTGCTTGTCCTTGTCCATTGTTCTACCTGAGTGAACAACTCCTCGCTGTGCAATAATTACAGTGTATCTACAACAAAACTATCAGCAAGTGTATTCAAGATTAAAAGGCTAATTTACTTTAATTTAACAGTTATGTTCCTTCCTTCCTTCCTGCACTGCTGCTGTGGGAATTGGGCACATTGTCACTGGTTACTAATGCAGTAGAGCAATATGTTATTTCAAGTAGATTCTGTCCAACCAGACAGACTCTGCGTAGCATGCACCATTCTCTGTGAGATAAATTGGGTTGTCATTGCAATTTTAAGCAAATTCTAGTAGTAAAAATAGTAATAAAATCCTGGTCACCATTTTGTATCTGAATGAACTCTCTGTCAACATTGTTATCAACCCCAGTCAATTACCTAATACTTCCGATATTTCTTTGTGGAATTAAGGAGTAGATTATGATAAATAAGACCAATACACCTTGTCCTGGGCTTCCAAAGAAGTTGAAGGAGGAAGACGGTAATGTATTTGAATGAAAGCAGAATGAGAGCAAAGCTGACTGTTTTACAAAGTCCTAGACTCTACTAAAAAAAATAAATAAAAATCATGTGACTAAATTTTGTCCTTTCAGTTTTTGAGACAGATACAAGGTACAAATACTGACAAAGGAAAATGAAGATCCTGGAGTCAGTAATCCACAGCTACTGTGTCTAGCCTAATGCACAGAGCAAGTTACACAGGATCTAACAAATTCATACTCATTAAAGATACAGACAGTTGTTTTTCCCTTTGAAATGACTTTAACTTCTGTGACTTTGTTTCATTTTTGTCCTTTTTTTTCCTTCTTATTATTTTAAATCTTTTTTAATTAAAAAGAAAATTCTAACTCTGGGATTTTTTTTTCAGGAAAAAAAAAACCTCATAGAAAAATGTTGGCCTCTGATTGCTGTCTCATATCCCAGTGGTGCCATAGACTTCTGCAGGACACACTGAGCTCTGAATGCCAGTTGTCACACCGTGTTACTGTGAAGGCCTAAAACTAGGCCAATTGGAAAGGCTGTGGACAAGGATTTGCATGAGGTAAAAGTTAAACTCTCCTTGTCTGTCACTAAGTTCTCTGCATCTTACCTACTCTCTGTTTAGCAAAGAATAGGAGAGGGAGGCAGCCTTGCATATAAAGTGGATTAATACTCTGAAGGGTACTCGGATACTCCACAGAAGGTAGACAAAGAAGCTGTAGAAGTAAGCTGAAGCCACCCACGTACTTAGTGTATCTCTTCTACCAGCAAGGAATATGTGATTAAATGGCAAAAGGAGGAGCAGAGGCATCTGGGCCCACCATATGCAAGCATAACTATGTACATTTGGCCTGAAAACTCTCAGGTTGTTAGTAGATTGTATGGCTGGACTGTGAGATTTGAAAGTCAGGTGACTAAATTTTGTCCTTTCAGTTTTCCAGAGAGATAAAAGGTACAAATACTGACAAAGGAAGATGAGGAGTCTGGAATCAGTAATCCACAGCTAGTGTGTCTAACTTAATATACAGAACAAGTTATATAGGGTCTACACAGCATCAAACTCATTAAAGATACAGGCAGTTGTTTTTCCCTTTCAAATGTCTTTAACTTCTGCAACATTATTTCACTTTTGTCTTTTCTTTTTTTCCTTTTCTTTTTCCTCTTTTTTTTTTTTTTTTTTAATCTTTTTTATTAGAAAGAATATTCTAACCCTGGGAATTTTCTTCAGGACTTCAGGAGAGCAGACTTTGGTCTCTTCATGGATCTGCTTGACAGGGCCTTAGAGGGAAGAGAGGTCCAAAAAAGCTGGTTGCTGTTTAAGGTTCATCTCCTCCCAGCTCAGGAACACTCCATCCCAACAGGCAGGAAGCTAAGCAAAGATGCCAGGATGCCAGCACGGATGAGCAAGGAGCTCCTGGCTAAACTCAAACGTAAGATAGTATACAGAAGTTGGAAGCAGGAACAGGTAACCTGGGAGGAATACCTGGACATCGTCCAAGCAAACAGAGGTGGGGATGGGAAAGCCAAAGCCATCTGGAGTTGCATCCGGAGGGAGCTGCAAAGGGCAACAAGAAAAGCTTCTATAAGTACATAAGCAGCAAAAAGAAAACTAGGGAAAATGTGGAAGCACTGCTGAAGGGGACATGCACCCTGGTGACATGGGACATGGCAAAGGCTGAGGTATCAAAAGCCTTCTTTGCCTCAGTCTTTACTAGTAAGATTGATGTCCAGGAATCACAGGCCCCAGAGATGAGAGGGAAAAGCTGGAGCAAGGAAGACTTACCCCTGGTGGAAGATGATCAGGTCAGGGAATACTTAAGCAAACCGGACATACATACGGTCATAGACCTTGATGGGATGCACCCACGAGTGGTGAGGGAGCAGGCTGATGCCATTACAAGGTCACTCTCAATCATCTTTGAAAAATTCTGGTGTTCAGGAGGAGTGGCCTGAGGACTGAAGGAAAGCTAGTGTCACTCATGTCTTCCAAATGGCCAAAAAGGAGAATCCAGGGAACTACAGGCCACACAGCTCCCCCTCAGTCCTAGTCCTGTTCAATGTTTTCATTAATGATCTGGATGATGGGGCAGAGCATACTCTCAGAAAGTTTGCTGGTGACACAAAACTGGCAGGAGTGGCTCATATCACCAGAGGATCATGCTGCCATCCAGAGGGACCTCGACAGGCTGGAGGAGTGGGCCAACAGGAACCTCATGAAGTTCAACAAGGGGAAGTGCAAATTCCTGCACCTGGAAAGGGACAACCACAGGCACCAATAAATACTGGGGCCCACTTGGCAGGAAAGCAGCTTTGCAGAAAAGGACCTAGGCATCCTGGTAGATGCCAAGCTCAACATGAGCCAGCAAGGAGCCCTTGAAGCAAAGAAGGCATCCTGGGCTGCGGTAGGCAAAGTATTGCCAGCAGGTTGAGGGAGGTGATGCTTCCCGTCTGCTCAGCACTGGTGAGGCCACATCTGGAGTACTGTGTCCAGTCCTGGGCTCCTCAGTACAAGAGAGACATGGACATACCGGAGAGAGTCCAGCAAAGGGCCATGAAGACGACTAAGGGACTGGAGCATCTCTCCTAGGACGAAAGGCTGGGAGAGCTGGGACTGTTTAGCCTCGAGAAGAGAAGGCTCAGGGGGGATCTTATCAATTCATATAAATACCTGAAAGGAGGGTGCAAGAAGGACAGAGCTCTTCTCATTTGTGCCCAGCGACAGGACAAGAGGCGATGGACACAAACTGAAACACAAGAGGTTCCTCCATAAGGAGAAACTTTTTGTACTGTGAAGGTGACTGAGCAGTGGCACAAGTTGCCCAGGGAGGTTGTGGAGTCTTCATCCTTGGAGATACTCAATGGCTTTCTGACATGACACATTGAAAGGCAGAGGGCAGCCCATTTGCTGCAAAATCTTAGCTCCTCTTTAAGACCTCCAAAACATGATTTGAAAGGGATTTTAATCTGTCACACAAGCTCTCCTTACGCTTCCAAGCATTTTACCAAGCCTTTGCAGAGATGCTTTTCACCACCAGCGCTGCCCATAGCTACTGCAAGGTGAGCTTGGCCAGGATTTCAAAACTTAAATGTGAGTATGAAATCTTGAACTTTCTTGTGCTTGACTTAATAACCCTTTTCCTGTAGCAGCACGAGTGTCTCAGGGTCAAGAATGCAGTAGCTAGGGTCTAAATCTTCAGTTTCACTTGGTCTGTCTGATATTGGCCTCTTGGCTTTGGAGATTAGTGACGAATACCTTTTGTGCTGACTGGAACAGCGCAATTGAATCAGGCATCACAGACAGTTTTTCCTTGACCTCCCATTCACAGAAGAGTCTTTGTGGAGCAATGTCACTGTCACCTAGCTACTACTGGGTTCTTGTTTACGTCCTTAAACAAAACTTAAACAAAGTATTTTTAATTAGCAACTACAGTTGCAAGAACTAGGAACTGTATTGGAACCCTATTTCCTCCACACCGTTTTTTGGTTCTTGATCCAAACTTCACTGACACAGGCCAAAACGTATCTGGGATGAGATTTCCAAATGTGCTCACGTTTCCGTATGTCAAGCTCTCTCACTTAGTGAGGGACTCGCACGTTTATACAGCAATGAAGCACTCCACAATATACAGCCCAGCAGAACACTTAACAAAAATCTTTCCATGGGCACCAGCTCCTGAAACCTTTCCTACCTTTGAAATCAATGAGAGCTTTGCATGTTGATTTTAGTCAGTCCAGATTTCAAAGCATTTCTTCCAGGACCTGTATGTAAGTGAACTTGGCAAGACAACTTGAATCATAAACAACACTGAATTTCTCATTGTGTGTGAACCCAGTGATCTCCATCTCATAACTCTCCTGAAGAAATTATCCATATATTAACAGGTCATAGGTGAGTCTCATTTCTCCTCAATGCTCATTTTCAAAGCAGTAAACTGACAACTAGAATACAATGGAATGGAATGGCATGGAATGGAATGGAAGAGAACAGAATATTCAGCTGGAAGGGACCTACAATGGTCATCTAGTCCAACTGCCTGAACACTTCAGGGCTGACCAAGTTAAAGCATGTTATCAAGGGCATTGTCCAAAAGCCTCTTCAACACTGACAGGGTGGGGGCATTGACCACCTCTCTAGGAAGCCTGTTCCAGGGTTTGACCACCTTCTCGGTAAAGAAATGTTTCCTAATGCCCAGTCTGAACCTCCCCTGGTGCAGCTTTGCACCATTCCCATGCGTCCTGTCACAGGATCCCAGGGAGAAGAGATCAGCACCTCCCTTTCCCCCCCCTCAGGAGCTGCAGAGAGCAGTGAGGTCACCCCTCAGCCTCCTTTTCTCCAAACTAGACAAACCCAAAGTCAGCTGCTCTTCACAGGACATTCCTTCCAGCCCTTTCACCAGCTGTGTTGTCCTCCTCTGGACACATTCAAGGACCTTCACATCCTTCTCAAATTGTAGGGCCCGGAACTGCACACAGCAGTCAAGGTGAGACCACCCCAATGCTGAATACAGCGGGATAATCCCCTCTTTTGACCGGCTGGTTGTGCTGTGTTTGGTGCACCCCAGGACGGGGTTTGCCCTCTTGGCTGCCAGGGCACGCTGCTGACTCATGCTGAGCCTGCTGTGGACCAGCGCCCCCAGATCCCTTTCTGCAGGGCTGCTCTCCAGCCACTCCTCTCCCAATTAATGCTTGTGCCCAGCATCACTCCATCCCAGGTGAAGAATCAAGCATTTGTTCTTGAAATCTTGGATTTGGTCTTGTGCTTTTGACCCCTTCATTCCCTTGTTGTTGGGTTGCTTCCACCAAGCCCTGTTTCACACTGGAGATAAATCCCAACATGAACTTATGCACCGTGATGTGACTGGCTTAGAAAGATCTGTCATCTGCAGCTTCTTGGAATTAATTACGAATCAGCACTTCAATAGTTTCAGTTTCTCAGAAGCTAGATTGTCATTATTACCCAGGAGGAGTAACAAATTTAGCCAAAGCTTTCCAACGTGATTTTCATACATGTGTGAAATGTTACAGCTGGGGAATGATAGCATCCAGTCCAACTCTCCCTGTTTCGATTGCAGGCTTGAGGTGTAACTGATTTAACAGACTACAGTGTTTAACGGTGAAGCAGCACGTTGCCGAGGAACCAATTAACTAAATGATAGTCTTACTAACTAATAAACACTGCTGCTATTAATTTACAATTATATCATTTTACACACACAAAAATAAAGTTGTGAGTTATTGTTCTCAAACCTTAACAAATCACCATTGAATTATAGTTCTGTCACCCGTCCCTCTCCACACTACTTATGGCTGGGGAGCAAGTCTATCCCTCTGTACCCCTCCACACCAGATCTTTTGGAGACAGACCTGACGGAGAGTCCAGTGCGTCCCCTCTGGTGTCCCAGCGGGCTTGTGTCCACAGGCCAGCATTACTGCTGCTGTCCACAGACCTCCATATTCTTACCATCAAAAAATCCCTCTTCTTTTCCTTACCCGGTATTAAAACTTTTCTTTCCATTTGTCCTCTCCCTCCGTGCACCTCTTCACCGCTCTCGTACCTCCTTTGCTCCACCCAAACTTCTCCCAAATAAACAACTCCTCTCCTAATTCCTTTTCCCTCACTGGTCCCAATTCTGCTATGTTTGCACCTTAATGTTGTGTTTCCAAGGTTGTAGTTTAGACAGCTTCTGCCTTGTTTGGTATTGCTGATGTGGTTGCCTGGGTCCAGGTGACCTTGCACAATTTGGCACCCCACAATTCTGTTAAAATTACCTGGTTCGAACTGCCAGGTTTTGTGTGTCGGTGTTCACCTTGCACGCTTTCTAAGACAAAGGGTTCCTCTGCCTAACTGCAAGTAAGTGCAAGGTCACCCATGTAACTGGACAACAGTATATGGGGTCTCACCCTGTGTTTCAGTGCTTGCACAGGACCCTTACCCTTGGATACTTTGAAGCACTCTCTTGGTTGCCAGCAGCAGCCTTGCTGAAGGAGCTCTGGTGCTCCAGCAAGAGCTGGTGCTCAACAGGGAGGAGATTTGGCTTGTCCTGCTTTGATTACCTCCCACGGTTTAACGGCAGCTTTCAACTTTTTGAATTTTTCTTCTCTCTTCATATGTTGGAGATTGATCTCACTATTCTTATGGCCTAGTTTGCCCACCATATGTAACGCTCTTTTCTGAAAGATACGGGTTGGGTCTTTGCTCAAGATAAAGTTTGCTGAGAAGCCTCAATTTTCATGGGAAATTTTAGCTGATCTGTGATGTGAGAAGAACTAAAGCAGCCTGTGAATGTACCCAGAGTGAGGCTGTAGGTAGAAACAATCAGCAGATGTGGGAATATCTGTAGTGTTTTCTTGAACTCTGCATCTGTTTACACTCTCACTTCACATTTTCACTCTGGGCAGGAGTTCATCATTTCCCAGGTTAGAGAGCTATGAGACAGAGCGCTGATACACAAGCTGACCGATGTGTATGTGCTGTCTATCAGCAACCAACCTGACAAATACGCTGGAGAAATGGTCACTGGCCTTTAGAAGAGGTGACTCTCTAGGGATTGAGAGAACAAGAAGGATATAAAAGTCAGAATTTTCTGGCCTGTCTTCTTGTTTTGTGATACATATTGTTGTAAGAGCTCAGACTGATTGCTAATACTGGCTGCTTGAGTCAAAACCTCTGCTGTTAGATCTGTTCCCAAAACCTTTTTGGAGACACAGAGAAAAGTGAAGGGGGTCAGAAAAATGTCACCTGGGCTTGACTCTAGAGAGGAGCACTCAGAAGAGGAAATATAGAATAATTCACACCATAAATAAACAGGCAGCTGCACTCTTCCTGAAATAGCCCTGGAAAGGGGTTCTCGGGAATGATAATTTTTCTCTTAACCACAGTGAGCCAAGTTTGTGTGGGTATCTAGGCAACGGCTTCTCAAAAGTACTCTCCCTTACTCTTGCTCCCATTCCTCTGAAACTGACAGTCCAGTTCCCAGCGTGAGGAGCAGTTGCTGCAGGACTTGGCCGCAGGCTACAGTCAGGGATTTCAGCATGGTGAGGTAACACCAGTAGTTTAAGTGCCGCTAGTTAAAGTATTTCTGCACCTTCGAAGGTGTCCACTGAAGACATACTTGGATAAGCGTACTTCCCAGCATAATGGAGACCTGATAGCTGACTGACGTCTGGCGTTAGGATGGTGATCTCAGAACTACTTACATGATTAATAGTAAAACTAACAAATGTAGCTATTTAGAAACTAACGCATCTCTAAGACTGCATTTTGGTTTTCTGAGCATTAGGGATTGTTAACTCATAAAGAAAACACTGAGGCAAGCAAGGCAATTTAATCTCAACAGTACTGAAAGAATGGATTGCGTAGAATAATCACTAAATACAACTCTGTTTCTTTCTGTTGTGTTGAAGGCTGACATAAACCACTTTTTTTCGAATCATTACACTTCTTTGTTCTGGTGAGACCTTCCAGCTTCTGATGGTGTGCTCATTGCTCCCTCACAAGTAGCAGACCAAAGCAATATCTGTTTTTTGTCCTGTTAAATGTCACTTCATTAAGACGGGTGAGACTCCAGATACATCAAATGGGCCCGTCTCAGTTGCAATGATGGTTTTGGAATAGCATTAGCGTACTTTTTCAACAGTCTGTTTCAGCACCGTTCTCTAGTGTGCTGTGAATATATTACCCATCTGGCAGGTATCTTGCTATCATGTGCTTTTCTGCTGTAAAGCGTTTCAGAGGTGGAAGAGAATAAATAGCGCGTCTTGTCCCTAATTTAATCTCTGGATTTTCAAGGTTGTTGTCAGGGAGAGCTAATGAAAAAGGACGGGTAAAAATTAATATTTTAAGGGTGAACACACTAAAATAGTTCTTGGCTGTGATCTCTTTTTATTCCAGCTCGGAGAAGCAGTAGATGGGCTTTCTCTGCAAGTGTCTAACTTGAATCTGTGAATGGTTCATATTTGGTAGACAGAATTTTATCACTGGAGCACATTGAAAGGTTGTGTTGAAATTTCTTAGGGAAAAAAAGGGTATAGGTGTATTTTTCTGAACCTTTTCAGCTTCTCTCCTGCTTTTTTGTTTTTAATTCCCAGCAAGGTGAGGCTTGGAACAGATGTGCAGGAGATACAGGGAGTCAGAGAAACAGTTTGTTTTGTCATGACAGGCAGGGTCCATATGTGCCAGCAGCACGACTCTTGCCTGCATGACGTGGAGGTTGACTCCTCAGTGCTGGAATGCCAGGATTCTCCCCAGGTAGGAAATCTCAGAAAAGACTAGAATTAGATGATCATGCTGAGGCACGAATTACTTTTATCAGTCTTTAGAGAGCGACTGAAATGACTAGTATAAGCGGCAGCAAAAGAAGTCCTAAGAGCAGCTAAGACCCTTCTCTGTTGAAGAAAGGGGGAAAAGTCACTCCATACAATTAAACTACTATGAATCATAACCTCACTTACTCCTTTCTCTGCCTCCTGAGTTTTGCTGCATCAGCTGTTTCTAAATGTAAATGCGGTAATACACGGATATTGTCACAAAGTTCTTCAGAAAGTTTAGGAACTGTAAAGCCTAGCTGAGTAACAAAACAGAAAAGCAGAAAGTGTGCTGTCCTGGGAAAGGGGAAATGGGTAGCAAGGTCTCTTTTGCTTAGACCTTTCTTCCACACAGAGGTTTCTACAGATGGAATGTTATTGGTGGCAGAGCACTGGGTTCCACTTCACACTGAAAACTGCGGGTTTCATGACTGATTCATCTAGTACCTGAAGCCTGTGGTGGTGATAAAGCCATACCCAATATCACTAGTTCGTGTCGCCTGGGAGCAGAGGCTAGCAAAACGTTTCTCTACAGACTGGGCAGAGTAGCAGCCCTTCTGTTGGACACCCTGACTGTGCCATCTATGTAGGGAGGGACAGATCTGCCATTGATCTGTGTTCAAGAACCCCGTAATTTAAGCACTTCATAGTAAGGGCTGAAGGAGTGAACAAACGCTGCATTTCTTGCTTAGGATAGCTTGCAGAAGTATTATGCTAGATTTTTCTTTTTGCTTTCACGCTTTATGAATTTCTTTCTAATATGAAGATTCATCTTTTCGGTGCAGTCCTTTTAAAGGGACTGACTCTGGAAGAGGAAGAAAGGACTTGACTTCTCCAGAGCCACTGACGTGTGGCTGTGGATGAGAACTTGCACCGGGACCAAGAGCTTGTGAAAGAATCTGTGGAAAGACAATACTTGTCTAGTTTCACAATGGGATTTCAGTTCAGACCTGGAATAAATCAAACCATGTTACACACAGGTAATGTCCCTTTTTCCTGTTTTACTTCAGAAACTACCAAAAAAACCATAAAAAATGCTATGCACATCTTTCTATTTGATGCTGATGGTAGTTTGCCTGTGTTCAAAAGCAGTGTTCAGTCTTTTTTTATACTATAATTTGAGCTACAGACAGTGTAGCTTGACAATTTGATTGCCTGCAAATGCCAGGCAGTGAAAGGTGACAGCGTTTAGAGGCATTTTAGAGAATTTCCCAATCAGTTTTCGTGTTCAGAACAATTATAACTAATACTAGTACCTGTAACGGGTTTTCACTTGCATTTTACAGAAGCCCCTGTCTGGGGGCTTTCAAAGGGGAGTACTTAAGAAAGTGATACTCACAGAGCCTCTGTATGGCTGCCTATGCAGGGAAAAGTACTCTAAACTTCCAAATGATGGACATTCGACAAAGAGGAAGGGGACTGACTCTGATTTTCAATGTCTTGTTTCCAAAACATTGTGCCTGATCAGTAGGAATTACATTATGATTATGCAAGTTCAGAATGAAAGCTGCTGAAATCAAAGGGAGGCATCCAACTCATCTCTGAGGATTTTAGAGCAGGATTTTTCAGGTATCGTATTATTTTGTGTGTGTGAGACTTTCATGCTGTCAGTTTTGAAGGTTTACATTAGAAATCACACTATACCCTTAGCTGCATGCCATCTTTTGTGGAGGAGGATCTAAGTTTTCCTGCCTGAGTCTGTGGGATATTCACTAGCGGGTAGAAGGCAGAAAAATAAGAAAAGAGGATGAAAATGATAGTGGCAGACCAGCTGTCTCTGTAACCATAGATCTGTGGGTTCTTTTTCCCCTTTTGGTGGAATGAAAAACAGAGCTGAAGAATTGCAAGCCAATCTCCTCAATTCCTATTTTTAGGAAAGCAATTCTGGGGGTGGGAGGTGGGGTGGGGATTTATTTCCATTTCACTTTTGAAATAAGAATGTAGTGTAGTATGAGAAAATCAGTATCAGTCAACACAGATTGTAGAGCATTTTTTTTGACAAATCCATTTAGTTTTCCTCAACAGCATATATAGGTTAGAGACACCGCTTTCTCCTCGTTCCCATGGCTGTTGCCCACTATTGATTGGTCTTGACAGCTTATACTCAAACTTCTGTTAACAGAGGATATTCAATCCTCTGCTTAGTGCACAGCGCAGTCCGTGTCATTGGAATATTACTACCTTATAATTGCAGGCACTATGTACATGGTGAACTTTATTCCCATAGCACTTGCTTCTAGTCAGAATTCAGCATCTTAACCCAAACACATGGCCTCTCCTTGCGGCAAGTTTTGCCCCTAAAGACCTGCCACTCAAAATGTTACACCTGAAACGAGGGGCATAAATTGACTGGAAACCAAGTTAAACAAGGGCACTTTATTGGGCCCCCATGGACCTGGGGCAGAAATGCAAGGAGTGTTTCTGTGAGTGAGAGGGCAAACGCCTGAGCAGATGCTTCTTCATCACGGGTTATTCCAGCTGTGCCCATCAAAGGATTTTTTCCACAGAATTCCCTACAGTTGTACCAGCAGCTGAACAAAAGCAAAGTGAACAGGAAAGGAGTAAAATCCTACTGTCCAGAGGTGTTAACTCCTTAATGTTGGATGAGAACTTGAAATTAACTACAGACAAGCTTTTTCTTCAGTGGAAGGTGTCAGAATTGACCTTTGAGCCTTCAAAATGGGGGCATTGTCTACAGAAAAAGGGTGAGCGTTTGCAAGCAAGGCCGCTGGGCAAAGTAGTAAACACTGAAACTCAGAGGCTTACAGAATGGAAAACCGAATCTTCAAGGCTGCTTTAAGGAATAATCTTGAGAAAGTAATTTCTCTTCATGGTTCACTCTTCCAGCATTTCACTAGAGTGCCCTTTTCATTCACACTTTGCCAAAAAGTAGTTTCTCTACATATAAGAACAAAGACTCATTCTCCTGATTTTTAAACTACAGAAATCACACCTTTCTTCTCAAATGCAGAACTGCTTGACCTGTAAACAAAATGGTAGAGAATAATCTCAGTTTCCCTCGTGCATTCAGAGCCAATTGGAAAAAAATAAACCAAACAGGCCAGTTACCAACACATGAACTTGCTTTTTAGTAAAAATCATTAGCTTTGATCACTGAAGCTTTATACAGAAAAAGTTAAATTATTCTAGTTTTAAATGAAATTTTCATTTTTGACTTTCCTTTGAAGTGTTTCAAGTTTACCTGCAGGGAGTAGTCAGAATTCAGCCCTTTGTTTTTACCCCACTTAGACGAGGAGCCTCCCTGCCCCCCCCCCCCCCCCCCAATCCTCTCAAGCTCTCTTTGCTTAGCAAATCATCTTACACATTTCAGCAGTTTGAGGAGGTTTTGCATCCCATTAAAAGGCTGTAACTATAAATCATTAACAGGTTCACTGAACTGGGATTCAGGAGAAGCCTCGATACCCCAGGGCAGAAATCTCAGCGGGTCACGCTATGAAGGACCTCCCTCACTCTCTTTGCTACTTAAATGAGAAAATTATTTGCTTGAAAGTCTTTTCAGAGGAGTGTGTATTGGAAGAAGCTGCTTTCTGGCAACACTTTTACCATAGGATTTTGCTGCAAGCAGTGAGTGGTATGTGACACGTATGTTATGCGGTTGGGGAAAAACCTGCCTTTTCCCCTCCTTTTGGGGAGCTCTGCCTCATGTTTGGTTGTGCTCATTTGCGGATGAGAAGAATGTGCCTAAACTGCGTTAGAAGTGAGAAGGATATGAAGAATTCTCTCTCTCTCTTAATCTCATCATGTGTGTTCATGCTCTCTGACATAAAATAAAATTTCTTTTTCCACTGGGAGGTGCCTGCATCACCACGCTGGTGCTTCCCTCTTTCCCCAGTAGTGGTCTCCCTGGGGCAGCGATGCATGGGTAGTCATTCTGCAGAAGGATGTGGAAGAGGACCTCCTGATTTCCTGGGATTTTATACTTGTCTAGCCAAAAGCAACTCTTGTGATCTGAAGCCGTCTTATCTTCTTCTTTCCTGGGTGCACTTTTCCCTCAGGAGTTGGCCAAAATACCCTTTTTTTTTTAAAAAAAAACAACTTTAATTAGAGCTGAGCTGAACACAGCATGGGGAAAGAAATTCGTTCTAAACTCAGAATACTCTGCTTGAGAATGGAGGGTCAAATTCTTCCTTGGGCTGGATCCTTTTCTACTTTGGTAATTTTGAGACATAGGTCCCTGTAAGAGAAAGCATTGTTTAATCCACAGTCAATGTATTTCTAGCAGAGAGCATTATAATAATGCTGCAGGGAAGATGCAAAAGCTTTATAATGGAAAGCAGCTGCTTAATTTAGGGTTGAGTTTTGCTCTGGGTCATATCAGACCTTCCTGTGGGGTACCGTGACCTTTTCTCTGGTTCTGGTAATACCTTTTAAGACACCTCACTTCTCATGCATTCCCATCTGGTGGCAGGTGATACATTGACATTGCCCTCCAAACAGTTGGGTTCTGAGTGGTGGCATCTGACTCCCTATGCTGGATTCCCATTAAGTGAGCTGATTTTCCGTCCCTTTTGATCACAGCAGCAGATGGTTAGTCCAGCAGCCCTCTGGAGGAAATCCCACTGTCCTTGCAGCCTCAGCAGTATTGGGAAAGTAAATGTGCCATGGCAATAAACTACCAATGCTTTATAGCATGGTGAAATAGACAGGCGTGCACAAAAATGCTGTTGCTAGTAACCAGCTGTAACCAGAAGTATTTTGCTAGTTAAGCTGGTGACTGGTTTGGGAGTATGACAGCTGTTTTTTCCCTGTGAATAAACCACTTCTCCTTGTTGCTGTTGATTAAAATTGCAAAAGAGTTATGAGTCAGAGACATGAAGCAAAATTAAAGAAACACAGATAGTGTAATAGAAGACTTGTAAGAAAGTGCAATAGCTGATTATAGCAAAAAATACACATCTGGAGTCTAAATGAGTATAATTTGTGCATGATCAAATTATGTAACTGGTCACATAAACTGCTCAAATTGCTTCTCTTCCCTCTGGAAGTTGGATCTTTCAAAGCAGGTTTCCGGTGTAACTTACTCCATGTTCTGTGTAATCCAACATCAGTTTTATTTGGCGTTGAAATCAATGCTAGTTTCAATTCTCACATTTGATTTCTTTTTTTTTTTAAAAAAAACCACAACCATAATTAAAAAATGTTTCTGGCTATTTTTTGAGAAAAACAACCCCAAACTAATATAATTCCGAATATATTCTGACATACTTATGACAAATGCTCCTACAATCCTTGTCTAAGTCATAGCATGATTTGTTAAGCTAATTTTTGTCTTTGTTTGCAAGGCGAGCGTACTATTTCCTTCTGATTATAGATGGACTTGGGGAGGTATTATCTTAAACTAATAATGTTATTTTCCAGTACAGTAGCATGAACTGTGATTATTTTCATTTCTCCAGTTTTGGTGATTTCTTAGAGGACTCGTTCAGTCTACTTGGAGACTAGTTGACCAAGACATAAACAAGCATGGCTTTTCCTAACACAGAATCTTGAAAAGTTATTGGTATTCCACCAAGCCAAGGAAAGAGTTTAGTGCCTTTGGCTGACATTTATTCACAGTAATAGACTGATATGCGTTGTAAATGGGGAAGACGTATCTGAGTCATCTCATAGGCTAAATGAGAATGTCAGTCAGAATGGCACGCTTAGGCAAATGTGTCTGTCACTTAACCCATGGTTCATTAAACTCTGAGGGGGATTTCTAGCATCTGTCCTGTAATTTGACCATAACTCAGGTCTACTGGCAACCGAACAGCAATATTAAGAAGGCACTGATCCTGCAAGGAATGAAACGTGTGCTTGCTTTCATGCAGTGTATGGTAATCCCATTGAATTAATGTAGCCTTTCAGTCCATGAATCTGGAGGTGTTTGCTTTCAGGTTTTAAAGCTTACCCGGGTGCTTGCTTTTGAGGTCTGTGAGGCAGGCTCTCTCCTGTTCAGCAATCTGACCTGTGGAAGGGGGCCTTCAGCAGCACCTGTCAGACAAACACAGGTATCACTGGGTTGACAATGCGACACGAAAGGCTGGTTGCCGTACGGTTCAAGAGATGAAGATGAATGTCATCCTGTTGTTCACAAAGGACTCTCGGTGGGGAAGGTTTCTCCAAATGCACAGCTTAGTCATAACCTCCCAGCTTCCATTTCCACAGGGGCTCATCCTGGGCATGCTGGAGTCTCGGTTGCTGTATTTGCTGAGGATGCAGAGGTATGATGCCTGGAACCAAGATTACAGAACTGGTTTCTCTAAATTCACTGCCTAATCTCTTTGCTAGCTGAGATACAGCCTCGCAGGTCATTAGCAAGTAAAATGTCCCCTGAAATCCTCTTCTCTGAGGAGAAAATTCAGTGACAACAAAAGCTGAGGAATATTCCCGGGGCTGGAGGCTTAAAAGTCCTGCCAGTACAAGGGGCTACCAGTAGGCATCCCTGGCAGGGAGAGCAGGGCCGAGATGGTCTCATTGCACTGCTGTAACCAGCAGAAACTTGTCACGGAGGTCCTGGTTTTGTCCTGTCACCCTCATGGGCAGCACGTATGAGGAAGAATGGTAGAAAACGTCCTATAAAACTAAAAAGGTTAAAAGAAGCTAGGTAGAATGTCATTGGCAAATAGTATTAAACACAAAAAAAACCCAAACCCAAACAAAAAAAATCAATGATGTAATTTAAATGTTTGAGATCGATTTTATTTGAAATCCTTTCATTAGAGGGTTCTTTGGCGGGAATGTATTAAATTCCCTGGAAGAAAGGCAAGCAAGTATCTTTGGTAATTTTTCCCTTTCTCTCCCAGCACAACATCACATTATCAGGGGTGCGATTTACACATTTAAGCATGTGTGCTGACATATATCTGACATTTTCATTATTCTGTGGAAAATCTAAAGCCCATAAACAAGCGGAATATTGCTTGCATGAGGATCTGCAGAGTTTTCAAATGTCTGAAGAAGCAAAAGAGAAATGCCATGGAAGGCAGCTATAAATAAACAAAGAAATTTGCATAGTCATAGGTTGTAGGCTTACAGTGTGCTTCCTTAGCTTGCTTACCTGCTGTACGGTCCCACAAACAGTGCTGCACTTCTGTTTGACATTAACGTTAGCTCATCTTACACAGAGCCTAATTTAACGTTGAACAAATTGCATGTGATTATACACACGGGCTAATGTTTTTTAATTCTCTGGTTCTTCTTCCAGTTTCCTCTCTTTGCCCACCCACTTGTATCCCCCATCTTTGTGAGTTATGGCCTATTTAATGTGTAATACATTTAAACACTTCTAACCTACTCTACCTATTTCTTAATTATTGGGGGGGGAAATCTTAACTAGAAATGAAAGTTGTATTTTAATAGTGCCTACAGTTATGTCCTTGGTACATCCTAAAGAAGAGTGCCAATGGATGCAGAAGTGTTTTTTAGTGACCGTAATATATTTTTTTGCTGATGGTGTTAATACCTTTTCAGATGCTGCTTTCCTACCCTTTATCGCACAGAAATAAAATATGTGCTTTGCCATAACACATGCTGTATACAACTCCTGGCAGTGAAAAGCTTGTCCTAGATATTTTATTGACATTCTGATGCGTTTCTCATTTTGCCAAGGAACAGCAGCAAAACTTTGACATCAGTGTGACCGAGATTATACATCAGCCAACCACTGAGGCTGAAAACATATCCCTGGCTTCATTAAAGTCAATGGGAAACAGGGTTTTCCTACAGTCACCTCTTTTCTGAATACAAAGCCTTCCTGTCAAACAGGAGAGGAAGGAACATGCTCTCTCTTTCCTCTTAAGTGTGAGAGCTACCCCACAACCACTCTGCACTTTCAATTGAACTATAACTGGGTAGTGCAGAGGAAAAGAGTCAATTCCTGGGAAACAGGACAAGCTTAAATTCAAGCACCTGGGAACATGGGTTTGCTTCTGAATGAAAAGCTGAGAAAATAACTCCTCCAGCTTTGTACAATGTCTTCCCCAACAGCAAAACCCGAGTCCTGACTGGGCTCCGCACCGAGTTACAATGATGGTCAGTAATGTACATCCCTGGGCAATGGGATGGTCTCAGACCTCTGCGAGACAGAATGGGACAGACGTCTGCTTCTTGAGGTGGTAGAAGCTTCTGAGGATCCTGAAGGAATAAGTCAGAAAGACATGTCTGAGGCTAATATAGAAGGTCTTCCAAACACTACGCATTTGGATGTCAGTATACAAATCAGAAAAGATGCAATGGCTAAGATGCGACCTTGGGGTATTGAAGGTGTGAGGATCTTGTACACTACCATGACTACCTTGTGTGACCTTGGAGACATCATCTGTTGTCTTAGATGCCACTCATCCAGAGATGAACTGCCTCTATCTCATTAGCACTCTTAGGATAAATGTATTAATTACATGAGATGCTCACACATGTTAGAAAAGTATTTAACACATGTAAATATCACCCCTTTGTATGACTGAGTTTAGCTTCCTTCCATCGCTTGCCTTTATGCAAACTACGATCACGACAGAAATACTGTCGTATTTTATCACCTTTTCATATTGAGTACAATAGACAACAACGTACAAATTGAAAGAGGACCTCTTTGGCTGTAGTTTTTTTACAAGGTACTACAGTTTCATACCTGCACAAGCCTATCACGTATTATTGAGAAAAGCCTGGGGCAAGTTTCACAATATGGACTCTGTTTTATGTCTTCATCAAAGAACAATGCAGCAGGAAAGTGAACCAGAATGTCACAAGGAGGTGTTGCAGGCAATTAAATAGTCGGTTTTCTTGTTTGCATCCTGGTAGGGGAGACATGAAATTAAACGTAGAAGAGATTTTTCAAGGTTTCTAACTTGATGCGTGCCTTGCACACAGGAATAATAGGAATAATTTTAATCTTAACTTCTATACTGTGCTTTGTGCTGTCTCTCTGGGATCTCTTGCATGATTCAGGCTCAACTGTTCTTTAGTCATGAATGACGTAAATTACCTGTGAGGGATCATTTGTGGAATGATGCAACATTTTGTCATGGGAATCTTGATCCCAGATTAACCAAGGATCAGCGTAATTCTGGCAAATTTTGGATTTTATGTACTAAAGTTAGTATGCCTTCGGCTGCTGTTGGATAGTTGTACCCCAAAGTCACAACTTTTCTGTTTATAGAATATTTTAAGCATATGTTATCAAGCTGAAATTACGAGGAGCTAGCAGTATTTCATTACAGCACATCACTTCTGCCCATTCTTCAAGGCCTCTTCAGTAAGGTGAAGCCACAAATGGAAAGATTTAAGCAATTATTTCTTCTTGCCTATTCTAAGGGATGTAAAATATTTGTGCATGAAAAAATACAGAGCCGCCGAAGGAACGTGTTGGTAAATCAATCTTTCTTATCAAAAAAACAGTGTTTTGAGAGAAGAAGAGGGAAACATTGGAGCATTTTTTGTTTTAGAAAAAGCACACTGAAAGAAGAACTTTCATTTGCTATGATAATGGCTATTATAAGGGCAAAATGTGGCTCACAAACAAGACTCAGATTCATTGGCCTCTGATTTGTTTGAAACATTTATTTCTGCAGAACTTCTTTTGTAGAAGAGTGGTATAATTCAGGCATGGGACTTGTCCTGGGATAGTCTTAAGTGAGAAGTCAAGGCAGAGGAGAAATTTGTCCTCCCCAGCCTCTCGCCCTGCTCTCCCACTCAAAGTGAAGAAGCTTCACTGCTTTGGAAGAGTTCATCAAATATTGGCTGCTACATGGCTACAGCTGGAGCTGTCCATATTCCTCCCTTTACATATGGTACAACTGTGCTACACACTTTGCATTCTTTCATGGATGGTGAGGATTTAGGGGGAATCTTTTCTTTTAGTGTCGGTTAAGATCAAGATTAACATTAAGAGATCACTTTCCTCTCCAGGTCTTTCAGGCACTAACGAGCTTGTCAGTCATGTTGTTACACCTTAGTGTCTAAGCTTACGCTCTTAAAAATCAGAGAGTTACTTTCCGTATGCCATCACTTGATCCCTAGTTTTCCCATGCTGAATTCTTTATGTGTTACAGAACTCAGAGAGCAGAGCAACGGGTGATAATTACAGAGAATTTGACGTAGCTTTGCAAGCTGTGATTTCAGCTCTGGCATTTGGATGACTGGCAAACAAGGAAGCATTTGTCTGGCACTTATTTTCACTGGGACTGTGTCAGACATCCTGCAGCGTGACAGACAAAGAGACTTCCCTACCAAAGGGATGCCAGCAATGGCGTTCGAAACCATGCTTGGGGAAACATTCAGTGCATTTGCATACATGCTTTTTCAGTATGAACCTAACTATGCTGAGTTGAGGTCTTGAAATCTAGCTACCTACGCATGTCGTTTGGTACGTGTAGCCTCTGCTGTCTGAGAGGGAAACATTCCCTTTCAGGAACTTTACTGGCCACACAGGTGAGTTTCCAGACTGGCCAGTTTTTATTTCATTTCTGACGGTTTTAAGTTGTCCAGTCCAAGACGGTCAGAGAAATACTGATACAACAGATCTGAGTTTGTTGGCTGGCAGCCCTTTGATCTAGGGATAACTGCTTGCATCAGGGAGGAAATCAAAGGGATATCTGAAATTAATAGAAGCAAACACAGAACTGAGATAATACCTGTGATCTGGCCAACAGCCAAAGGATGGTACTGTGAGCAAGGTTTCCAAAGTCATCTGTGGAAACACTAAGTAAACTCAGAGAGCTACACTTAGTTTTACCTAGTGAATTTCACTACCAGAGGTCGTCTTCTGTGAAGCAGAAGTGCTGCTTGAAGAGTAAAGCCCTTCCCCATCTCCCCATGCATTGGGACTGAAGGGAAAAATATGCTGTCTTGATAGAAATTAGTCCATTGGGGTTTTTGGAACTCATGATCCCCCTAATTTGTTTCACTATTTGGGATTTCAGATACTTAAATGCAGTGATAAGTTACTACTGTGGTTATGAAGGAATTCAAATTATTCAGGATATCCCCAGGGCAAAGATTAACCGGAATGACATTACTAATGGACTATGTAAATTTGGGTAATGAGAAGTAGATGGAAAAAACCTGAACAATTATCAGAGAAGTGATACTGCCAAAGGTTTGGGTTTCAGCTTTTTTTCTGATTGGAAACTCTGTGTTCTGTTTTTGGAGGGATCAGGGTGAACTGGGTCAACTGCTGTTCACACAAAAAGGCTGACTACTTCATTTACAATTTGTAAGGACCAGGAAAATGATCTTACCTGATGATGGTGGTGTATGCAAGGGTCTTTGGAGCATCCCAGTGTACATGAGCATTTCCACAAGTAGTGGGTTGTGTAAGCAACTGAAAAGCCTCATACAGGTGGAGACCTGCTGCACACAAGATAATTGCTAATTCCTCTCTTCTTGATGACAACATTTAGTAACCTAAAATTTGGGATATCTTAAAGTATGTTCCAGATCTGTTGGTGGAACATAAAGATATTCTGAGTAAAGGGCATAAAATGGTTTGTTATTCAAAACAAGGACCTTCTTATTCCTGATCAGTACATGTATCCCTTTTATTTTGTCTTTTTTTTTTTTTTTTTAAATACACCTGACCACGTTCAGTTGCATCAAAACATAGGGAAGATGTCTGCTGTTGTGGGTTTTTTTCCTTCTATTTAATCAAATGCCAATGATACACTAACTGCAGAATTCCAGAATAACACTTGAGAGGATGTTTTAATTTTTGTCAAGTGTATACTTTTTCAAGATGTATAAAAGGAATTCACTGGATCAGCTTGGACTCTTGTCAAAAAATAAGTAATTGTGCTTTCAAATATGTCATAAGCAACACAGGGATATCATCAGCAAATAGTTTCAGAGACAGCTAAAATGTTTAAAATACTTCTGAATTTGAGTTGGAAGTTATTTTTTGTCAAAAGCTGAAAAATATTTTTTCAATATTTTGAAAGAAAAATATATTTTATTACAAAAGAATACTCAGTAAAAGAAACCATGACTGCCTCAAAATGAATTTTTGTGTTACCTACAATCTCTTAAGGATAGTATTCTAGCCAGTTTATGCTTCCTTAAAAAAGCTATAAACTTGTGTTTAATTTTCTTCATAAAGTCTAAAATTTTAAACCAGAGACTTATCAGTAGCTACTACCTGCTTCTGAGTAGTGTTTGCTGCATTGCGTAATTGCAGCATTGATTGGAAAATAGGTTGTGGAAACTGATGCTGTCTGATTAAATGTTAAGTTTACATAGTTCAAGTAAGTCTTAAATGAAACTTTTTAAACAGAGAAATGCACTTTAATGAACTTGGTGATTATCCCTCCTCAGTCTATTATGAGTTCCAATTAGAAAAATAAATGAGCAATGTTTAGAGTAAAATACTTCAGTATGGCAAACTTGAAGGTCTTTAGATAATTCATGCTGGTGTATAAGCATATGTGCTTGAATTTTTCTGTTTGCTTGGTTTTTTTGAGGTATTTTAAGTCTCAAAATGAATTCACTAATAAATTCTAGACCTTATAACTAGACAGAGATCATCTTTTTGAAATGTTCATAACTTAGTTCTAATTCTGCTATTTAATATAGCGTACAAGCTGATAACAGAGCAAGTCAGTGGAATTTACAGCATATCGGCAATTTGAATGTATTGCTGATGGTTTTGTCCCTGTCCAAAGGTGACTGAAGTCAATCATGCAGGTTGATGCATGTTGTTACAGAAGAATCACTAAATGTCCAAATGCTTGCAGCATTGCCAGGGTCTCTGATATTTGCAGGCCTTCTAGAATTTTGTGGATTGGGTTTTATAACATTCTGGCTCCTTGAAGTGTGTACTTTCAGCATTTGTTTGATACAGAATTACCTCTTCTGCATCTGGAAGTGCCAGGGGGAAATAAAAACTTCTGAACACCAGAGAAGCACAAAATTAGATATATTGCATGGTATTCAGCTTGAAATCCTAATTCTGGTAGAGGCAATGTGGATTAGTGAGTGACTCAAGGCCGGTGGAGTAGGCTTTCTATGGAATTAGGTTGCCTGTAACACCTGTAACTACAGGGGACCGGTTTCAACAGCACGGGCATTCATTTTTTGTCTTAGGGTCCTACATGGGAAAATACAAATAAACTCTACATTTCCTTTTTATTTCATGCTCTGTGACTAAGGCAGAGAGTGCACTTAAGCATCATCTTTGAAACACCATGAAATCAAAACCTTACTGACTCTTTGTTTCCAAAAGGAAGAGTCTGCCTGTCTTTTGTATTATTTCTTGTGAGGCCTTTCCTGTTGTGCCTTCTGGTTTTAATTGATGTAGCACTTGAAATTCTTTCAAATACTTTGAAAGACCTTTGAGAAACTGTAGATACTCAAAAATGAAACCTCAAAGCTTCTCAGCAGCATGAAGGACATCACTGAGTTTTCCTTCCCCCGTGGTGAGGGGTCGGCGTCTGCCCCAGATGCGCCTGTTGCCGCGGAGGATCGAGGAGGATGAGGATGGTGAGGAGCTGCAGGAGGAGGGTTGCAGAGTGGGGAGGAGAAGGAGCCCTGGACCGTGTGTGCTGTCAGCTGCTTCAGCTAATCCTTGGGCTGAAGGAGATGGCCAAGGCCACTGATGTGGGTACACGTATTCTTTCTGAATCCCTTCCTACGTGGCAGGAACAGCAGCCAAGCTTGACTGGACACAGGCTTTTTAGCGAGCTCAGTGGTCAGAGGTTCTGTGCTTTTTAGCCAATTCTGCAGTCCACTGCCTGAGAAAACTTTATCGTGTCCCAGTCTAACTGACTTAAGCGTCCCAGGCTACTCAGGACCTCTCTTTGAAAGGCAGCTGTCATCAGACAAGCAGGTTTGTGAATGCTGGAAGCAGTGCCAGGAACAAATCTTTGCTTTCTTACGTTTTACTAGTTTTAAAACCTCCAGTGTCTTTGTTTGGTTTTAGTTTGGGGTTTTCTACCAAAAAAAGATAAGGTTTTGTGGCTGCTCTTGATGTTTTCAGAAAACATAATATCAGTCAGTATCTTGTACAGCAAATGTTATAAGTAAAAGAACAATTCTGATCCAAGACAGGTTATCTCTGAAGTAAACTTAAATTGTGATAAGATGTTCTCCAAAGCGCTGCTCGAAATGGCTGGATGAATCACCATGGATGATACCTGACAGCTGTAAGCATACATGGACACAGTCCTTCATCAGTCTCAAACAGCAAGTATGAGCACCAAGTGGAAATTGCTTAAACGGTAGGAAACCCCGTAATAATTGCCTATAGCTACGCAGGATAGTATGCATACAAAACAAAAGGGAAAATCATGCTTGGATTCCCATGCTTGGGAAAATCATAAATGACCCTTCAAAAAAGAAGAAGAAAAAGTCTGTCTCCATAAGATTATCATAGATGTCAGGTGGTTTGGGTTTCTCCATTAAGATACTCCATTAATACACCTCAATACACGCCCGACCTGTTACCATGCTCCTCTCCTGGATCCCCAGCCTTTGTGGAGTGGCCAACCCTTGCTGATCCCTGACAGGAGCTGTGTGGCCATTGTGCTTAACAAGCACCAATTTCTGCAAGTAGAGTGAAAGGTCATTACTTCTTTCAGAGTGTCCAGGCAGCCACATTTCTAGGTGACCGTCCCGTGGACAGTCATGTTGGATGTGTAGAAATGGAGGTAGAAGACATGGTTTGTGAGGGCACTAATGGAGACTGTGGAGTTTGCTGTCCTTCTGTGTGACAAGACCTGCTGGGGAACTTCAGTGAAGTTGGAGAAACTATGGCATCCATGGAAGTTTCTTCTTCCTACTTTGCAAAACTATGTGAAGATTATTATGGTGTCGTAGGCTGTGGACTTGGAAAGAAAGTTTTTGCAAAAGTAAGGATGGGCTAGTACAAGCTCTAGTGATGGTTTGTGTCAACCTTACACAGCAGCATAGCAAAAGTCAAGTGAGTATTAGGGAGAAGAAGAAGAAAATAAGTCCTCTTGGAGGACCAGAGGACAGGACTAGAGGAAAGTGGTGGCCACCTATACTGAAGAAAAATAGATTATTTCTGTAAATATATGTGAAGAGGAGTAATGCATAGGACAGAGAGTCTGTTCCCATATTATTTTGGCTGTGAATCAAGAGGGATTGCAATTTTAGAGCTGAACTGAGGTCTACCTTCATTCTGTTTATATATCTCTGACAATCAAAACCACTTTGACTTTTGCATAGCTCCTAAATAGCACATGCCCATTACTTTTCTGGTCCCTTGGACTTCTGGAGGGATTATGTGCTGTGGTCATTGTCTGCATGACCTAAAATCCCTTATCTACACTCAGTGAACCTTTTGCTTTGTGCAGACTGGCCTAAATGTGAGTATATAAACTGCTCTTCAACTTATTGTTGTTTGCAGGAGTTGAACTCGCTTCGGGAATATGAGCGCTAGGGAGATCTACCCTTGTAAACAGAAGTAGTAACACCATTTATGATTAAATTTCAAATTGTTAGGCACGATTCTGCCAAACCAAATGACAGAAGGTGAAATGCCATGCTGGATGTGTGCTGCAGCATCAGTTTTGGTTTGTTTTGAATAAAGAGCTGTTTAGAGGCACCAGTGACAAGTGCTGTAGAGGGAAATGTTTCTTCAGCTGGCTCTTCCCTTGAGTCTCAGCTGCTGAAGTCCCTGCTGAAGATTCCTGTCTCAAACTGGGACTGCCACCTCTTAGAAGGACTGATAAAGACCCAGGGCCACCCAGCTAAAGCAGACAGATTTTCCAGGGCTTTTCTCATGCTGAGGAATTTCAGACTTGCCTCTCACCTCACTACCAGACTGGGAGCTGCTGAAGACTGAGGGCAGTCCTGACAAAACCGTGCAATTTGCTGATCGGACAGTGACCAGAAGAAGGAGCAAGTGGTTATGGTTTTCCCTCGGGCAGGGTTCCTAGCCTCTTTCCAAGACCTATTTGTGCATTTCTCCTCTAAATGCTTAACACTAAAAAGAAGTCTTCAGGAACGGCAGCTCTGGCCGTGTCTCCTGAAGGACAGCAGCTCAGCCCGCTCCACATTTGCATTGGGCAATGCACGGCCAGGGCACACGCAGCAGATCAGAAACCCCTTCCCCATGCCATCCCCAGGGGACTCATTTCAGCTGTAGTGCCAGTGCTCACCTCTCCAGGTACCCGTCCTGAGCACGTGCAACAGCGATGCTTTGACTGTGACGGAGGGAGCTTTGCTGGCTTACAGGATTTACAAGTTGGATTCGTTTCACTTGACTTACCTGGGTAGAAGCTGGGCAGTGAGCTTAAAAGGAGTTGTCTGGGGTCTTCCCCTTCCATTAGAAAAGTGAATGCTTAGAATAGGATGAACAGCTGTCTGGAAGAGTTTCTATTGCTGCATGGACTTACCACCATTCTCAGAGAAGCACCTGCTTTTTCAAAAGATGACATCGAGGGAATCAAACCTCTCTCTTTGCCTTGAGCCACCTGGCCAAAGGGATCTGGCCTTTATACCTCAGAGGCTGGGCAGAAGTCAAAGGACGATATGCTGTGCTGTAGGTCTCTAGGATCTTTTGCCTTCTAAAACATGCATTAGTTAAGGTCACTGTGTCTGCAATGCTGGAAAGCTCTTTAATTTAACCCTGTTGAAAGAGATCGGCAGAGTGAATAGTGACATTCAATTAAAGATCTCCTGTACAACATCTGTCAAGCTGGAAAGACGAATAAAGCTATACAAGACAGACATAACTGGAAAAGCTGTGCTGAAGGGGTGATTGCCTTTGTTTATGGGCCTTCAGAATGTCATAAAAGGCAGCAAATTCTTATTAGTATCTTAGCAGTTTCTGGAGTCCTTGAACAGAGTGAGAATCTGGCATAAACTTGCAGAAGGCAACCTTTGTGCACATGCACACACAGGTATGTGGGAGTGGAGGTAGGTAGATGAAGGGACTGAGAAGAAAGTGGTGAATAGGACTTGTTCAAGGTCATGGGGAAAGTCAGTAGCAGAACTCTCCCAACCCCTAACATGAGACTTTATTACTTTGCTGGAGGGTTATAAAGCCGCTTTGTCCCTGCAGCATTCCTAGCGCAAGTTACCATAGTAGATAAATGACCTTATGTCAAGGCAGAGGAAAAAGGCAAGTTTCTGTCAATTAAAAGGTTCCCTATGATGGACTCTGTGATCTCCTGTTAAAGCAACAGTGACGCAGGAAACATTTTTCACTAACCCATCTGCAGCGATGAGATTCTTTGCAGAAGGTATTCATCTCTACAACTGATGAGTAAGTGTCATTGCGTGATTCACTGTGAATTATTAAGCCTTGAACATCTTGTTGTAATGTGAGATAAAACCTGGGGAGTGCACAGATGGCATCCGTGCTGTGCATTGTGTGTCTCCCGTACCTGTTCAGTCCAGCCTTACTTCCTTCTCTTTATACACATAGTTCATTCCGCCTGATGTTTTAAGCTCCTTTTACCTCCTTGATTAATGAAGAGTGTGTGTGCTCTGTGTTAAGGGAAAAAAGCCAAGAGCTCAGTTCCAAGTCTTTTTCAAATTTATAAGGAGTCAATCTCGTGGAATAACAATGAAGCAAAAGGAATGGTGAAAGGGAACGGGGAAAACGGTAAAAATAGATAAGGAGAAGAATTAGCATTTTGAGACCTCATTCTTTTGTCCTAGAAAAGCTACATTTTCACAAGTGCAATAATCCCCAACAGGGACTTTGGGACTGGTACTTAACTTGTGTTGTCAGAGGCATTACAGATACCAGAAATGATGCCTTAACAGGCTTGATCTCATCTCCTCTCCTTTTTAAATCCCGTTTTCACTGACAGGCACATAGCAGTGGCCATCAGTAATGCTGGTAGTGACCCAATTATTATTTTTTCCTCTCCAGGTATGAATGTGAGCCCACACCATAAACAAAGTCTGGAGCAAGCTGTCTGGTCCTCAGCCATCTCCTTGGCTTTCTTGGCATAGGAGCCAGGAAGAAAGTGACTTTGCTGCTGGCAGCTCAGAGGAGCTCCCTGAGTTTGGCTGCTTTGCAAGGAGGAGCGGTTGCTTCCAGCTGGTCCAGAGCAGTGGGTAATTTCTCTTGGCTTTGCAGAGATTGAGCCTGAGCGTGACAGCCGAGTTAATGGAGATGCACCAGCAGACGTACTGCTATGGGTAGTGAGACTGTTTGTCAGAGAAACACCGGTCCTTCTCAGTCTTCCCAGAACCAGCAAGCTTCCAGCTGGAACTGGAGACAAAAATATAAAATGAGGTATAAAGCACACCTACTCTACCCAGAGCAGGCAGTCTTATGAATTGTTTTTAGTTATTGTCCCAGTTATGCTTTGTCCTTGCTCAAAAAAACTTCAAAGCCTTCTTTTTCCCATACCTATCAGAATAAAACCCCAAAAGTTCCCTTCCAGTATTTCCAGCAACAGCTTGCTTTTTCTACAGGTACAGAGCAATTTTAAGAAGTATTTAGTGGTGATACGTCATTTCAGAGAGGTCATTCAAGTGCAATTCCTGGTTTAAAATCAAAACAGTTACCCGCCCCTCTGCCCCCACTTTTTGGTTAACAGCATGTGGCTTTGTGCCTATCTACAAATGATAATATCCTGGCAAATGGTATGGGTAGATGAAATAATATCAGGACTGAATTTAGAATCTGGAACAAACTAGCCAGTTGTCTCTTTCTTTGTTATTTTTTTCCAGGGCACTTAGCAGGCAAAGAGTAATCACCTAAATGGAAAGGGAGAGATTTTCATTAGCTGGAGTAACATTCTACCTATGAAGAAAAATCACAATGTTCTAAATGAACTGACCATTACATTCTTGGACGTAGATTAAGTAGACTTGAAAGTAACATTTCAGGTAAATGTTGATTGCTCCAATACAAGCTTTTGAAGTACCAGGTTTAATACTTTATGTCTATACATTCTGAACACTACATTCAGACAACTTCTGAATCATCAGCTTCAGCTGAGTCAGGATCCGAAAGACCTTGAGGAGCCTTGCCGATATGGGGTTAGTTCTGGGTGGTTAACTTAGGCAGATATAAAGTAAATGAGTGATAAGACACAAAAGATCAGTTCTCAGTAAAACCCCAAAATAGCCAAAGGGAGGTGGAGAAGTCGAGAAACAAAGCAAGGTCAACACTGTAGAAGAGATCCAGTAAGTCAAATTTCAGTGGAAGGAATACGTATCCAGTTTAGATGTTTTGTCCATACTTTGATGGAGTCTTGTTCAGTTGAAAGAGGTTCATTAGACAGAGCTTTCCTGTGGGTGTTATGTTGGGACCTATTATCCAGTTGTAGCCATCTGCTGGTGAATACCATGGGGTACTTCTTTTCCCATCCTACTTTGGGCCAAGTCCACAGGGAAAGGAACCTGCAGTTACACAAGGCTGACTTAAGTCATGAAGATTCATATCTAAACTGCTGGAAAGTTCTAGTTTGGGGAAAAAGAAAGATTTTAAAAGTCATCTAGGATTTTCATTACTGTGGATCATTTGTTTTGGGATGAGCTTCCCTCTGGAAAAATGGAGTAATTTAGTGGATGATGAGGAAGTCGGGTGAGTTTCAGCTCTTGATAACTGGCTGAGTTATCAAAGAAGTCTGTGGTCACAGCAAAACTTGGAAATCCCAGCCAAGATCGAGATATCACCTAATGAGAAGCTGTACAAAGATGGACTAATTGAATCTTTGGGGACATAAAATCAAGCTGCTCCACTTGACTGAGTCATTTTCTTAGATTTATGCCTAATTAAAGGAACCTGAGCCTAATCCAGACAGCAGCTTAACCAAGTGTCAGATATATCTGTACTCCTTAAACAGGAGTCTTATACAGAAAATACAGGCTTTTTTAGGGGGTTGGGTTTCTTCCCTGCTCTGTAGGCTTTTTGAATTTTTTTTATTTTTTTTTTTTTTTCAGAAACTTAATCATATCTTGGGTTTGGTTATCATCTGTTAGTGTATGCTAAACAGGGAAATGTATGAAATGCTGAACCTGACTGAATATTGTTGAATATTACTGAATACTGTGGAATATTACTGAATGTAATGTACCTTTCCTCTCTATTTCACTGCTGTATTCAGGTGGGGTGGTCTTTTAGTCCAGCAATATGAAATGACAGCAGCATGTGTTAGGAAGCCCATTATCAACTTGCCTAATGTTTCCATGCTGCAATCACTCATCTGTCACCTTAGCAGCCAAATGTTAATGTGACATCTGTTATACCTAATTCCAATCACTATCCAGAACCTCTCTGCACACAAACAATGTATCCTGCTCACAATATCAATTTCCCAGAGAATATGCCATTTCCGTAGACATAATAAAGTTATTTATTAGAAGGAAAAACATTAAAAGGGTAAGGGTAACACCCTTACAGGCTTCCAGCCAGCATTTGGAACATCTGAGGCCATTCTCCCATGTGTTTATCTAAATAATTCCCCCAAATATTCAGTGAGGTTCCTGACTGCCGCTCTAAGAATGAGCACAGATGAGTTTCTAAATCAGCATTAAACAGATGGAATTACAGTTATGTCTTACTAATGCGTTAGATTGCCATCTCTCATTATAGCAACAAAATTACCCATGGTCACCAGGTAACCAGCCATTCCACCCTGCCTGATTTTCCTCATTACATCTCATCATTAATATGATAGGTGTTGGTAGAATATTTCATCACCAGCCTTTCAAGATGAGGTTCTGCCTAAACTCTGTTAGTGTCACCTAAATTCATGCACCATCTTTTTTTTTCATAAATGTGCAAAGCCTATTGGCCCAGTTAAGCTGCATGCCAAAACTGGTAGAGTCTACAAGCTTACCCACACTTACTTTTTTCTACTGGTATATCAAAAAAGAGAGATACATTTTTCTAAACTTCAGATTTTGTCGTCTTTTTTATTGCTTCTTTATTCCATTCAAAATGAGTGAGGGGATGGCATCAAGTGTGTTTTCAGGTAAAGCATGTTAAAAACTGGTAAAATATTCAGCACAGTTAGTTACAGAAACCAGCACAGGACAGACCTTTCACCACAGTTTTTACGGTTTTCCCCATGAGTCCATGAAAAATTCACAGCTGGTAAAGACCTGGATTCCACCGTGAGGGAAGAACATGTGCTGGAGAGGCAGAAACACACCGTATTTGAGACACCCCAACTGCTGTGCAGACTGTGGTGGATATAACTGAAAGTGGGTATTTCAATTTGGGGGCAGGATGAAAGTCAGCAATTGTCAGTTAGAGGAAATATGTTCAGGAAAAATTTTCAGTGGCAGCATCTTCAAAACCAGGAGCAAGTCTAATTAGCACGGGACAATTTGAGACACAAAAGATTAGCACACCTAAGGCAGAAAATCTCTTCTGAACATGCAAACTACATTTCCCACCTCCAAACTGCCTGCCTCTGATAACCATCACCACTGCTTTGCCATAGTGTGGCTAGGAACAAATGTTGATAACCGCTGAAACGTAAGAAATCATTCTTCTGTGTTGGTCACCTGCATTTTATTGGCGAAATAAACCCAACTGATTTTCTTTCAATGTTGTTTAACACTAAATAAATAAACAAAACTCTGCCTCTACTCATCAATATCAAAACTGAAACAAATTTTAAATGATAGCATTGTAAGTTTTTAATTAACTTTGTCATAAGTTTGCATGAAATATATAAAATATTATGATGATATGGTAAATATATGCATATGTTGTTTCAGTTCAATGTAAAAAAATCCTTATGCCATAATTCAAAACGATTGAAGGAAGTATTGTGACTTTTTTCCCATTTTAAAGCTGTCATTCCAGGTGACATATTTCTGCAGAGTGTTTTCCTTTTAGTTTCAAAACGTCTACATTTTTAATAGGAGCTGCTCCATCAAAACCAAATTACAGATTCTATTAAATATATCTATCTCTTTGGAAGAGAGTACAGAAAACAAATATTATTAAATGGGTAAACTATTTCAATGCTTCCCTATTTACATGTCTTGCAGTGTTTTTCCAGCCAGATAGAAGATGCTAAGCAATATATTGCTTACCACACTGTGAATTTTTTTCAACTAACAAGACAGGGTGTGTGAAATTGTTGTCTCTTTGAGGCCATAGGTACATAATCAGTTAAATTCTTCTTCATTAACTTTAGTGAGACAAAGGCTTCCACCATGATTATTTATCTGTTTAGATCACTTTTCCTCCAAGCAATAGTCAGTAACCAGAAGTTCATTAAAGGTTCTTTAGTTTAGTGAGTGTTTAAGGAGAAAGAAGAGGCTTCATTCATCTATTCCGTGTTTAAACAGTGAGAAATGGAGTGCTTTATTAAATAATCCCAGAGGTTAACCAGCTAACACATTTCTAAGTAGTAACCTCTCATTTGTACTTCTAATGCACTTTCAGTTTCAGTTTATTTCTTCTACCTACAACAACCTTAAGTCAAATATGGGCTAACGCAAAGCCTCTTGAAATAACTGGAAAGGCATTTATCTAGGCCTACCTCTTACTGGAGAAATAGCAGCACTGGGGACTGGAGGTTTTTCTGCAGTACACTGCTAGAACCATGTTCAGCACATGCACTTTATCATGGAAAATGATTTAAGGTGACTCTAGTCATGGTTGTGTATATTTTAATGGGTGTTTTAAGTGGCTTGCAGAATGGTGTTCACATCGTTCATGAAATGGTTGCAATTAGGCAAAGAACTGCACGCCAGGCATGGTTCTCTTGGGTCTGGGGAGAAGTAATGGGAGATAATGAGTCGTTAAGCAGCAAGAGCTGAGGTCCACAGCTCTGCAAGTACTGTAAGCCAGGCAGTTCTGAAGGCTCAATGTTTAGATATGAATTAATGTTAGCAATATTGCCCTGGATGTATTGTTTGCATTCGGCGTGGTTTATGAACCAACCTACTTTTACTGTGATTATTTAGATTTTCACTTAAAAAAACAAGGAGCGGGGGGTGGTCTAATCCCTCATGTCCAAAACTATATTCTTGGCTTCATGAGAAAGAGACAGTCATCTAGCCTTAACGGTTAGTGGCATTTCTTTAATATAGATTGTTTCAGCTGCAGGCTGTGCATTCATTCAAGGACTTGTCATTTTGAACACACTTTCTAATGCTAGTCCTTATTTGCATAGCGAGGTCGTCTTAACTCAGATAGACATGTGAAGTGCAGAATACAAATGCTTCCGCAAATTGATTTTCTTTATTAGACTGTTTGCGTTTCAACAGCTCAAAGATAACTGCTGGTGCAGGGGATGCCAACTCAGCAGAATTCTGGCACAGAAATAGAAAATGGAGGATGGGAGAGGGAGGGGTTTCATGACTACTCTGAGTTATTTATGGGCAGCAGCTCCTTTTCAAAAGTGATTTAGTTATGCTCCTAAATGACTGATTTTCAGGAAGCTGGAGGCTTCTTAGGGAATGGTGTCTTCTTGCATTTTAAAAGCTGGTGATGTCTCCTTGTTTGTTCTCATGCTCTGATATAGAGCAGGAAAACACCTGAGGTTTCTTCCTGAACCCTGAACTCTCTTTATTTTGTAGAAGTATAAGAGCAATTGTGATTTCAACCTGGGAGACGGCTAGCCATCATTAAGAAGGTGCACCATTTAGGTGGGAAAACACCAGGCACTTCTAGCGGACTGTGAACTGGTCTGCCGAGTCAGCAGCATCACTCCAGCACGTTTTCACAGGAAAGAAAGGACCTGTCCATCTGGAGACCTCAGCTGAGTGAGCACGTCCCTCACAGGCCAAATAATTAAAGGAAGATGTGGAACAACTTCAGAGAGTCTATGACCATGCTTGGAGGAAAGACCAAAAGAGTAGGGATTGTTCAGCTGACAAAACAATTGCCTGGGGGACACATGAAAGCATTCAAATATGTAAAAGGCTGCTAAAAAGAGGAATGAAATAGATTGTTCCTGGTGCCCCACACGAACAATAGGAAGCAATAAGTTTAAAGTAGCAAGGGAGGCTTCAGGTAGTTAGACTTGGACAGTGGGGTGTTTAAAAAGGAGTAGGCTGTGGGCAGAGTGGGATCTGCAAGTGCTGAGGGTTCAAAAGGAACGATCAGGCAAACACCTGTGCTCTTCCCTTCATTACGGTACTGAAGAGCCTCTAGTGCTGTGTTTTCTGCTTACCCACAGACGACACAGACATTACTGTGTCGTGAAATGCAAAGAATTGTTCAATTGGCTAGGGAATAGCTGAATCCCAGCTGAATCTGGTGCTACTATTTTTGTGCCCTCGTATTCTGCCCTTACTTCTTTCCTGTCGTCACTCTGCCCCAGAGACCACACGAGAAAGGACTTGACCGCAGAAGCAGAGCTGCTGCCTGTCAGCTTCACTCCGCATCCCCACGTTTGTCTGGAGGGGTCTGCGTGTGCTCGGGCGAGGGCAGCGACGTGGGAGAACTGGACCATGATTCAGTGTGGAAGGAGACAAGTGGAAATGGCTGTCTCAGGGCTCTGACTGACCAAGCCCAGCAGGGCTTTAGGACAGGCAAACATTGCTGCCTTGCTCGCTTGGGAACAGGCAATCAGAAGGGACGGTGTTGAAAGGGTCAAGTACAGAAGAGGGTGGTAACTTACAGACAACATTAGGTGCTAAAGCTCTCATTTCTCATTCAGATCAGCTCTGTTCTAATGAGAATAGGAGGAGGTAGAATACAATTGCTGCTATGAAATGGCCTGACTTTATACAGAGAGAATGAACAGCAGGATTTTCACATCTGCACTTCAGTTTTATAGCTGAAACATTGCCATTCTTGGAAGACATGGCAATTTCTCACTCCTTTTGTAATGGCTTTGTGTGGCAAGGTTTTGGTAGCAGGGGGGTTACAGGGGTGGCTTCTGTAAGAAGCTGCTGGAAACTTCCCTTATGTCCAACAGAGCCAATACCAGCCGGCTCTAAGATGGACCTGCCACCAGCCAAGGCTGAGCCATCAGCAATAGTGGTAACACCTCTGGGATAACATATTTAAGAAGGGGAAAAAAGTTGCTGGGACAGACAGAAATGGCAGCTGGAGAGAGGAGTGAGAACACATAAAAGAAACTACCCTGCCAACCCCCAGGTCAGTGCAGAAGGAGGGGAGGAGATGCTCCAGGCGCTGGAGCAGAGATTCCCCTGCAGCCCGTGGGGAAGACTCTGGTGAGGCAGGCTGTCCCCCTGCAGCCCAGGGAGGTCCACGGGGGAGCAGATCTCCATCTGCAGTCCGGGGAGGACCCCACACCGGAGCAGGCGGGTGCCAGAGGGAGGCTGTGACCCCGTGGGAAGCCCATGCTGGAGCAGGATCCTGGCAGGACCTGCGGATCTGTGGAGAGAGGAGTCCACGGAGCAGGTTTTCTGGCAGGACTTGTGACCCCGTGGGGGACCCACGCTGGAGCACTCTGTGCTCCTGAAGGACTGCACGCCATGGAAAGGACCCATGCTGGAGCAGTTTGTGAAGAACTGCAGCCCATGGGAAGGACCCACGTTGGAGAAGTTCGTGGAGGACTGTCTCCCGTGGGAGGGATCCCACACTGGAGCAGGGGAAGAGTGTGATGAGTCCTCCCCCTGAGGAGGATGAAGGGGCAGAAAATAATGTGGGATGAACTGACTGTAAACCCCATCCCCATCCCCCTGTGCTGCTGGGGGGACTTGGTAGAGAATCCGGGAGTGAAGTTGTGCCCGGGAAGAAGGGAGGGGTGGAGGGAAGGTGTTCTGAGATTTCGTTTTATTTCTCATTACCCTACTCTGGTTGATTGGTAATAAATTGAGTTAATTTTCCCCAAGCTGAGTCTGGTTTGCCCGTGACGGTAATTGGTGAGTGATCTCTCCTGTCCTTATCTCGACCCACGAGCCCTTTGTTATATTTTCTCTCCCCTGTCCAGCTGAGGAGGGGGAGTGATAGAACGGCTTTGGTGGGCACCTGGCATCCAGCCAGGGTCAACCCACCACACCTTTGTCTGTACCAGACTTCACTGCAACTTCTTCCTCCTCCCTGTACAGTTAACAAGAAGCAAACTTGAGGAAGGAGAAGGACACAGTGGAAATATTCCTTACTGTTCTCAAGTTTTGGAATGGAATAGAAGACTCACAAGTACCTACTATTATCATCTTCTGTCTCTTTCCCCCCATGCTCTTGATGTGAGTAACCTCTTGCAGTTGAAAACATAATCTCAAGTTCTTTTTCTCTGAAAACCAGTAAACCCAATGCCTTGTTTGCAAAGAGACACATAAAGGCACCGGCTTGTTAAGTTACTGCCTGTATCTGTGTGTGGAGCAGGAAAACTTTAGTTTGGGACATAGCGGTTCTGTTTTATTTAGAATGACTCCCATGTAGTGCACCATGTCGGTGTGTATTTTCCAGGCAAGGTGGTGAGAGATGCTGTCTGGGAAAGGACAGGAGGATTAGGCACAAATTTTGCTGTGTATATCTCTGAGACGGCTGTACTCCCACTCTTAAGCAGGACCAGAAAGAAAGTGTCTCTCGAATGTAGTCATAAAATTACACCTGCCGTGGGAATGAGCGTGTACTTGAGATTATTTGGAAGGTGCTTTTATCCTAAATGTCCATTCGGGAAGGGAAACAAAGCTGAATTTGTCATAAATCTCCCTATGGATTTAAGTAGAGGGAAATCCAAACTCTGGCTGCCCTTTGGACAACAGAGAGCTAAGGTGAGGAAATCACGAACCGGAGAAGTGGGTTCTGGGGAAGAAGTAGGAAGCTGTGTTTGGAGGGAGAGAGCAGTTTTCTGGGTAGGCAGGAGTGGAGCAGGAACCAGTGGAGGGAGACATGCTTCAAGGACAAGAAGGGGAAATTTTGCATTTGGTGGAGAGGATTGATGAGGAGGTGTTTGCAGCCTGAGTAGTCATAGCGGTTCGACTGCCACGGATGGCCTGTGGGACAAGAGAGCCTGTGGCACCGCAAAGGATGTCAGTTTGCTTCCTTCAACATATATCACCACACTCTGGGGGTTACGTCGCAGAGCTGGTGACATTTGGACTGGTGGTTGTTGTTGTTATTTTCCCCTTACAAGAATGTTTAACCTCACGCTGCTGTAGTTCTTTCCCAAGTGCATTTTATAAACAATTTGCAGACAAGGGGCATTTAGCATCAAATTTACATATGTACAGGTCCTTCAGCCCCGCTGTTGTGAAGCTGCATCGTACTTTATAAAACAGCCTGTGTCAGGTTAATACTGCTGTTCATGACAAAAGGCGAGCTCCCAGCTCGCAGGAAAGCAGCACTCCTAATGCAGTCCTCAGATTTTTCAGGTTTCTGCCTGTCTCCTTCCTGAAAATAGGTCCTACAGTTTCAAGGGGCAATGAATCTTCCAGCCGATAGACTGCCATTTTTGAATACTCGTTACAGAGTCGTCTAGAGATATGTCCCATGAGATCATTCAGGAGCAACAAGCTTGTGCACCTGTGAATGATGACTGCTGGAAACCAAAGTTGGTAGAAAGCTGGACTAAGTACACACCAAGTTGAATCTGTTGTGGCAGTGACTAAAAGAATTGCTCTGCTGTATACACACCACACCTAAGCAGTTAAGGAATTAACTCTGCAATCTACAGCTTGGCAGATAAGAGTGATAGCAAAAAGTGTACAGTTCACACACGTAGGTAGCACAGTATTTCTCGGCATTGTCGCCTCCAGGAAGCAAAGTGTACGTCTAAGCTGACACTAAAGAGAGCACCCACTTCTCCAGAACAGGTCAACAGAGGAATGGCCATTAGGCTTCTTCTCTGACAGAACTGGTTTGCATTAGGGGGGAAACATTTTTCATCCTTGATAGGTGTGGCATGAACTGCTCTGACTCAGGGATCAGAGCGGGGAAATCGTTTTCCCTTCCTAGAACTCGATTTTTTGCTGGAGTGCTCAGAAATCCCTGAGACCGAAGCAGGTTTGCTTCAGTTGGTGACTGAACTCTGTCGTGAGCCATCATTAATATGACCATGTCAGAATGCTCCAAAGACACCTCCTGAAGATCTTGTTCCCTCAAGTGCCACTGAAATTCAGTGAGATCTTGCATTACTTTCCAGAGGAACGGAAGGCGGCCTCAAACGTGTTGCCACAGCAGTACAAAGATGAATGTGAGAAATGGAGCAGGAAAATACGAAGCAAGATTTATGGAAGAAGGAAACTAGAGTGGGGGAAAAGGGAAGAACAATTCACAAGGGAAGGTATTAATAAAGTAGTCTAGGATCAGTATCATGGCAGAGGTGAGTTTGTCTAAGAACCCAAGAACTTAGTCTTGAAATTGGGTTGGGTTTGGGGTTTAGAGGGGAGGTGGGTCTAACTACTTTAGAGGTCTTTTCTTCCTCCATTTCACCTGAAAAGCCGACTAGCAAACCAAACATATTTTTCATACTTGTTAATTAATTTACCTATTTGGACGTGTTCACAGGAACTGAGAAGCAGACACTCTCTAATCCCACTTCTAACCATGGGAAAAAAATAGATGTTCAGTAGTCATCCCATGCCCAAACGTGTAATTTCTGCTCTGACAGGCTTCCAAGAAAACTGGTTTTGTACTCTCTAGATCAACACGTTGCCACAAAAGACTGGCGAAAATAAACACACTAGACTGGGTTTCTCTGCCATGGGAATGAGTTTCTCTTCCATGGGGAATATTTACATATTCAAACATTGTTCCAAAAGCCAATGTTGCAGCTGAGAGTTGAGATATTTTGCGATCCATAACATTTGAACAGTTTCTTGCAAGAGCTGTAATTTTGGTGCTTCATGCTCACATCTTCTTCTAGAAGACAGATTTCTGTCCAACTAAACTTTCACCAGTGCCTGAAGGTCATCCTTTTGTCTTTTATGCAGGCAGCGGCACCCCAGTATTCCTGACTATTTTGTAGCTTACTCTGTCTTTCCATAATAAGACAGAGCAAACTGATCTCATTGTGGTTTGGAGATGGCTGAGAGGTACACACTTGTACTGAAAAATAATCATATCATTTATATCATTTTCTGGTTTTCTTTTTTTCCCCCCTTCAAAAAGTGAAGAAACAAACAAAACTTTTACTACTACATGTTTTGTATTAGGTGTTAATGCTGAAATAAAAGTTTTCTAGAGAGGGATCATTTTCTTACTTTTTTCCTGAGTGGACCCCATGTCTTTCTTACTCCCTAAGTTCTCAATGGGGCAACTTTCTTTTAAGCTCACACACAACGTATGAAACGCCTTGTTCTTACTGAGCTGAGACAATGTCTTGGTTATGTTCATAGACGAAACTACCTCAGCATATCCTCTTTCTTCTTGGGGTTGTTGCTGAATTAACCATCTGAAACACATACTGTCCATGAGCAAACCACCTCTAATGTTTCCATCACTCGGAAAGGTTAACTGTAGAGGACTTAGCAGGGACAAGGGAACTCAAGGAATTCAGCCATTCCTTACCTGAGCTCTGTTTTATCACTGTGCAAGAGCTGTTCCCGGCAGAGCCATACCCAGGGGGATGCAGATGGAGTAAATCTCCTCTTTGATCCATAGATCTCAAGGTTGTTCATTAAATTGGTGTTGATATATGTATTTGGCAGAGAAGGACAGAAAGACCCTCCTCAGGTTAAACTGCCCTCCACAATTTTCAAACGCACTCTACTCCCAAGTTGAATGTAGGTCTTTGCAGAGCAGTACAGCTGCTAGAGATTTGGAAGAAGGCATCCTCACATCAAAAGGCCTCAAGAAATTTAATTTTCTGCTTGGACCTATCCTGAAGCTGGCAGCAGAGAAAATTGTCCAGATAAGCCTTGCCTGGGTTGGTTTTCAGAACTTAAGCATTGTGAGATACAGAGGGGGATGGTGTACAGCTGTTCCCATCTGGGAGATGCTTCTGTTGAGTTTCCCTTTTAGTTTCTAGATGGTTTATGGAACACCAGAGTATCTTTTTCTGAAGGCTAGAAGGAAAGGAAGAGGCAGGCAGGTCTTCCCTTCCAATTACCGCATCAGGGTAATGTGGCGTTTAGAGGAGAGAGGTGGAAGAAAAAGGCAAAGCCTAAACTCTCTTCAGGCAGTGGTAGAAAGGGCTTCATTGTTTTGGTTTGCTAGAGCACCAAATACACCTTTCTGCATATGTGTGAGCTCTTTGAGACAGATATAACACTTACGAGGAGAGGAATAGGTGATTTCTTCACTGCTACATCTCATCAAACAGAAACTCATTGAAAAGAAGATGGCTTTGTGCTGGTACTTTCTTTTCTGACAGCAGAACAGGCTTGTGAGTCACAAGACCAGTACAGAAAACCCACAAGCAGCTCTGATGAAGTGCAGCCTGTACTCCTTGGGTCATGTTCAGCCTGTTAGGCGTCAAAGGTTTCTGATGAGGTCTTATTGACTTAGGACTGGGAAATTATCACTAAAAGGAGGGTTATTTTTGAAGCCCTGGGTAGGAGCAAGGGCCTCCAAAAGGGCAGTGGTCTCTAGGGAAAACTGAGCTGGAACTAAATCTACTCAATGGTGCTGGACAACCTTCCCCTGTCCAAGTAGGTGTGGAAGAGAAAGGCAGGGTAAGGAACAAAAAAAATTCTTAATGGTTCTGAAGAGTTTATTGAGCCTGAAAGAGAGTATTTGAAGAAAGTAAGAATTTTGCCTGCTGGAAGATACAGAGAAACTGGAAGAAGAACATATGCAGAAAATATGGCTCTGGCGCTAAACTCAGATCTCCTTATTTATGTCAGTAAAGCGTGTGGTAGAGTTGGAGTAGCTAAAGATGAAAAAGGCAATTGGAACTACATCAAGAAGTGTAGTGATAATGAGAAAATGCATTAATAGAAAGCTATGAAATCATGCAAAGCTTAGACAGATTCATCTATTGCATCTGGATCCCTGTAAAGAGGCACTGTTAATTTTTTTTAACTGCTAATGGGCCAAGTGTCCTAAAAAAAGGACCTTGAGAGTCAAATTTAATGCTTTTGGAGGCAGGTAAAAATCCATAAAAGAGGAAGAAAAAGAAATTAGGGACACTGCGCTATTGCTACGCCTAGGCCACCAGCATTGGTCTGAGATTGTTTCTGATGCCTCTACTCTCCAGCATCTATGAGAGAAAAAGTTGGAAGCTCCACAACACTCACATTCAGACTGAGATTGCATTGACCTCTGCAGACAGTAAACTAATATCTTGATCTCTGCTGTTTCCCAGAAATGCAAATATCTCTGCTTGCCCTAATGACATTACATTAAATACCAGAAATCTGTTTTAAAAACAGGAGGCAAAAAGGAAAAGGGCTTCAGAGACAATTTTCGGTGTGAAGAAAAACAAAGGCTTTGACTACAGCTTTGTGCAGCAAACTCCAGTAGGCACTCAATACGCTGTGGTCCCCTTCCTCCCCACCCAGCAGTAGATGTGTCTGTAACAGGAGTGGAAAAAAGCATATACTTGCAGCTCAGCCACCTCAGTTCACAATATGGTGCCTTTGCTCAAACTGACCTTTGGCAGCACTTAGCTCGAGTATTTCAGCGAGCTGGCATGGCAGTGGTATGGGCATACATTCCTCTCCAGTGCCTCTGCCGTGGAGGAGAAAACCAATGTCTACCATGGCAAAGGACATGAGAGTAGGAGACCTTGTATTGTGTCCCGATCCAATGTCGGGGAAGGTTTCAATATGATCCCAAGAGCAAGATTAAGACACAAACAAGGTCAAATGCCATATACCCAAAAGAGCTTTTATTATCAAAAGTATCAGAAGTAGAAAATAGTAGCGATAGGATAGAAGGGAAGAAAAGGCAGAAATCAAGCAAGCAGTCGGGATAGAGTTGCAAGGATAGTCACCACATGGATCGAGCGGTGTCCCGTTGGTCCACAGTCTTCAATTCTTTCATCGTGGGCGCACACCACGGCTGTATCCATGGTTTTTTATAGGGCATAGTCCGATGATGCATGCACATACGTGCTGTTCGTGCACTGTTCACGCGCTGCAGGTTTCGTCTATCACACGACCTTCGCGTGATCAACGCCAGAAAGCAGTATCTTATCTCAAAGACTACAGTTTCCATGAGAATGGTAGTCTCCACTCTCCTGCATGCTTCGTCAGCTCCAGCCCGTTTCCTCCCCTGGATGCCTCAGTGGCCTGGTAAGTGTCCTCATGGACAGAGGAGTGTCCTGCTTAAACAGGCCATCTCAGAGACAAAGGGTCGAGATAAGCAGTTCACAATTCAGTCTCTCACATCAAACAATCCTTGAGATGAATGGCTTGAGATGACAGTCCAGTCTCTCACACCTAACAATCTTTGAGACAAACAGCTCGGATAACAATTCAGTCTCTCGCATATTGTTGGAGGTGGGTCCACCAAACCTTATCTGCAAGCAGTCCTGAGGTTTAAAAGGAGATTTGTGTGGGAGAACCTTTTTTGTAGACTAGCGGATAGCTGTATGCCTGGCTACCATGATTCCATATTTAATAGCGTGATTTCTTTCATCCTCCTCGAGAAGTGTTCTTGTACTTATTGAAGGGTGAAGCAGTAACATGAAATGTAACAGAGGTAGGATAGCTGTTTTCTGTAAGAGCAACATGTTGACAAGTTGCCTAGTAACAAAACTGCCTAGCAAGATGCCTATTGCTATCCACTCAGCGCACAAATTGGGAAGGATGCTTTGTCAGGAAATACAACAGTCTTGCCATTATCTCAGCTGAAGCAAATGACTGTTTGAAGTCAGGTTATTAAGTTCCAGGTTCTTCATCTGCAGAAACTGAGAATTTGGCTTTCTAACTAGCCTCTGTTATGGCCAGGGGAGGCAATACTCCTAATGCCCGTTCTGCGTCATTGCACTGTAAATACCTAATTCCGCAAGGGATTTAGGAATGCAAATGGCTTTAAGAAGATGAATGAAGCAGCGTACTCCCTAGGACTACTTTTCGTTTAATTGTGGAATATTGTGGTTAATGAGAACACGGTGAAACTCGGTCTAATTCTCTTATGAATTCCCTGTTTTCCTGTAAATACAGAGATTACAGGGAGGGTGATCACCTCTCAGGGAACAATGGGCCTGAGAATAAAGTGACTCTTCCATTATTGCAGCACTTGGTAAGGGAGAACAGAGGATCAGATGCACTGAGAAGGTGAAAAACAACTGAATTGATTTGTCAGAAGCATGACTTAGTGAGCAAGAGGAAGTGACAGGAGCGAGATTGGCAACTTTATCACGTTGAACTACGGGTATACAAAATTACTCTTAGAAATAACCTGAATGAAAACAGAAAAAGAACCCTATGTAGAATAGAGTTTTTCTTTAATGTGACCACTTGCCATGGATATTGGATTTAAAACCCACTGTAACTGCAGAGATAAAAAATGAAAATGCCCATCTGCAGTATTCAGAATATTACAGTGTGATTCAATTCAGAATTCACAGGAAGCTATAGAGAACACCTGTTGTCAGATGGGCTCTCAGGCAGGACTATCAAGGTTCTGAAGAACAGACAAAATTATTAGCTTGTGGCCAGAATTCGTGCAACGTCAAAATAAACTTCAGCTCCTTTGACTGCAGAATAGTTGTTCTAGGTTTAATTTTCCTCCAACAAAAGGATTTATTTGAACTACATTGGTGAGCTGTTTGTCAATAGGGGAAAAAGATAGTTTCACCAAGAGCTTTTATTTGGAAAAATCATTGGAAGATTTGTTTTTTTCCTGTCAATGCACTAAAGGGAGACTTGAAATAAAATTGCACTAAAGGCATTCCCCACAGCAGGACCAGAGTATTGTTGGTTCCTGTACAAAATTCAAATCACGAAGCACTGGTCAAAATCAACACTCAGGTGAACAACACCAGATTAAGCACAGATCCTTGCTCTGAATGTTTCTATGAGTAAAGGTCTGTGAACTAGCTGTTTATTGCCACTGGGTAAAATAAAGCTTGGTTTTGTCAGCTGTAAAAACACAGAACGTGAACAATGGAGCGTTAAGATGGGCAAATATTTGTCAGTAGTGCCTCAATGACCTGTAAAGATTTTTGCATGCAAGAGCTTTGAAATGATGAGATTTCCTTGGTTGATATCACATGTTATTGGCAAAATGTGCAATTAAATGCTAGTTTATATACAAACGTGTGCCACTAACTGCTTCATTGATGGTGTTGAGCAATCAACTTTAGTTAGCAGGAATTTACCTCAAAGAATTCACCTGTGTGCACTTCCCTGTGCCAGCTTGGACATGTGTATTCTAAAATTTGTAAAGGGGCAACATGGAGCACTCTTCCTCTGAAGAGTCAATGTGTATAGTGGCCAGAGGCAATTTAAGCATTCCTCAGCAGAAAGAATATGAGGAACCTCCACTAAATAAAGCAATGTTTGAATTGCTGCAATAGTTGAAGGCAGAGGTGCTCAGTTACTCATGGTGGCAAGCAGGCACTGGGATATACACATTGCGAGTATTTCTCTATCCCAGCATTAAATTACATTTTTAAATATCTGTAAGTCATAAAAAAAAAAACCCCACATTTGAGCCCTGATCTGCAGAGACAACTACAGGTAATATTTTGTCTTTTAGAAAACGTTTGTTTATTGCCTGTCTGTAAAGTGGAAGGAAACAGAAATATTACCAGGACCAGACTCTCAGCACATGCTAATGCCTCAGAGGAGTAAATCCGATTTAGACCAGTTGAAATTCTTCTTGATTGCAAGTCAGCAGATTAATAATTACACCATGGAAGGTTCTTGTGTCAGTGCATGAGGTTTGCAATATGCATGATGTGAGGAAAAGAAGTTGTCTCATGGTGACAATATCAAACCAGTGACACCAGAACATTCATTGGCCTTTTAATGGAGAAATAATAGGTAATCACATTTCCATTTATTATAAATAATAAGTAATTCCATTACATTACAAATAAGTAAATAAAAGGCTCACACAGCCTTCCTATTTCAATATTTCTATGCACTATTTTCTACTGAAATGATTAAATGAAAGTTATATTGACTACATTGCAAAATAATCTGCTTATGTATATCTACGTAGAGTAGGTAGAGTTTTATTAATAACCATTTAAGGAATGCAATAATTTTACATGGATTTTAAGAATTAAATGCACATTAAGATACAAACTTAGTGTGATAAAATTATTAGTTTATTATTATAATTATTTATAATTTATAACTTACAGTAATGTTATGGACAATTATTTGTAGTTGATTATAACGTAGTCCTTTTTTAATATACACAGTTATTTTAAGCAATATATTTTAGTGCTATACCCTTTGCAAAATTGGCAGTTCTCTTCCTAAAACGTGTAGGACGCTGTGTCCTCTCACAGTTCCAAGACTGCAAGACGTCTGAGCTCTGGGTGTCCTTTGCCACAGGGAATCTGTTGAGCTGAGGAGTCTTAAGACAGCTTGAAGAACTTTCTTTTCAGTCCCCGAGGACCTGCCGTGACTCCCGCTGTTGGCAAAGGCATAGTCCTAAACCACAGCCTCCTCTTTCAGAAGAGTAAGTGATGAGCTGCAGTGGCAGAGCCCATTTAACAGGGTGTCAGAGGGACAACATTTGCCCTGTTGTTTCACTTCAGCGGAACATTGGACGCGATTCCTGTGGAACTTGTGAAAGTTGCCCTGCTTTTCTTCCAAAACCCGTTCTTCCCCGAGTGAAACCGAGGTGATGAGGATCAGCACCGGGGACATCTCTGCGCTGTCACAGAGGTCGTGGGGATGTAGCAGTTTGGGAAGCGAGCACCCTTCCCTCCAGCCTCTTGGGGAGGAGGGGGAGCAAGGCGGGCAGAAGAACGGAAAATAGCTGCAGAGCCTGGGCATTGGCCCACAGCAGATGATGATTTTGTGTCTGACAGGTCACGGTGCCAGTCTGAGGGAGACACTGAGGGCTTGCCTGCTCCGCCTGCGACAGAAATCCTTCAGGGCTTGAGCTCCTCACACAGTGCTGCTTATCACTAACTGCTTGATTTGGCTGATAATTGTGATGCTCAGCCAGGGAGAGGAACTCTGAAATCTGAATTTAATCACAATGCCTCAGTCCGCTGCAGGGGTAGTAAGGGGGGGAATAAGGGGTTGCTGTGTTCGCCTGACTCTGCAGGAAATCATATTTGACCTTGATTATTGATCATGTCGGCATCTGTGGTTTTCTGAGTATACTGAAACTGTTCTCCCTCTCTGTCTTGTGGAATGAGTGAAATGTTCAAGTATACAGAACACACCCAAGTGTGAAGAGCCAATGTGAGACCTTGTTGGCTCCATTGGATAGAAACATAAAGACATTTTTTGAGAAAAAATATTTCAAACCTTGACCTTTTTTTTTTCTTTTCCTTTAAGGTAATCTCTGATTATTCCTACGGTGATGTGATAAAATTTGCTAATACTTCTTTTTACATTCAGATTTGAAATATAATAAGTACTATTGATGTAGTAGGTCACCACTCTATACAACTGCTTTTCCTGTTTCTGTTCTTCAGCAAGTAGACAGCAGGGATTTATGTTCGGGTTCCGGAGCTGATCAACCTTTCTAAGCTTTCTTAAAAACAGAAAAGAAGGATTTAATTTATGAATTTATGTATTATACTGTCCTGGTTTGGGTTTAGGTAAAACCTGAAACACTGACAGTTGTTATTATTATTATTATTAGTTTAGTTGGTCTAGCCCAACGAGAAGGCAGCAGAATGGAGGAAGCACCTATACAGCTTTACGAAGACAAATACCTGTGAGCTGACGTCTATGTCAACATTTTGAAATGAGGATTGCAAGCCTGGACTGGTCTTTCTATACCAGTTGCCCTCTAACTGCCAGTGGTGTAGAAAGACCAAATGTAAGCAAGGAGGGATGAGGCAGAAGGAGGTTTCCCACCTCTGTGCTCACTTCTCCTCTCAAGGGTCTCCCAAGCCTGACCACCCTAGCCCTAGAAACTTTGACCTCAGCAAGGTGATGGTTTCATCAAACCACCATAGCCATCAATGCTAACTGGATGGCATCTGCTCCCTGGTGTTGCATACCCACAACTAATTTAGGGTCAGTGTTGGAAACGTTAACAGTTTGGCACATGGAGCCATTAGTGAAAATATGCAGACACAAACCTTTAGCATACATGTATTTACAATGGGTGAATTCAATAAGGTTTTAAAATTTTAAACTGAACTGACTTGTGTCTAAACACTCTCATAACTCCCCGATATACACATACACATATAAATGCATATATAAGTCTGTACACATATATTCAGTGACAACATCATTCTCTGTGCACACAGACACACACAGAGCTGCAGGACAGCATTGCACTTGACCTACAGCAAATCCATACCCTTTTCTTGTCAGCTGTTAAACATAAGGTAATATCTCAAACATACAACCTTACTCTGCATCTTGTTTGGACTCCCAAGTGGACCAGATGTCCTCTTCAGGCACAGATGTAAAGACATGAGACACTTCCGTGGCGACTGGGAGCAGCAGAAGGGAAATTATTGCCCTCCAGAAGTAACAGAAGAGTAACCAATGGTGCCAGCTTTCTATTGCTTTGTTCCTGGATCTAAGTAGTGTTGAGCCATGCTTTACTAACTAAACTATCTGAGGTCATCTGTTTATTGTCCTCTATTAATAGATAATGAAGTTTGTGATGGTTTAAGCTTCAGTTCCTTGACTGGCACATAGAGGTTACTTGGCTTCCAGAAAGATTCGAGTGCGGTAGAGAAGGCTCTCATCTTCCTGAGGGACTCAGTGTAGGTACACTTCACATGACAGAATTCAGTCCGTAACTACCTAAACATCTAAATGGAATTTTTTTAATTTTATTTTTTTCTTCCCCAGCTTGTTTTGCTATATGCCAGGACAATAAACTCAAAGTAGGAGTAAACCGACAGTTTCAGGGTTTTCATTTGTCTGTATGGGAGAAGCTAGAGCATAATACTGTCCTAACTCTCTTCTCCAAATTTCCAAATTTGGGAATAGCATTGCCAGGCAGACAGCGGTCTCTGCAGAAGGACCCCTGTCAACACTGGTTTGTGTGGATCAGAGTGACTGTTGGTCAGGTGTCCCCATGTGTTTGTGCCTCCTGTGACCAGTGCAGCTCTTACTACCCTCAATCATTCCTTGGGCAAGCTTTCCTTCACTTGGAAGAAAATCCGACTTACGGGCTTGAAACAAAATGGAGAAATCTGTATTGAAAGAGAACCTCGTTTCTATGAAAGCCCTGATTTTCTTGGTACACCTAAGAACCCCTGGGGTCTTCAGGGTAGGGTAACATGAACCCTTATCAACAACCTCCTTTGAGTTAGTTGTCTTGGTGTCCGCATGGTGAAGCAATATTCAAACTTCTGTGTCCATGCTAGGGATGTGAGGGGCTCTGGAAAGTACGGTCAGCCCTGCACAAGGATGGCCTGGTCTGTGCTTACTTTTCCTCAGTGTATTGTGACGAAACCATCCTGTCTTCTCTGGACATGCATGGCAGGTACAAGGAGATACTGTATGACCCACAGCAGGCAGGTGTGACAAGTATATTTTAACCTTTAAGAGGTAAAAAGGAGTGGGTTTTGACACACTTTGCTCACTCTGTTTTTTTTCCTGTTGCTCCTGGACAGTCATGAGTTAAATAAGTTTGCCTGGAAAGTAATTTCCGTAAATGACCTAGTGATTTGGAGAAGTAAGTTGTGGTATATTGAAATGTATAGGATCTGTAAAAAGTTCTTTAAAATATGCCATTGTTAACATTAGGTGATTATGTTATGATTACCTGACAATTGTTTCCTGAATCAGGTCCTTGTCTTCCAGCAAAGAATTTTGAGAGAGTAAAAATGTGAGAAGTGACTTCTTACTTCCCTGCTGTGTGCCGGTAGTGAACTATATAATCTATTTGCAACCTTCGTGGTGGTCCAGGACCTTGTAATTTTTGTACTAGTTATGGAGCTTATCAAAACCAGAGAATGGCAATGTGACAAGAAATAAAATGCAGTCGTTTGCTGGTTTGGGCTAGTATTATGAACTACTATAACTTTCAGGAGACCACATGTTAACTCCACAGTCATCTCATTATTTCACATCCAATGATCAATTTCATATGTTCGGCTTCTACAAAAAGGTTTTGTAACAGCAGCGTTTATCGCAAATCACCTTTTTATATCATTAACCAGCAAATGAAACCAATTGTCTTTAGTAAACCCAACCAGCCTTGGAGAATGGAAACAAATAAAAATTAACAACTCTCGACATAGCTGCCCTCTGTCGGTCCTTCTTTCCTATATCTAATTAATGTGGTTGAATATTTAACAATTGGTGAGGACACCAAATATTTAACTCCATCCTCAACAGATTACCTTTTTCTCCATTCTTTTAGACCTTCCTCAGTCTGAAGGCTTTCAGTTTTCCTGGGGTCAGATGTTAAATCCTGATCACTAACTGGTTTTTATTCATGTGCATATTTAACCGACCATTATGTGCTGCAATTTTATCATTGATTAAATGTGTGATCCTTCACAGCCTCCCTGGTTTTTGCATGTCTGTTTCTATCTCATTTTCCTTGCATTCCTAAGGTTTTGTTGTTGTTTGTTTTTTTTTTCTTTTCTGTTTCTGAAAAACAGAAAAGTGTTTATTCTGTGCTATTGCAAGTTCGGTAAATTCTATCCCTGTTTCTAACCACAGCTCTCTTTTTCTTGGTTTATTTCAATTACTTCAACAAAATTTTAAAATGTCCAGAAGTCAAATGACAACCATCACAAATTTGAGAGCTCTTAAAACACAGGCTCTGGTGTGACGAATTGCGTGTCTTCATTGGCCTTGACAATAGGTGAAGATTTGTCCATACCATTCCAAAGGGCAAAGCATGGGCATTGCTTTAAGTCCACAGGTATTATAATAGCACACTTAATTAACTTTTAACATAGAGGATATTACTCCCTCTGATGTTCTTCCTAGATGATTTGGTAATACCTGTTCTTTTGAACCCTTTAAAACATAATGTAGTTGTTCTAACTGCATTTGACCAACTGGAAATTGTTATAAAAAACCTGAGCTTCTTAGTACCAAATTTGTGATGTCCATTGTCAATGAACCCGTTTACATCCTCACCAAACTACAGTTGTTCATTGCAACACTGAATGGCTATTCCGTAGAAGGATGGTGCCCTATGCAAATACCTCACCTCCTGAACAGAAAATCCACTGAGAATTCACAGTTTAGTCTTTGAGTTCTGTGAGAGTCACGCCTAATTGTGGAGGCAGAGAGCTTCCAAACATTCAGTTAAACAACTGCAATTTTTTCAACCTTTTTAATGTCTTATCTACAGAATGGATGTAAGAAGCCACAGCTAGCAGTAACAAGTTAGTGGGAATGTGATTCATTCAGCCAGGACAAAAGGAGAACATTTTTTAGCATGCACAAGGTGAAAGAACACTTTTCACTGCGATCATCTGCATTCAACAAAAAAGATGAGAGTGACGAAAAGCACCGTGGTGCTCTGATAACAGAGCCAACAGACCTCTGTGGAAGGGAAGTGCATGCTGACGAGCTCTTGGAAGCAGCTTCCCTATCTTGTCATCATCATGCGTTTCTCTTCATTGAGTCTAAGCCCTCCGCTCTTTATCTAGGAACAGAAAAGCAGAGAGAACGCTGTGGTGTCTTTAATGGGGATGTATTTACACATCATTGGGATTTAGCTAGAGAAAAACAATGGAACCGCCTACTGCTGCTCTTTTGTGACATCAGGTCAGTATTCTGGATGCCCCACAAGAAAGAATAAATGTGAACATTTAATTATGGTCTCTGTCCATTGCTATAGGAGGAATTTACAGTCTCTGAAAGAATCAGAGAAACTGTGAAAGGAGACACAGTTTTTGTCTGTCTTTAAAAGTACTGGAGAAATGAGAATGATCACCTGCCACAACCATTAATGTTGGGAGACTGGCTGTCTTATTGTGCAGGTATGGATTTGGAATGGGTTCTGGGAGGGGAACAGAGGAGAGCCCAGAGCTACCATTAATATCAGTCAATGCCTTAAATATTCCTCATTGCCCTGCAGGGTGGACGTACCAGCCATATTTTCTGTTACCCTGAAGGGACTGAACCTACTTCAGGCCTGAGTACCTCAAGGCAATGAAACCATCCATTGCATGTTTACCTCATGAAAGATAGATACCAATTTGTGTTAAAGAACTGCTTAGTGCAAACCTTTATACTGCATACCTTGGGACTTTTTCCAAAACATATGCTGGAGAGCACTGAATCCACATGTGATTTTTCCCTCTTCAGCATTTTGTTCCTAATTTCTAGACCTCCTACCTGAAGTGTGTGAAAATCTTTATACCCTCTATTTTATTAAACAGAAAAAATGGCTAATAAAAAATATGATGAGCAGAACCCTTTAGAATTCATTGCAAATTTTTGCCTGCTTTGGAGATTAATTATACTGCAGAGAGCCAGAAAAATTAGGATATCTCTTCTGCAAATTGAATCTCAGTAATGTATATCTGAACAGCTTTATTTTTAAATGAAGGATAGTTATAATCATCCCTAGAACACTTTCAACTACATTATTAGCTAGATTTTTCTATTTTCTTCAGAAGAAAAAGCTCCACTCCTAAAATTGCTGTCATGACTTTGTGGGATTCCAGATCACTGTGCCAGCAAATTCGATAGACCGACTGCTCAATTCACAGGGATCCTCATGCCTCATCATCATCCTTGGTAGCTTAGCCATCGCCCCAGAGTTCAAGTGTCTTTCTTCGATCTTATGCAGTTAACCACAACTTTCCCCCAGAAGGCAGTAGGGAATGTGTGTTCCTGAACTATTTCAAGAAGCTATGGATGAAACAGCCTGCACAAGCAGCAAACAGTTTATTCACATCTGGTTCCACAGTGCTTTGTTTACGCCTTTGAAGGGGTGGAATAATCTGTATTCTGCAGCTAGGAAGGATCTTTTTGCTTTTCTAACAGACACGCTAGGCAAGTTGTTAGCCTAATCATAGTATACCACGTCCCAGGACATGCTTGTTCTATGCTGTGCTGTAAATTGTTGTACAGAGTGGGAGTTAAAAACAAACCAAACAACCAAGCAACAAACAATTTCTTATTAACAAGTTCCAGTGACTGAGGAGCTGCCCATCTTCTACAACTCAGTCTCCACACAGATGTTTCCTCCAGAAAATCTTACAGAACATCCTTTTCAAATGCTCTTAGACTTATCAACATCTCTTAAAGACATGTCATAGTTGAAGCAGTCTCTTTTTTACCTCAGTGACACTATTGGGATGTCATTAGGTGAAGCATTACCTGAAGAAGGGAGAATAATGTAATATTGTTAAACTGATCTACATAAAGTTCTACGTATTTAAAAATATTTACAGCATTTCAAAATATTAGAGGCTGTGCAATTCCTTACATAGGGCTTGTCAAAATAGGTTTTGCTCCTAAAGAAAAATTGGGATGAAAATATTTTACTGCGCATTAGTCAGAAACAGTGTGTTGGGATTTCATCTCCAACTCCTTCTGAGCAAATCAGTACACCAGCCTCATATTACTTTGCAAGCTCATGAATCCTGCACTTCATTAGCATTGTATCTTGGTTGTTTTCCATTAAAATAAGCTGGATGACTTAAAACATACTGGGAACACTTTTGTTGAGTCAGACAAAGGCGGGGGTGGGGTCTGGTTTTTGGTTGCTTAGTTGGGTTTAGGTTTGATTTTTTTTTTTTTTCCCCTGACTAGTGCTATGCCTTAAAACCAACACTATTTTTTGTGATGAAGCAGCTGAAAATATTAGAATCATAGAATCATTTAAGTAGGAAATGACCTTTAAGATCACTGAGTCCAACTGTTAACCTAACACTGCCAAGTCCACCACTAAATCATGTCCCTCAGTGCCGCATCTAGACATCTTGTAAATACCTCCAGGGATGGTGACTCCACCACTTCCCTGGACAGCCTGTTCCAATGCTTGACAACCCTTTCAATGAAAAAATTTTTCCTAATATCAATCTAAACCTCCCCTGGCGCAACTTGAGTCCATTTCCTCTCATCCTATCACCTGTTACTTGGGAGAAGAGACCAACTCCCACCTCAATACAACCTCCTTTCAGGTAGTTGTAGAGAGCGATAAGGTCTCCTCTCAGCCTCCTTCTCTCCAGGCTAAACAACCCCAGTGCCCTCAGTCACTCCTCATGAGACTTGTGCTCTAGACCCTTCACCAGCTTTGTTGCTCTTCTTTAGATGTGCTCCAGCATCTCAATGTCTTTCCTCTAGTGAGTGGCACAAAACTCATGTTTAAGTCAGTATCTTTGGGGGGGATTTAGTGACTGCTTCTGATTCTTAGGATTTGATCAAATGTGCTGTGCTGGGTTTAATCATACTGTAATACTGGACTTCTTTTTCTAGCATCAGTATGTGCCTCTCCATCCTCAGCTTTGACTAAGGAATCAGATATCTTTTTTTCCAGTCAAAAAAAATCAGTAGTGTGTGATTTGGGTAGTAAATAAAAACAACCTGCTTTAAATACAATTCTTTACCAGCCCTGAAATGGAGTGATCCAGCAGGAGTTCAATCATTACCTTCCTCTGGAGTCCTGGTTCCTGTCCAGAGAGAGTCTCCAGAGCACTAGGTTAATATCAGTGCAGCTCCCCGGGAGAGGAGACTGCTCACACATTGTTGAAATTGCTTTGAAAACCATGAGTTATCACTCCATGGGGTGATGCCTTCAGCAGCCGTGCTTGCTACATTTTGGGGAATGTTGGAGAACCTACTTGAGTTTACCAGGTAGATAAGCTGGATATTCAACAGGCATATCACCACATACTACACAAAACACAACCACCATGCTGGACACTACAATGCCCTTCTAGCAGGTGTGTGCCTTCATCATCAATTTTCTTGTGTCATTTTCAATTTGTCACAGTAACAACACTCTGGCCAATAAGTAATCAGTTTTCAGTTGTTTACCCTCCTCCACCAGATATGATCCTCTTCACTTATGCTGGTGTTTTCTTTCAATGTTCTCATCCTTTTTATTCTCGAAGAATTACAAGATTTCACCTCATTTTGCAAAGAAAATGACAGCGTCAGTCCAGACTCCCTAACTCATAAGTCTTTACATATACAGCCAAGCTTTTCGAGGGCTTCTTGCAGCTGCTGTCTTTGCTGTCTAGCAAGTATAAAACAGGAACCTGGACGACCTGCCCTGCCAGATCAGAAGAGAAAAATACGCTCAGCTTGCAGGCCTTGTACCTTAATGGAGTCTTCCTATCTGTTGATCAGAGCGTGGCATCTCGTTCTCAGCATTTCACATTAACACAGCCATTGACTGACGTACACAAGCCGTTATCCAAAGCTGGTGATCCCAAAGACTTTCAAAAGGTTTGGGGTTGTATGTGCTTGAAGTGCAGTTTTCTCACGGCTGCAGATGCCGTGCCCGACACGGTTGCAGAATCAGGACCCTGATGTACCTTCGGTGCTGGTGACGCTCATCAGGCGAGTCAGTCAGCTCGGTGCAGGGGGGATAATATTTTTCTTTCCCAGTCAATCCTGATTTCAAGGTCTGTTATTCTGAAATGCTTCATTACTGTAGTGTTTGCTGCAGAGGATCTCATTACATTCTCCTGTACCCGATATACTTAAAGTACAACCTGTTCCTCAGAAGGAGGATCTTTCTTCCTTCATGTATGTTGTAGCTTGCTTTCTGCATTTATTTTGTAGTTAACCAACAAAAATCTAAACCCAGCAATCCAGCAGTATCTTTTCAGCATGTGGTCCTCGTTGGCTCTGCTGCCTTTTGAGACAGAAAAATGCATCATAAGTGGGTTAAATAAAAGTAACACGTAAACCCTAAAAATAATTTTTAAATAAAAAAGCAATGCATCTTCTCTGTTTCCATGACATTCTATTTTCTGTTGTAAGTCCGATCTTGGTGAGGCTGCTTTTAACTACCAAGTTTTGCATATGGATGGTGTTGTTTTGCAGTCAAAGTGATAGCTTTTATTCACCTCAATAGCACTTCCAAGATTTTATGGGTTTTTTCTTAATCAATCTGTGCTGAATGCTAGATGAGCAGGGAAATAAAAAGTTGGGATTTTTTTTCTGGTTTTGTTACTAGATAATGACTAGAAGGGACTTACATGGTCTTGCATAATGTCGGCCACAGGATATGAGCCAGTAAGTCTCGAGTCAACCTCCTAGTCAAAATGCAATGCTTCTGATAATTCATAATATCTCTTTGGCTAGAGAAATAAACGAAACCAACCCCAAACTCTTCAGAGAGGAAGCTATTTGGGTATATTTAGCTTTCAGTGGTGTGATGTTACAGTTTAATTTACATGTGTGTATTTTTTCTCACTTTATGCCTCAAGCAGTTCATTAAATCTTTTGTTGTGATCATCAACTTAAACTGCTCTCATTGCTGTGTTCATAATGCCGAGTGCAAAATTCTAGCATTATAATTAATGTCTACTTCCAAAAGAAATGAAATTTGGAGTGAGCAAAGGTCATGCTTCGCTGTTCAATTGATCATTTTTTTATACCTAACATGGAAATTATTCCCCCTTTTAACATGCAATCAGCAAAATAATTATCACTGGCATTTTATGAGAAGTATTTGTGATTAAGAGGAAGGAAGAGGAACCAGCAGAGAAGGTTCTAGTATATGACTATCAAAAATACAAAAGGCCAAAAACAAAGTAAAAAGAAGAGTATTTATGCAGTTGCAACACCTTCAGACATTCCACTTTTTCTTTTCTGATGTGTTTCTAATGCCAGTGTGCTGGTGAAATTACGTAAGTCATGCTGAAAAAAGGGAAGTCATCTTCTTAGGACAGGCAAGTAGACACAAGAAGTTATTTCCCGTAAAATGACATAAAAGATTATTTGTGCAGCTTCTTTTCAGTGGAAGGAACCTCATCTCCTTTTTGCCTTACTTGCATAGTTAATACAATATCATTGTCTTGCTCACAGACAGAAGGATTTCATTATTAAGCAAAACTGAAGCTGGTGTGGGGTGAACAACCACTTTAATTGTGTTTATTTATTATAAACCAGATAGATTTCCACAGTGGTCTCCAGTTAACAGTCCAGTGTTGTTTTTAAACCACTCAAAATAATTTTGCTGCTAAAAGTTTGGGTTTCTTTTTGTTTGTTTGTTTGTTTGGGGTTTTTTAATTTATCTTTTTTTCCTGCACTGTCTGGAGCTCTCACATTGCAGTGAGTGAATATATCCGGAGATGATAACAAGTCACACCTGCTGTCACCTTTGGTAGTGCCTAGCTTCCTGGTCAGACAACCTAAATTTTCCTGATCTTTCCTAAAATTTTTTTTGTGTAGCTATTCAACTTCCTGACAGAGATTTACCTCCAAAAAGGTACCTTTAAAACTATTTGCTGTCAAAAGTTAGTTTCTGGAACAGCGCGATAAGATTTTGTTTGAAGAACGTTTCTTGTTGCCACCTTTCAAAGAAAATGTAAGGTCAAATGGAGTAACAGTTTTACCTTTCTTTTTTAAACCCCTAAGTGTCTCTGACTTTGTGCCAGTAACTAATTATTTCATGAAGCAGGCACCTAGCACAGCCATGTTTCCTGTCCCATAATACATTTCCAGCCAAAGTAGAGCACAGAAAGGGTGCTGCTGTATATGTTAAAGGTATGAATAAACAAAAGAACCTATATTCTGTTTTTCAGATGTGATTAAGACTCTTTGCAAATGGGATGCCTAGCCTGTCATTCCAGAACACAGGCAAAGGGAGCTCAGATCTGTCTGGAAAATACTAATTACTAAAGGCGCCCACGCTGCTGTCTGACCCTAAGTGACGCGCTGCTTGTTGGAGAGCTCTGTGGTGTAAGTGAGCTCAGTCAACCCAGGCTGTTTTCTGCTGGTTTAGTCACTTCGAACCGCACGGTGCAGGGTCCAGCAAGGCCCACAACAGAGGATGGGGCTGGAGGGATATTTTCTTGCAGGAACAAGGGCAGACAGAAGGAGCAGCAAGGCTGGGGAGGGGGAAGAAATGGGGGAAAGGCACTGAGACCAGGTCTTCCCTCGTCGCAGCTGGAGCCCGCACTGGAGCCCAAAGCTTACAGGAAATTTGGAGATTTGGAAATAGCATTTACACCTGAACAGAAGGATTAAAGGTTTCCGTTGAGAAAATTCATCAGAACTACTTTGTTCGAATGCATACGAATGTAACCTAGGGCCTTAGCGCAGAGGTAAGGAATAGCTGGGCTTTAGGCAGTCTCTAGTGATGTTGGTCGTGTCGCTGTTTAGACGTCACGGACCATCAGTTTGTTCAGCTGGAATGTTTTGAACCTGTTGGAATACTTTTGGTCCTTCAACGTATGTAGGCAGCATCTAGAAAGCAAAACAATTTTCAAAGCGTGCTTTCAGTGAGATGTGGTGCCCAATCCAGGCTATTGCTGTTCATTGTAGTTGGTATCTGTTTTCTTCTGCACATCTGGATTTAAGAACTACCTTAATGAGAAAATTGGAATTGATGTGCTTCGAATTTGAAATGCCAGTATTCAGCAGCTATAACCAATGCGACTGGAAATGTAAAGTGGATATTTTTGTTAACCCAAATTTTAAAGCCAGTCAGACTCTTGCAAGACATTACACTAGTCTGTATATATTTTAGTCTCCCCCCACCTTTCCCCCTCCCCCCCTACTCTCCAGGTATTTTTGAGCCTTTTCCAACCAACTGAGTTAAGGGAGATCTTGTTAATACCCAAATAATAGGAAAAACTTCAGCTGGAGCTTGAATCAGTGATATTTTTGTAGAAATGAGCCTTATTTTCATTCACTTCTCTTGGAATTGCTAGTTTTACAAACATATAGGACCTCTAGATCTGCTTAAGCAAACACTTTGCTTTTTTATTTCCACTATATATGTAAGGGGATAAGTAGGCTACTATTTATGAGAGTCATTAAAAACCTCTGTTTCGAAGGCTCTTTTTTATTACATGTCTTAATCCAATTCTCTTTATTGGATTGGGAAGTGAAAATAAAGTCTCTTGAGCACTAATAATGAAAGGCAAAATTAAACGTGGTACACAGACAACTCAAGCTAATAATAAAGAACCAGCAGAACCAGTTTGAAAAACTGATTGTCTTGAGTAGTGCTACCCGAGCTTTGGAGTTTTGTCTGCTATGCAGTTGCTGCCAGAGAGAACTGAACTTGAAGATTTCCAGTCTCTTCAGATTAAATCACTCTTTTGTTTTTGAGATGTTCTCACCCTTGTTGAATTTTGTTTCCCCTGAGATGTTCTGGAGATATGCATCTGTCTTTTTCCCAAAATGTGTCAATATCTTAATATTTCAAGACACTCTAGATATACATGGTCTTTGTTTCCCTCAAAATTTTTTTTTCTTCTGGGATTTTTAGATTCCTAATTTTAAATATAGGATTTTATTTACTTCTATCTCTTTTTACAGAAATAATTAATAGTAAGTTAATATCTCAAATTAGGGAATTATCAGCAAGTTTTAAGCATTTTTAATAAATGTTGGTAGAAACTGTTGCATTCTGAATCTGGAACAGAAGAGGAAAATGCTGGTATATCCCACCCTTGACACGCTTTCACTGAAGCAGATTCTACGTGTTAGTTAATATTAACAGGCTGGGCAAAATAACCAATTTCTCTTCTCTGGCCACTCTCTTTAACTGACATGTGACAAGTTAAATCAATTCTAAACTAAGTTAATTAAATTACACATAGCAAGGCCTCAATTACTGTCTAAGAAAGCAAGCGAGGCCAATCACTTCCTGAGCTCATATTACAACTTTCCTTCAAAGAAGGAGGGTAGAGTCAGGGACAATTTGCGCAAGTTGGACAGAGAGGACCTAATGGGGTGCATCTGAGGGTGTCAAGAGAATGGGCTGACTTCATTACAAAGTCAATCCATCATCTTTGAAAACCCATGGAGATCAGGGGAAGTCCCAGATGGCTGGAAAAGGGTAAATGTTTGCGCTTCTATGAAAAAGCAAGTAAGAGCTACTGAGAAACCACAAATCAGTCAGTCACAATTCAGCCTCTGCTAAAATTATGAAATAAGTCATTATGGAAATTCTTTCCAGGCACATGAAGGACAAAAAGAGGACGGGAAGAAACCACTAGTGAGCTATGAAGGGTAGATTGTGCCTTTACCAAACAGAATGCTTTCTAGACTGTACTAGACTAGACTATTTCAGTTAGAAGATACTTACAAGAATTGCTTATGGGTAAGAGAGGAGCCTTGAACCTCACCTGCCTCAACTGTGGGAAGGCATTTGACACAATCTTTCACAATGTCTTTGTTGACAAGCTGGTAATATCTGACTGGACAGATGGACCACTGACAACAGTCTGACAATAGTCTGACGATATCTGACAATAATCTGACTGGACAAACGGACCACTGGCTTTGTGGAAAACTGACTAAACTCCTGAGCTGAAAGGCTAGTGGTTAATGGCCCAGAGTCAAAGTGTCAGCTCATCAATGGAGCAGTTCAGGAGTCAGTACTGGTACCTGAGAATATTCAATAATACTCTGACAATACTCGGTATCTTGTCAGGATGATAGGATTAAATGCGCCCTCACCAAGTTTTTGGATGACGCCATACTGGGAGAAGGGGAAGATATGCTGGAGGGAAAAGCAACCATTTCGAGAGACCCCAACAGGCTGGAAGATTGACCAACAAGACCTGCATAAAGTTTAATAATGATAGGCACAAGATCCTGCACCTGGGATTGAAACAGCAGTACAACAAGCCAAAGCCTGACTTCCTTTGCATCAGCTGTAATGGAAAAACTCTGGAGATCCTTTGCAAACACCTTGCCTGACAGTGAGCTGAGCATGAGTCAGCAAGAAGGACCAACAGCACCCTGGTCTGAACTGGGACAAAGATAGCCAGCAGATCAAAAGATGTGATTATTCCACTCCACTCACCACTTGGCAGGTCACACTGGGAATATTGTGTCCATTTTTTTATTCCTTCATTTCAAAATTTTATCTTGATGTAGGAAGAAAATTCTTCAACATGAGAGCAATTGGTTAACTATATTGCTCTTTTCATTTCTCATTCATGTAGGGAGTATATAGGCCAAAAACCCACAAGAGTAGTACTGTAAGGGTGTTTCTGGAGTAGTACTGTAAGGGTATTTCTGACCTTGGCTGAATATGAAGCATGTCAAATATCCTGACAGTTGGCCAAATTTTGTGAGAACAAAATAGTTAGAATGAGTTGAGGAGCTTCTGGATTTTCCTTTAATATTTGCTATTTATTTGTTTGTCAATCATCATTCAGTTTCACAGTCTCTTAATTCACAATAAAAGAAAGCTACTCAGCCATTTTTTCTTACATTTGGAAATCTTATCAAGGCAGGTGTTCTTGGCAAAGCTTAAATTGCTTTTGTAAAGGCTCAGTGGAAGAAGGGAAAATGTTTCTACTCTTGCTGATTGCAAACTCAGTCTACAAGCTCCAGAAGTTTTTGGGTTTCATAAACTTTTTGATATGTTTGGGCTGAGTGTTAAACAAGCCTGGTAGGAACCAGAGAAAAATGTATATTTATATTTTTATCCAGTTTCCATCAGGTTGGTTCAACAGCTGTTGTGGGGAGATTTTTATGTTTGCTTGAACATAAAATTCCATGCAGAACTTGCTAGCTTTGCACCTGCAGGAAATACAGTTTTATTTTCCCAGTCAAAAATAGGACACCCTGCTAAGTGAAATGGCAGCCTGAGCTGTCTTTGAGAGATGCATTAGTACGATATGCATTCATGGAGATTTAGATCCCTTTTGGACCTTAGCAGGATCAAATCCCTGAATCTCATGGTGAGACTTTGACAGTTCTACCTGTTATGACTCAGTCATCAGATGGAACAAAAAGCTATTTTCCTAACTTTTTATGAAATGCAAATCTTCAGTTGCATAGCCATTACTTTTAGTTTTTTTGAAGACTAAATGCGTGACCAGACAGGAAAGTGTAAAGTATTTCTGTGTGCATGAAGAGCTAGAAGACACAAAATGCCCTTCACTTTTCCAACAGCGCTACTACTATGGCATTTTTAAACTCAAGGCACTAGAGGCTTTTGGTACACTGAGCACACTAAAGTTTGCACCCCTCAGACAATCCAGTCTCAAAACCACCAGAAGCAGAAGGATGTTGGAAGGTGCTGGTACTACTGTTGAGACGAGATCCCTGGTTGATGCCAGTTTCTTGGGTATGGGCAGGGTAACAGCAAAGTTTAACTTTTCAGTTCAGTCTGACAGAGTACATTACGTGGTCCTAGCTATCACATCCTAGGACCACGGTCATTACTAATTTAGCTACAGAAAAGACTCTTACAGAATAAAAATTAAAAATACAGGATCCTTAAAGAGACATAAAGGTCTCCAGTGTTATTGCAACTTGAAAAGACTTCAGAGTGTAATAGTCTCAGGCCTTCTGAACATCTGTGATTTAAGGTTTAAAGATGTGATTGCTCCTGCCTGCAGACATTCATTGAAATTAATGAGCCTATAGATAGAGAGTATACTGTACAGTATGGTTAGGATTGCAGAAGTGAGTTTAAATGAAATGACAAACCATTAGCAATTGCAGTAACTGAACTAATTTATGTTGTCCATTTTCTTGCTTTTGGTAGTCATTCTTGGAGCTGATGGTCATGAGTCGTATTTCAGAAGGAGACAAAACAGAGCAATCTGGTATTCATTATATGCTTAGTCTAATTGGGTGATTTTTTTTTCAGCAGCTGTATAAAAATATGATAGTATATATTTGGAAACAGGGTATACCAAAGTATTTAGCTTAGGAAGTTGAATGTGGGAATTATTTTCAGATGCAAAACTTGGAGGGAAGTATGCCTGATTTCAAAATGTTTTCAAATTTTTTTTTAGGAAGTCTTTTGTTTCTGAAATGCATTGGTCTTTTCAAACCAGCTCATTACAACAGAAAATTAAAAAGGATATAATAACCTAAAAATCAAGCAGAACACTTTGTTTGACCTAAAAAAACCTGTGGGTTAGCTTTATCTGGTGATTTTGTCTGGTTGTTCAATTACACCTTTTAATCTCACCACTTCTTTGACCAAATACAGCTCAGGAATGCCTGGTTCGTGTTTCCCAAAATCTAGCTGTAGAAATGTAGTATCTTATCATTAGGTGAGAAGGATTTGGAAATGTATAGTTGCTATAGCACCTGCATGACCAAATGTCCTGGTTTCAGCTGGAATAGAGTTAATTTTCATCCTAGTAGCTGGTATAGTGCTATGGTCTGGGTTCAATATGAGAAGAATGTTAACACACTGATGTTTTCAGTTGTTGCCAAGTAATATTTATACTAAGTCAAGGATTTTTCAGCTTCTCGTGCCTAGACAGCAAGAAGGCTGGAGGGGCACAAGAAGTTGGGAGGGGACACAGCCAGGAACTGACCCAAAATGACCAAAGGGGTATTCCATACTGTGTGATGTCATGCTTAGTATATAAACGTGAGGGACTAAGAAGGAAGGGGGTGATGTCTGGAATGATAGCATTTGTCTTCGCAAGTAACCATTAGGTGTGATGGAGCCCGGCTTTCCTGGAGATGGCTGAACTCCTGCCCGCCAATGGGAAGTGGTGAATGAATTCCTTGTTTTGCTTTGCTGTGTGCGGCTTTTGCTTTACCTATTAAACTTTCTTTATCTCAGCCCACAAGCTTTCTCACTTTTACTCTTCTGATTCTCTCCCCCATCCCACTGTGAGGGACGTGACTGAGTGGTTGAGTAGTGCTTTAGTTGCTGGCTGCGGTTAAACCACACCACCAAATAAATCTGTAAACAACTTGTCCACTGTTATTATAATTAAAATATTTGCATGAGAAGAAGAGGTGAAGACCTTACCTTCAATGCATCTGCTTATTACAGTGCAAATGCTTTTCTTTTCTTCAAACTTTATCTGTTATTTGCAAAGAGATGGGACTGAGTACATCCAGTTATCATTAGGCAAAAGCACCCCCACAGTTTTCATTTGTTGTCAACAAAGTACTATTATCATGGATCTAACCTAAAGTCTTTACCTATTCCCATTAGCTTCAAAGATGCTTAGAGCTGCAAAAGTATTTAATTATGTCATTGAGTCAAGGTCCACGTGAACATGTAACTGTTGTTAACCTGAGTAAAATGCTCACACCCTATGTGATGCTGAATTCATTCGTGAGATCTGCAATTAATTTATATCAAAGTTTTATTACTGTCGATGCTCCCTTGTGCCAGGTGTGAGTTATAACTGAAAGTCTTTTGGAGTGTTTTTCAGGAATGTGTGAAGTGTAATTATAAATCGTATGGGACTACTGAGCCTTGAAAGAACAAAAATCTCAAGGACCACTGACTACTAAACCAAATCTCCAAACCTTTAAAATATCAGCAGGAAAGGGCTCTGAAATGGAATGTAAATATCTGTTTTGGTGAAATCTGTTTGTGCATGAAGAGCTTTACTTTCCAATGGGAGGTTTTGTTATTTCTGAATAAAGCCATTATTATTACTTACATAACTTCAAAGAGTCAATACTGTATATAGTTATTTCCTTGCTTTACTAATTAAGTAAATGCTGGTGAAAAGAAGCAGGGAAGGAAGGGGTATAATTTCTTGCTCTTAATGGTGTTGCAAATTAAGCATATGTAAACGACTGAAAGAAACTCATGTCATGTTTTAAGGCACCAAGATATAAAAGAAAAACATATTCCTTCCATCAAGGTGAAGAGGAGACAGAAGTATGTCACAACTGTTTGCCTACAAAAGCCAACACACAGCTGATTAAGTGGAATAGCAGTGTGTATATTAATGAAAGGAAAGAAAATGTCTCACCTTTTTCTTCTCAGCAGAGTTGTTCCTGCTGTGGTTTTGGCTATAATTATGCTTAGGGTAAAAACTTCCCTTGGTTGTGTTTTCTGTTAAAGCTTTTCCTGTGTCTCATCATCCTCGGTACGAGCATAATCAGAGGATGATTAAGTATTGGATTCCCAGGCTACTGGATGGGTAATTAAGTACACTAATCAAAATAAAGCACTTTCCTTAGAATTCTGTCACACAGAGATATGACTGACTTCAGCCAGGTAGCACGATCAGCTGGAAGAGACTGTAGATCTGTAGCTACAGCACAGGTAAGAAAGACTTTCATTTGATTTGAAAAACAAAGAAAGATACTTGTTTCAAATGACTGTAGTCCACAAGACTTAGCTCTCAAAAAATTTAGTCATTAGAAAACGACTTTGTAGTAAGTGGTGAGAGCTTTTAAGACTACAAAATCCTGTTTGATCTTAAAAAAAGTGTTGTTGGTGGGTTATGGACATGTCTGTAGCAGACATCTGACTGTGCCCAGGCTTTTATTTATTTTCTGCCAGCTTAAGTATGACTGGGGTTATCTGTGTAGTAGTTTGGGGTGCAGAAGGTCAGATGCAGGGCATGCTGCCTTTTCTCTGCATGGCTGTGTACCAGTACAGAGACTCTGGAAGCAATCAAAGCATCTTCCTTCTTATAGTCTTTACCTTTTCTCTCTGCCTGTGCAACCGGGCCTGTCACTTACAGCCAGTAACTGCAAATGTGCAAGTCAGCTGTGCTCTTTCTTAGGGAGGATTTCGTTATTCAGGATGTGTCCCTCTTAAACTGCACAATACTTTTTTTTTTTTTTGAAGTATCATCCTTGATGATAAGGATATTCTCCCTACATTTAGACAATCATATTCAAGGATCCAGTAAGAAAAGTTACCTGTCTCACACGTAACCTATCTCTCTCTATGCTATGACTGCTCTAAAGTCCTCCTTTTTCCTAGCAAGAGAAATTTTTTTAAGGCTAAATTTTGCTCCTGTTGCCATGGTGGTCATCATCTTTCCAAACAAGCAAAGTGACCTTTTGTTTCAAAGTGTGTCTAGGAGTCAAACGTTGCTGTTTGCTGGTGGTCTAGAAGTGTAATCTCTTGCATTTGGTAGCCAGAACCAAAGGGAAATCACGTTACTGGATGGTGGTATTGTATGCAAATTGCTCACCCTTCATTATTATTCTTCCAATACAGCAAGAGCTTTGCACACCTTTCTCAGATAAAAGTGTTTGTACTTCTGATTTCTCTTCGTCCACCCTCCTGAAGAAAGAAATACATCTGCTGTCAGAGGGGAGCTTCTCCACTCTGGGCATGTCCTTTCCTTTCTGCAGTGAGATTCTCCTCTCCGACTCAGCTTCTATCCAGACTCTGCAGAGTAAATTCAAGCTGGAGATTAGAAATAAGCAGTATGGACTCAAACAGACCTGTGCAGCCTTAATAGATACATCCCTTTGTAAAGCAGGACAACACATGTGGCTTTTTGGACATTCTGCTCCTCATACGAGCAGGAATAATTCTACTCAAGAGGGTGGCATAAGCAGATTTGCATTTACAAATGCGCTGCCTCTCTTTTAGTGGGCCATCCTTTCCAATATTGTAATATACTGTAATTTTGAGTGGAAATATTCCCTTGTTTCAGATGGAACAACATTCATGGTTTTCATACTTTTGTATGCACTCATTGAAGCTGGAAGGAACATCATGGGTCTAGGAGGAGCGATTGCATTTATTATGCCATAGGAACAGATGTTCAGGCTTTTTATACATGCACAAAACCACTTTCATATACACTGGTAGTTTCCCAAGCATGTACTTTAATGAATTAAAACCTTTTTTGCCTGTAAACGAGAAGAATGCATAATATCTCATTCAGGATATAATGCAGAATAATAGGGATAATAAAAGAGTATTGCTGTGAGCACCCCTGCCAATTTCATCTTCCTTGCAGGCTTAATCTTCAGAGCCTTTTTGAAGTTTTCTGTGGCCAGACCCTGAGCTTGTGAGTACTGGCACAGCTACACAGATCTGGCGGGTTTTTTTAAGAAGAGGTGCCAGGTCTTATCACATCAGGTACTCCTGAAAGTTATTCCACATCCAACAATATCCAGAATTCTGAAAACACTTTGGATTTCCCCATCCTAAGCCATGCTACAGTCTTCTGATTCTTTTGCTTAATTGTTTGTTTGATTTTTGGTTGGTTTGTTTGTTTTTTAAAAGACAAATATTGAGCAAGTGTTATGAAAGTGCTATTTGCATTATTTACTATTGCAAAAAATTGGAGAAACATGTTTCCCTCTAACTGGTGAGAAAGGGAACTATATATCACTATTTTTCTCTTGGGAAAAAACCTAACGCTTTTAAAGAAACACTTTTGCAGATCTTTCCATGTAAGTCCATTACCCCATTGTATTGGCTTTGTGTGGCAAGATTTTTGCGGGGGCGGGGGGGGGGGGTTGTTACAGGGGTGGCTTCTGTAAGAAGTTGCTGGAAGCTTCCCCTGTGTTCGACAGAGCCCATACCAGCCGGCTCTGAGACGGACCCACCGCCGGCCAAGGCCGAGCCCATCAGCGATAGTGGTGACGCCTCTGTGATAACATTTTTAAGAAGGGAAAAAAAGTTGCTGGGACGGACAGAAATGGCAGCTGGCGAGAGGAGTGAGAACACATAAAAGAAACTACCCTGCCAACCCCCAGGTCAGTGCAGAAGGAGGGGAGGAGATGCTCCAGGTGTCGGAGCAGAGATTCCCCTGCAGCCGGTGGTGAAGACCCTGGTGAGGCAGGCTGTCCCCCTGCAGCCCAGGGAGGTCCACGGGGGAGCAGATCTCCACCTGCAGCCTGGGGAGGACCCCACACTGGAGCAGGTGGGTTCCCGAAGGAGGCTGTGACCCCGTGGGAAGCCTGCGCTGGAGCAGGCTCCTGGCAGGACCTGCGGATCTGTGGAGAGAGGAGCCCACGTTGGAGCAGGTTTTCTGACAGGACTTGTGACCCTGTGGGGGACCCACGCTGGAGCAGTCTGTGGGTCTGTCTGTCCTCTAAAGGACTGCAGCCTGTGGGAAGGACCCATGCTGGAGCAGTTAGTGAACAATTGCAGCCCGTGGGAAGGACCCACGTTGGAGAAGTTCATGGAGGACTGTCTCCCGTGGGAGGGACCCCACACTGGAGCAGGGGAAGAGTGTGATGAGTCCTCCCCTTGAGGACGATGACGTGGCAGAGATAACATGTGATGAACTGACCGTAAACCCCATCCCCATCCCCCTACGCCACTGGGGAGGGTAGGTAGAGAACCCAGGAGTGAAGTTATGCCCAGGAAGAAGGGAGGGGTGGAGGGAAGGTGTTCTGAGATTTGGTTTTATTTCTCATTACCCTGCACTGGTTTATTAGTAATAGAGTTAATTTTCCAAAGCTGAGTCTCTTTTGCCCGTGATGGTAATTGGTGAGTGATCTCTCCTGTCCTTATCTCGACCGATGAGCCCTTTGTTATATTTTCTCTCCCCTGTCCAACTGAGGATGGGGGAGTGATAGAATGGTTTTGGTGGGCACCTGGCATCCAGCCAGGGTCAACCCACCACATCCATGCATTTTGAAAGCGGCCAACAAATAAAAATGGAGCTTTAGAGCATGGCTCTCATCTGCAACCTGAAGGTCTGGTGTTTGTCTTGGGCCCTAAGTCAGCTGGAGGCAAAGGCTTTTCACAGCAGCAGGCAATAATCCATCTTCACCCAGCACTGTGCTGGGCGTGATTTCTGCAGGGATTCCCATATTTTCCAAAGATTGAGGCAGCATTTCTAAGGCAGACTTTGTTGTTTTCCCCTTGGACTTGTGAGGCTGAATTATTGTTTCGGAAAGCCTGTGCCGATGAAGTACCTGCAGACTCCTGATCTAGCGTGCATGCAGGGCCAGGAAGGAGCATTGTAAGGAGTCTGAGCAGCACAGCACAACCAGCCTGCAGCAGGACAACACAGCAATGATGCAAAGTTTTCACCTTGAGCATTTGCATTAATTAGAATAATGTACTGATGGTTACAGATACAACCTGCTCTTACCTCATTTTCTGTGTATGCATTTCCTGCATAACACAGGCACAGCTCACGGTGCCAGTTAATTCATCAATTCTAGACCCAGTTGTGTGTGTCCTCTTTCCCAGAGCGTTATCAATATGGTTTGGAAGAGTCAAAGCGATCCCTCAGAGGCTTGTCCTCTTGTGGCTTGAGGGCAGAGGTGGCATCTAGGCATTGGCCCCAACAGTGATCAGTGATCTAAAATCGCTGCTGTTGCACCTGCAGTGAGTAATGAAGATGATTTTTGGTAGCTCATATGCCCATGGAGTACCCGTGCTTACAGGAAATGAAACATAATGGGAGCACATTGTCTCATGTGGAAATTCTTTGATTTTCCCTGCCTAAAAAGTTAATATAAAGTGATAGGCTTTTTTTTTTATTATTATCTTTTTTTTTAATTCTCTACTCTTTTAGCCAGTAAGTTATCATCTGTAAAGGAGTATGGATGTGTATTACAGGAGTATGGTTGTGTATTAGATGTATCTACAATGCACTGAACTTACTACATTCTAGGGTTTCAGACACTTCCAATAGTCTATAATTAATTCTTGAATTAATTACACTTTTCAGACAAAGTCCTTGTCAGTGTGCTATGTTAGAATTCCTACTAACTGCTAACCTATTCTCTGATCTTGTAGAATTTCCTCAGTCATTTCTTCATCATCTTATTTTTCCACCAGATTTAGTGGGAAGCTGGCTTTCAACACTAGCACAGACTTTACCTGGTATTAGCTGACCAACTCTAAACTTTATTTTTAAAAAGTAAGCAGTGTCTGGTTTGTCCCTATCACCACGTGTTGCTACTGGTTTGGGAAAATACAACTTTAGTGGTATAGTCTGTCTTTTAATGGAATATCTGACATGTATCCCTAAGGCATAACTGACCTACCCAGAGTTTTTTGCCACCTCTCAACAAAAATGTACCTTTTAACTTCCAGTCTGAAGTGAGACAGCTTCAAGTAAGTAAGAAGAATTTTCCAGTCTCACAGGCTTTTCAGAAAGTGGCAGTAACCTCAAAACTTACATCTTCATCGGGAAAAGCCGTTCTTCAGCAAGGACCTTGATATTTTGTCAGCTAGTTAAAAAGCAAGCATTGTTTAAACACAAGATATTCAAATCCCTTTAAAAAAATAAACATATCTAAGTCTAAATAGTTTAACACTGGGTTTGCTGTAATTACAGCAAAATGGAAGCATAAGGAGGCCAGAAACAAAACCTTATTGTCTGTTAGAGTACCTAGAATCTGTCAATTTCCCTGCAAAAGACAGTATTATTCTTATTGTTGGTACTTTATAGATTTGAATTGCATTATACAATAAAAGGTGCAGGATACGTGGTTTTGCTAAGGAAGTGTTCTTGTAAGTCTGTACATCTGTTCCGAATCTGCACAAATGAACCGCAGAGCCATAACTTGTAGGAGTTTTCAGATAAAACTCTTGCTGGGGACAGCTTTGCCTTGTCCTGTGCAATGAACTGACGGTCGGTGGGGGTGAACTCCAACCTGAAGCCCATCATGGCTTCTGCGGAAGGTGGCAAATAGTGAGGATTTTTAGAGAGCGTGGATGAGCAGTCCAACCCAATGACTGCGACAAGATAAGAAAGAAGAGGAATAGGAGCTATTAGCAGAAGGTTCAGCCTGTACCCAAGTGCACCCAAGTCTCCTGCCAAGCCGTGTCTCAAGATCAGCGTGGAAATACGTGACGCCGGGAGGAGCAAGTGGTGCACAAGAGCAGGAAGAGGCGGGAGAGAGAGGAAAAAGATGGGATGCACAGAGCTCTGCGCTGCTGGCAGCTAGTCCTCTCTTGATATGTTCTCCACCTCATCCCAAGTATCAACAAAAAAATAACAGGCACATTTCTGTTTAGTTCCTTAGCGTTACACTGCCTGCAAAGCCGTAGTCAGAATGCAAGCCTTTTTCCTGATGAAATTGCGGAGCCTGTCCAAGGACTGATTAGGTACAGAGGTTTTGTAGGACTGGTCAGGGTACAGGACCTGCACGGGTATTGATCAAGGAGAGCCGCACAGGATGGAGCAGGACACCAGCCCTGCCGTTGAATTTTCAACATGAAAAAAATCAGGGTACTAAGTCTGCCAAGCATTCAGAGAAAATACAAAAGGTAACACTGGAACTCACATGATGGTGGCTTTTTGAGGAGCTCAGAAAGAGACAGCAAGTGATGTGAGCATGCCATGGGTAAAAACTGATAGGGTCCAGGAAGAGTTGCAGTCCGTGCCGGCTTTTTGGATCCACAAAACCCAGGGAAGCTCAGTTCTTAAGTGTGCTCAGTCATATGCTTACTGGATTGTATCTGTCCAATGTTAAGGTGACCTCTGTGCCTTTCATGTTCTTTCGACTCAAAAGAGCGATAATAATGAAATTCTGGAACACACCACCAAGGAAATACCTCTGGCACCTGACTTTTAGCGTAGTAGTTTGGTCAGTGCAACCCGTTTGGGTGTGGGGAGGGACAGAGGTTTGTCTGACCTACTGATGGGTACACTGTGGTCCCCAAACCCCAAGGTGACTGGTACTGTGCTCCACAGCTTGATGACAGGGAGTAAATGCTCCCGATGCTGCAAGCACTGGCCAAAAGACTGTTGGAAGCAGATCGCTAAGCAGCCCTGTAGTGCGCAGGTAGCCTTTACCCTGCAAAACAACAGGGATGTCACTCTCTGCAGCCCAGTGCCTCGAAGCCAACAGAACCAGCTTTGCAAGGACACGCGATGTGCTACTGCACTGCAGAGCCAGCGTGGTTGTTTCCTAGCTGATTAAAATTAAACTTAATAGTGCTCTCAACATTCTCCTGAGGGGGGGGAAAGTAATTGGTAGGTAGAGAGCCTCATGCCTAATTGCTTTGCAATTATATTTTCCAAGGAGATATATTAATATGTATTATTAAATCTCTTGTTCTTGCTGTTATGTTTAAGGGTCTGTCACGGTTTCCATTACAAAATCATAATTTTAAGGATTTATAACTTTTTCTAAACCATGAAAATTTGCTTCAGGCTGCAATTTGGCACAGCAAGGTTCCAAGCTAAGAACAAATTTGCTGGAAAAAACTTACAAATATCCAATTCCCCTGGTTTTGATACACATATATATGCGTGTGTACATGTCTATATATTTGCCGGTGCATTTTTGCAATTCATGAATTCAATTATTAGTAGTGTATTAATCCACAATGGAGTCCAAAGGACCTTTCTAATTGAGATTCATGCATTCTTTTATTTCTGAGAATAGCAAGAACTTACAAACTGAAAATACCCTATGATTTTTATACAGCTATTGTCAACTTTTTCCCTTCTAAAGCTCCAGAAGAAAATGTAAGTTCTCTCAGAAGCATATCACACTAAAGGTACTGCGGGTCTGTAGTTCTCTGGGCACATAATCACATAAACTTCATTCTAAAATTTCTTTGTATGAGCTTTAGTTGAGAGCATGTTGAAGCTGAGGTGGGTTTTCTCTTTTACAGAGGTGGTTTCTTTTTATCGCTCTTCTTTTAGCTAGAATTTGCTAGTACCCCAAAACAAGTGACAGAAGTTACAAGGCCAGTACCCTCAAATGAAACCATGCTGCCAAAGGCTAAAATAGTTATTTGCTCTGGGATGCTGTAACTTTTTGGTTTTGTGTACTCATTCATGCTAATTAAAAAGGAATGTCTCTGGAGCTCACTAGCAGACTCTTTATCTGTTGTGCATGTGTAATCTGGATCTCCCCACTATTTCTTCCTCAAAACTATTTGTTTCCAATAAAAATAATGCTATGGACTTTTTTTTTTCCTTTCTTTCCCAACTGATTATTTTTAAGTTTGTTTCTTAGCTCACTGTTTGCTTTATGAAATGCCTAGAAAAATTCTAGTGCTGGAGATGGATTTGGGATTCTTGCCAATTAAAATAGAACCCATACAATTAACTTGCTTAGCAAAATAAATTGTGCTTGAGCTATTCACAGGCAACATCCATGACATACCTGCACAAGTACTGAGGCTACCAGCTACCACTATTTTATCTATGAAGAGTGAGTGGCATTAGCCCACAGAATTCTTGAAGCATTGAAAATGCAGCTGGTCTTGACATGTTATCAATAAAATCTCAGGTTTCATTCCATGAATTGTCATGAATACAAAGCTCATGGATATTACCCAAGTGACGCATGCTTCGCACATATGACTCCTCTGCTTGAAATTGCACAGATTCTTGACTCTGACAACACTGAAAGACACAAATTCTCACTCTTGTAGTTCTGCAATCAAATACCACCTTAAAATTGGTATGCAGTCTTGAAAGAGAGTCTTGTAGGAATTGCCAGCTTCCCTTTCACCACACTGTAGGTGTTGTGGATAAATCACTGGCAGCCCAACTGGTAGCTCACAACCTTTTACTTTGTTAGGAAAAGAAAAGCTGTATTTTCATGAACGTTTCAAGCCGATGCACTTGTCACCTCTGTTGAAGACTTAGTGTCATCATCCAGTTTGAGGCCAATTTGGTGAACTGATAGTGAACGGAAAGGATCTACTTGATTTAGGTATCATCAGCATTAAACTTTGCAGAGAACCAGAAAAAAAAAAATGTCTGCACAGAATTACTAGTGTGATCTGTGAGGGTAGGAAAAGCCGAAGCTGAAGTTAAGCACTTTTATATTTGTTTAAGATTTGCATTAAAAATAAAACTCAATGCATTACTCTTTCTTCTTCGCTACAGCATGAACTAACATTCATCAGCACTCTCAAATTACCAAGAAGATGGCTAATCATCCATTTCTTTATTCTTTCCAGCAGCCATGCAAGATGGTACGCAACTAGAAATAAACTCTTAAAAATTACAAAATGTTCTCTGATTAGTGGGGAAGAATGTGAATTGGGAGCTCAAGAGCCAGCAAAGAGCTTGCATTGCAAAATGTTTTCAAAGGGAACCCAATGTCTGATGGGAAAAAAAGACATGATCAATGATGAGCCTTGGATTATCTTTGCGGGAAGATCCTTCAACCTCTGAGCCATGGGAGGTGTCTGCTTTGTTTTCGTTCATTCCCCTGGGTGTTTGCAGAGTCCTCTGGGTGTCAGTTCCCAAACTGTATGTCAGACCTGAGGACCGACTTCATTTTGAGGACAGAGCCCTAGAGATCCTGGCTTATGGTGCGAGCATCCCTGCATTGCTGGGCTTTCTGCAGCACTGGGGAAGCGGTCCAGGCCCTGGCGCAGGGGAGGATACAATACTTCAGGGCTTAGGAAACCCCAACAGTCGGACTAACTGGACTAGCACATTATTTTCCTCTAGAGACCAAACCAAACCACCGCATTAAGCACACACCTTTTCACTCCAAACTTGTGTCTGGCAGCAACTCCAGCATCATTTTGCTCTTCCCCTTCAGTCAGTTTCTGTGACATATTTGTGATACTGTAGAAGACCCTACAGGCCATTGGAGGCCATGAAGGCTGCTGTTGACATTGAAACAGGTGATGATATCCTGCTGGGGCGCATGTGGACAAACAGAGCTTGCAATTGCTGGTGCTCACCCACTTACTGTTTTAGCAGAGTTTTTGAGAAAATGGAGGGAACAGCAGGATTTCTTGTTAACTGTTGTGTTTCCTGTCCTGTTGCAGTTGTTGTTGAACGCTGTGAGTTACTTGGGAACAGAAAGTCTGGATATAACCATAATGATTTATTTTACATATAAGCAGATGGAAGAGTAGTGATGAAACAGTGTGAAATACTTCCCGAAAACACACCGTCTAAGCAAACATTTGTCAGTGGCTTTCAGTTTCTTTTGTTAACGAGGCTTTTGTCTGGAATTAAGTGCTCCCTTGAGCTCAGAGTTGGCACTGGAAAAGCTGCCAATTGAACAGGCCAACATGTGAGATATTAAAGAAATATGTTATTGCCTGGTACCACGGTTCCTGGGAAAAAACATTGCAAGTAAATCAACAGGGGCTAGAAGAACATTCAGGAAAATATATCCCAGAACATGAAGCTTCTTGGGCTGTGGGGTTTTTTTTTCCTAGCAACCTTGTATTGCACTTCCAAAATGGCCACCCTAAATTCTGCAGAACACTTTGGGGTTTCTTTTATTCGCAGCACGCATGTCTATGCCTTGGCAGTGTGGTTGATGCGGGTGAGTTCATAGTCCTCGACTCACAGGCTTTGTGGGAGAGGTCAACCTATTTTACAGCTGAGGCGCTTGATCGGTCCTTGGATCAGCTGCGTGACCCACTGGTGTCAGTGGCACCGGCTCATGAAGCTGGTGGCAGCTCCTCTGCCTCCGTGTCTCAGAGCACGGGGACAAGGGGCAAGCTGCAGCATGGGGAGTGAGGACCTGAGCCCCTGGCGTGTCAGCTGCTCCTCAGAGACGCCTGGTCCTCACTCTGACTCCACACGGGATGGCAGGTAGCTCAGCCTGGGAGAAGAAAGGGATGAGCTTCTTCAGGTTTGCCAGGAGCTGACAACCGGCATGGCTAGGGGAGAGCTGGTGTGATGATACACACACGTGTCCTACTGTGTCCGATGGTTCAACGTGTCTGCTCCACCACCAGCCCGACACATCACTACGAACGAGAGGCCCTTCTTTTCTCAGCTCCTTTTTCTCTCTAAATGGGCTGTTTAGGTTAGGACTCAGTCAGCCCTCCTGGTGACACACAGGACATCTCACTCCAAACCACTAATCACTGCTGATGTCATTCCTCTTTATTAGGGAACCGAGTGAATAGGATTAGTGAGAGCTGTTTTCCCTAAAGAAAAAAACCCTCTGATTTTTTATCCTCTTTCTTAGGATCATAGAATCGTTTAGGTTGGAAAAGGCCTTTAAGATCACCGAGTCCAACCATCAACCCAACACCACCATGCCCGCTAAACCATGTCTTCTTCTTGTTTTCTTTCATTCAACTACTTTTTTTTTTCCTTTCTTGTACGTTCTTATTTTGCCAGTTAAAAAAAGAGAAGATAATTAATATTCAGAGGGGTTTCCTTTTGCAGATCCTCCATTTTTTTCCAGCTGAGAAAGAAAACATAAAAGCACATTCACTTCCCAAACAAATCCTGCTGACTTATTCTTTACAGTTAAGAGCAAATAATCAAGGTGGAGAGAGTACAAAATACAATACATACAGAATTAAAAAAAAAAGTAGGTGAACATATTTGCATTAAAGTGTATAATATAGATAGACGCAAAATATAATTTTATTTATGCAGGTGTAAGAGGCACACAGCATATGCCCATGATGATACCAAATGTCATATTATTTTTTTAATTGTGCCTTTTTATCTTGTAGTATGTGCGTGTGTGTGTGTGTCTATACATATATAGGGCTAGATCTGTACAGTGCTCAGTAACACATAAGTATCTACAGAGATACACACATGCATCTAGCTTTGGGTTTATGCTATCTTAATGTTTTTCATAAATGATACATTTCATTACTACTTCTGGAACAGAGCTCTTGTTTCAATTTTCTTATGACTTTAAATGTCTCTTCTGATTCCAGTTTCTGTCTCCTCTGCAGCATATAACTAGTCTCCAGAGGATATTCTCCTTAAAACAGATGAATGTACAGCAAGAGGAACAAAGCTATTTAATAAATTAATCATAAACAGATAGTTAATAGTCAGACAATATTAGACAATACACTTGATTTGGGACATCTTTTCCGTGAGATTGTCAGATTTTTTCATTAAGTATTTAAATCCCTCTAAAAGAAGTGAAAGATCAAGGTCAGATTTAAAACTGTTTCATTCAAAATGCAAATGCTGTTTGACATTTCTGTGCACTCAGCTTGTATCAGTGTAATTTTACTGGTTCAGTTTTATTATATTTGTCTCAGAATTAAGATGTTGAAAAGTTGGATAATCCAGCTGGTGGATTATCCTTCACTTGTATCTTTCTTCCCCATCTCCACTGTTTTTTAATAAGTTGTAAATTAAAGGACATATATTAAAGGATAATCCAAAGACTTGTTGAGGAAATTAATGCTACATATCTTGTACATTGAAATGAGAACTGTAGGAATTGTTTCATTTCATAAACTGTGACGACTTGCACTAACAACTTTGGACTTGGCCACCACCTGGTAATTGCATTTGCACTGCATATTCAAGACTGCCAAAAATTAACTACTGTGAGCTTTCTAAGATTATTAGAAGTAGCTGTAGCATCACTCATGCATGATGATCACTACTGTATTTTATAGATTGCAGTCTACGTCTTTGAAAAGCTATACAGACCAATGTGTTTCCAAGGCATCTTTTATTTTCTCTTTTTGAATCACAGTATCACCTATTCCTGTATTACTGAATATTGATACCCAATTACAATCCTCCTTGCTGTTTCTTTAACTGATGATGTATCATCTTAAGAAGCTTAGTTTTAAGGTATGCCAGAGAGGTGTGATCACTTAAATTCCCAGGCAGTGCAACCAAGGATGGCAGTGCTAGGCTGGGGCGTCAGGAGGATCCAACCATTCTAGTCAATGCGTCTTTTCATCAGTTTCTGTCCACCTGTAGACAACTGATGGTAACGACAGTATCAGAAATATGCACAAATATTAATGCTTTCACAACCTGTTTTAGCATGCTGGGTTTCCTGGGATATTTGGGCTCTATTCTTTGATTGGCATTGTTTTCTACCTGCCTTCCAGCCCACCATGAACATTCCTGTAGTATGACTTTGCCTGTTCTTTCTTTTGTTTCACCTCTTCCCAGTGTTGTCACTCTCCAGTTTTCTCCAAATCAAAGTTCCATTGTCTGCTGGGTCCTTTAATTTCACTCTCACTTGTTGCAGAAGGTCTTAACCATATTTTCTTAGGTCTATTTTGGGGAAAAGGGAAAATTTTCGGAGGGTACCACCAGCCTGTTTGTTGAAGGGTTGTCGTGGACAGCAACAAGAGCATGTTCTGAGAGACTTAAAAAAAAAGATACTTTTTGTTTATTGAGCAGAGGAGAAGGCCAACTACATAACGGTTTGTGAAACAGTGTGGTAATGATTTCCTATATTCTCGGGTTTTTTTCCTTCTCAAGAAAGCCCGCCTTTGTGGTATTTTGATAATGGCATGACTCTGCATTGCAAAAAATTTTTTTCAATATATTGACAGATTTTAGATTGCATTTTATAAAAACTATGGTTTTATGTGAAATCACTAACAGCAAGGGGGAGGGTGCAGATCTGCAAGGCTGCTGAATGGCAGCTGCCCAGACTGGTGGTCTAAGTGTGCTGTAAGGAATTGTAGTTTCCTGGAAAGCTGGCGAACTGGGATCCCACAGCCGTGTCGTCTCACTCAGCTAGCATGAGAAGAGATTCAAAGGATGCTTAGGTACTGGCAATTGCTGGAAACCAACTGGGAGTTTTAGGGATGCTTCTTTAACTTTCCCATCTCATCAAAAATGCTTTTCATACCTGCACAGTTGCCAAATAATGTGACACAATTATACACACTGAGAGCTTTTAAACTATGGTGTCCAAAAGCATGGTTTACCGTAAACACCTAGTAAGAGATGGTGGGGCTGACCTCCTTGATTTTTAGACCTACTAGTGCTGCTCTTTTTATGTGGAAGGACTTGAGTGTAAATACGGAATTCAGCTCTGAATATTCTGTATTATACTAGCGAGATGAAATTATTAGCCTTTGTTTTCAACTTGTTCTTATTTTGAACTTGATTTTAAACTAAAAATAGAACTGAAACCAGGACTAAAAATCTTTTTAAATACCTGAAGGAGAATATGAAGCTTATTTTTTTAATTATTTTCTATCTTTACATGAGTGTGTGCAAAATTCCTGTTCCTTCTCAGCTGGCTTTTCCTTTCCACAAATTGTTGATATTTAAATATTGTCCCATCCATCCAAATGGAAGACTACCAGCCAATCATCAAAATGCAATACTGTGATGATCAGCTTCTCACAGCAGTGTTTGAGGTGTTTATGTACCAAAACCGTCTTCCTGTGTGCACCAGTTTACAATTAATTATTGCCACACTACTATTCCACAAAAGCCTGTGATTTCAGAGGCTCTCAGTTGATATTTGGGACATGTGTTAGAGCCCATGTCCATTACTGTACTGTTACAGAATTGTCACCCAAGCCAGTCTGATTAAAGCCTTCGTGTGGTTATATTTATACTTTTATGATATACTGAAATATTTACAATAAAATTTAAGTGTGTTCTGGTCGAGAAGAATGCCATGTAACCTTTAGATCCTTTTGTATAGAAACCTTGGAGAAATATTTTCTAAACTCCGTGCAGGAACTAATTCTCAGTCACTTTAGGGCAATATGTTGTGAATGAAAACACTGTCATATACTGGGTGCATGGACCACAAAGCACTATTCATCTCCAAAAATAAAGGTTGGGGTGGGGGGGTGTCCCTCTCTTTTTTTTTTTGTAACCAAATGGGAATATAACCAGTCTTGCTAGCTATTCTGCTTTTTTATTTTCTTTTACTAAGCCATATTACACACCCAGCATTGTTTCCATATGTTGCTAAATTTCAAGTAGGAATGAGGGGTAGTGGTGGATAACGTGTGGGTTCCCTGGCAGAATGCTAACATCTGTTAAAATAAAATCAACAGCATTCTGAGATGCATATATACATTTATCAACTATGAGATTTGGAAACTGGCTTTGCTCAAGCTGGTGAGGCCACATTTGGAAGACTGTTTGCAGTTCTTCACAGCCAACTCTGGAATGGCTCGTACAGTAAAAAGGAGAATAAAGCATACGGCAGCGAGAGAGATACAGGGACCAGGAGATAATGGATCTTTGCAAAAACCAGAGAAAGTACAGTGACTTGACATTTCCTGAGAAAGTAGGAAATGCAGCAGAGTCTCAATGAGGTAACGGTGTGCAGAAGCCTAACTGAGTAGCTATAAACCTGGAATAAGCAAGTGCTAAATAAAGAAGCAAAGAAGTTTGGCAGCATTTCCTTATAAGGCAGTGAATGTAATGTAAGAGATTAAGCTGTTAAGATCAGCAGCAAAAATGACATTTAGAAAGTTTGACAGTTGGTAGAAGGGCATACACAATCATAAGAAATAGAACAGAAGAAGGTAAACTCGAAAGGCTTGTTGTGGTTTCCCCTTACCCATTAAAATTCCCTTCCTTCTGTGGACAAGCCATATGCAAAAATATATTTTAAAATATTTGGATGCCAATGGACATGCATATTGAGAAAAAAAAATTCATTGTTGAGAACTGCTGATGTGTTTTGATTTCAAACAAAAATTCTCCCTGAACTCTAAAAACTTTCTGTGCCAGTATTTCCTCTAGGTTATTTTTTTCCTCTAGGTTGTTGGGTTTTTTTTAAAGAAGTAATTATCTCCATTATAAAACATACTTTGTCAAATATGACATTTCCCAGACTCCTTAATTTAATTAAAAAAAGTTGCCCCTTGCAGTAAATAGAGCTATGATAACGAGAGTAAGAAACTGAAGTGTCTTAACACTAAATGTATACTGTTCAGGTCTATAATAATTTATTTTTTAATTAATTGAGAATCAGAGCAATTTTGAGTTATTTCTACTATTTTCTATCCTGTTTGTTAGTCTGGACAGACATGAGAGCTGCCAGCTACTACACTCTTCCGGATGATTGGGCAAAATACTGCTCAAAAGGACAGGCAAATCAGCTTGTGAATTTAGTATTTCTCCACTGTGGGTCTCGTTCAGTAAATATTCAAGGTAGTAGAAAAATAAAAACAAACAAAAAAGCACAGCATTTCAGTGTGACAACTCTTTGGATTACATGCTACAAACTAAAAGAAAGTGAATTGCTCCAAAAAGATAAATGGTGGCCTATTAAGCGAAGATCAATTTGACTGAATTTTTTTTTTTTTTAAGATGTTGAAAAGTCTCCCAAGGAAATGATAAAAATACTTGGAGAAACTGTCAGCTTTGATCACACTGTTGGTAAGTACCCCTATTGTAAAAACTCTGTCTCTCTCTTTGTACTCAAGATCCTCCTCTCATCTGCTCTCCCCTCCCCCACCGACTGCCTTTTTAAACAAAAGAAAATTTTGGCTGATGGAGAGTCATTGGTTTAGGTCTCAGGAGAATTAAAATTTGCCTTTCATAAAGCACTGAAATATATTAGTGTGTTGCTAGTTCTGTTAGTAATTCGAGTGATTTTCCAGAAAACTTGTTATCTTCACATGCTGGATTCTTCCTTGTATAAAGAAATGTGTGTAGAGACAACGGGTATAAGAAGAGCAAAGGGTTTTTCTGTGGAACTATGGAAAGGTGTTTAAGGCTTTTTATTCCTCCCTCTTTCAGAGCCAAATTTTGGCAACAGTCAGAGCCACTCTCATAGAGGACAGCACAAATGTTAACAGAGGAGAATGAGCAGGCTATAAGTATCATCTGTTTGTTTTATTGAGAAATGTGCTTTCCTGAGAAGTCAGGTTGTGGAGTTTGTTTCAGTACTTGTCAGAACTGCTAATTTCTCTCTGCTGTTCACCATTGTATTAAAAGTGTGCTCATGATTGTTAAAGCTCATGCAGTCTTCAGTCAGACCTAATTCCTCCCAGCTCTTTCTCCTTGAGAAGAGTTTTCTGCATTGAGAGAAGCCATCACCATTTCCTATCTATGCAAGTCTTCTGTATTATTCTTTTGACAAAAGCATGACTCTCCTCCTGCAGAAGTTCCTCTTCTACCCTTTCCCTCATTACCTGCTGACTTCGAAACAGTCTTCACGTTTCAAGTCTGGCAAGCTTTTTGAAGCTATTTGGAGGATATAGTTGATGATTTCACATTTTTTTCCATTGCAATTTCTAGAGCCTTTTCCAAGAAATCCCCTTTTCTGGGGATTGTCAGCATTCATCTCAGTTTCAGGACTGAAGCAGGAGGATCAAGCAGCAGGTACATCTGCTTCTCACCCTGAGTGGTTTTGCATTCTGGTTGGCTCGGGAGAAGTTTCCTCTAGCTTTCATGAAGCAAAGCTCTCTTTTCTCAGTCGCTTACTTTAAAAATGTGGACTTGAGAATATTCTTTTTCACCTCATGTTCATGTAGCTATAAATAGAAGTAGTTTCTCTTAGTTGCTGTCGGATCCAGTATCCCAACAGATGTGAGGCTGGTGCAGCTCCATGCCTCGAGGTCCAACCAGCAGTGAGGCTGAAGGTGCACTCCCAACAATTTGTTTTAATTTATATTTTCTATGTTCAAAATAATTTCTTTAGGGTTTTAAAACATGGAAATATGATGATAATACATATTTTCTTTACTCATCTGTGAGGTTAAAAGAATGCAGAGGAAGAATAGAACACCAATGTAACTTGACAACAAGACCAGGAGAAGAGTGAGGCACAATGAGGCATGAGGCAGAAGGCATACATATAGTAATTAATAGTAAGAGTTTATATGGTTTCTGAGGATGTTGATATGTTAGATCCAAAGAGGATTTTGAAAGCATCTTCATTAACTAATGAGATCTTTCTCCACCCAGGCCAGCTTCAGTTTTCAGCCTGTAACAACCCTTCATTCCTGCATAAGGTGTTTATGAGGATTGTTCACACCAGTGTAAAATTCAGGAGACCAGCAGTGCCTGCAGATTTAACGTCGTCCATTTCTCTGTATAGTGTAAGAGCAGTTGCTTCATTTATGCATGTGTGAATACTAAGCCAGTTTTATTAGCTACCTGATTAGACTCCCATTAAGAACAAAGCCTAGTTTTAATATTCAAAACGTAATGTGTTTTCATAGCAGTGCAATCAGATTAGACAATCTGCATTTCTTCCATGGGTATTTGCAAGTATTCAGTTCGGATCAGTATTTCTTTTTACCTCCTCAGACAAACTCTAACCATTTTGACAGTTCAGATTGAGCCTTATGAGCCATGAAAAATGCCAAGGGACAGATTGCCGTTTTCTCTTTCTGAGAGCAATCTGCTCTCACCCAGCAAAAAACAATTTAGTGTGTTAAGGAGCTACAGGAAACATGCAGTTTTTGAAAGACTGCCATTAAAAATTGTGCTTGTGATTTCACGCTAAATATCTTATCCAGTATACAGAGGCAGGGCTCATTAAAAGAAGAATTTCTGACATGGTAAATATGGATCTTTGTTTTTATTTTTTCCCAAAAAAATTCAGATAAAACCAACCTTCAGTGTATAACATTTCCCTACAATGAGCTGTCTATGTGAGAAGGCAATGCAACTAATCATTTCTCAAGCCGTGCACTTGCTAGAGATGGGCAAATATTGAAAAGTCATTGTGGTGATCCAAATGACTTGTTTATGGAAGAATGACAATGAAAATTTTAGGTAGTTTTTAGGAGACATTTGGTTACTATTTATACATAGTAGGTTTTCAGACGTGGTCACCCACCATGGAGTGTTCCCAGAATCAGCACTAGACATACACTGTACTTGTGAATGAGGGGGCTGAAATGGGAATTTATTGCACTTGCATGCAATAAATAGCATTTTTAGTGTGTAAATAAACATGACTGGAATTCCAGAAGTTCCAGAAAATTAAGACTTGTAGACAAAGGTTTCATTTTACACCTACTAGTAAACTACACCACGTTGTAGGCCAGATAAAGTGTTAGACTAGCTGAAAGCAGAAGAAAAAGATTAATTAGCATGGTACCAAGCTGATTAGATCTTTAATTTTGTTTTATGCACCTCTGGAAGCTGTATGGAAGGAAAATAATGTCCATGGAGGAAAAAAAAAAATGCATGTCTGTGGTTAAAATAAACTCATCAGAAGAGAAAAATCCTAACTGAAATTGCATCTACTTACCAGATGGAAAATCTCTAGAGAGTGCAAAATCCGTGGATAAACATACTTTCACCTGAAAATCTATGAGCTGGATCCTGAGAGGAATGGCTGAACTCAGTTAAGGCTCTTGTTGGTTTCACCAAGGCCAGAATTAAACTGGTGGGGAGAAACACAAACCTCTGAGTGTTTTGAAGTCTCTCCAAAATCCAAGTGATGGGGGCAACATAGCCGTAAACATTGAAACACAAACATTTTAAGACTTGGCCAATATAATTGATTTATGCTGCATGAAATACTGCTTGTATTCATGAAACTTTAATCTCATGTTTATCTCACTTTGGTTTCCTTTTATGAAGGTGAAGGTAGTAGCTGTGTCCAAAGAAACACACTGATTTAGCAGGAGAAAAGTGTCTTTGGCCATTCATGACATTCACCAGAAATAAAAGTAGAGGTTCCTCTGCTTCAGAAGATGACACTGTAGAAACTGAATATCCCGAACCAATTCTTGCTTCTGAGTTACAGTTTCTGTATCAGAAACGGCTGTGGTTTGTCAGCCCCACAATAGATATTTGCAGAAAATAGGTGTGGGAACAGTGCCAGTGAAAGCTGCTGTCAATCTGGGATACTTTCCTCATTAATAATTAATGATGGTGACAGAGACCCTAGAGCAAGTATGCAACACAAATTCTGTAGAGAGGAACCAAATAAATGGCAGTGTTTTATTTTCATATGAAACACCATTCTTAGCGTAAACTAATCCTCTGATGCATTCATTGCAACGGTGGTAGCGATGGGGATCCCGTTCACGGGTCAAGCTCATGCTTGGAGCTGTCTAAACACGGTGCAGAGGTCACCATAGCGTGACACTAAGTACTTTGCCTGTTTAATCCACCATTTCAGTAACCCAGTTCTACTGGCAAAAAGTGCTCACAGAAGGCAAATTTCAAAGTCGTGTGTTCAGGTTGCCATGGAAACCACCCTTTAAATTTTTATGCACGATTATTCTTGATGGAGGCATGTGCTAGTCCACTCAGAGCAGCAGAAAAATGTTGCGTGGGCTATCTGGCCTGCCACAGGCTGTTAGTCGTGACACTTGAACACACGCAATGAACCCGCAGGGGGTAAAACAACGAAACAACTGTTCGGGAAAGAGCTGTGTGTACGGCGAATTGACTGTCAGCTCTGGCTGGGTGCAGAAGCTGTGGTGGCATGCTCCAGCGTGACCTCGTTCTGCTGATGAAGTCACAGTGCCGTGACGTCAGCAACAACACCCCGTAGCCCTTGCGGGTCAGCGCGCTCCCCAGGGCCATTGGCAGCTTCATCCTCGGGGCACCGGTGAAGTGGCTGGCATCAAGTTGCCCAGGGGTCAGGACCAGACCGGGCAGTGGGATCCCTGCCTTCCCAGCCACGTAGTGGTGGTACGTCTTTTTCAGCGGAGGCAAAGCAACGTTGCAAAAATTCCCTGATTGGATTATTCCTCACGGACCTTTCAGTAACCTTGCCTAAAACTAGGGCCACTAAACCCATGACAATCACTAACAGTGACTTGATTTCTGCTTATAATTTTGAGGGGATCCTGCCTTGCTGCTTCTGCTGCAGCGTGGCTTGGCCAGCCTTTGGTGGAGCAGGAGGGACAGAAGAACAAGCAGCTGAGGAGGGGTTTGGGAAAAAGGGACTCCTGCTTTCAGAATCACTGTACTTCACAGGTGTCCTTTAGAAGGGTCCTACCTCCAGTTTTGCATTCATGTTCTCTTCTTTCTTTTCACCAATGACCCTTCAGGCTTACCACCTCCAAGATCTGTGTGGCAGCAGTCCGAAGGGGTGGAAATGGATTTTTTTTTTTTCTTACTTTTTTCACCCCGTTATGGATGCTAATTTTGTTCTGTGGGCACAGAACATTGACACAATATTGAGAACATCTTTACTTTTCTACAAGTCCCAGTCCAACAGAGCTTAACGTACAGGTGTAACATCAAGCTTCAAGACTGTTCTCACAGACACCACCTTATTCTTAAGCTAGACTTCCTTACTTCCACTGTAATAAACCTGGGGCATCTCAGCTTCTGTAGGTGGTTCTCACCAAAGTTACAGTCCATCATAGAAACCGATGAGCTGCCCTCTGGTGCAGATTAACCCCCACCATTCCCAAGGTAAATGGTGTCCCTGGAAGAATTTTTTTCTTCACGCTATTTGATTCTGCACACATTAGACCATCTGATGTAAGTCTGTTACATCTGGGTTTGGGGTTTGGATTGTTTGTTTCCTTTTTAACCTATCTAGAGGGTAGGGAAGGGGAGACAAGATGACTTGAATTTTGTGCTTTAAGCTAAGAAACAATTAAAGCAAAGTTGATGTCCAAACCAGACACTTCTAAGGTTGGGGATTAGGGTTGCTGGAGAGGGAATGGGGGAAGGTGTTAAGAAAGCATTTGGGTTTATATTAATATTTGTTAGGGGCCTGCCTAAGAAAGAATAAATCATCAGGTTCAGATTTAATTTAGACTAAAGATTTATGGGTTGCAAGGCCACATCATTTACATTTATACATGTATACATATAAATGCTCTAACAGATGGCTAAATGACTAAATAGAGTCAAAGGGAGAAAGAAATACAGACATTCAATGTGCAGAAACCTTCAGAGAAGGGAACAGCTCCTGCCCAGGGCAAAGGAACGAGCGCAGCCAGACTTGGAAGGAGATCAGATACAGGGAGATGAATTAATTGCCTGAAAAAACAATTCATGTGGCAAGATGGCGGGGGGGTGGCGGTGAAATCAGTGAGCTAGAAGTTAAAAGATCAGTGCAAACCAAGAGGAAACCAGAGAGAGCTGTGGAGGGGGGTTACACGGAGGAGGAGCTGCGACCGTTCCAGCAGGCGAGCGGCATCGCGGGCAGCTGAGCCGGCTGCCGCGCTCCGGACCACAGAAGACCAGAGATCCATCTACACTGGGTCAGGGCACGTGTGGACGTGCAATGGGCTCATCAGCTCACTTGTGGCGTGCAGCCCCATTCTGACAACACGCAAGTCGCGTGCCTGATGCCGTCTTTGGAGTCTACTGCACCTACACCTTAAAGGACTCCTTTATCGTTTTACCTGATTTCCCCATAAATCAGTGGAAATTAATGCCTGCAACACTGTATTAAATCCGAGGCAACACTGATTCTGGGCGGAGAGGTATATCCCTCTGTTAGTGGTTAGGTCAATTGCATTTTGGTTGTTGTGATTATTCTTCATTTTTGTCCTATTATGCCCCTGCCGTTCCCGAAGCTCCAGTCAGACATAGAGCTCCACTGTGTGTGTAACCATGAACTGAAACATTAGTTTGTTTTTCTAACTTTTCTGCATTTACAGTTGAGAGGGGTTTGTGCTGAATTCTGGCCGAATTAATGAGAACAACTTGAAAGGACTCCTGCAGTCTTGCAGGAGGCAGTTCTGTCCTGGCCGGGCGGGCAGGAGAGACAGCCGTGCACTCGTGCTTGAGTCTGTCCTGGACAACTCCCGTCCTTTCCAGAGCTGGATGGCTGGGAGGGGAAGGGAAGGGTCACACTAACTGAAATGAGTGTTTCCCAAGCTTTGCTTCTTGTACCCCTGGAAAGGGGACGACAAACTCTATGGCTCTGAAGTGAACCCCAGTTCTCGGAAAGTCATCACTGCTTGTCTCTCCCGCAAGTGGAGTAGACATGGGAGTGTAACAACTCCCAAATAGATGTCCCAAATAACACTCCCGGATGTCCCATGGATGGTTGTTCTTCAGTTTCTTCTCTTCCTATGCCACAAGTACAGAGGTCAGACTTCACCTTCGCAGACCATGAATGTGCACAAAAAGTGTTCAGTGATATGTTCAAAATCCTACCTTTTTTAAAAATATCAGTCATTTTGAGATTCTTAAATGGACACTCTTTACTTAATAAACGCTCAAAAGTTGAGACACATAAAATCATCAGCCATTTTTTAAAATGTAAGTGGGAATACATGTTGCAGATTTTGTCCTATTCAAAATATCATGACTGAAGTCAAACAGTCCATTTAGTTAAGTAATAGGAAGATACATGGAGGGATCAACTTGACAGCTCCCATCTCTCCATGCACTGGAGACGTAAGGCTCAGCTACACTCCGCTCTGGCCATCATTTTCTGAAACAAGGCGGCATGCTCCATTTTCTCCCAGTGAAGCAGGACACTGGCGTGTAATCAGTCCTGATTACTGTACATAATGGTATGAGCAAACAAAGCCCTGCAGAGGATCAGGCATGTCCTGGAAGTCTTTAAATCACTGTATCGCATGAAAGAAATTAATGCAGAATAGTAGTCACCCAGACAACATCCTGAATATAATGGCTTTAAAGTGATGCAGTGTGTCAGCAGACCCTGCTCTAGTGAGATCCACTAGACCCTCCCTAATTAATCTAACTTCATTGTAAAATTCATTAGTGTGTCTGACAACAAAATCTCTCAGCCATCAAAACTCAGTAAAATTCCTACAGTCAGTGCATGAACACTGCATTTGAGCTTGATGGACATCATTGCAAGGTCTTGTTTGATAGCACCCTTCTGTGCCCTCCTCACAAAACATGAATTTATGACTGTTGGGACTAACTTAGTGTCTTTGTCAAAGTTTTCACAAATTTCTCTACTGTTAAAAAAGGTTCAAACTTAGAATAAAAGAGCCAACTTAGAATAAAAGAGCCACGCACTGTAATAAATGGTAGATTTATGATACTCACCGAGATATTTTTTGAGCTCAACATTTGTTTATTCAGTTTTATTAGTTTACTTATTATTTGGAATTGGAATATATGGGATTCATGCCAAGGCATAAATCAGTTCATTATCATGTCCTGTGTGACAGAAAGATAAATTGTATTTTTTGAAGCAAAGTGGAGTTCAACAAAAAGTATGCTACTAAAGAGAGTACAGCATCGATACACAGTTAATTTTCTGTTTTAAAGGCAAGTAACTTATCCCGTTAGGGTAATTTTTTTTTAACTCATTCAGGTGAGGCTATAAAGCATAACCTATCTTTTTATATTTTTCATTGCTGGCTGAGAATTGTGGCTTGCTGATTCAGGGAGCATACTTTGGAAAAAAACTTTCAAATTAAGACAAATTGAGTCTAACCGAAGTTTAAGCCTGAGACAAAAAAAAATACCACAACCTTTTTTTTAAATATCAGTTGCTTCAAATTGGCACAAACTTGCCTTCACAGCCTTGTCACATGTTGAATAAGAGAGTTCTCCTCTATCATATTCTGGGTGAAAAAGTCTAGTTTCCCGGTTCTCCCTCTGTCCTAAAAATCTTCCTTCTTTTCATAGCTACATAGTCAAAACTTATCCTTCTGAAAGCTGCTGTACTACAAGGAGTTAAACAGAAGCATTGCCTCTGAGGAGCTAATAAGAGAATATTCTGCTTTTCATCTCCATCTTCTGAGAGAACGGCAGGATTTCCAAGTGGTTTTGAAATTACTTTGTATAACATCTCTTTTCAACCTTCTGCCCCAGACCCACAGGACTGCTAGGGTCCTGCCATTGTGTGACCAGGTAATCAGGTAATCACTCTTTTAGTAAGAGGACCTGAGCATGTGGGAGGGACTGCGTTCCCTGTGCAGCTCCTCAGGAGCTGCTTACAGAGGTAACTAATTACAGGTGAGCTCTAGCCTTATTGGTGCGGACAGCGCTCTCAGTTCTTGGGTGCCTGAAGCGCGGCAGAGTCCCCAGATTTGAGCAGGTGAGTTACGGCTCCTACAGCTGCAGGTGAGAAGTCTGCATCTCCCCCAGCAAGTGAGGGAGGGGGGTGCGTGGAGCAAACAGCGCTGAGGGCTCTGCACCTCCCCGTGACGCATCTTCCAGGGCATCCTCCTGCAGACTGACTATAGCCCGGTCCTGCAGGCTGAAAGTCTGCTAGCAGGTGAAGCATTTTTGCACACTCCTGGAGCTCATCCTTTGGGTTGGAGTCATCCAGAGAGAAGCCATTTCACCCGCTCGGAGACCTCGTTGTGATGTGAGTGGAGGTGGTCCAGAGATTTTCCACAGAAATGCTTTTCCAATCCAAACAAACATGCTGTTACTGTCACACCCCAAGCCTCCTTGCTGGTCTTGCCAATTTGGCTTTGAAGCAACAAACACATGTGTATGCAAGGGTATAGCTATAAAACCACCTGAGGATTTAATTCCTGTGTCAGTAAACCTGGAGCACTGGCATCAGAAAAAAAGAAAAAAAAAGAAAAAACAACCAAACAAACAAAAACTTTGTAGGAAGTAAGCAGAGCAAATCTTTAGGAAGAGGAGTCTGGAGGAAGACAGCTACATGTGGAATCCATTTGTCCCAAACTTACCAGACTGCCAGTTGTCTTTCAAGTTTTAAGTATTTTACACTCAGTTCTTTCAAAAGTAGTTATGTACCGACATTGTTATCATATGCCAAATGCATCCTGTTCCTCTTTTAGCATTCTGCTTACCTTTTTCTGCTCTTCTGCATTTCTGATTTTACAACCTATAAGTCTGTTCCTCATTGGTAGCTGTATTATACCATTGCAGTAACCACACGCACCTCAGGTCTCTGCGTGTCTGCCTCCATTCCACCATGTAGTAATACCCTTACAATTAGATGTATCCCTGCTCATTCAGTTTTCCCTCTGAAACGTAGGAATTGCAATGTGTTTAGAGAATGTAAAAAAAAAATAATTTCAAATTTATTTGACAGTGGTATATAAATTCACGAGTGCACCCCTTAAAAGAGGATTAAATTATCAACAAGACCACTAATTTGATTAACTGCACTCTTTCTCTCATTGGCTATTTTTGCACAGATCAAATAATGCTAATGAAGTTAGAATGAAAAGCAGGAAGTTAAATAAATAAATAATAAATAAATCCCTGTATTATCACCAGTGTTTTCAGTACAAATCCAAAACACAGCACCATACAAGCTACTATGAAGAAAATTAACTCTATCCCAACCAAAAGCAGCACCCATGCTGAACTAAATTCTATCCCGACATTGGCAAAGTGGAGATAAAAACGGGTTCACTTATGTAGAGTAAATAAATAAATTTCAGATTCCTATGCTTTACCACCCACACTGCTTTTTAAATCTTGTGCAGGAAAACTCTCAAGAATGGGTTTTTCTTGTATTTGTATTTGTAATGTGGAAATACAAGAATATGTAAATTTGCTTTTATTAGTCTAGGTCTGCTGAAAGCCAGAATTTTAAATTGTGTGGAAATACAGATACTTGGTTTAAGGGGTTTCAATTACAGTATATGCCTTGTCTTACCACTTTTTTACTACCCAAGTAGTCTTTAAACTTTCATTTAGTTTAATAATCTCACAGCATTGAGGTGGCATTGAAAGAGGTTTAAAAGTTTGGGAATTATAGAATACACGCTTAACATATTTTGTTGGGAAAATGTTCATGGTAAGGTTCAACAGGCGAGGAAACACAAGGTAAATAGTGGTAGAGAAACTGCATTTCCTCCTATTTGCAACTGCATTTATTCCAGAAAAGACAGGTTTAAAGAAGGGTCCTTCTGAACTACTTCATTCCTGCTGAAGTTCTTAACATTGGTCTGAAACAGCAGATGAGAGGTTATATTCTCCCTTTCCTAGGAAAGACGTCTGGTCTGATGGCACAGGGCCAATGGGAGACTTGCTGCATCTACTCTTCATTCAGATCTTTACAACAGGACTAAAACAAGACCTAAGGGCTTGGTAATAGATCTCCTCCCAATTCCCAAGCATAAAAAGTGGCTTGATGATTTATGGAGAGATGACAGATGAAGGCTAACTTTTAGATATAAGAAATACATGTCCCTTAAAATAGTCTACCATAAGCAGAAAATTGTAGAAAGGCTTAACAGTACAGGAGTAAAAAAGGAGAAAATCTGTCTGCTGATGTATTTCTGATATTCGCTTATCTCATGGCTTCAAGAAATCACTTTGCTAATATCCTCACTGGATAATAAAGAAATTCAAAAGTTAGTGTGAAAGCTGCCTTTTATTGTGAGCTCAAAACCTGTATTGGCTTTGATGAAAGATAACCCAGGGCACCTATTTGTGACTGCCAAAATTATGTGGTTGAAGTAAAAAAAGGTATGAAACATGCAAGTCGTTTTTTAACCAGCTGTAATGTGGCTTCAGTAATTGGTGTCTTCCAAAGACGATGGTAATACAATGAAAGGATGTTCTGCTTATTTGGACTTTGGACTTGTTTGGACATTTTACTACCTATGTTAAGACTTCTAAATATTTAGATTTTCTTCTTTTTTTCTTATTTAAATTAATCACTTAGCCTATGGCACTTTGATAATCTAAAAATGATTGCATTCCCAATCATTTAAGTAGACACTTAAAATTTAAATCCAGCTCATGGGGGTGGTTTATGTTTAAAGTAAGGACTGAAAATAAAACCCAATTCCCACTATTTTAGGTAAATTCATTTCATGAGTGAGAAGCCTGAAAAGCTAATTACAGGTAGGCATTACACTTTTATTCAGCATAGAGTATGTTTTCTGCTGTCCTCATTTACCTGCAGTAGAACCCTCAGCATGAATTTGACACATGGTAATAATCTGCATGCATTCAGTCACGGAAGCACTGAATGTCTGTTTATAGCAGTCTGTCTTAAAATAATTGCTTGGTTTCAGTCAGAATCAAATCCTGCTTTTTCCACTCAGGTGCCTCTTTTGAGTTCAGTGTGATTGCACATGTGAATGAAAATAATTGGGCTTAGCCTCCTGTAAGGTTTTGTCTCGTGGTGTTGACGGAGATGAGAAGGTTGCTCTGCTCACAGCTCTGTGCCGTCCATCACGTATTTGCAGTTCTGTTCACAACCAACTTCATTTGAGCCAATTTTCTGAGCTCCAGATTTCAGTGATGAAAGGCTTCCTACTGTGAATTAAGCCAACTATATACAATTCTGTTGCCCCTTTCACTTTATCTCTCCTTTTCTCAATCCGTGGAGGATAGAGAATTCAGAATCTGTAAGCACAAGGTGGTTTTAAAGGACAGTGTTACTACAAGACAAGAATATTTTCTTTGCATCAAGAGGTATCTCGGACTAAAGACTACTATGGTGGCCCACATCATGTTTTGGGCAATTCAGAAGGGGTAGCTATACCTCAAAGCACTCTTGTTGGAGTCCTGCCCCTGAAGCTTGCTTTAACTGCTGCTCCTCCTGATCAGGAGGGAGGATGCTGTCAAAGGACATTCCTTCCTCAGGTCTGCCAGCCACCAGATAAACCTTTATTTTTAGGAGGGTATCACCATTCTGCCTGTTCACACATTTTAAGCAATGAATTTGTTCCTCCTCGTGAGGAGGATAATGCAATCAGGACAGATTGCTGAAAAATATTCCTGTTCTTTACCATTCTTTCTAAACAGACTCCTGGAAGAAGTCTTCTTCCAAAGCAGACTTTCACATCTTTCCCCAAAACTCTAGTCAGGACTAGAGTCAATGCTTCCATCTGTAAGTATTTGATATATTTTGACCAAGCATTTGTTAACCCCCCTGTGGGATGTCATTTGGAACACCTGGGTTAAAATGATAGGTTTTGCTATGAGTAATTTTTAACAGAATTACCTTGCTATCATTTTTGTTTTATTTTTCCATCATGTTATGTTCTTTTGCTGCATGGCACAGTGTCACCTCAACTGAAGAAAGTATTTTCTCACACATTATGCTCTTGACAGATTCAAAATCTCAAAGAAGATGGGGGATTACTTGTGAAATACTACTAACATTTACTGTTAACTTGTAGAATAAGGTCAGCTCCTGAATGCTTGAGGTACGTAACATAGTTTGAAAAGTTTTGACTCTGTGCTTCACTTGCCTTGTTCTGTTTTCTCTTAAGGAAATCTTAAAAGACTTAAAAATTGTGAGTAAACACAAAACACACAGTTCTGCGATTTGCATGTAGCCGTTAAACTTTAAATGGAGAGAGTGGGCACATGGAAGAGAGTGCTGAAAGGTGCAGGAAAGTCTCAGCCATTTCTTGAGAGACAAGAAAGGTAACAAAGAGCAGAGCCTTTTCCCTGGTGGCTCACTAAAACCACACAGCTGAGCTTTTTCTCCAAGAGTGAAGGGGTATTTGGACCTTTTTTCTGCAGCTTATTTTCAGAAAGCTTGCAGGTAATGTGCAACCTCTATGCCTTTCCTATGTTTGAATGTTAGTGGCCAAGCAGCTGATGATATTTATACGGAAGAAGGGGGAACAGACAGGTTGGAAACTTGACTGAACGAGCATTTAGCAAAAGTGACACTGATCACAAAAGCTTTGTCTCCTTAGGCTGAGAGGAAGGCAAGCCTGACAGTGCATGGTTCTCCCCCACTGCCCCATGCATATTTGAAGATGTTAACTTCCATTTTCTGAAATTTCTGGGTATGTCAACTCATGTTTGTTTCTTTGGAAAAGGGTCTGCTGTAAAATACAGTGAAACCTGGCTGCGCTCATTGAGACACAGACAGGCAAGATCTCCACCTTTCAGACATACACCAGATATTGTGGAAATCACAACCAAAACCAGTGAGAGATTACAACACTATAAAATGGAAATGAAAGTCACAGAAACAAGCACGAAAGAAGAAAGCGGATGAGATTGCCTCAGAGAGATGTCCAAGGTCAGAAGAGCACATTGGATTTACAGTTTCTTGTAGCTTCAACATCAGCTGGTTATCCAAGGACTTTTTTGTTTTGACACTGTGATCTCACCTGTGTTGGACAAATGAGTATTGATGACATCCACGGGCCAGATTTGTCCCGACCTATTAAAGATACAACCTCTTGAAAAAGGAGGGATGAAAAAGGGTTTCTCACTCCAGTTGATGCCCATTAGGAAGCACGGACTTCTGCTGCACTTGGGCTGCTGCCTGGGGAATCCTCCTCATACGAAGAAGTTACCCATGCCCCTGGGAAAGGAGGGTAAGAAATGACTGCTTGAAGAGAAACACCTGAGCAGTGTTGGGGCCTTGATGAAAATGACACTACGAGTTGTTTTTTTCTCTTTGTTTCCTGTTGGGAGTTTTGTGGATTCCGCAGTGCATCCCACACTGGCCACAGCAAGTTCCCTCCCTACAGAGAAGTGCTGGGCAGCTGAGTGCTGGGGGGTGCTCGCTGCCATTTTGTAACTCCCATGGTCTGTGGAGATTAAAGCTGCCACGGATCCCCACCTCCAACTATCCTAGGCAGCCCTGCAAAGTCCTCAGTCTCCTCTGGCTTTGAGAAAACTGTGTTTAAGGGAGGACCTGTGCAATTCATGCCCACAGAAAGTTGGACTGAACTGTAGCCAGCATCACCTTTCCCATGAGTTTTCAAAGAGCATCAGCTCCCTGGCTTGCAAAAGATGACGTTTGGCTTTTCTTTGGGAAAATGCTTATATGGTCAGGAGTTCTGAAAAATATATAAGCCAGGAAACTCTCACATATTCTCAATAGATGGAAATCTTTTTCCAACGCAGGGGTAAATCTGGGAATTGTCACCCCATTTCCTAGATCTTACCATCTCTGAGCAATTCACTCAATTACGGATTAATAAAATAATAGCCTAGTGGATATCAACAGCTGGGTGCCAGTGTGATGGTGGTTCCAAACCAGACTTGGCAGAAATTAAACCTTTCCATGGCACAGATGCTGCTGGGCTTGCAGAGGCAGACTGAGCCCCAGCAGCAGGCGCTGCCTCTGAGCCCTCGTCCCGCAGCGGTGAGAGACCACCCAAAGCCACAGGGCTGCCCTGCAAACTGATGGCTGAGGTGTCAGCTCTTGGGCTAAATCAGACAGACCAAGACTCTTTGCCAGTTTTGTAATAGCCCTTGTGAGAAGATGCATGTTTTTCATGAGAATTTGTCAGCCTGAAAAGAAGAAATTTCACCTGAAAAGGGATATTCCCCAGGCAAATCAGAGGCCAGCTGGTTCATATAACCAGCAGCCGCTCATGGTGTATATACAGTGCAGTCCCTGAAGTGTTGCTTGAACACATCCTAGCTAGCTTTATATCAACAGTTTTATATCAACCATCCAGCTGATACAGCCAGACATTTGAGGCAGGATGACCTGCTGAGTTTGTATACTCCGTGTTGGTCACGCTTGGCAGCGCCTGCTGAGCTCTCGAGCTGTGGTCCAGGTAGCAGTCAATGCACCAAACGACCTACATGACATTGCATTTGAGAAGTGACCGTAAAGGATACGCTTATTTGGTGCTTCTGAATTTTCTTGTATAGTATCCAAAGTGCACAAAGTACCTGAGCTGCTGAGGGACAAGGAAAGGAGCAAGGAAACAAGTTTCTCTTTTCCTCTACCTTGAGTTCTTAAATGCAACAGACTCTGACTTTGGGGCATTTGCTTAACTCTCTTTCCTGCTAAAAGTCTCAAATAATTTTGTGTGAGGGGTGAGGTAAGTGCTTGCGACAAGTCTGTAACAATGACTGAGACCGAAGCCACAGCAATTTCTGATCTCTTATAGAAAAAAGGCAGTAAAATGTTAGAGTAGCAATTACTGAAAGATTGCTTCCAGGTCCTGCATCTACACTGCTGAAAAGTGTGTTGCAGCAGTTCTTACAGGAAGCTGTGTAACGCCACTCCTGTGAGTGTGTGCGCACGTGTGCACGCGTGTGCATGCGTGTGCATGTGCCACGTCCCTGTAGCTCTGATGCTCGTCCATGCACAAACAAGTTGCCTGAGACCAGTCTGGCACACCAGTGGCAGAGCAAGGAGCAAAGCCTGTGCTCTTAACCCACCTCCTGTGGGTCTGGAAGGAGAATAAGAGCCATTTGGCCACACTTCTGCTTTCTGCAGGTGCCTGAGGAAGGCCTCTACACCTCTGGGAAAATCCGAACAAATACTTCACACAAACATTTGTAGCCCGGCATGTCCAGCCCCACAGGTTTCCTTGTTGTCCTTCTTAGCTGAGGCAAACCTCTGAGCTTCACGTGTGAGCTGCCAGAGGAGTGTCCCTCCACACTGGAACAGCTTCTCCAGACAGCTTCCAGGGCATAAAAGGACATATTCACATTCACAGATAATCCTAATGCCCCTGACTTCTGATCTCCTGTAACCATGTTGATGTTCCTCTCTCCATCATAAAGCCACTCTCCTTCTTTTCCCTCCTATTGATCACTCACAGTGTGTGATCAGTAAGTATCTGGTTGACAGCTGATTTCATAAAAATATTGATAATATTCTGGATATATGTAATTTTTTTCCCTACAAACAAGCAGGTAGCTTTCACACGGGGCTCAAATAAAGCTATTTCTCTCCTAGTGCCACTATCTGCCTCGATGCCCCTTTTCTGTCCCCCATGCAAGATGGCATTTATGATACAGCAAAGATATTTCGTATGAAACTGTCTGTCCTGCAAAATTCCTTACACTTGGCAAATGAAGATCATGTTTTCTATTCCAAATACTCCTTTGTCAGGTTATTTGGGAGCATGCCTGGTTGTTAGTCACTGAGATTCTGATGCAGACTGAAGGTCAACTTCTTGAGCCCACACTAGGCTGCTTACCCTGGGAGCTACGAGACGTTCACTGACAAAACTGTTAAACTTCTGGGCCTGTGGGTGAGAGAGCCAAGACAAGGGAGAATCTGAACCAGTTTCCTCATCCTGTATATATACCTCATTTGGCTTTTTTTTCTGTATTCAATTTATACCTCTAGGACAAGGAATGGAGTCTTTGCCTCAGAAGCTGTTACAAATGTACTGTAAAAAAAGAAGTCTCTAGTTTTGGCAGCTGTTGCATAGATCCAGAGAAGTTAAGTGAATTTTTGAGGGTTTTGCCTTTTTCTTTTTTTTTTTTTTTTCTTTTTTATTTCCTTGCCACATTTGTGGGAACTTAATTCAGTGACCTGTGTATCAGGCTGCTATTTATTTCTGGCCTTTGATCTTGTGTGTCTGTTTTACATTTTCTATTGATGTATATTCAGTCTAAATGTCAGTCTGAGCTTCTAAAACCTCAGGGACAAAGTTGTACCACATGACAGTGTGTAGGTATTTTATAGTTAACCAATACACAAAGCAGGTGTTGAAGAAATTGACATCTTCCCCGCCCTGTATGTGCACAAAGCAAATGAATTATCTCTGCTAAGGGAATCATTACAGTGAGTTTTCAGACATTTATTGGTTTCAGTTATGAATTACCACACAGTATTAACATAGGTTTCTCAGCTAAACATATTCTAACATGTTTCTTTGGCCTACTGACCTTTAAATATATTTTTAAAAAACAGGGGAAATGTTGATAGGGTTGTTTCGCTCCTATAAATGTACCAAATTCCTTTTCGCAGTTGCCATAACTGCACATAATGACTGGGTCTTTGAATCCCCAGTATGTCTGTATAGTCAAAGAGCAACTGGGACTATATGAATTTGAATGTCCTTTCCACAAAAATTATGGTGGTTTGTGTATGAGTTGAGCATGAAATTTCAATCTTGTTTTTGAGGAAACAATCTTAGCATACTATGTCTCCCACTTTAGTGTTGCCCAGACTGTTTTACCCCTTTGGCACAACCAGGTAGATCACACTTAACTTACACCTGCTAGTGCCCGGGCTAGGAGGAAACTTCTGCTATGTTGGCCCTTATCAAGGAGTGGGGTTGTGTGAGACACCAACAGATACTCAGAACAGTCACTACTCCTACCCAGTGCAAAGCAAGAAACATAAATGAGATGTGTAGAAGCCAACCTTGATCTGTTCTTGGGCATTGCATAAACAACAGCAGAGGCACATCTTTTGGGCTTTTTATCATGCTTCTGAACACATCATCACAATTACAAAATAACCTGGTTATTTGTATTTAATGACTTTTCTGTAGTGAGAAACTTGCTTCAATGTAATTTCTATCATAAAAGGTAGAGGATTTCTTTCATTCTGGAAATTAGGTGGAATAATTGAATTTTTATTTTTCATCAGTAATACCACGAGACTGATTTTTACAGCATCTCTCTGTTGGGGCTGCAGTGTGCTTTGTAGTTAAAATGGTATCTTCATGAGTGGTTAGTGTTTGCAAGCTTTGCTGTTTGTTAATAAGAATCCATATCAGGTGAAAACAAAGGCTTTTCTATAGATGCAGCCGCAGAAAACAAGGGAGGTGGAGGTTTTGCAATAGACAGTATCACCAGCAAAACCACAAGATATAGCTCTTAAGAGTATACAGCATGCTTTTCAAATGTTGGGCTGCCTGTAAATACCCACTTGACCTGTGTGATTGGCGTTCTCATATTTTTACGTTTTGGGGCGAAAAAAATCAGTGAAATAAGAGAGAAACATCCGTACGTGTTGGGAGAAGTTGATGGTTCTTTATTTTGTCTGGTTAAACACTCCTCCTATCACCCTGCTGGCTAACAAGTAACTCTGTTGTTTCTGTGCATCTATACTTAAGAGAGAAGAAGTTCTTCATAGGTAGTTTAGGCCGTTACTGAATTTTGGGATGAAACTAATTGTTTTCTTTCAGTGATTGGAATGTGCCAGGGATAACATAATGACGTAATGGCAACCTAGAGCATTGCTAAGCAGGGTGCTGGTTGCATTCTGCTCATCTCCTTCAACAACTTCATTTTCAGTAATTTTGAGGGGAGTCCTGAAATTTTTGCAGACTGCAGCCAAAGTTTGGTTCAGTGCTGCGGGAAGAACAGAAGTCCTGGATTAGTGGAAAAAGCATGAGGCTGAATCTTCCTGTAGAAGACGAGAGTGATTGCTTCAGAGGGCAGTGACTGCTGCTGTGTCGCCTGACATGGTTTAAAAAGCCATCCAATAGAAGGAGGGATGAACCTGCAAAGATAAGGAAAGCTGATAGAATATAGTCTGGGAGACTTACTCTCACATTAACCTGCTGTCTGCCACCTGTTTGAAAAAGGAATAATGGCAGTACCTTATCGCACAGACCTACTGCAGATGGATGCATAAATGAGTGTAAGGAGCGAGTACGCTGTGACGATGCTTCCATGAAGGCATCAGATATGGGCAGATCTGGTTGGAGGAGCCAGGACTTCAGTACATCTCTGAGGAGAAAATCCAGTCCTGTGACTAACCAGTCTGTTTAAACTCTGTGGATTTATGACCATTGTAGACACCAGATACATTTTGTAAACTAGACTGGATATAGGCTAAGGAAACTTCTCTTTTAAAAAGTTGAGATGCCATTCAGTGGGAATGTGAAGTTCATGATCAGTTTCAAGTTTTATGTGAGAAATTTCTCACATTTTAAATTAAAAGCCATTTACCCACTGGAGTTTTATGAAACTAGTTGTATTTCACTCTAGCTTTTTTCCAACAAATGAGTAGAAAAGGCTACCCCTGGAAGACAGAATGTGAGTTTCACCGTTCAGTTTAACACCAAGTCGAACTTCAGAAGTATCTGTACTTTGCAATAACTCTGTCGGGAGTCAAAGAAGTGCTCCCCATTGTGCTTTCTGCGGAGATCAGAGAAGGGCAGCACCGCTCTGTCTCCCCTCGGCTGCATCCTCAGCTCTCGTTCCCCTTCCTTCCAAGAGGGTTTTCCCACCACAGCCTGGCCTCCAGGCATCGGCCCCCAGCGCAGGAGGTTCGGTCCCTTCCCGTCCCTTCCCCCGGGCGCAGGAGCCGGGACGCAGCGGGGGACCGGCCAAGTGACCGGTTACTGTCCCCATCCCGGCTGCACCAGCCTGGCCCAAAATGCTCCCCGCACAGCCCAGTTTATATTCTCGTTACACCCGCTCGTATAAACAACCTATCCATTTTACTTTTTCTGCAGCGGCCCCGTTTTCCTCACTTTAGACCCGTGTTTGGTAATTTCAGCCTTGCTCACTGACCCCAACAAGCCAGAACCCCCTTTTACTCGCACTCAGGTGAGGGAGTGATGCTGTCACTCACCCCGACACTCCCTTTCCTCTACCTTTAAGCGATAATAGTTTCTCCTGGGGCTGCCTTATTCCTTCAGCCCGGACTGGGTTTGATCGACCACCTTCCCCCTCCTGTTTTGCCCAGGATCTGACACTTCCCCGTGAGCGCAGCACCGGGCGAGGGCTGGCCGACTGCAGGCGTGCTCTCCTCTCCCAGTAACTGGTGGACAGCTTCTCTGAGTGGCACAGGCAATGTCTTTGGAACTACGGCTGGAAATTTTCATGTTGCTCATGGGTGATTGGTTTGCAGTTTTGAAATCCTTTACTCTGAGTAGCTAATCTAGGTCATTTTGTTGGTTTGGAAAGTGCTTGTGAGCATAGCTGCAATCTGTAAAAAAAACCCAAGTTCACAGTGGTTTTAATTTCAGAACAGTTACCTTCAAGGGAACATTTTATGTTAGTTGGTTTTGACACTGTATGTTTGATCAGTTATAGACAGATTACACTGTTTCGCTCTCAAAGTGGAAATTTTGCCTCTCTTGAAACTACAGTGTAATAAATAAAATATTACATGTGGTCAATAATAAAAAAAATGCCACGTTTCTGCCCAAATATTTCCCTTGTAGAAACATTTTTATGGAGAACAGCTATTCCCACACATTTTTATGGAAAAAAAACCCATTTAACAGAGAAAATTTTCAATGTGAGTAAAAACCACCACACATGGCAAAATTGGAAAGACTCTAGGATTTGAATGAGAAAACATTGCTTTTTCAGTACTCAGCCATCTTTGCTGTTCAAAGAAGGGCATATGGAATCTCCTATTTATTTTATAATTACAGGCATGATGCAGAAATCATCAGAGCAGTATATTTATTAGATGGCTTTCAATAAATGATATAATTATTGGTTGTCTAGAATCCTGAAAATTACAAAGTATCTCCTTTTCTAGTGCCCTCATTAGGTCTACAAAAGGGTGCATCACGTATAAGAGTCAGGCAACTTAACCTTGCTTAATATCATAATAAATGACAGGTCTTGAAAACATAATTTTTATTCAATTTGTCCAAGTGTTTCGACATCTCAATTCATAACAAATCTGTAGGGCAGTCCTTTGCACATTGAATTTTGTATACCTTCCAGTTTCTCTTGCCAGCAGGTGTTTCAGATCTCCCTAGGATAAAGCAAACATCGCCTATTTTGCAGTCTTCAAACAAATTAAAAAAAATATTTCTACTGAGCTTGAAGACTGTATTTCCATTTTTGTCACAAAGGAAACAAAATAACCCAGGGTGTGTGGAACACTTTACTTGAAATTAAATATTCCTTTTTACGGGATAATAAGGAAACTGTTTCATTTTTAACAGAAGTAGAGCTGTAGAAATCCGAGGGGTGGTTTTGAGCATCATCTTTCAAAGCAGCTGGGGCAGCACAAGGGGAAAGAGGGCAGGATGCCCATTCAGGACCTTAAAAATCCAATACCATTATTTCCTCTGCCTGAAGACACTTTACACCAAATTCCTTTGGGTGTACATGAACACCACGTTTTAGGATTTTTTGAACGGGTTCAAGAATTGAAGGCACATTCAAGTTGGAAATGATCAAAAAGCTTTGTGCCCAACAAGTGTTGGAAATGACTCATGCTCCTCAGAAACACATTTGGTGCAACGTTTGAACATGATCACCAGATAATTACTAAGAGAGGTCTAGAAAACCGAACCATTCTTCCTATCAGCAGCAGACTGTGCAATTCAATCTTCTGCCTTTGGCTTGTTGGACGTGAAGTTCATGAACGAAGAGTGGATTTCGATCGCCTTTTCTATTGCTACTCTTGCCGGACCGTCCCTGCAGCCTTCAAGAAAAGGGTAATTTTAACGTCTGAAAACCTCACCCCAGCTGAGAGAGGGAGTCTGTCTTGAGCACCTTTGGGACCACCACCCCACGATGGTGCTTTCTTCTCCTGAGGACTGCAGTCCCAGCGCAGAGAGCTGGCTGTCCCGCACCCCCCAGCGTGGGGAGCTGCCTTCTGCTGCCGGACTGCGGACGTCTCCGCCTGGTAACCGTGGCCGGTGGGGCACATCCACTCAGCAGAGGTACTTACAGCGTACGCAGCAGTAGGGAAGGCTGAGTTCTGCCGAAGGCAGTATTTGATTTGTGCAGCTGAAGGCAATTTTTGTGTAGCAAAACGTTTTACTAGGAAGGTTTTAATACGGATAAAATTTTGCCCTTGAATGATGAGGGGTGAGAGCAGTAAAGCCCACTGACACCGAATTTAGCAGAATTGCACAGCGGAATGCAAAAAATGCCATGGCCCACTATATCCCTGAAGCTGTTTACAAAAGTTGTTTGAAGTGGCTTATCCACTGCAGCACTAAGACAGCTATTCCAGGTATTTTGCAACCTCATGAAATCCATCGCTCTCTTCCAGACACTCAAATTATTTATCTCCTGCATGGAAAAAAGTGGCAATGGCGTCCCCGATGCTCACATCCCTCTTAGCCTCCTGACTACCAGGACTCAGAATAAAAATGTCCCCTCACAGGTTTTCTCGCTCGCCTGGCCCAGCAGCCGGCTCTGTAACATTTGCACCTCTTGCACTCAGGCAGTGCTACAAGCCAGTTAGTTATTTAGCCGTTCCCCAGATTGTCAGAGAAACACTGAGCTTGTGAATGTGATAAGAATCTGGACCTGTAACAAGCAGACTTCTAGGAGATTTGATGTGTAAAAATACAGGTAGCACGACCTGAGCAGCGATGCCCCACAAACTCGCTGTGCCTAGTGAGCTCAGCCTGCTCTGCCTCCGTTTTTTAGGAAAAAGAACGCCATGAGCCCTGCTATAAAAAAGGATGTTTTAGAGGTTCCAGTTGCTTAATCTTGTGCATAAACTGCTTTTATAATTTTTTTCCTTCTTCTTTATGTTTAACCCAACATCATTGGAAAACTCTCAGGACCACAAAGACTGTGATACTGTGTACACTCAGCATCACAAGATTACAGCTGCTCCTTTCAGCATGTGCCAGCTCAGAGTGAAAGATTAGCAGATGTTGCACACATCTTTTAGTTACTTCAGCGCTGTTAAATAGCTTTGGAATGGGCTTGATGCTGGAATTATAATGGCTTAGGTTTTTACCAGCCAAACCTTGGCTGAGACCCACGCTCTTGGGGCTGCCTGTGAGTACCGGTTTGGTGGTGGTCAGAGGTTCCCATTCTTTGAAAACAGTCACAATCACAAAGCAAACTGCAGATTTTTCAAAGAGAGGGAAAAGTAAATTGGTACACACAGGGCAAGGACAATACTTTGATTTTTGTGGCCCATTTGTCAAAGAAATGGTCATTTCCCTCTCCAGGGTCAAAACAGCAGTTTGAAGAAATATGTGGCCTGCTTTCTTTGAGTTACTGGATATGTATCAACCTGTTCAGACATGACCATATACACGAACTTACCAGTTCTTCTGAGCCGTGAGAGCTGTTCTTATGTTTCTAGCTTGGGGCAAACATGAGGCAGTTTGACTTAGGTTGATCCCCCTTTAATCACTTCTCTATCATGTGTGTTGTCCCTTACAAAATTCCCAGAGGTCAATCCAGCCCACTTTCCATCTTGTCACACTGCAGCAGTTCCTGACCCTTTTTTCCCTTCCATTTCCACCTTACTAAGGCTACGTCACATGCTACAGAAGCAAGTTACCAACTTCTGTTCTGCAATGCCCCTACTGCAGTTTGATATCATTTTGACAGGTATATATGATAGAAAACTTAGTCATTGGAGCACACATGATATTTTTGGCACTGATTGATTGATGGTCTTACTTACAGGCACTTCAGAGAGTCCGTAAATATGTGAGAAAGTATCCTTTTGTACTGAGTAAATGACATCGCTGTTTTGACAAAGTTGAGGTTGGTGTTCATCAGCATGTAGTGGGTGGTGGATGGCAGGAAGAGAGCAGGCAGAGCAGTTCTTTTATCCTTATCTAGCTTTTGGCTTGTCTTCCCCCAGCAGTGCCTGATCTAGATTTCAAAAAGGGTTTAGGCTTTTCAAACTTGCTGGGATGCCTCTTTCCTAGGAGAAACATTTGAATAATCTTTTAATGAGTGATAACGGACTTCTGCTCTACCTGCGCCATTACTGTAATTTTGTTTCTTGCTTGACTAACTCTTCCAGAGTTTTGTGTAAAGAACAAAACTTGTAACAGTTGATTACTCATTGTTGCACACACCTTGTTCTATCAGTATGTGTTTGCTGTTTGGGTTTCTTTAACCACATGGCTTCAGTGAGGAATTCCATAGCTTTTCTTTGGGTGGCATCTTTTCTTTTTCTCACTGCCTGGAGCAGGCTAGCTTTTTTCACTCCTCAAATTAAAGGCAAATTTTTACCACAACAGAATTAATGCTGATTTATTTTTACCAGGCCATGATAGCAATAAGCGGGCCCCTGAAGCATTTCTGCAAGGACTTACAGGACAATGATTCATTTTCTGTATCTACTAAGGCTGTCAGCAAGAGCGGTGATCAGGGTCACCTATGTTTTTGCATTGACTTCTCCTCTCATGGCACTTCTAATCTCATTAAATGTGATAAGATATTAATACAATTTGCCACATAGACTGACCGTGAATATCATTCTTTCTGGAATTAATAAAAAGGCAAACATTTCCTTCATTTTAGAAAATTTTACCTTTTAGTTTTCATTAACTGTGCCCTTTATAGGAAAATGGAGCACATCCTTTCTTGCAGATTTCCCTTTCATTCACATGAAGACCTTTCTTAATCATTTTCAGACCCAAAGGAAATCTTCTACATCCAAAAGCTCATTTACTTCCTTACATAGCCATAGCAATTACAGTGCTACTTTGGTAGAAAAAAGTGGCTGAAACAAAGTCTGTTACTTAAAAGTTTCTGTGAAAGTACTCTGCTTAATATGAGATAATAATACGTATGGTTTTCAAACTAAACCAACTTCACAGTCTGAACAGAGTTGCACTGCCAAAACCGTACCTTTTAACTGCCTGTGTTCTCCAGTGAGAATAACTGTACAGTGTGAGCACCCTATAGTGCTGTACTGTCTCTTTGCCATCAGCCAATTCTTTTAATTATATTCAGCTTTAATTACATTGGTATGTGCTTTACAACTATATGGCTTTTGTGTTTTTGTTAAGTCGTAATACGTATGTGAATCACTCTCTTCATCAGGCAAACAGACAGGTCCTCATTCTGTTTATCTGGAAGAAGCAATAAAATGTGTAGACTGGCATAGAAGCATAACCAACTTGCCTTTTCCTTTTCACTTCCAGACAAAAGAACGAGGCATAGTTCAATGCTCCAATACATAATAGTAAACAAGGGAATAAAAAGGCTCACTATACATTTATTTAGCTATACCAGGGGAGGAGAGAGAGAGAGAGAAATAGATGAGATTTTTGCTGCAAGATCCTACCAAATGCTACCAAATTTCAGCAAGATTTATCTCCATAGGTTTGGGGCTTGTGACTAGGTCAAGTCCTATATGAGTTGCTATGGTTTCAGGACTGTTAAAATTATTCTGAGGTTGTTTCAAAATTGATTGGTAGGAAAAGAGGTTTAGAATCCTTTTCTTCTCTTGGTGATTTATAACTACTGCCACTGAGGAAAAGGGCAAGCACAGAAAAGAGACTGTTGTGTCTCTCCAGAAGTGTCCAGGGCACTGCAAAGAGAAGTTAATCTGATCTGCAAAGTGTTCAGTGGTATAAGCATCTAACCTTTTGTAGATATTGATACCTGAACTATCAAGCAGAACATCTCATTTGGTTCATGTGAGTTTAAGCTCGTATTTTCAGGGGACTACATGCATGTAAATATTCTAGGTTTGTTTTTCTTTTGAACATGAGAGGGATTAGCTGTACAGAAGTCTGAGACTTTTAGGTGTAATCTGCTCCTTAGGGAATTTTAATGAAAAAAAATCAAACCACTGTTAAGAAGCTGACAACCAGCATGCACGTCTGGAAGTATTTCCTGTTGTTTGCTTGTTTGCTCAGCCATGTGCTTGTGACAGACTCACAGAAATGGTGTAACTCAACTAAGAATGCAGCTGAGTCATAAGTGTACACCTACCCTAAAAATGGTTTAAATGTGCACCAGTTGTAGTAAAACCAGTTAGTCTGAGCATGTGCTACAAAGTACAGATTTTCTGAGCACACTCAATAGAGTAGGCAAATTTCTACCTCAGTTTTTGTTTACAGCAAAGCTCCTTGCGACAAAGGCACGGGTGGCATGAATAACTGGTATTCCTGAGCATGCTTTAGGTCTGTACACTTGGCTAAGTGTTTCTTGAGGCCAGTGAAGAAGTATGAGTCCTGTCCTTACCATGTCACTAACTGAGTTCCCTAGGAGGTTAAAGAATGTAGTCAGAACTGTGAAATGTCCTGATCCTATGATAATGGCGGGCATCTACGTATAAGACAGAAATTACAAAAATGAATGATCATTTCCTGATGTTAGCTCTATTTCTACTGATAGCATGGGCTTTTCACATCTGCTTGTTTGCTATAATATATTTCTACTGGCAACTATCTTCCTGTCACTGGTGTTACTCAAAAAAGTCCGTCCAGTCCTTCCAGTCCTTCTCCTCCTGGAGGAGGTAGATGTACCTCTGTAAAGTACAGAAATCTGTTCATTTTAACAACAGAAAGAATAATCTGGGTACAATTAATTTGCATGACAGTTTTATTTTAAGAACACTTACACCTAAGTCTGTAAGGAGAGTTAGAAATGTGAATTCTAGGTCTCCAGATGTAGACACTGAAAGTTCAGATGTTCTTCTCACCCGCTCTGACATTTGGGAACTCTCATCGTTAAGTGTTGATATTCTCAGTTTCAAATCTAAATGGCCACCCTGCGAAATTTTGCCTTCTGCCACCAAGCACCAGGAACTAAAGTGTCCGCAGAAAGAATGAGATGGTGTTTTCATATCTCCTCACAGGACAAAGAGAGCCATTCCCATGAAGTGGACCAGTTTTTTGCTAGTGAAAGCTCTGAAGTGACTTTGAGAACTTCACTCCAAATAGCACAAGTGCATGCACCACCCGACAAAGGAGCTGCAGTTGTTGAATGACCCATTTAATTGCTACCCACTTACCCAATGATGTAAAACAAGTCTGTGTGGATTCATATCTTGGCTCTGGTGGAGCAGGGAATTTAATGATACTATAAATACTTTGCTGGGTGCATCTGTGGCAAATGATGCAGTTACTAATTCCTTAGCCTTCAGGCAGCCTAGAAGAGACTCATTTTTGTTTCTGGTAAAATACGAGCATTCCCAATTTTTCAGGAAAAGAGAAGCTGTTCTGCTAGTCAGGAAATTCCTTCACAATCACCTGAGAGCACAAAGAAAACTGAAGTCAGAGTCTTTAAAAAGAATTTCTTCCAGTATGTCATTTGAAAAACATCAAATGCCAGAGTTTGACCTTGATTCTTCCCATCTCCCTCTTGCTATTTAGCTTCATTCACGCCCAGCACAGAGACGAGTCGTGGGGCAGCCAGTGCCTCGTGTGCTGATATAGTGATTTCTTCCCCCCACCGATAAGGCTGGAGGTGTAGCAGAGCCACCTCTGCCCGTGTCTGAAGGGTGGCTGGCACACTGGTGCATGCAGAACACACCATCCTTCCAGACCTTGCACTTCTCATGCCATGTGAGATGAATCCGGTCGCTACCACCTTGCACGGTCACTGACACAAGCGCAGGAACGTCAGAATGGGACTTACTGCTTCCCGCTAACAGCTGTGAGTGCAAGAGCAGAGAAAACATGGACCGCTTCTTTCCCGAACATTGCCCAGGGGTGATGCAGGGAGACTGGCAGAGCTGTGCCAGCCAAGCGGCCCCCGGCTGCAGTAAAAATAGACACTGAGCACGGAGCCGTGCTCCCCCAGGAACTGCCGCTATTCCCAGCCCCTCTGCTGTTACGAGGCCAGACCTTTCAGTGACATTTTAGGCATGTTTGATCCTGTTTCATTACCGGGGGTGGACCGTAAATGATCTCTTGAGATCCTCTTCACCAGTGCTTCCCTCAGAGGCCGTGTAAGATTGTTCTCCTTATTGTCATGTGTAGCCTGACTGTGCTCTGGCTCAGTCGGCAAACTGAGTTATTTCAGGTGGGTGTCTGATACATTTTTAGACTGGCAAAGGAAGACATTTAAGAATTGACAGTGATGATTACTTTTTTCCCTGGTCCTTTCTGCAGGGATACAGCCCGCAATATTGCTAGGCTTCTGTCTGCTGCAGCAAACACAATAGACCATCCTTACGAGTCAGACATTTAAATTAGCCCCAGCGGGGCTCCCTGTGCCCTGCTTGACAGCAGAGTCACAAAATGTTGCTCTGCACCAAGTACAGAGAGAGGTTTTACCATTAGAGAATGTCAAAACATTGATTTAGAAGCTTCAGACAATATCTTTGCTGCAGTGAAAGCCAGGCTAAAAGTGCGGTTTATTCTTGTTTCAAAAAATATTTCCTCTTCCCTCGCCCCTCTTTTCTTTGCTGCATTTAGAGCCTGAGAAGCTGAAGTCCTCAATTTTTAACCCTTCTTGCCACAAAATGTGTGTAAGTTCATCCACACTGCTTCACTACTTTGTCTCCATGTAGGGGCTGATCTGGGGCTAAGGGAACGACTCTAAATGTCCAGCCCATACATATTTTTACATCTTTGCTGGTGTCCTCATGTAGAGCTGACATCCAGGCATACACCAGCTGTGGTTTTCTCTGAAACCCTATCCTTGACTACACCCAACAAGAGAGAAGCAGCTCAGCCTCTCCCGCTGTGGCACTGTCAGGCTCAGATCCTCTTTCCTGGACCTCTGCTCAGAGCAGAGCCTCGTGCCGGTGGTGTAACGGGGCCCTGGCGTTGCCACCTCCAGCATGAACTGCAGACATCCTTCTCCCGAGCTCTCACCTCCTGATTGCTCCTGCGGGACCCAGAACTGGGAGGGTGCTGGCAGCGCATCGGGGTCTGTTACAAGCCCCCTTGACCCTTTACACTTCTATTTCCTCACTTCTTTAGGCCTTTCCTCCATTATATTCCACACTTTGTTTCCACCTTCCTCCTCACGTTTTGTAAATGGAAGGGGACACTTTTTGGTTTGGTTTGGTTTTTTAATAATTAAAAGGCATAACTGCCTCCTTTCATAATACCAGTGCATGCCAGCTCTAGTCGTGCTTCGTCAAAGCCAGAGAGCACTTCGTTTAATTTTGTCTACATTGACTGCATTGGCTAGTGCTAGATGTATAATTCCCAGTTCTGGTACCTGAGAACGTGATCAAACAACTTAAACAAAGAGCTTGAAAATACTGTCTAAAAGATGTGACTTTGTAGAACAAAATAGGATTAAGTTCTCAGCCTGACTCACTGCTTTGCCAGCTGCCTGCCATGCCAGGATTGGAGGCAGAGGTAGAAGAAAAAGTTTTACTTACAGTAGTGAGAAGATCTATATCTCCTGTGCAACTAGCAGGAATGCTTGGAAAGCAGGTGTTTTTGGCAAGTGATCAAAGCTCGTTCATACAGCACATAGTTCCATCACGGTTTCATTGGAGTAAAAGCTTCTTCTCTCATGTTTCTAGCTCAGCTGGCATAACAACCTGTTCCTGCTTTTGACGGTTATTTACAGCATTAGCACTGGGCCACATACCAGTATTGGACTTGTATCTCAATTTTAAGTGAATGTGAAGACCAGCAATGTCAATATTATGGTGGTGTATTGGGTGGAACAATCCCTTCCTCCTTTTTTCACAGACTGGCCTTGTCTTGCTCCATCCAGCTCTGTTACGCCTTTGTACCTTCTCCTCTTTCCCAGAGCTGGGTCAGACCAAGCTCCCTGTGTGGCTTCTTGGCTTCAAGAGTAAGGAGGAGGGGAGAGGAGGTGGTGGTGGGCTGTGCTGGTGGCCACTGTCAAGGCTATCTCCATTTGGCTGTTGTTGCCCTAAGTAGGTAGATGAAACCCAGCACCAGCGGGATGACGCCTCCCCTGTGCCGTGCTGGCACTCCTTACGAGTGGAAGGTGTAGCTCACTACTTTGAGAGGTTTTCTCCTGTGAAGGGTAAGAAATAGTCATTTTCAGGAAACAGACTTTCTCCATGTTACCAATAGCTCAGCAGTGGCAGAACTGAGAACAGAATTCAGCTTTTCACTCTCTGTCTCGAAACACGTGTCCAATGCAGTGAATGTGTCTTATAGCTATTACATACATTTTAGGGAAGTCTGGAGTAGGTAAAACCCTCTATTTTGACCACGGGGATATACAGTACTAATCTGGGAGAGATTTGGATGTTAACACAAACTGACATACAATTATGAGTTGAACTGGTGATAGTTCTGTTTTGTTTCGTTTGGCTTTGGGTTTGGTATTATTTAAGACAAATCTGGGAAACGACTGGGCCGTGTTAGCAATGTTATGTAATCTTCTAGGTTAGATCCACTTTGATAGGCAGGGAATTTACAAAGGTGTATCTAAAGATGTGGTTTTATTTTGTAGAAAGAAAATAACTGTAGAGGTAACTAACTCTCCAAGTCTGAAGCTTCTAGTTTAGGACAGAAAACATGTGGCAATATAACAGTGCATGTGAGAAGCTGGCATTGAAGAGAAAAGCTGTACCCATAAAATATAGAAACTGAATATGGGAAGTGAGCAAGGGTGTATGACTATCGAATAGCGAATGCTAGTGGTCAGGATCTGCATTCTGGAAGAGGTAGGTGCAAATCCCTGTTTTCATGTTAGACAAAGCAGCATTCGGAACTTTGATCACACCTTGAGAAATTCCTGCTGATTGAGGTAAACTGATACTTATCTCTCACTGACCAAGAACGCTTTCCTAGACCTTTGCTGAAGTTCACATATTCTTTCAGCAAATTAGTTTAAATAAAAAGTTTTCCAGTGGGGTGAAAAAGAAAAATTCTCTGTGATGGCTCAAAATTAATCTTCATTGGTTTTGCTTACAGAAATATTCTGAAAGAAGAACCCTTGCCTTGCCTTGCGTCATGGCACAGGGGTACAAACCGTAGATACCATACTTCTGTTTGACTTCTCTTCTCCCGCTACAAAGGGAGTCTGTGTGAAGCCATCAGTTACTTCACTAAAGTCTCTATGAGGTAGGCAAATACACATGATCATTGAAAAATTGAGTCCCTAGCCAAGAATCCTGGATCCTGTAGCAAAACACAGGCCTGTGACACATTAAAAGTCCATTATTCAGGATAGAATGTGAACCCCCTAAAAGTGTTTATCATATGGCTTTGAACCCAAATATAACCTTACTAGAATTGTGCCACCATCAGCAGTATGTAAGTATTCTGCAACACTCGTGACATAGCCAGCAAAATGAGCCTGAACACCTCGACTGCAATGGCCAAGGCCACCGAGGACCATGGCTAGCAGTGCTCACTGCTTTGTGCACCCACAGCCAGCTGAGAATGCAGGCTGGAAGACCAGCAGTTGTGTTGGTGTAGTGAAAAATGGCCAAAAGAGCGGGCACAGACAATAAATGTGCTGTTAACAAATGCATGCAGTCTTGTTTTAGACTTGAAATGTGGCCTGATGTGTCCACCTTCTAAACACTCCCATCACTGCCACCTCCAGTCCCCTGACCAATGCACGTATGGATATACGTGCTTATATATGTATAAATACAGAGTCATGAATTTGCAACAACTCGTTACAAAATCCCATCTTCTTCCAAGTAAGTTTACCTTAAATGTAGATAGACAAAAAGTTTGATTGTTTTACAGTTCCTTTGTGATGAAGGAGATTCACACTCCTTGCTTTACATTTCTGTATTTTATTAACAAGTTACACTCCTACTCTCTCATGAGGCTCTAAGTGGAAGTTTAACATGGCATTTTTTAATGTTTTACTGAAAGTTTAAATGATTTGGCATCCTCCAAGGAGTAAATTAAATTGTGGCCTGGCAGCCAAGTCTAGTACATGTCTTGAAAAACGAATTAAAATATTGATACCTAAAGCCAAACAAAAAAAAAGATATACAAGGCTTTTTTTCCTGTTGTTTGTTTTTGGTTTTTTTTTTAATCGAATACATTTCCTCAAACTGCTGATTGCAAGGCAGGAACTGTGTTTCATCTTTGATGTAGAAATAACTCATTGTCATTTTTAGTTAAAGAGTAGCTGCATGCCTCCTAGAAAACTACTGCCTAATATTTGGCTTGAACAGAATGCAAAATGCTACATGCAATTTGCATGTGCTGCCTGATTATATTTTAAGGGAATCTTTTATTTTTTTCTAAATATGCATTTTAATTTATTCTCCTAATGCTTTTAAAGCTACAGTTTTTATCCTCTGTGAGAAATAGGTATCTCTTGTGACCATATTATAAAAACTGTACTTGAAATAAAAGAAATTTTCAAATTATGGTAATTTAAAATAGTGACAAGACCCATAGGTTATACCACGATAGTGCATAAGAGAAGCTGAACTCATGCTGGTGATTCTGTACACAATTTCTGGTAAGCATGGATTCATTGGTAGCCGTTGCTAATTAGAAAAAGATGATATTGGAAGATGGGAGAAAATTTATTGTCAACATCTCTGAATTTCACTTTTCACCCCACTGTAACTTTTTCTCCTGTTATTGCTGGCAAAATAGTATGGGGGAAAGAGACCTCCAGTCACACTGCATAGTTTGACTCCCTTAGCTGAGCCACCAAACTTCAGGGAACTGTGAGCTGCTAAAATTAGCTGGGTGGAAAGCCGTGACACCGTTTCATCCTCACTGTGGAAATAACGGAGGTGTTTCTGTGGGGTGACTCGCTCTCCGTGGGCCGGCATCGTCTTCAGGGAGCGCTTCTCTCTGCCCCTTCTGTGCAGAAGGATCCGGTGGCCAGCGCCCAGAGCCCTAATTCAAGCGCCGCAGTGAGATGCCTGAAGGTATGGAGGACTAATCTGGACCTATGTGTCCCAAGAACTGTCAAACAGACACTCTGTGGGCTGGACAGGAGCTGAACCAAGATCTCCTGACGGACGCAAGCAAAGGGACTTCTGCGACACTCCTCCGCAGCCCTGGCTTTGCAGCAAGGATTGCGCATCAAGGTCATCACGTGGAGATTATGGGGTCAGATGCTGGTGTTTGGGACGTAGACCCTGCTTCATTTTTCTCAGTGACGAAGCCACAGAGTCTGGAAAGCAGGCAATTTAACTTCTTTATGGTCCCACTAACTCTTTGCCATGCAGTTATTTTCTCAGAATATAAATTGAAATCAGAATTCTCTATTCTGTTTTCTTCCATCTGGCTGCAAATACTTTCTTCTGTTTTGCTGCTTTTTTTGTTCTGCTTGTTGCTTTTGAGAAAGTAATATGTGAAATACTATGCCAGCTGCTGAAATCTCTTGGTCTTATCTCAAAGGCCCCTCTCATACACATGAGCGTAAGTGAACAGTTAAAATCCATGGTGTAAAATCAGTACAAAGGATTGGAGAATGAAACTCAAAAAAGCAAAAGCAATTTATACTGAATGATAACACAGCCTGTTTTTTTTACCTCTTTAGAAAAAGTCTGTTTTCTGGTCCCTGCCAGCTCCTGCGATGTTTTTATATGTAAGATCAATACTGGGGAGAGAAACAATTATTTTCTCCTGGTGGGTGTTTCCTGATGTATATAAGGCAGCGATGGGAGATGATAAGCTGGTAAAGCCTCCTTCTGCTTCTCCATGAACTGTGGCATTCTTGGATTTACAATTTCCAGCAGTAGATTTCTAGCCTGTAAGTTTAATTCTGTGATATCAATCTTCTTCTCGTCTTTTCTTAATATCTGTGCCTCTTACCTGCAAGAGTTCCCCTTTTGTACAGTAAACAGACTAAAAATTGATTTAAGATCTCCCTCTTACTTCTTTCTTACAGGTATTGCTAAACTTGCTGTTTTCTAAGTGATTCTTACTCCTTTATTTTTATTGTTTTTTATTAACAGGAGAACGAATTAACAATTATTATTTTTTTTTATTTTAATTTCAGATTTCTCCTGGAGCTGAAGTTATTTTTTCTGTAATGGTGTTCACTGAGTCGTCTCTTGTTACATGGTGTTCTGTTTGTTTTACTCATTTGGTCTCGTGCATTTCTTGCACTTCATGCTCTACTGCATGTTTTGAGGAACTGATTGATAGTTTGTTATCTGGTATTATACTAGTGATGTATCACTTTCAAGCTTCTTCGAAACACAGTAGAAGCAAGGGGTTTTGGTATCACAAATGGTATCATTAGCTTGACTAACGTCTGCATTTTGGTAGAGCTCTTCTGCATTAAAACACAAAGCAAAGTTAAATACATTTATCTCAAAGGGAAGCATTAAATATTTATCAACCTTTTATTTATTGTCATTGATGTTTTACAGCACAACAACCAAAAAAACCTTCCAATACATCCTCTGCACTCAGGACTTTCCAAGACTCAGAAAGCATGTTAATTAGGTGTTATGTAAATTGTTCAATATTTGAAAAAGTTATGACAAAAAAAAGATCAGACCAGTAAATTGGTTTCAGAATGAAAAGGATTTTTACAATTGTCTGACTTGTAGATCATGAGGAGGAGGACCAAAACTTTCATTTAATTCTCAAGTACCTTCTGTTTTAGCTTATATAATAAATGCTATCTGTATTTCAAAAAATAATGTTTTTCAGTTAACTTCTTCTCTCCACCTTTCCTTCAGTTTGAATTCAGGGTGAATGTTAGCATCAACTCTACTGCTACAAAGGCTTAATAAACTTCGGGCTCTGACTGTCCTGTTAAAAAATAGGGAATTAATCACAAAACATAAATCAAAGGAAAAAAAACCAGGAAGCAAATCTACTGAATGTCACTGGTATCAGCATTTTTCATGAACTGAAGGTCTTACATGAACTTTACTTGAAATATGCAAGCTGAGTTCTTTTTTCCAAAAAATCCAGTTAGAAGAATCTCATTAGTGCCTGTATCAAATATGTTGTTACTGTTGAAGTTTTGATTGCATTTCTTTTATTCCTCGGTATTTCTTGCAAACTTTTAGAAATTGCTCCACTCAGCTAGAAAACATCAACAAGAACAAGAAAAATAAAATAATTAAAAAAAAAACCCAAACCATGAATGTGGCACATTAGGAAAGTAAGGTCATCTGCTGTGGAAACTTATACAATACATGATCCTTTGTTCTCTGTTTTTCTCTGTAGTCATTGACAATAGGACAAACTGGGAAGTAGACTGCTACTATGATTATGTAGCATTTTATGGAATGCCTTTTATTAAAGAGATTTACATTTTACAATAAAACACAATGTGTTTTGTCTGTAATTATTTTTAAGCTGTAGTCAGAGTTTGGGCACATCTACCAAGTGTTTGTGTTGTTGAATGGTTGCTTGGTGAATTATGTTGATGACTGCTTAAGCATGGTTTCCAATCAGTCCATTTTACTGCAGCAATTTAATCTTCCATACCAATGATTTTAATCTGTGCTGCATTGCCAGCCTGTTTAGCTTGCAAAAATCAACAACTTTTGAAGACTTATGCAAACCAGCGGGAAGCAGAGGAACTGACAGAAGTGCTGGAGGACAGTGACATGTAAAATAAGTATTTTGTTGTTGACAGCCAGTCCTAAAAGCACTTCTTCACTCAGTACAGGTCTTCAGCTGTCATTCAAACCGAAGATGCACATGCTTATCCAGAGAGATGAGAAGAGGTAAAGTGCAGTGGTACCTTGATGCATTGCTATTTTCAAAGATGTCTGTGGAAGAAGTCTGAAGATGGATGTATGTATAATATTTATCTGAAAACAGTTAAAGCCAGATATCCACAGGTGACAGAAAAGTAGGATCCTAGAGCCTGCTAGGTTTTCCTTTTTTTGCTCTTTTCATTTTGATGTTGTATCCCCCCGCAAAGCTTAGGTTTCTGTTACTGGTATGACCTTTTATCTGGGATATTCTTTGGTCCTAGTAAGTGGCCTGGATCAACTGCGTTAGACTGAGACCTAAGTAAGTGTGCTTCCTCTTGCACAGGAACAGAAGACCCCAACAACAGGCTCTTCTGGGTTCATTAACAAAGACTCTCTGCAGTCATCAACAAGAGCTGGATTCACATATGAGATAGTTGAGAAGAGAGATCTAATTCAACTGCTCTTCATCATGCCTTGGAGAAGTTTGTCTCTTTGTGCAGAGTGTAGATGGAGCCTAGAGAGCACAGCCTCGCTGGGCTGAAGTAAGGCACTATCTATGCTCAATTTGTTATCTTCCTGTCCTGAAAAATTGCGGTGGTATAACTGCAATGCTATTGCACCACACGTTCACTGATCAGAGCAGATCTGCTGCATTGATGTCGCTGGAGCCCCAAGCACCACTCAGCGGCTTGAAATGTGAGTCCTGCTGGTGCTGGGGAAGGTGTGAACATGTATGTGAATCATCTCTGCCCTGTTATGTGAAGAGAAGAGTATCCTGTAGGGTTTTTTTTAGGCGGAAAGATTATTCTGATTCCACAGGTAGAGACTGCCGTTGCAAACTAAGTCTGCCCAGGCTGTATTGCCAGTCGTCAGTCTGTGCTGGTAGGACACAAAGAAAACCGCCCTAAGCTGCATGTTGCAAGCTGATCCTTAGCAAATGTCCCTGTTGTAATATCGTTTCTCTTTGAGGTCTTTCCCCACAGCATGTCTTTATTTTGGATTTGGAAGAAATTTATACTCTGCTATATTCACTTCGTCAACGGCAGCTGCTGCGTTCGTACATCTGCGTTCTTCCTTGTTGTTGTGAGCAGCATTTCCCATTGTTGCTTTTCCTCTTCAGTTGAGGAGACAGCACATTCCTCAGGCGAGCTTCATGTATTTCGACTCTTAATGGACACTTTCTAAAGTGTCAAGTATTCTATAACAGCTCCTGCTCACTTGAAAACATCTTTCTCATCTTCACTGGACTGCAAGGAGGTTTTAGACTCTAAAGTTAATAGCTTACCTGTGGTGGGCAGTGACTTGATCCTTTTAATAAATTAGGATTTTTTTCTTGGAAAGTGCAGAAGCCCTCCTTGTTGTTCTCACTGCAGGGCTAGAAACATGATGCACTGAATGTCACAACCTGGCCAATATTTTTGATTTACTAAGACATTCGTGGAAGACGTCTGGACTGCAGAGCAAGTGAGTGACATCCCATGGCCCAGGGCTTGGCCAGTGTAATTAGCTGAGGATTTGTTGTGCTGTTGCAGTGCACTAGAAGCAAAAGTTCTCAGTGCTAACACATAATCTCATGACCTTCACCTTGCACCCATAACTTCCTTTAAAAATTTTTACTACAAGTGTAGCTTGGGAATGGGAACATGTTATATATTTTCCAGGAAGGAAAATCAAACAAAGTAATGAAGGAGAGAACATTTCTCTCTAAATATGTTTGGAGTAGTATTGAGCAACAGAAGCATAAAAGTGCTTCAGGGAATTTTAGGTACAGGTAAAGGGATTGTTTGTCCCCAGATGATATTGTAGTCTGCAGCTCTGGAACTAAAGCACAGTGAATAATGATGCAGCACAAAAACGCCACAAGTCTACGCCACGAGTTTTAGGTGTCTTCTTGATGTTTTATTTTGGTCTCATGGCTATAGCAGTGGTTTGCAAATGTTAACAAAATCTAAAAAAGCAATTCAGATGGAGGAAAACAGAGGCTGGAAATAAAGTATCTCAGTATTTGTCAGGTGATAGGTTGCCACAAATAAAGAAATCCTGGACTCACTGCTGTCCACATTGAAACTTCGACCGTGTGCTAAGTGAAAGGAGTGCCAGATGCCTGCTACTCCTTGAAGCCTGTATACCTTTTTATTAAACTCCCTGTCATCTGAGTTTATCAAAACTTTTTGTTCCTATTTCTAGGGAAACACTGATTGTGTGAAGGTATTCTGTAGGGTCTGCTTTGCTCTGCAAACTCTCTGCTTGGACAAAGCGAAGCGGCTGGGGAGGGAGAAAGGGAGATCAACAAGGGACTAGATGGACTAGATGGTCGTTGCAGGTCCCTTCCAGCTGCAATATTCTCTTCTGTTCTGCTCTAAGGAGAGGTGCAGGTTTTCTGCAAAGGTGGCCATCACTGTGTGAGCTCCCACCCCTTTGCTCCGGCTAACGCCGCGGTTGCACAGATGGCAGACGGCCCTTGCCGGCCGGCCGACAAAGGAGGTCCATGCAGCAGGTCACGCGATGTGTTGCACTCGTTCTTCCTTTTCCTTTGTGCCAGGAGCAGTTGTCGTGGACTGGGGACATCAGATCGGTTCTGAAATTGCTGTTCACCTTTTCTTTGTCCAGGCAGAATGGTAAATACAGATACAGGCTGGTCAGGCTACCTGTTAGCTAGGGAGTGATGGTCACATTGTGTTAGGTATTGGAGAGCTGGCCGAGAAGTTTCCTTGCTCATATTAATGCTGTTTGTCACCTTGTGCACGCGTGTATTTAATCACACAAATCACTTGTTTCCTGGAGCTGTTCCAGCCACGCAAGCAGTATTTTCAGTTAATATTTCAGGTTAACCTTCCTAGCTATCATGTGTGATATTTTAAGATTAGCTATTTAGATCATAGTTGGTTGGGCCTTTGCTTATGCATATCCCCTGTAAAGGTGGAGGAGATGCATGTGCACAGGGAGCGGGTGTGAAGCACATGTCTGTGCTGCACGGGGGTCTGACACACAGATTTCTGGTGGGTATCAGGTCTCAGGATGGGGAAGGTTCTCAGGTAGTGGGTTGCCACTTCCCTAGTTTGAGAGTGACAAGTTGTGTAACTCTTCTCTTCCTGCCCTTGAGCTAACTTTCTGCAGTCTGGCTTTGAAGTTTTTAATGTAGTTACATTTAGCTGAAATCTCAGCAAGCAGAATGCTCATTTAGTGTGTTAGGGGGGTTATTTCTGTTTTTACAAAGTGGTAGCGCAAACAAGACTGATCGCCATGGCTTTGTTGTGATCTGAGCCTGTGAGATTCCTGGAATTCTTTCTACTAAGGGCTTGCTTACTAAGCATAGTAAGTGGAGTTTCCCCTCAAAAAGTATTGTTATTTATACTGTTTATGTCTGGTTTTGTTTAATTGTGGTGCGTTTTTTGAAGTTTCACAGAGGTGTACTGTGAATGAATTGTTATCTCATATTTATTCTGTCCATAACAGTAAGACAGTGTCATGATTCAAGAGCCATGCTTCTTGCTTCACAAACTCAGTGACACAGAGAATTTCTTCATTATTGTTGTATTCTTGCTGATGGTGACGTCTTTAACCCTCGTCTGCTTCCTTCCTTCCCGCTTGCATGTTTTTCCCCAGATACTGCATTTCTCACTCCTGTTCCAGGAGCTCTGATTAAAACAAGAATGACCAAAGGAAGAGCAAACCTGTTAGAGCCTCCTACTCTTGATGCTCACAGCTGCTTGGGTCCTGGCGCTGGTTTTGGAGACTTCAGCCCATGGTAAATCTGCTGAAAACTGGCATGGCAGAAGCGTGTCCTACCCCTCCTCGCAAGCAGAGACAGCAGGTTTCGCTGCTTCTGAACTCACTGCCACTGGCAGATTATTAACTGCACAGCAGCAGAGTCTAGCTTTTTTTTGTTGCCTTAGCACTGCAAATAAGCAGGAAGGTGCAGAAGGATAAAGCCCTTTATTTCAGAAGGAATTACGACAGGGCACAGAAGTCTAGGTCCCGTGTCCTGACGTAAGGACAGCTGGCAGCAGACCGGCTGTTCTAGCTTCGCTGTGCAGCCAAGCACAGCTGCAAGGGGTGTTAAAGCTGCTGCACTTCACTGTCCAGGACAGGTTATAAAGGATCCGTTACCTGGCATTATGGATTTTGCCACTAGAAAGAACAGGACTGACAAAGGCCACCTGCTGCTACAGTTGTCAGCTGCAGTGTAGACTTTGCTTTGGATATAAGCAATAAAAGGCTCTATGATTTTACTGAAATGAGTTAAAGCTTGATCGTCGATAATAACTTTGCAAATATCTTGCAAGGAGAAGCAGCAGAATCTCAAGGAAAGGTTAATGCTGAGAGTAACCTTGTTTCATTGCTTTAAATAACTGCTAACAAGCGTGATGAAAAACAGATTGTTGGAAAAGTCTTACGGTTAAAAACTTAGTGTAGAGGTTTGTTGGGTGTTTTGTTTGGGGCTGGTTTGTTTCTTTCCTCCTCCCTGATTTAAGACATCAGTGTAATTCATGGCTTTTATTTGCATTGCTAATACTGGGATGAATGGAAATAATTTCATCACCAATAACTGTTTACCTGACTGCAGAATTGAACTTGTGCTTGCTAGAAATCATGCTAAACTTTGAATTTAAAGCTTGTTTTCATTAGTATCTTCCTCTCTGGGTACGTGAATACTGAAAAGATCATGCTAATTCTAAAGAGAGCCAACTGGAAATTTGCTTTTCTCTAGACTGGACCTAGCTTTCATCTCAGGTAAGACATTTTTATGTAGTTTGATTTAAAATACCATTTCCTTCTGAAATTCAGTTGGTTCTTTCCATCTACTATGAGAAACAGCTTTGTTAGCCTGCTGTCTGAAGCTGCCCAGGAAAGATGTGGTTTGGTAAGCAATGTCTTTCAAGGCCATTCATAATTCTGGATGGATCCCTTGCTGAGTATCCAACTTGCAGCCCTGAAGGAAGCTCAATCAAACAGCACAAATTCTGTCTTCTTAGAAAACTGGCTGTTTAAACACCTGAAATCAAGCTTCTAAATTGCTATTCGTTTTAAAATCTTGGCCTTAGAACATAGTTATGTGAGTATTTATTACCACATTTGTTCTTGTGAGAAGATTGCCATTGTTGTTGTTGTTGTTCTTCTTCTTCTTCTTCTTCTTGGAGTTCATACAGCTAGAACTAGCAAGAGTTACAGCTCAGAAAAACAAAACACAATACTGCATAATGGATGTCCAAGCCAACCATCTGTGATTCTGTGTATCTTCAGGACTGAATAAGTGCTGGAATTTCAGAATGAATTGGGTGCTTATAGGGAAGGGGGCCATTTACAGATATAAGAATTTTACCCTACAACCTGAGAGAAAAGTTGACTTTCTCTACAAAATGGAGAAAATGCCTCCCAGTATCTCATGTAAAGTGCAATGAGATCTACTGATGCACAACAGTTAATGCACTATATCCCTGTTACTAATATTTATTTTCTTTATTTTTCCTAATGGCAAAAATGTTCATGAACTTGAACATCTTCAAGAATTTTAGGCTTACCTTATTCTTCTGAGGAAGACAAATATCATTCATTGAGTACAACAAGCAGAGAAAAAAACCTGGTGAGCTCAAGGAAAGACATTCACAATGCCTAAATTTAAGCACCTGTGCTGGGCAGGTAAGCTATTGTGAAAGCTTCTCCTTTCCCTGCTTCTTCCCTCTTGTGCTGATCACATAACACTGATGGTCACAGGGAATTAAGCCTCATTGTCTTCTGCCTCAGTAGCTGTAACCCTAAACAGCAGGGCTGCATGCCTTTTTTTTCTAACAGAGAGGGACTTGGAACACCAGCCACCTTTTCGTTGTGGAAGACTGACTCCACAGCTTTCCAACAGCATGGTTTCTCTCACCTTCATCCGAAGCATCTGGAACGGGTTATTGGGAGGGACATGATACTGGACTTGACAAAATACTCGTCTGATCCAATATGACAATTCCTGTATTTTGTTTTCTGTCTTGCTAATGTTGTCTATCGTACTGTTGGCAAAAGCATTGTTTAAACTATCATCTGTAGCATCCAAGGTCAGCCTCAACTGGGTGAAGCAAGCAAGCATGGCATTTTTTAATCAGGGACTGTAGCAAGAACAGTCTGACCCAATTACCGTTGACATGCTGTCTTCCAAATGCACTGAAATCCCACCATTAGTCACTCCTGCAGACACGTGCAAGTTGCAAAGGCTTTTCTCATGCATGTCTGACTCAGTTAACTGAGTCAGATTATCTGGCTAATCACTGACTGTTGCTTATCTCCTTTTGACTTCTTCAGAAACCCTCCTGGGGATACTAACAGGTTTTCTAATTAGACTCTGTTAGAGTAACACCAGACGCAGTGGTGCAGCACACCTCCCACTTGCTGCTCTGCAGCAACAGGAGGTCAGTAATGCTTTAGTGTCACACAAAGTTTATTGCATGAATATTTATCAAGTGTAGGCTTGTAGGGAAAGTGCCTATGTCTGCACTCCACTCTTTAGTGGTTTCTCTGTTTGCTTTTAAATCCCTGTGCATTAAATTTCTTATACCAACTAATTAGGAGAGAGAGAAAGCAACATTAGGAACACCTCCCTGGTTGACATTTAGGCTTTATTTGTGTTTATTATTAGTTGCTTTAAATCAGTCTGCAATCAGGCTTTGAAAAGAGAAGGAAATACACTGAGATACACAAAGAAGCTCATTTACAACTTTGTAATAAAAATCTTAGCACATATTATTAAATTTGTGATTCAACTGGCTTGTCATAACTCCTTAGAAAATGGAAAAGAAAAACAAGCAATAGTCTTTTATTTAAAATAGGCTTGTCTGTGACTCTGCTCCATGGAAAGTAGCATCCATTTTTTTAGCAAAGTCTCATTTCAAAAAATTCTACCTATAAATTGAGGCAGGGTGTATCTTCATTGCTAAAACTTTTCTAGAGGTAAAAGCTCAGTTTTTTGTTTTTTTTTTTTTTTAAGATGTTTCTTAAATTCCACTTTCATTTCCTTATTTATGTCAAGAAATAACAATTTTTCAATGCCTAAAATGGTTTAAAAAAATTCTCCTTTAAAAGTCAAGTAATTTTTTTTCTTCAACTGAAAGCAACATTATTTAGAATAACTTAGTTTAATACGTATTAGATTTCAGAGTTTTAAGATTTTTAAATTACACCTTATTTGTTAAACAACTTTCTAGCCCCAAACACCCTTGCAAAAACAATAATTCTGAATTGGCCAAGAGATTTCAAAGGTGCAAAACCATCTTAATCACAGTTATGTGACTTAGTCACAGTTTTATGTTACCTGTATGTTTAGAGCAGAGAGGCTTCACGTTTAGAGGGCATGAAGTTTTCTGCACATTATGATATACGAGTAATTCCACTTTCCACCATATATGTAGTTTTACATGCAACCATTTCAGTCCTTGATCTAGTAATAAGAAACAAATGAATCACACATGCAAGCCGGTCATAGAAAACAAGCTGGCCTATTAAAAGAATAAAAAATTTTAGGATTCAATTTCAAATATTTACTAGGCATTTATTTGTGACTGAATTATATTTGTGTTAGAAGGATGCCTCTGCACATCATCATGAGAATTAAGATTCTGCCAAGATGACAACTATTTCATTGTCTGAAAAGCTGACCTGCACTACATTAGAAAGTAATTGTATTGGTTGTCAGTGGTTTTCACATACAATTGAGACTGAGAAGCTGAAATTGCATAGCTAACTAATTCTGACTAACTATTTATTTTGATCAAACTGTAGCTTCTCTTTGTGATGACGCTGAACACTGCACAATGTACTATGGCTTTCTACACCATGGGAAAACCTAAAAGCAGGCAGGTAGAGTACATTTTTTTACATTGTGAAAGAGACCACGTGCTACACAGAATCATAGAATGCTTTGGCTTGGAAGAGACCTTTAAAGATCACCTAGTTCGAATCCCCACTGTAGGCAGGGACATCTCAAAGCCCCATCCAACCTGACCTTGAATACTCCCAGAGATGGGGCATCCACAGCTTCTCTGGGCAACCTGTTCCCATGTCCCTCCACCTTCACTGTAAAGAACTTCTTCCTTATATCTAATGTAAATCTATCCTCTTTCAGTTCAAAACCATTACCCCTTGTCCTGTCACTATGGGCCTTGGTAAAAAGTCTCTCTCCAGCTTTCTTATAAGCACCCTTTATATATTGAAAGGCCACAATAAGGTCTCCCCAGAGCCTTCTCTTCTCCAGACTGACAACCCCAACGCCATCAGCCTTTCCTCACAGCAGAGCTGTTCCATCCCTCTGACCATTTTTGTGGCCCTCCTCTGGACCTGCTCCAGCAGGTCCGTGTCTTTCTTGTGCTGAGGACCCCAGAGCTGGATGCAGGACTCCAGGTGGGGTCTCACAAGGGCAGAGGAGAGGGGCAGAATCGCCTCTCTTGACCTTTCACATTGTTCTTTATCAAAATAATCACATTGTCCATTTAGTATTCACAGTGTGTTAAAAGCAGTATTTTCAGAAGCACTAACATTTTTTTTTACTCTAAGTAGCAGTGAGGCCCGACTGAAAAAAAGCTTCCCATTGGAAAATTCTTGTTGAATAGAACCGTAATGTTCCTCATGAATGTGATAGGGAAGGTAGCGGATATTGTATATCTTTCTTCACCTTTGAGGTTTTTTTTCCTCCCAGTGGGCAGTCAGATCTCTTTCTCTCCTTGACTGCGACTCACACAAGCCTCTCATTGCTGCTTTACCCATCGTTTGTTCTAACTGTTCACTTCTCACACTTAGACTGTAAGTGCTTTGAATCAGGCTTGAGTTTTAACTGTACCTGTGTACCATCAATAAGGACAAGCGGATTCACATTTTTTGCTAGGGAGGGACTCTACGTAGTGGTCATGGTATCTAGCCGTTAAGATTTAAAATTATATCAACCCTAATGTTCCATAACTCAAGTTTTAGAAAGCCAGCTTTCGTAAGATTTGTGTGGAGGCTTTACAGAATTTAGAAAAGTAGTTTTTGTTGAGTGTGTGGTTTTGACCTTGAACTTTTTTCTGACTAATTTTCTAGCACTAATACAAATGCTTTAACTAAAATTGGTGTTGAAAATCTCCTGTGGAGTGGAGAAATATGTCTGTTCTCTGTATGCAGCTCATGAAAATGAGGAGAGAAGAGGGCAATACTTTCTGTTGTCTCAAGTGACAAGAACAGTTACAAAAATGATTAAGTGTCTTCTTATGTTTCCTTACAGGTAGTACGCTTGTCAGAAGCAGTTGCTGCCTATCCTGCAGTGGCAGGAATTCAGTTACAGAAGCATGCATGTCTTTGTCCTCTATGAAATGTTAAAGACCAGCTCTAATTTTAACATCAGCACGTCTGATATCTCATGCATCATTTATAATACGTCCTTTTACATCTGGTGTCTTCCTTTACTCTTACTGACAGATTCCCGTGTTCAACATAGTCTTGGGCTTTGACTTATTATGACCATGGTAAAATGCTTCAAGAAGGGTGCTGCTGTTTTCTTTCCTCAATATAGCCTCTGATTACTGTCATCTTCTTTTGAAATGCCTTGACAGTTCAGGAGTCTGAGAACTAACAGGGTGACTATCTGTATCGACAGAAGAATTAGTCTGTGTATGACTGAATGTCGTGGTTTAACTCCAGCCAGCAACTAAGCACCACGCAGCCATTCACTCACTCCCCCCCACCCAGTGGGATCGGGGACAAAATCAGGAAAAGAAGTAAAACCCTTGAGCTGAGATAAGAACAGTTTAATAGAACAGAAAAGAAGAAACTACTAATGATAATGATAACACCAATAAAAAGACAACAGTAACAATAAAAGGATTGGAATGTACGAACGATGCACAGTCCAATCGCTCACCACCCGCTGACCGATGCCCAGTTAGTTCCCGAGCAGCCATCCCCCCAGGCCAGCTCCTCCTAGTTTATATACTAGGCATGACATCACCTGGTATGGAATACCCTTTTGGTCATTTTGGGTCAGTTCCTGGCTGTGTCCCCTCCCAACTCCTTGTGCCCCTCCAGCCTTCTCGCTGGCTGGGCATGAGAAGCTGACAAATCCTTGACTTAGTCTAGCCACTACTCAGCAACAACTGAAAACATCAGTGTGTTATCAATGTTATTCTCATACTGAATCCAAGACATAACACTATTCCAGCTACTAGAAAGAAAATTAAGTCTATCCCAGCCAAAACCAGGACTGTCGTACATGGATATGACTGGGAAATTCACTCTAAAAGCATGGTCTTGATCCCAGCTGAAGTGGTAATACACCTGTATAGTCAATATGTAGATGGGCAGCCTTCAGAAATTACAGTGGTCTTTCAGAAAACCACAACTAGTACTGATTCCTTTCATTAAAATTTGAATTAAGACTTACAAAATGTAAAGCGTAATGTATTCTAATTAATTTTGGAAATTGTTGAGGCCCTGTGATAATGGGTAGGCATCTTTTTTGTCTGGGACAGGGCATGTCTTATTCAGTCATTACGTAGGTCCTGGCTTTCTGCCATCTGACATTTAGGAGATGTTACTTTCAAGAGGACTAAAAAGGCTGGTCAGATTTACCAAATATGTTTGTGTTTCATTATCTCGTTACATTTTTCCTGCGTCCCTTGTTGAGGAAAAGGGCATTGGAAAGCAATGAACTAACTAATCCTTCGTCCAGGTGAAGGTGCTGTAGGAAGCGGGACAGAAGACAGCTGTTTGAACTGAGATTTTCGGGTGACTGAGGGAGCCAAGCCTGCTTGGATCTGATGTCAAAGTATTTGGCCAGTTGACCAAGATCCCATGCTGTGTCAGATTCCTCTAATCACAACATAGCGCTATATAGTCAACAGCTATTATTAGTCCTTACCTTAGACTCCTAAAACAGGACTGATACAGGCTAACTAGCTGCTCTGAAAAAAATTCCAAAGCCAGAAGTGACTCCTAGATGATCCAGCTGGGCCCTCTTCTTCTAAGCAAAGAGTAGGAATCAGCCAGGCGTGTCTAACTTTAAGACATTGAGTTTTACTGCAGTGAGATGAAACAGTTGTGGACATTGGGAGATTTAGCTGTGAACTACTAACAGAATATATCACACTGCCAAGGACCAGAAATTGCACAGGAATTTTTATTTTCCTTTTTTTTTCTGTTTACTTGTGTAGAATCTCTGAGAAACGGTGTAAATAAAGAATTGGTGCTGATGCCTTCTTGGCTTCTTCTCCATTAATTTTTTTTGTTTCCAGCTATCAGTGGATGAGAAGCAATGCTGGAGAGCTGGGCAGTGTCCCAGAGGTCTCTGAATCCCAGGGAAGATATCATGGGTCAGGTGTAAAGGAATTCAGCCACTGCGTTCCCCTGTGATAGCACCAACACAATGACAGCAACAGCCCTTTTGTTCAGCAAAATAATGCTCTCAATAGGGTTTGAAGGAGAGAAAGGGTTTCTCCATGTCTGTGCAAGAACAGGCAGAATTTGGCCCTCTGTTTGCAACACGACAAGGCAACCAGAGGAAATCCCAGAGTCTCTTGCAGTGGCACCAGGCTTTGTGAATGTGGGTGTCCACGTAGGACTGGCAGATACAACAGAGGACCTAGAGAAGACCCATGCCCTCCCACGTGCAACTGCAAACTGGGTGGGATATCCCACCCTCGTGAGATGACAGCGGGCTTTTGCACAACTGTGTTGTACTCCCTTTGCAGAGTCAGAGGCGGCACGCTCCAGCCTCAGCACCTGCTTATGTTCGCCTATTTTCAGTGTGACTAGTCTAATAAGTATTAATTATTTCTGTGTACTGTTCTTTTAATAGTAACGACAGAGTTTTTCCATTTTACACATGGCAGAGGAGGTTAATGATCTGGAATCTCACAAGCACTGTATCATAATTATTGTATCAGTCATTAAATCTCTAATGGTATTTTTTAAAAATGGAAGAGACAAAAGGTTGTCTCACTGTTCTCTCATGTTCCAAGCTGCTCTGTACCTTTTCATATTTGCTGAACTCAGCAGAAGCTGAGGATGTTAAACTTCACGTAGACATGAGGTTGGCAGATCAGTGGTGTGTTTCATCTAATGTCCTGCCTCTGAAATTAGCTGCATTGGTAGGGAGAATCAGGGTGGTGTCTAAAGAGTGGCCTGGCTGGCAAGTGAGGACATGCTGGGCTCCGTTCTTCTCAGTCAACAGTTGGGTTTATACCTGTGGACATGCCACTTTAGTCTTTTGTGGCTCTATTTCTTCTGCCATTTAGTTTCCTTAATTACTGCAATTGAATGAATTTCGGCATAAAAACTGTATGTTCAGGGCAATGTTGCTGTTGTACAAAAAACCCAGCAAAGCTACAGAGGCCATCATTCAGTGGCCGCTTGGAATGTTTCTGGCAGTACAGAATTGTTGGGATCTGGGTATCTGGATACATTTTTCATTTTAGGATCATCGTAAGACTACTGAAGACATGCATAAGCTTTGTCTGATTTTTACGTCCAGTGACAGTTCAAATTACTTCTTCAACCACAGAAATTGAAAGCTACTGAGAAAACAGCAATTTTTTTGTCAATTTTGTCAGTCAGCTGAAAGTTTTGGGCCTATCATAAATTTTCTTGTTCAAACATTAATTTAAGAAAACCAAAACTCAAGTAATAAACATTTTCATGGAAACATTTTCTTTCAGTTTTAAACTCCAGGAATATAAAGAGAAAAATCTTGAAAATGTGTATCATTTGCCAACATATGGGAAGATGCGTAGCTGAAAAAGAATTATAATCTGATATTTAAAGAAACCAGCCTTGTACAGTTATTTTTAACATTTGGGGAGTCGGGGGAGGAGGGTAGGTGTTTGGGTTTTTTTTTTTAATTAAGTTTGTACCGAAAATTCTTTTAAAATGAGAACCCTTCCCCTTCCCTTTTGGCCCACAACTCCTTAGAGAAAACTCATGGTATTTCTGTTTCTATACTTGCCCCTTAGCTTCTCATTGAGCGTTCACCTTTGTTGGGGAAAGGGCGTGTTTTTCAGTGGACGCAATTTAACCAATATCTGCCTTCTTTCCCTGGCTTTGTGTCTGTTATGGACCTGGAGAAACTGTATGAAAGCTATGTGGGTGAGGCAAACTGGTGCCTGACCCCATGTAGCCTCTTGGGACCACTGAATACGAATACGTTAGAGAGTGAGATATGTCGACATTGATGCTGGGGAGAAGACTGACACAGAGAATTGAAGTATTTGATGATCCATGGCTGCAAGTAGCAGGTTTGCTCTGCATTAAAGGCTTTGGTCATAAAGGAGCCGCTATAGAAGAATCTGAGCAGCAGTTATTTCTCTAACATGTTTTGTACTTTGGCTGCAGCAACACAGGCTCAGGATGCTTCTTAAAAATGTTTAAAAATGCGTAAGTTGTGCCGCTGTACTTGCAAACTGGTGCTGCTGAGTTATTTGCAAACTGGTGCTGCTGAGTTACTTGAAACACAGTCCCTGGGACTGAAGAAAACCCAAAGCAATCATTGTCAGAAAAGCGTAAACTCTTCACGGGTGAATGATCATAGCATTTAGGTTTGGGGTTTTCTCCTGATTCTGTTTTTGTCCAGAGGAAGCTCTTCGTTTGCGCCCTGTCGAAGGGCACTGACGGCCAGGAAGCCCAGGTGTTCTCCATGAGCCCTTCAGGTCCCAAGCAGAAGACAAGCCTGGACGCCCTGGTCCTGCTGAAGGGGATGCCATGGGGTCAAGTGCTGCTGGGTCAACATGTCAGCCAGGAACCTCTCTCAGCTGGGGAGGCAATGGCAGGGTGGATATTTCCTTGTAGGGACTTGGGAGAGGTCTTTATAAAACACAATGTGAAAACAATGGTGCAAGGTGAAAATATTTTGATAATTTCTTTTTCATGAAGAAAACCAACTTTGGGAAGTGTTGGTCACTGAAAAATCAAATTCCTATAGAGCAGAGTTAAATGTAGTTAAAAGACTGGGAGAGGTGAGAGACGTTAAAATCCCTATCATAAACCACATATCCTAACCTAAACCACATTTTTGTGGAAGAAACACCCAATTTTTAAATTTTTTTTTTACAGTATTGATGAAATCTGCTGTTCTATATTAACAGATTATACAAAAAAAGGATACGAATTTTAAGCACAAGTTTTTTTCATCAGTACACTTGCTTGACATTCTAAGCATTCTAAACAATTAAAAAAACATTCTTGTAACTACAGAAAGCACATTTATTGTCTGGACTAACTGTATTAGTAACTGTTGTTGATACGTTTCAAGTGATCAAAAGTTTCTGAAAATATTGGGATAAAACCTCAAAGTTCACTGAAGTGAAGGAAAAAAAAAAGTTTTTTAGGGGGAAACTATTTTTTTTTTTTTTAAAGAAATACTGAATCATCAAAAAATGTGATAGTGTTCTTCTTCTATACAAAATATTGTGTGCTAACTTTTCTGGTATCTCTTGTTTTCCAATTCGGTTATCAGCAGTAGGTTAAGATCACTATTTCAGAGTACAGGATTGTACAGCGTTGTAAGGGTTGGTGAGCTGGCAGTTTACTGGACATAAGGCTTACTTTGTCTACATCATTAGTCAGCCACAGTCAACACCTTATTCTCCTCAAATTTATATCACAGCTTGCTTTAACATGTGACCAGCTTCAAAAGTAGACAACAATTACAGAGGAAAAGCTAAAAAACATAATGCATTCATAAGCAACAGGGGTGACACACTTAAAATGATACTATTAAAGGATTCTTGTTAACAAGAGTACTCCCAATATACAAAAGGGTTTTAAATGGCTACTCAGTATTCCCATTAGTTTTAGACATGATTAGGAAAAAAAGCCATAAATAAATAAATAAATCTATTTTGAAAAGGAAAAAATCATTTTTTGACAAATGCTACTAATTTTTGTTTTCATTTAAACATTTTAATTTAATATCATGAATTTTTTTTTATGTTCTATCACAAACTAGCTGCTGCTGTTTTTCTCAGGAAAACATAATTCCTAAGGACCAAAACTATGAACTTAGTCTGTTAGAAAAACTTTGTAATGTATCTAATTTTCCCTTGTGATTCCCTTCTCAAACAATTGCACACACTGCAATTTTATGTTGCTTTGAAATAGAAAAAAAACACAGCTTAGAGAAAATCAGTATAATGACTTTTATCCAGGTTTATTCATTAGTTTTTACAATGAGTTGCATGACCTGATTTCTGTTCACCCAAACATTTAGGTAACAAATGCTCATTTGCTGACTGCTGGTGTTAGCACGCTGACTGGAGTACTTACTATTTAGCTGTTTATTGTCAGGTATTGTTAGTATTTATTTTAACTGTTTTAATGTAGCAGTTATGTGGCAGGGACATAATGATGGCATAGTAAGACCAGGTAAATATGCTAAATAATAGTTGAAAAGAATAATTTTCTGACAAATTTTATGATGTCTGGTGTTTTTTTCTTTCTTTTTTGGTTTTTTTTTACATGAACTGTTTAGGAAATGCATTTTAACAAGCAGAAAAGTCAAATTATCTGTTCTGAAATGACAAACATCTTTTTTTTTTAGTGAAAATCCAATCTTGGAGGTCAGAGAAGTAGTCTTAGCTCCTGTCCCATGTCTTCCGTTTTCTGTAAAATTGTGAAAGATTCTTTTCCGTTTTGCTTCACTAATCGATTATACCAAGCATGTGCCACTGCATTTGTATAGGTATTTGTGCTACTCTGAAATCTGCAAAAATACAGTGGTAAATCACATCTTCTTTATCCAATAACAATAATGTAATCTTGCTACTTCAAACGTCCTTGCCTTGAGTTGTTTCTTGCATATTGTAATCAACAAAAGTGCCTCCTTTTCTAAAGTAATTTCTTAATCTACATGATCAATAATCTGCACCTTTCAGTGCATAAAGATCTGTGAACTCCTTGAATGGAATATGCTCTGAGCTTGTGAAATTTTAGACTACAAACTTTTAACCAAAAATGATACTGCTAGAATGAGTAGCGTGTGGCTATTTTTTCTCATTGTTGTGGTTTTGATATTTTTATTATTTGTACATTTTTCAGCTTCATTACTGCTGCTGTTGCAAATGTGCAAGTGTCCCTCGGCTCTAAGAGTGTGTCCCTGAATGTGCTGTAAACACACGGCATATTTTGGGGTTGAACGAGCAAGAAACACTGGACATAAGTACCAGCTTTCTCGCTGAAATATTTCCATTATACAACAGTCTCCTATTGCCAAGAAGCTGCTGCGTGTTCACTGCTGCACCGTCTCTCCCAGATCAGCAAGCGCTGCAGTGGGGCGTTTCTGTGGAGGGTAACTGGGGATGGATCAGCGCTGGTGCCAACCTGCACGCCTCCTGCCTCTGAACATGGCCAGTGCTCGTCCCTTCAGGAGAGGAGGCGAGCAGCCTGCTCTCCTCCTTTCTGTATTCAGGGTTTAAAGGCTGCCCCTTCTTTCTGTAGGACGGTATTGGTACAGTTTCCGATGTTTGTGCCAATTCCATGTACTCGTGTGTTAATGGGGCTGGACCGTCGGCTGCAGTGGTTTCTTCTGGTAGCGAGTTCTAGAGTCCAGTCACACACGATACAAAACCAGTATTTGCTTTTGCAGGCCTTGAGTTTGCACTGTAGTATTTCGCCGAGAATCATGTCAAGAAGACCTCTGTCCAACTTCAGTATTCAATGTATTGATATTTTTTATCACACCTTCATTCATTCTTTGTGATCAAAAACCTGATCCCTCTCTCCTTTTTCAAACAAAAACCTCTCTGCGTCTCCCATTTAAGGTTATAATGTTCCTCTCAAGAGCTACTTCTGAAACAGCTTTATTGCAGAACTCCTCACCATGATTTGTACTTTTTTTATAATACTCATGATGATTTTAAGTTTTCAGATTGGCAAGTCTTGTCATGAAAGACCTTTAAAACACATGGAAATGCAATATCTCTTCTTTTGTGCGTGTCATGTTACAGGCATAATTACTTATATTACAGTGAGCTCATCACTGCTGACTAATAAATGGTACAGCTTCATCACGCTTTGCATGGTACAGTATCAGGGTGTTTCTTCTGCTTCTGGTGCCATATTTCTTCTACCCCTAAGAAGTCTTTTTGCCTAATATAGCCAACTTCTATTTTCCTTTCCTTCCCCAGCCTCAGTATTTCAACTTAGCCCTCTGAGATAATTTCCCCTGTGTTTATCTCCTCTTCCCCTTCTGCCTCTGTAAGTGTAGCGCTGATTCAATTTTATAATGGAAAGAACAGATTATGTTTTTCCAAGTAGTAAAGGAGTCCTTGGGCTGTTAAAGTATTTTCCTGAAGAGTAATCTAGCTGATTTAATAGCACAACTGCAACTATGTTATGGCTAGATTAGAAAGTTTACAAAGTAAGCTATTATAGAAGTATTAGAGTGGTGTTTCTTCTCCAAGATTTCTTACTTCTTTCAGAAGTATGAGCAGGGTATATTTTGCAAGAGGGAAGAAACTGCTGAAATTTCTGACAAATCCACATTTATTAATAACTGAGTGCTTTGGACCCATTAGAGAAAAATCTCCTGCTTTTCTCAGAGAGATGCTTCTCTCAGACCACTGTGAAATTCCAAAGTTTTCATTACTTGAGGAAATGGATGTGCAATCTGCAATTAGTAATCTGTCTGAGAGACATGATTATCTTCATTTTATGCTTCTAAAAAATCTGGGAGCTTTCAACCTTCACTTTTCTTCTGCTGCATAGCTGTCTCTGAAGTTTATTGCTAAAACTCTAATTGCAAATATTTGGCAACAGGCAATTTGCATTGCATAAGTTAGTTACTTACACCGAAATATTCACACTCATTAATGGGATACTTTGTAAAACTAATTAGATGTTCTGGTTTAGTTGCAAAAAAATCTTTTAAAGGCATTTATAATTCCATATTCACTGTTTTGCTTAACTATGTCACCCAATACATGTCACCCACTTCTGTCATCTTTAGTTCAGACAAAACTATTTCTGCTTTCTGTTAGGTGACTGTGCCACCCAGCTTCAGGTATCTAAACCTTGTCTGTTTAAGCTTCACTTACATTTAGTAACAATAAAGAGGCTTCTCCTAACGGAAATTGTAATGAGAAGAGAACATTCAAGAGTTTTTCTCCATTGACCACAAAGAAAACCTAGTAAAGCTAGTATCCTTCCGTGTTAAGCATGCGTGTTATGTCTCTGAGGTTAAGAACTGGGATTACCGTCTTATGTTCCCACAAAAGTACATACGGAAAGGAAGGTTATCTCAGGATGCATCTGATGCAAAACACAAACAAAGTGAAGAAACAGTCCCCTGATTTAACACGAATCTTGTGCTTTCCTGGTGAATGTTAGATTGTAGTTAGGACCTGAACCTGTGCTGTTTCACAGGGTAATGCAGCTCCTATATTACGTTACAAAGAAAGGAAAACAAAATGTCCCTTTTGGAGGTGACCATTAAACCAAGTAAGACAAAACTCCTGTATATATATGGCAGTTTGCAAATGCAGCTTAGTCTGGCTGCAGTGAGCAGAAAGAATCACCTCTCATGCACTGTGTAATTATTCTAATCGACTTCCGTTCCTAAAAGAAGATTGTGTCATTTCTCATAGCTTTTGGCTTGGGGAAAAGCATTTTTCTGCTCAGTCTCATCAGAAGAAGAGTAATTGACTTCCTGTGTATGTTTTGATGACAGGTCCACTTTAAAGATTAGGTTTTCCTCTTAGATTTGCTAATTTGACATGGGTTTGATATCAAAGTCATTCTGCTGGATATTCAATTAGAAGACCTCTAAGAGGGCTATTTACATTTAATTTTGTGGTTAATATTTGGCATTCTCTCTGGTTTATGCCAGACTTACAATACAACCTCTATGCCGTCTGGAATTAATGTAACTTATAAGTAATTTACCTCATTAATTTACCAGATAAGCCTCCATGTCTCCTTTTATGACTTTGTTTTCAACCAGGCTGGTGAAATCTAGTAACACTGAGAACATGCTCAGCAATATTAAAAGACTTTGAAAGCGTATCAGTGCCCCAAGGTGGGTGTGACAGATAACATATCTTCTCTGCAGTGTCTGATGGATGGTGATATGTCACATATGCTTCATAAAGTTTAACTGCTTGCAGAGAAAGTATTAACCTTAAGCATCAGTACAAAAATGAGTTCTGGGCTTGAATTGTTCGTATCTCTTAAAAAAGCTTATGGGTACCATTCTGGGTTTACTGGCCTTCAGACCTGAGCTGGCGTGGTCAGCCCTACGTTGCCGTATTCCCTTAGCCCTCTCAAAGTATTGCAGGCTTGGTCCAAAGAGGAACAATGTTGTGCAAGTCAGTGTCAGGGCCTTAACAGTCTACACACCAGCAAACAGAAGCCAGAGAAAACAGCAAAGCGGAAATTCAGGGAAATACCTCAGCCAATATAACAGAATAACAAAGCATCTCAGCCCCTTTTTTTTTTTTCCCCTCTTTACTTAAATAGTGAGATTCATGACAGCAACATATTAAAAAAAAAAACAACAACTTTTTTTTTAAGGCGACAACTTCTGTCCTGACATCCTTGAAAAGATATCTGTAAGAGAGCTTGTTGGACTAGCCGTCTTTTCTTTGATACAAAGGCTGGTGGTTTTTTTGTTTATCAGGCAGGGCTATTTTAAACTACTTTCATGACAAACCTTTTCCCCCCTTCAGTCATTTGCTGCAGGGCAGCATCCAGACTTTGTGAAAACAACAAAAGAGGATATTTGGAGAAAATTCTGAGTGCAGTTTCAGCCTTTTCATTGCAATCTTTTCTGTCTCCCTCTCGTTTCCAGCTCTCTACTGGGTCACACTGCTGAAAATGGATTTTGGACTTCATGGTCCAATAGAAGGGACACTTTCTGTGTGGAGCTGGTGCACCGGATGTTTGCAAGTTTAACAGCACTCATTTCAAAGGGATATCCAAATACATTTTCATTGCATCAAGGTATCTCTGAACTCACAGTATCTCCTCTGCTTGAAGTACTATCAGCTGATAAATCCCTGGTCTTCTACCCAGCCCTCTTCCCTGCCACCTTCCCAGACTCCCCCGACACATTAACTTCCATGATGGATGAGTTCAGCTGCAGCACATCAGCCCTTCAGGAGAAAGGCTGAATGAAAGCAAGACATTTCGAACCACTCTGGTTCATGTTCAGCCTTACTTTCAAAGGGCTTTGCAGTTTATGTCTATTGAAGTGTCAGAAGAAGAACACTTTCCCAGCAGAAGAGGGGAGAAGGAAAGCTGTGCATGAGGCACCAACAAATCAGTGGTTTTCACATGGCTGCAATGGGAACTGGCATCACAGCATATATATACAAGCAGTGTTCAGTCGGGAAGCAGTGTGGCACACGGAATTGTGAACAATAGAGGGAAATAATAAAAACAATAATCTCTTACCCAGACAGACAGAAAACAACAAATTGGTTTAGTTGCCAAGTGGTTGAAGCATTTGTGTTGGGAGGAAACAGTGAGTTTAAAATCCCTGAGCTGATTTACAAGATGTGTTTTGAATACGTCTAGAAAGGAAAACAAATGAAAAGACTGAGAAATCTTCACCCATGACACGACAGTTTTACCAGTGTGGGTGTTTTTTCCAATACGACAGAATTGGGGCAAGCTCCTCATCTCGGATCAGGCTGAGGGAAACACCCGAAAGCAAACTTGCCATCATTTTAAATGAATCTGTTACTCACACGGCCACCAAATATGACAGGATACATAGCCACACGCTGACCAAAGGTCTTCCTTTTGTTACCAGAACAATTCTAAACACGCTCTGCACCATGTCTGTGAGAATGAGGAGGACAGAGGGGAAGTCACCTCTGTGGCGGACGATGCTCCTGGCCTGGCCCCTGAGCAACTTGGGGTGGTGGGGAGCCTGGGGGAAGCATCATCACAGAGTGTAGGCACTTACTCAGGTATCGAGCGGACAAACACCAGCTTTGAGGACTTTGCAGGTACATAAAAGCTAGGCAAGCTGCATAAGAATAAAGAAGGCGTAGTCTTCTGTTTCACTTTATCTTCCTGTGTTTTTTCTGCTCGGTTTGTCAGTCTCTTTGGTTAGCAAAAACAAAGAACAATTGCTCGTGTATCCTTGTTATTATTATTGTACAGCTGGTTTTTCATGAATGTAATGAGTGAAACTACCACACCTTGCTAAATTTAATGTAAGAGATGGAGCAGGAATTTGGGGGCAGAAGATGTGGGATGGGCGCGGGTTATAACTGCCCCTTTCCTCTAACTTTAGTGTGAAAATTTTCTAAAGCATTGGTTCTACAGGGTGGAAGTGCTGAGGCAATTAATTGCATTTAATATCGTGTATAAATATTATTCACTTATTTAGACAGGGAAACAGAAAATTGACCTCATATTCTAGCTGTGAAACCACTGAAGTTGGGTAGGAAAGAGTGTGTTCCAGACCCTTAATTCACATATTTATTTATTTATTTCTTCATTTATTTATTCATTTATTATGTTAATAGTAATGGGTTGTGGTGTAAAATGCATTTTACAGAGAGAGTCCCATGATGAGATGATACAGCAGGCTGCTGAAGTCCCATCAAGATTGCAGATGACACCAAGCAAGGGAGGGCCAGTTGATGTTCATGATGGCAGGGCCACTGTCCAGAGGGATGGACAGGGGGAGGAAGGGGCCAACAGGGTGTCCCAATCCAAAGTCAGGGAAGGTTTCAATATGGTCCCAAGAGGGAGATTAAGGCACAAACGAGGTCAAATGCTGTATACCCCAAAGAGCTTTTATTAGTATCAAAAGCAGAAAATAGTAGCGATAGGATAGAATGGAAGAAAAGTCAGAAATCAAGCAAGTAGTCAGGATAGAGTTGCAAGAATAGTCACCACCATGGATCCAGCGGCATCCCGTTGGTCCTCAGTCTTCTATTCTTCGGTGGTGGGTGCACACCACGGCTTGTCTCCATGTTTTTTTTATAGGGCACAGTCCGATGATGCATGCACATACATGCTGTTCATGCACTGTTCACCCGCCGCAGGTTTCATCTGTCACACAACCTTCGCGTGATCAATACCAGAAACCAGTATCTTATCTCAAAGACTACAGTTTCCATGAGAATGGTAGTCTCCACATTCTTCGTTGGCTCTGGCCCGTCTCCTCCCCTGGACGCCTCAGTGGCCTGGTAATCGTCCTTTTGGACAGAGGAGTGCCCTGCTTAAACAAGCCATCTCTGGGATAAGTGGCTTGTCACAGCAAACAATCTTTGAGACAAATAGCTCGAGATAACAGTTCAGTCTCTCACGGAGGGACCCCATGCAAATCAGGCAGGAGCAATGGGCAGCCCCACCCTGAGTAGGCAGAGCCCTGTCAATGATGTTCGGTAGCTTCCATCAGCCCTTGTGAATAAACTTCTCCATGTGAACAATCACTCTGAAGTTGTGATTCTCACCACAGACTTCCATAGCATTGACCTCCGATGTTGCATAACGGCAGCTTGGACAACTTGCTGTCTAGAAAATGAGCAAGCCAGACAAACTGAGAAGCTGGAGGTATAACACAAATTGAATGTTCTCAGAGGTTCAGATGACATCCAGCGAATAGCAACAAGAGTCTCAGTAAGAGAAAGTGAACAACAAAACAAGGAAGTGAAGAGCTATCATGAGTTTTTCCTTAGTAGTATTACCAGCAATTATTACTGAGCTTAGATCCAGAATGTGTCACTATCCCAGGAAAGCATTTTCACTGCTCCCAGCCTGTTGCTGCAAAGACTCTGTTTCAATCAGTCAGTATCTTTTGAGAAAACAAAAAGGAAAGGACAGGTCAGGAATTCAGGAAGATTTCTTACAATTTCTTGCTGCACACTCAGAAGTATTTTAAAAGAGGTTGACTGTTTTCTATTGAAAAATATGGTGGCATTAAATCTCTTCTCTAAGGAAAATATAGATTTAAAGTAAATATTTCAAAAACATAATCAGGCGAATATATTTTTTCTTCAAAGCTACAGCTTTAGAATGTCACTTCAGTAATATCATTTTTGCGTCATATTAAGAAGTTGTTGTATCTTCAATTTATTCTCAAAGTGGGACAAAACCCAATTTGGCGTTGTTAAGAATGGTCTTGAAAGTAAATATATGGTTCGCAATGTCTTTGAAAATATACTATGTTTCTTCCTGTCTCTGCTCCACAGTGCTTTATATTGGTAGGAAAACTGAAAAAAAAAAGCAACATTTAGCTGTTTTGTGAAGAAGCTTTTCTTAAGGGATGCAGAAGGAAATGCTTTCTTCTCAGCTAAATATGGAAATTTTGAACACACACAAAGAAATGACCAAATGAATCCTGAGACGTACTTATATCTTTCATGAAGGGAATCAATTTCTGTAATGTGTCGACAGCAGCTTATTGGTTGTTAATATTCTTAAAAAGACACTTGAGAGACAATCAGCTGCATTGACTGCAAAGAAAAAAATTATTACCTGTATCACAAAATGGGGAGGATTGCAGGAAGTCAGATATTGACTACTTTGAATGGGCTTAGTAGATTCAGTCTTTTCAAACAGTTACTAAGGGAAATTTAGATTCCAACTGTGTGAAGTTAGTCCATCGGCTTGCTTTCTGCAATAGCCCAGCTTTGTGCTAATTGGGTAATGGTTTCTTATTAAAACTGAATCTTCATCAAGGATATTAATCAATGAAACAGAAAAAATGAGCTAGTGGATAGGCAGAAGGGTGGTATTTTAACTGTAGCTGCAAAAAAAGACCCCCAAGGTACAAGAAGAAAATCTTTGGAAATCCAGTGTTTACTGCCCTTGAGATAAAATCAGTTCTCAAATTATGTTGAAAACGTATTGTCTCTGTTACCAAAGCATCCACAGTTTCACTTTCTTTATGCAGTCATGCAGTTGCACAGGCAGAGCAGCCTCACCGCAGGCAGCTTCAGTTCATGGTGGGCAATGGGTGAGGTGGCCAAGCCCAACCACCCAACACCTCCTGGAATGCAGGGACTGCAGCTCAACAGCAGCACCGCAGGCTGGCATCCACACAAAACATCCCTGCTCCATGGAAAATGTTCTCATAGAGCACTGCCCTACCATGGTCATGCTTTTTTCAGGATTAAGCTGAAATCTCTCCAGGGACGGTACTGCAGCAGCTCAGACTGGCACAGATAAGGGATGTCTGCACCACCTTCTGTGGCCCAACCCTTTCCAGAGCTCATCCTCTCAGATGCTTTCACCGGTCTCCACACTGCACTGACAAACCTCCTTTGCTCACAGAGGTCATGCTGCAAAGCGTAGCCCCTGCATCAGGGCTGTGCAAGGGTCAGACGTGGAGGGTGGACCCCTGCCACAGCAAATGTCCCAGTCTCCTTGTGTGCCCTGAAGGAGAAGCCAGCACCCACCACTGACAGTGGTTCTGGACAAAGCTGACCTCCACCTTATGAGATGTCCTGGTGCAAGCGGGGTGGAAAGTATATGCTTCCAGTCATGGTGCAACTCCAGGGACTGTCTGCCCATGGTCCCTCTTTGGTGTGAAAGCAGACTGAGGGTTGAAGCCAGTCAACCGGATTACACTAGCCAGAAACACAAATGCTCATGTATGCATATATATTTTTCAGTCTGGTGGGATGCTTTCCATGAGGATCTCTTGATTTTATAAATCTCCCTCTTTGGACAGTTATGCACATAATTCTTTCTTTAGTCTTTCAAAATCCCTCAGAACAGCCATAGTTTTCCCCTCGCTCTTTCCTTTTCTCCCCCTACCCCCATCCCCACTTGCTTTTCTTCATTATTCTTTTGTCATTTCAGCCAAGATTAATAAAGTTACTGGGCCTGGAGTATTCTTGAAATAAATGGCTTCTCCTGTTGCCCCATTCTAAGCATCACTTTGGATTTTAATCACTTGCAGAAGGTCCTTTTTTGCCTCTCAGCCTCCTCTGCCATAAAAACTCCTCTTAGATATACAATGCATGAGATTTGTGATGTGGATGAAACTGCAAGTCACTTCACTGTTATTTCCCACTACGCATCAATAAAATAAAAAATAAATTTAAAACCACCCAAGAAAGTCTTATTCTTACTGTGATGAATGCCCAGAAGCTTCTCTGTATAAAATCAGACTCAATGTAAATTTAAAGAAAATATTTTTTTTTTTAAAGAGGAAAAGGGAAATTATAGCAGAATATTTTCTGGAGAAGACCCTGGTTAATTTTTTCAGAAAAGTTAACACAGAAAGCTCCCATGAAACCCTGTATGTAAAGCACAGACTGGGTCTCTTGTACATGATCAAGCATACAAACCTGCAGAGGTACGTGCACTTTGCTAAAAAGGTGAATACTGACCTGTATCAATAAAGGGAAAAGCTACTGAATAGTTAGGTTAATTTATTTTCCATTATAAATGCGCCCCCGTGTTATGAGAATTATAGGTTTGTTTAGAAAACAGTGTGCCAAAATGGTGTGATGCACAACTGACTTAACGGTTTGGATGAAGAAGCTCCCTCAAGAAGGTTGGTGCCCTGGTTACAAGGGTTGTCAACGCCTGGCCTGAATTTCCACAGGAGTCTCAGTAAATTAACCGAGGAAGTCAGGCTCCAGTGCTTTTTCCTGGATGGTAAGAACCTAATTCCCTTGGGTGCTTTGGACAGCTGAAGTAAAGAGATAAATTGTACTGCTACTACAGGCCACCACAGGGTAGTTCTCTCAGAGCAAGGAACAAAATGAAATTTAACCTTGACGCTCTTGTTCTAAACATTTCTTAATGTTGACTTCATCATACAAGTTTAGGGACTGTTCTACTGGGACGGAATAAATGACCATTACAAGGAGGCAGGATCATTCCAGTTCATGGCACAGTTTGAAAACAGTTGGGTATTTTTTCCTTTTCCTTTCCAAACAGGAATAAAAACAAAGCCTTTAAAATTCTTCTGGGAAGGGGAAAAAGAAAAAAGTTAAAAAAAAGAGACATTGAATTGAAACATGGAGGGACACACACACAATTTTGATACATGAAAAATGTTCAAAACAGTACACGAGTGAAATCTGATGAAGTGCAAGATAAGAAATTACAGGTTCATGGTTTTGCTTTTATCTAGTCTAGCTCGTTATCTCACCACAGATTACTTGAAATTAGAACCCCGTTTCCCCTCTGCCGGGGGTAAGGTTTTTGCCCAACAGACAGTAGATTAAGAATATATTCTCTTTTTTTCTTTCCAGTGTGACAGATATCTTCAGAGAAACTCCATGTTGTCCCAAATATTCTGATCATCTCTAATTAGGGGTTATTCTTTGTCAGCGCCTTATCTGGCTGGAGGTTAGCATTGCAAGGAGATAGATGTTTCAATACCTCGTACGTCTAAGATCACCTTGCTCTCCATCACTTTGTCTTTTGAACGCAGAAAATACTGGCTGTGCTGATTGATGATATTTTAGTCACAAAGTCTAGTGATCAGATGTTCCTGCTGATATCAACTTTTTTATCTGCCTTCGATACAGCAGAACATGGAGATACAGCTAAAAGATCAGGACTCTACTTTTAAAAATGGGGTTTATGCCAGAAATACAGAAATAGGAAATTGTTCTTACTGCTAAGAAATGAAGAAAAGATGGTATCTTTATTTTTTTTTATATAATTTTCACTACATGGTCAATATTTCCCTTGCAAATAAACAAAAAATACGTTGTGACAAACAGAAGTGAGGGAACAAGAGGCACAGGAAAAAGAAAAGAGATGTGTAAAGGAAAGCAAATCTGGATAAAATTCAAAGAAATTGGCTAGATACTGAATATTCACTGTTCATTCAACAACAAGAAAAAAAAAAAAAGAAAAAAAGGAGCCAGATTTTTGGCCTAAGATGTTGACCCTACTGGAAGAGATTTAAATGATGTTGTGGAGCAAAGTAGGTCTAAGGAGTCTTTTTACTGCCTCATATTAAGCTAAACTCCAAATGTCAGGGAGAATGTAAAGAGAAAGCTGCCCACAATACCAAGAGGTAAATGTGAAAACAGTCCTAAATGTTCCCTAGAGACAGCCAGCAAACAAAGTTCCTCCCTTCCTTCTTCCACTGAGTCCATGTAAAGCCATGTGTGGTCTCCACTGCCCCTGTTTGTTGTTATGATGTGTAAAAGTCACCCGTTGGTATCTTAAAGTTCTGTCTCAGCTGTAGGCAATACCAAACATCAGCCTCTTCTGCTACCTAAAGCCTCTCCTGATTCACATGCAATGTCACCAGCTGGGGGTGTCAGAACACTGGTGTGTTCCGCCTTGCTCACCCAAAAAGAGAAAAAAAATAAAAATCACTGTTCCCTTTTAGTGATTAATCATATATCTGCATTACAAGAAACAGCAGGTGGAATTTCACTTGTCCTTATATTTTTTGCAATATAAAGCCATTATTATTTTTACAAATCAATCAAACAAACAAAAGACCATTTTCCCTTTCCTTGTGATCTGCTGAAGAAATGCTGACGGCCATTACCTTGCAAAGACTCTACTTTATGCTATACAGTAGTAATGACAAAAGGAAGGCAGCCTATGCACCCTCCAGGAGGTAAGCTGCCAGACAGCTCGCTTGCTTTTCAGAACATCATCACAAAAAGGGAGGGATGTGAGCTGTACAAAAGGCCAGATATTTTCAAGAGGAAGAGCAAACAACCCCATTTATTCTGCTCTCCCACAATTTATTTTTCTCATGACAAGTCCTCTGTAGCTGAACAATTAGGGATGTACATTTTACGAACAACTTCTGCTACTTATTTTATCAGGAGCTCTTAAGATGCAGGCCAGCTTGCCTACTTGTGAATGTGTTGGAGAGCATGATTTTGATCCTCCTGCAGTTTAAATGTGTTTCAGGAAGAAGTAGATCAAAGGCAATTTGGGTCAATGTGATCTAGCCTTAATTTTGTATTATCTCCACGACAGTGAGCAGTGTCCTGATCTGAACTGTTGGGACAGTTCTGCTAGTTTTTGAGTTCAGGGATTTTTTATTTCTAAGAAGAGGTGAAGATAAAATCACTCTATCTGAGAAAAAAAAAAAAAAAGTTTGTGGTTTTGGGACAAGCAGTGACAGACATAAGTGAAACACAAACCTGGAGATTAAAAAAAGAGTTTTTCACTGTGAGGACAGTCAAGCATTGGAGCAGCTTGTGCAGGAGGTTAGGGGATGGCTGTTGCTGGAGTTCCCTCAAGAACTGGACACGGCCCTGAGTAACCTGTTTTGAGCAGGAAGTTGGACCTCAACCTGAATTCTTCTTTTTCTTTCTTTTTTTTTTTTTTTTTTTTTTATTTTAAGAGACCTGTAGAGAAACAACATCTTTTATATCTTTATTTTGCAAAACAAAGTGATAGCAGGATAAAAATTTAATACTCAAAAGGTCAAGGATGTTCCTCTACTGGGTATTACAGTCCTCATTAGTGGGTAGGAGACCAAGGTTCAGCATTTCCCAGTGTTTGAGAGCACCCCGGCTCACACATTGTCTCACCATCTGGCCACGTAAGTTATTTGGGAGCAGGGCCCTTTTCTACAGAGCCTATGAAACTGCCTTTATTTTGCATAGACCTTTGTGCTGGAGAGGAAAAACAGTCTGATTCTCTTGCAAAAAAGAGGCACTTCCCTGTGATTCATGGCCTGCAATGCAGAGGTTTGTTTCACCAAAATCCTTACAGGGATCTTCCTTGACTTGGGAGCCCAGTTCCTGATGAATTCCTTAACAAGACAGACTTTGCTTGTTAGCCAAAATCAGATAGACCTGGGCTCATATATTTCTGCTAAACTTTAAAAACTGCTGTGAGCTATTTTTTGAGCATGTTTTAATTTTTTTTTAAGAGAGGCAGCACGTTGATTTATATACTATGTCAGAAGAATATTCTATTTCAACTGACCAAATTGTCTGCCTCATTCAACAAGGCAGAAGAGTAATTTTCAGGTTTAAACATTAGAGATACAAATGTCAACTGTGTATAAAAATTACAGGAGAGGAACATTTTTCTTATCACAGTGCCAGCATGTTTCTCAAAGCAGAGAGGAGTGTATTCTGGTTTCAGATGTGGCATTGTTTAACGTTTGCATGACAGGAGCAACAAGAGACCCCAGACACGGTCAGACCCCCATTGTGGTGAGTCCTGTGTGCATGCACGTCGACAGAGAGACAGTCAGCATTTTATTAAGCAGGAATGGCATCTCACTTTCCCATAAGTGCTGTCTCATACATTGTATGCTGCTTTGGGCACCTGCCACAATCACAGGTATGATGCAGATGAAGGCGATCCCTACTCTGGTGCTGTGACCAAAACGAAGACAGACACCATCAGCAAAACACATCTGGGCTACAAAACAGGTCATCAGGCTGACTTGTTGGGTATGAATAATAAGAGAGGCACCAGCCCTGGTGATTGAGGTGTGTGGTCTCTTGGTGTCACCTGTTCTTAAAAACAGGGGTATTCTGAGCCAAAAAATGCATGCTAAGAAATTTGTGATTTCCCCTTGCATTTGTAGAATGGATGCTAAAAGTGAACCTGTAGCTCAGGTTTGCTTTCCATCAGGTTTTTCCAGACACAGAGATTTCATTAGGGAAAAAAGGAAGAATAACTTAAACACTGCTAGTTCAGATTAATTCTCTACTATTACAATTGAGAACTACAAAGTTGGGTTTTAAATGCAGGTTTTGGGGGCATCTTGTAATTTACCTGCCTAACTGAAAAGCCTGCTCTCTACTCTAGAGCCAATGAGTAAATGTAAGGTCCTCCAGAGGGTAATTCCGGACATTGGAACTAGACAGTGCTAAGCACATTGTTGGCCTGAACTCTTTATTATTTACCTGCTAAATATGATGTTAGCTACACTTCTGATTAAAATGGAGCATATATTTGACTGTAGCAAACTAGTTTGATCTGAATCAACTTAATGAAAGGAGAAATTTCTCTTTTCCTTTGGTAAAAGAATATGATGTTCCAATACACTAAAAATTTGCTTCCTTAACTATATTCTTGGCTGACACATTACCAAAATATATGATGAATTTTGGGGGAAGAAATGGGTTATATGCTATTGCTATATAAAGGCTATTCTGTTTAGTCTGCCACTGTGATGTGCATTCAGTATCTTTTTCCATACCTGAAAGCCAGTCCTCCTGGTGCATTAACATTATGACTTGAGGTTTCTACTATACACAAAGTCAGTTTTATTCTCCTCCTTCTGAAATTTCATTTCATTTGACTTCATGAACTCTTTAAAAATATAGTCTTGCTATTACCACTTCTGTGACCTGAAAGTTTCTGCCAGTAGTTTATAGTCAGGCATGCCTTTTGCCTACTCCCATTTCTTTTTGTTTTTCCCACAAGTGTGACGGTCTGACAAATTATAGTCAATGTCTCAAACATTTGTTAAAGAACTTTGGTGCAGAAAATGGCCTCTGTAAAAATGCTGGAGTTTTGTGAACAGGACAATGTGGCCGGAGGAGAGGGCCCCACGGAGGGTGGGACCGCACTTCTCCAAAGCCGCAATTCCTTATCTTAAGTGACCAGGAGAAGGAGCACAGTGTATGCACCTGGAGGAGGAGGCCCCACAGAAGATGGGACTGTGCTTCTATCTTAAGCAGTCATGCCAGCAGGGAAAGAGAGGCAACTCCGCAATGACCCCCCCCCCCCGCAAAGCTCACTGGCCGATTCCAGAGAACCCCAGGAACGTGAACTGCGCATGTCAAGACCACCGACTAACACACGAGTTCTCAGCGCGCACCCTCCAGAGCTGAATCTCTACGCTGGCTGGACCAACGCTGGACCCAGGACTGGTGAAACCCTTCTTATCTCTCTTTCTTTCTTCCTTTCTCTCTTTCTCTCTCTCCCTCTTTTCCTTCTCTTTCCCACAGTCCCTACACCTCATCCTTTTAAACATAAACCATTGACCAAGTCTGAGACTAGGAGTGGATCTAGCCACCCCTGGGTTCCTCTTTGAGAAGGAGTCCAGAAAGCAAGGGGGTCTGCTCTGAACCTCATGACTCAATGGGAGGGCTCTCCTTCTGATACAGTCTCATGTTCCTTTTTCCATTTCTTTTTCTACACCTCCCTTCTCTTCTCAAACAGCGGCTTAATGACATGTTGCAAGGTTTGTATTGATAAGTTCACCTGTACTTGGGCAAGGTTAGCCAGGCTGAATAAATGTTGATTGTTGTTTGAACTCCCCTGGTGTCATTTCACCTTAATTCTGACAATCCACGAACCTGAGTTGCTCCAACTCTGGGACATGACAACATTTCAGGCAAAATGTAAAGGGTTCTAACTGAAATATTTGGGGGGTTGGTATACATATTCTTACTCTATTACCTTCCTCCATTTTTATGGTGGCTTAATGTTTTGTATTCTTCAAAATGACATCGAGAATGAATAACAGAATCCAATATTTGAAGGTACTTGAACTATCCCGCATTAGCTCTGCCTTAAGTAGCAAGTACCTGAGCCATGTTGTGCAGGAATACCCAAGTAACCACTCCCCAAACCACATCCCTGCTTCATCCAGTGCCAGGAGCAATAGTTTGCCTCAGTGCAGGCTTCTTTTCATCTGACCTCATGTTATATTTTGGCAGTCCACTTCTGCAACTGTCTCCTCTCCAGCTGCAATTTTTTCTTTCCTTTAAACAATAGTCACACTTTCTTTTCTGTTTCTAACATTCTTAGTTGTCTTTACCTGACCAAAGGCTAATCAGACATCCCAATTTCTCCTCAGTTCCTTCTCTTTAAATCAAAACAAATCTGTAAATCCCAAACACAGCTTTCAAAGTACCTGGCCAGTTTCTTTGTTGTCATCTATGTCTGGAAAACTTAAAAGTATTTTTTCTTTTTTTGATCCCCACTTAAAGTAAGATCTGAGGTGGTTACTAAATTGGTTTCCTGTCTCCATCTGTCCATCAAGACATGGCGATAGGAAACAATATTTTAAATTGTCTATGATAAAAGATTTTATTCATTAAAAGGGTACACTAGATCATCTTGAAACTGCTACAGAATTTGTGGCAACAACAACAAAAATATTTCAAAAATAAACAGATTTTTTAAAATACTCAGACAATGTTTCCATTTCACCTTACTTAAAAAAGGAAAATCAACTAAACAAATGAAACAATCTCAAAGGCAATTTTTTTATATATTTTTTTTTTAGAAACAAAATATGAACAAAATGGTTCGACTGTCATTTTCATTTTATGGAAGAAACCAGAGACCCTTTCGGGTTAAGCCTGTTTATTTAGTTGTCAAGTGTCTCAATGTCTCATGCTCTGGTTACTGTGAGTGGCAGTCACCATTGAGTCATGGATCATCTCACAGGGGCCCTCTCCTACAGGGGACAGTGGCCAGAAGGGTTCCTTTTTCTCCAACCTTCCTCTTAAGCAGCAATTACGTAGCAAACGTTTGAAGCACCTAAAGCTGAAAATTGAAGCTTCACATCTGAAAAATATGGGTAATTTATAACTTTCATTACCTTTAATAGAAAGACCAAAACATTTACATTTTAATTATCCTTCTTTACTCACTCCAAATCTTATCAATTATCTTCTGCATATAAATTCTTCAGAAAGATTGCCTTAATAACCTCAAAAAAAGTCAATAGAAAAAACAGGAAGGATTCCTCTCTCCTAACAATTGTCTTCACATCACCCTTAGCTTTTAAGCTTTTGACCAGCAGAAAAAAAACAAGAAAGAAAAAAACAAAAGCTTCTCTAGAACTGGGTGCTTTCCTACAGGAACACTCTTGTTCTGTGGTGAGTGATTGCACCCTGTCCCTGTGAGCTGCAGTGCAATCTCCAACCACTAATTCTGTTTAATGCTGAGGCCTGAGTAAAGCTCCAGTAGGATATTATCCACCAGTTTAGATGTTGAGTAATGACACTAAAATTCACTCTTTGATAGATCCCTTCTAGGGGTTATGTCATCCTCTAAATACACAATTACAGCCATCTGCAAAACTCTAATGGCAAACATACTTAAATCTTTCTTCAGTCTAATTAGGAAAATTTGAGAACTCGCCCCTAGAATAAAGGTAGTCTTTTGTCTCCCCACTATTTCATTCTTAAAAATACCTATGATGATAGTTTTTATATTTGCAGCATACTCAATGGAATCAACATAAATAGCTGTTTTACGCTTTAGGTTTTCAAGTAACTTTCCTGAAAATGAACTGTGAATGTGAGGGCAGGAAAGGACTCTGGATCTATGAGAAGAATGAAAGGAAAGGTAAAGGGAACAGACTTTAAAGAAGGAATAATCCAGGTCAACAATTAGTTTACTAGTTAAAAAAAGGCTTTTTAGGGCTCTTTTTTATGAAGTTGATTGAGGAAAAAATTCAGAAACTGGAACATTTGGTGACTGAGGTAGCTAGGACAAAACCTCAAGGAAGGACTTAAACATTAGATTTTGAGTTCGTAGTGAGAATGTAAGTGGGAATTTTCAGTGAGAAGTGAGTGAGCAGCTGCTTGGTGCTTGGTTGCTGGCTGGGGTTAAACCACAACACATCTCCATCTACAAGAAGGTCTTAAAGGAGGATCCAGGAAATTATAGGCCCATCAATCTTAGCTCAGTCCCAGGAAAAGTTATGGAATGTATCTTCCTGGGGGATTGTATTGGGTTTGTGTGGCAAGGTTTTGGTAGTGGGGGGCTACAGTGGTGGCTTCTGTGAGGAGCTGCTAGAAGCTTCCTCTATATCCAATGGAGCAAATGCCAGCCGGCTTCAAGACAGACCTGCTGCTGGCCAAGGCCGAGCCCATCAGCAATAGTGGTAGCACCTCTGGGATAACAGGTTTAAGAAGGGAAAAACGTTGCTGTGCAACAAAAAAAACTGCAGCCAGAGAGAGGAGTGAGAACATGTAAGAGGAACAACCCTGCAGACCCCCAGGTCAGTGCAGAAGGAGGGGGAGGAGATGCTCCAGGCACCAGAGCAGAAATTCCTCTGCAGCCCGTGGTGAAGACCCTGGTGAGGCAGGCTGTCCCCCTGCAGCCCAGGGAGGTCCATGGTGGAGCAGATCTCCACCTGCAGCCCAGGAAGGACCCCACGCTGGAGCAGGTGGGTGACCAAAGGAGGTTGCGATGCTGTGGAAAGTCTGTGCTGGAGAAAGCTCCTGGCAGGACCTGTGGTCCCATGGAGAGAGGAGCCCACGCTGGAGCAGGTTTTTTGGCAGGACTTGTGACCTCGCAGGGACCCACGCTGGAGCAGTCTGTGCCTGAAGGACTGCAGCCCATGGAAGGGACCCACGCTATAGCAGTTCATGAAGAACTACAGCCCATGGGGAGGACTCACATTGGAGAAGCTCATGGAGGACTCTCTCCTGTGGAAAGGACCACATGCTGGAGCAGGGGAAGAGTGTGAGGAGTCCTCCCCCTGAGGAGGAAGGAGCAGCAGAGACAACATGTAATGAACTGACTGCAGCCCCCATTCCCCATCCCCCTGTGCCACTGGGGTGGAGGAGGTAGAAAATTTGGAACTGAAGCTGTACCCAGGATGAAGGGAGGGGTGGGTGGAAGGTGTTTTAAGATTTGGTTTTATTTCTCATTACCCTACTCTGTTTTGATGGATTAATTTCCCCGAGCTAAGTCTGTTTTGCCCATGATGGTAATTGATGAGTGATCTCTCCCTGTCCTTATCTTGAGCCATGAGCTTTTCATTATATTTTCTCTCCCCTCTCCAGCTGAACTGCTGAATAGGGGAGTGATAGAGTGGCTTTGGTGGGCACCTGGCATCCAGCTGGGATCAACCCACCACAGGGCTATCACAAGTCAAACAAAGCGCATGACTGGGAATAGGCATCATGGATTCACAAAGGGCAAATCGTGCTTTACAAAGCTGATCACCTTCTACAACAAAGTAACCTGCTTGGTTGATGTGGAGCAAGCAGTGGACATTGTCTACTGGTATTTCTCCAAGGCTTTCAATATGGTTTCCCATAACCTCCTCCCAAAGAAACTGATAGGTTATAGTCTAGACAAGTGGTCTGTGCGGTGGGTGGGGAACTGGATGACAGGCCGCACTCAGAGGGTGGTAGTAAATAGCTCCTTTTCAAACTGGTGACCTGTAACGTGGAGTCCCACAGGGACTGATATTGGGCCCAACACTGTTTAATATCTTCATAAGTGATCTGGATGATGGGATCAAGTGCGTTCTGATTAAGTTTGCCAATGATACCAAACTGACTGGCAAAGTCAACACTTCAGAAGGGAGAGCCACCCTGCAGGAAGACCTGGATAGACTTGAAGAGTGGGCTAACAAGAACCTTATGAAGTTCAGCAAAGGCAAATGTAAGGTCTTGCACCTGAGAAAACATAATGCAGGAGTGCAGCGTATGCTGGGATCTACCAGGTTGGGGAGCAGCTCTGTGGAAAGGGACCTGGGCGTCCTGGTGGACAAGTTCAATATGAGTGAATAGTGTGCTCTTGTGGCAAAGAAAGTCAACAGGATGTTGGGCTACATCAACAAGGGCATCACCAGCAGAGATAAAGAAGTCATTATCCTACTCTACCCAGTGCTTGTCAGGCCACACCTTGAATACTGTATTCAGTTTTGGTCCCTGCTATACAAAAAAGATGTGGACAGACTGGAGAGGGTCCAGAGAAGGGCCACAAAGATGGTCAAAGGGCTGGGAAGCCTTCCATACAAGGAAAGGCTGAGAGAACTGGGTTTATTCAGCCTTGAGAAAAGAAGGTTTAGGGGAGACCTGTCCTGGTTTTGGCCAGGATAGAGTTAATTTTCTTTGTAGTAGCTGGTATAGTATTATGTTTTGGATTGCAAAGTCAACGATTTATCAGTTTCTCATGCCCATCCAGCAAGAAGGCTGGAGGGGCACAAGAAGCTGGGAGGGGACGCAGCCAGAACAGCTGACCCCAACTGGTCAAAGGAATATTCCATACCTTGTGACGTCATGCCCAGTATATAAACTGGGGGGAGTTGGCCAGGGGGGCAGATCACTGCTTGGGAACTAACTGGGCATTAGTCGGTGAGTGGTGAGCAACTGCATTGTGCATAACTTATTTTCTATATTCTATTATTATTATTATTATTATTATTATTATTATTATTATTATCAATATCATTATTTTCCTCCTTTCTGTTCTATTAAACTGTTCTTATCTCAACCCATGAGTTATAGGGTTTTTTTCCCTGATTCTCTCCCCCATCCCACTGCAGGGGGCGGGGGGAGTGAGCAAGCAGCTGCATGGCACTTAGTTGCTAGCTGACATTAAACCACAACAAGACCTTATCACCCTGTTCCAGTATTTAAACGGTGACTAAAAAAGAAGATGGAGATTCCCTTTTTACAAGGAATCACATGGAAAAGATGAGGGGTAATGGGTACAAGTTACTCCTGGGAATATTCCAAACGGACACAAGGGGAAAATTTTTTACAATGAGAACAGCCATTGGAATAATCTCCCCAGGGAAGTGGTGGATTCCTCAACACTGGATACTTTTAAGATTTGTCTGGACATGGTGCTGCACCATCTTGTCTAGACTGTGCTTTTGCCAAGAAAGGTTGGACCAGATGGTCCTTGAGGTCCGTTCTAACCTGGTACTCTATGATTCTATGACTCTATGACACTTGTTTCTGATGGCTAACTTTGGTGGAGGCAATGAAGGAAAACATTTATTTTCAGACTTCTTTCAAATCTGATATTTCTGCTATCCAGGAAGACCTGTGTGCTGTTTCAGCGTAACCATCCAAAATGTAAACACCTAGTACATAGTCAGTGCTCTCTTTATAGTCAGAAGAGACAAGAGGCACATTCCTAGAGGGATTAATCTGGTTTTGAGGTAAATTGGCTCATGCAATGAAAATACCTATATATTCTTCTGAAAATGAAGGCACCCAAAACCTCAGGAGGAAAGAATACCAGCGTAGATAAAATAGAATAAAGTAGAAATATATATTGGAGTCATTAGAACTGACATATAATACCTGCATGAAAAATTGAACTCTACTTCTATTCTCTAATGTAGTGATATTCTTGTTCTTTAAGACACCCTAAAGAAAGAAAAAGAGGAGAAAGAGTGAAAAAGTTCTATAAAAGAATATTCATTCCTGAGAAACAGTAAAAGGAAGGAAATCTTCTCTAGCAGGAACGAGCTTCTCATGTTGTGGGATCTCTGCCTAGTGCTATCAGACACTGAACATTCATTAATACTGATAGCCACAGAGTGACAGCTTTCATCTCTGATCTTTTCATTCTGAAGACGAAAGGTAAGGTATGCTGAAGAAAAATGAGAAGTAGGTCCTATGTGGCTATTGACAGACAGAAAACTAATGAAGCATGAGCAGTCAATTAATTTCATTGGTAAAATGGGTAGGACAGGAACTCTACAGAGATTGAGGGTGCTGAGAAGAAGGAAACACTGCTCGGAATGGGTTGGACACTGTATGACCCATGCAGGGATGTAGATTGTTTTGTGATATGATTTCCCATCCTTGTTTTAAGATGTATAGCTGGTAATGGCAGGGGAGTCCCAAGAAAGTAGGAGGCCCTGCTGAGAGGAACATCTATGAAGTGTCTCCACTTCTGTCTTTGTGACAGCTACCATCTTGGCTGACATACTGTGGGCTGATCCAAGACACCCTTGTCACTTAAAGTAAATAAATGCATAAAAACATAGTTTCTGCAGTTTCAACTAAGGAAACAAGGATGCCTGCTGAGAGTCTAAGAGTCACACATCATCTGTGCAGCAAGTTTGTCATGCGCACTGTTGGGAAAGAAATGTGTCAAAGTCTTGTATATCAACATCACTTCAGCCCAGCTTTTCCTGCTGCTTTCCTCCTTGGGATTTACTGGCTGAGCAAGAGAACAAGCTCTAAAAAACTTGTATCACAGGTGGTGTATTTTAAAACCTTTTTGCAGATTTCTGGGTGATGGAGGAAAAATCTGGATTTAAGAATATATCTGTGTATGTTTTGATCATCACTATGAAGAAATTAAGAGAAAAATAAACCAACAAAAGAATAAAAATTAGGGAAGAGCTCAAATGCAAATATTGATCAAGACACACACTTAAGCATGCCTAGTCTGGTGTAGGTGAAATATTTGCCCAAATGTAAACACAATTTCCATCTCATATGCTTCATCTCCTGTTGCTTTGGCTGGAGTATGAGTTTCACATTCTTGCGAGGTAGATACGGAAATTGATTCCCTAATTTTGCCTGATACCTCCATATGTTTGTCTATAGTTAAGAGAATGAAGACGGACAGATGGTCTTCTCAGGGTCTGAGCTGTTTTAATCTGCCACAGCAACATCCCACCACAGCAATAAAACCCGGGCGTACCCCATAAACCCACAGAGCTTTTCCTGTCTGAGGCTGACCACCACCCAAGGGAAATGTCCCATCCAGTTTTCTTTGCTCTGTTTCCCTGTTGTGAGAGGTGCACAGTCCACTTCCCTCTGAGTTTTGTTTTCAGGGAAATGCAGTCTGGTTTGCATGGTGAGATGTGCTGGGGACCACATTTGCTCGTGAGCAGAGCATCGGTTTTCCTGCTGTCTATGCCACTTCAGCCTGGCTGAAATGCTGTAGCACTTCCATTCCTCCTAAGACTATTTCATAGACACTTAGAGAGAAGATAATTTTTATATAACATTGGCCTATATTAATCACTTCTGAATACCTCCAAGGGGAGAGTTCTACCCAGAAAACAGTGTTGTACACCCACGTAACCAAGACTTTCCTCTTGTGGATGAAGAGTGTCTACTTGTAAAACTGCAGAACAGCTATAGCAATTCAGATTCACAACCTATCTTAATGTTTAAGTAAAGACAAGTCGTTCCATATGTTTTCTCATATGCTTTCTTGTATAAAACATCAGTTGTAATGTGGTTTAGACTTTTTGAATAGACAGCGAATGTAAAATTCTCTCTGTAATAATACTGTTGAAAAATACTCTAAATTTATCGGTTCCCTATGATTGTAGTTCAAATAGAAGGAATATATTAAAAAAATATATTCAGTAAAATTAAGTTTAAAACCTGGCTGTTTTGCACCTCTAAGGTATTGTACAGAACAAATTCACTTTTTAAAAATAATGATCTAGTCAGACTGAGAAAATATAAGACCAGGCTCTGAGCAAGTGTAAATCATGGTAGATATATGGAAATTGGACTTTGTTGATTTACATCAGCTAATGGGTCTGACCTAGGATTTATGTAACAGAATTACATAAATCTCTTTACTGTGGACTCATATTCATTTTCTAGACATTCACCAAGTACTGTATCAACTCAAAGAGAAATTAAGAGTTCAACAGCCTCACAGAGACTTTCTAAGATGTTCCTACATCTTTAAAATCATCTCACCTCTTCTGCAAAATCTACCCATAAATACCCATTCAACCTGTAATTGAGCCAGTTGTGCTTAAGAAAAAAACCAGTCATCAAATGGCTCCTTACTACAGACAAAAATAAGACAACAGTGATCAGTCCTATAGCAGCAGACTTGTCTAGACTAAGCAAAATCACCTGGACACAAAACAGTAAATAATTTCAGTTATGAACCTCCTGTTGTGTCCTGTTTCTTAATTCCACTGTGCACATATAGTCACAAATGAATCTGTGTTCATGCCAGTAGCCTTATTTACTCTTCAGTATGATCTAAGAATAATACATTGAGAATATCAAGGATTTAAAAATATAGGAAAACATAATTCTCGCTCCAACCAAAGCAACTAGTATTTTATCTTTTAGAGCACTTGCTGACACAAACCCAGGCCTTTTAAAGGAGGTGGTACGTTCATCATGGTTAAAAAGAGGCTGTACTCTGAGCATCTGGTGGAGAGAAACAATTTTTTATGAGCTACCAGTTCCCGGCCACTGGTGCAAGAGTTATATATTCCCTTTGCCCATGTTCCTAACTGACTTATTCCCCCCTGCCCCCCTTTTTTTTAATCTGAAACAAAAATCAATTGGTCGAACAGTCTTCCACCCCACATCCCTTTCTCTGCAACATGTGGTTTCAGTTCAGCTCTGCAGTTGTCCTACTTTTCCTGTAATTTGACCTTGAAGCTTCAGTCACTTGTATGTGATGTGATGCAATATGGGAGAGGCCGAATGTTTCCTGAATTGGTCCCATTATGCTGCTCATCCCTACATGGAAAAAGAAATTTTCAAACACCCAGGAAGGATGAGGTGGAGAGGGAGCAATAACATCTTTGCCTTTCAGCCTAGGTGTTTTCACTTCTACAGTCGCTGTCAGCTGGCAACTGGATCAAGGTTGAGGGGACAGCTACAGCATTTTCCATAGTTCTGCTCTGACTCTTTGCCTGAGGAAATGGTTTCATGACTTGTTATCTTATATCCACCTTAAACGCAGAGTTATACTGGAAAGAAGACTTCCCCATGGTGTGCACTGACTCCCCCGACCTTAGTGTGGATTTGCAGAGTACTTGGCTCTGATGCTCTTCATAATGCTGTCTGAAGGCAGTAATGAAAACCATCACTTCTTAGAACACTCTTTTAAGTTACTGTTTTTCCTTTTTTTTAAGCTGGAAAAGTAGATTATTTTTTTTTCCCATTTAACTAAGATCTCATAAACCAGAAAAAATGTTCTTTCATTGATGAAAAGTTCAGTGAGTGGTCAGAATTGTAAAGCTCTTTTTTTATTATGAGGATTTTTCTCATTGCTCTTCACTAGGGATATTGAAATATGTCCAGGCATCTCACAAAGTTTTTCTCATTCATGCTGTTGTTACCATCAATGGCTGGATATTAGGATTCTCTGTCATAAATATAAAGAACTTAAAGGCTAGAAATAAGGAACAGATCCTTGGGAGCCTGACTCTGTTCAATCCACTGCCCTGGGAAAGCTCAAATGCAGAAATACCACAGGATTCAGTCACATTTCCTCTTCCAGGAATGTTTCCTTTCCTCTGGTGTATCATATCTTGTCTGACACCCTTGATTTTCATATTTACGTGTGCTCCTGACTTGAGGGGAAGACTCCCAACCCTTTTCAGTAACAGTCTGAGGCACCTGCTAGACTACACAAATAAAGAAAATTAAATGAGCTGGAATAGGAAGGAGGATGTGGACATGCCTTTGCCTAAGGGGACAAGAACATGGCAGCATCCACCACTCATTAGCTATCCCTACAGCTGGGCCATAGCTGTGTTGCTGGTGATCTTTTGTTAATGCCACACAGATCCATTATACCACTCTTCTTTCAGACATGATGAACCACTGCATTTTTTCAGCTCATCAGTCTGGGCTCAAGTATCAGACACCGCATAGACTTAAGAATACAGAGTTTTACTGAGTCATGAGTCGATTATAACTCATCTTCCAAAGAAAAGTGGTGTTTTCTCTAAAAAATATACCTGTGTTCAGCAGTCCTTTATTTTCAGACTAACCAGCAGCAGAATAAGTTGTTCTTGGCTTTGCCTCCACCTATGATATAGATGCTGTTTTTTCTTCAAATGCATTTAATGATCCCATGCTAAGTATGAAGAAATATAAACAGTAAGGAAAGGTAGGTGGGTTTTATTCTGTAGTCAAAAGATGCTCACCCTTTAAACGTGAAATTGGTAGAAGTTATCTGTGTAATAAAGTGAATTTATTGAGCAGAAAATGGGATTCTCACACAGTAAATCATTTTTTGTATTTCAATATTTTTTCTCTTCTGCATTGAGTTGAGCTATTCCACACTGAACGTACAATTAAATAAGAACTGTGCCTAGAAGGACACACCCTAATAAGTGGTTATAATATTTTTTCAAATATACAGGAGGCAAAGGTTCAAATCTCTACTCTTATCTACATGTGCTGTACAATAAATATATAAATATGCTGTATAATTAAATGTATGAATATGTTTCTGTATTAGCCTCATGAGAAATGCATCAATTTAAACAATGCTCCTTCTGTTGTTTTAACTGCATAATTGTTCCTTTACTTTCTAAAATCCAGGTTCTTTACCCTCCCACCATATTCAAATTTCTCATCAACACTCCCAGAACTCTGATCTATTAGCCTTTTACTTGTTTTATCATTAAATACTACATTGTTTCCTTGGTTTCTGCTGCTGCCTTCTCTCCCTCCACTATGCGACTGCCTTTTCTGCAGGTTCCCCAAGGACCAGTGAGACCCTATATTTTTGCACTTACTTGAAGACTTGTGCTGCTAACATTGACCTGGATTAAGTTATACGTGAGTTTCTACTATTACTGTATTTGAGCACTTCCCAGTCTTCTGCTTAGTTTTTACAGTTCTCTTTTTTCATGGTTACCCCTGTTACACCAAAGCAGTGCAGCAAAAATTTTACCTGTCAGCTGTTTAGAACACTAATATTTCAGAAAGGACAAACAAACTCTGCAAGGCTGCATTAGAGAAGGAAGAGTGTTGAACTGGGCTTTGATTTCCCAAGCCTTGTCTTCATTTATCAAATGCTGTAGGACTGTTCTCTAATATTTACCAACTATCTTACCTTGTGACTAAAGTTTCAGGACAGACAGCTATTCTTGACAGTATAAGCTTCTCAAAAAAAAAAGAAAATACAAACAAACAAAAAACCCTACAGCAAAACTTTGTTTAAACTACATATTCAGACTTTTTAAGAAAATGGAAAAAAGTACCTCTTACATTTGTTAAGAAAGCATTGTAGATGTGTCAAATTTTTTAATAGAATCCATTTAATTTAATTTTTTTCAGTATTTTGTTAAGAATATTTTATTTCAGTTGACTTTCTGTATCTTCTTGATCTCATCTCCTTTCATTTTAGTAAGCTACACAGCAAGCCCTACATGAAAACAAGATGGCTTCAAACTGCTACATGGTTGGCTCGTGGGGTTCGTAGCTTCCCAAATATTTTGACCTGTGTCAGTCCATCTCATGGCAATCTGTACAGGCTTCCTACATCCCATGCATGGAAATTCCCAGTGTTGGCAAGGCTGGAGCAGCCCCAGGCTGTTCATAGAATCACAGAATCATTTAGATTGGAAAAGAACTTGAAGATCATTGAGTCCAACAGTCAACCTAACACAGCCAAGTCCACCACTAAACCATGTCCCTAAGCACCACATCTACACGTCTTTTAAATACTTCTAGGGATGGTAACTCAACCACTTCCCCGGGCAGCCTGTTCCAATGCTTGGCAACCCTTTTGGTGAAGAAATTTTTCCTAATATCCAATAAAAACCTCCCCTGGTGCAACTTGAGGCCATTTCCTCTCATCCTATCTCTAGGTACTTGATAGAAGAGACCAGCACCCACCTCACTACAACCTCCTTTCAGGTGGTTGTAGAGAGCGATAAGGTCTCCCCTCAGTCTCCTTTTCTCCAGGCTAAACAACCCCAGTGCCCTCAGACGCTCCTCACATGACTTGTTCTCTCAAGCTATCACTGCATTTCTCTCCACCCTCTCTTCTTCTCACCATCTGTCTTTTTTTCCCAGCCGAACTGCATAGCCCAGCAGCCCAGAACGCCCAGGCTGGCGTTCCTATTGCTCCTGCCCATGTCCATAATTCTTCCTGTTTGTCTCTCTGTTATGGTTATGCTTTGCTTTTTTGCCCATGCTCTGTCCACCCCCAGGTTTCACACCTAGTCTCGGACATTTTGTCTCTCTGACATCATACCTCTGTGTCTTTTCTCTGCCTTTTCTTAAAAACAAAACCTTAAAAACAAATGCTCTGTTCATATATGTATCTATTCTTTAAAGTGTGGGGGTTTTTCTGTCCAAACTAAATAAAAATGTAAAACTGACCCGGGATTTTTGTATGTTTTATCCTTATAATGTGCAAATGGACAGATACAAACAGTTATCCTAGCCCTCACTTTAACAGCAATTTGGGGCCACATTATCCAAAGAGCTCTGCTGCCCTCTAGGAACCTAACTAAGACTTTGAACTGCCTGGTAAATTCATTCCTTACATACACATATGCAATGCCAGAGTATTTTCCAGGTTTTATTTAATTTTTGGATGAAAAAAATTGGATTTTTAAACACAAACAAACAAACAAACAGAAAAAACAGGATTTTAATTTCAATTTTCTGCTTAAAAGCAACATTATGCATGTTAAATCAATGTGAAAAATTTGAAATGTCAGACTACCACAGACAGATTTCACTGGAGTTCATTTCTCAACAGAAAGCAGATTTTCAGAAATTAAGAATTCTTTGAATAAACAAAACCAGACATTCAGAAATCACTTACAAATTGCAATGAAAAAAACCCTCAAGGTTCTGAAAGGAAAAAATTACAAATAGAAATGTTTCTGTTAGGTGCTCCTAAGGCCCATATGTGTTGCTTTCTTTAATGTGGGCTGCGCTTCTGAAAAATAAGTAGGTACCTTACACACCTAGAAAGGATGAGGGTCAGATTTCCAGGAGCTAAATATGCAGCCAGTTACTTGCTGAGCTTTTATTGAAAACCTGTCTGCAAACTCAGAAGCATGAGGATAAAAGTATTTAATACTAATAAAAGCTTATTGTGTCTTTCTGTGCCCAATGCTATCCATCAAAACTTGAGAAACCTTACCAGTGTCTCTTTTTGAAAAGGTAATTATTTTTCTAGATATCTTAGTTAATATTCTTATTTTCCAAATGCCATCATTACTGTTACTGCTGGAAAGGAGATTGGTCTGTCCAGTTCTAGGTCCAACAGTGCTGCCTTAATCTGAAGTTGCTGGAACATCAGGTGTTCTCTCATAGTCACAGATCATGACTTGGTGTGTTACACCTGAGGTGAACTGCAGAAACCACAGAGTCCCCATGAATTCATGGGGCTGGACTCTGTGTAATTGCAGGCATTTCCCAAAATGTCCAAGAAATGGTGAAACAATTTTTTTCAATTATGGCAGGGCAGCCAATGAGTTGTAGTAAATTCAAATTTAGTCTCTTTTTTTTTTTTTTCCTATATGTCTGAGATGGACTGTCAGTTTAAGCTGAAAAGAGTTTTCTTAATGTTTTAATTCCTCTGAGGAACAAAGGGCAAAGGGATGTGACATTTTTCTAAGACTTGCCTAACGTGAGTATCTCTAGAGAAAATATGAGCATGAAAGAAATACAGGCTAAGGTCTCTTCAGGAAACTGTAAGCTGTTAATCTGAGAAAACACAGCAGTCAATGAAGCCAAAAAATTACTCGGCACATGAAAATGGAAATCAATAGAAGCAGAACAAAATATACATTTGTAATATTACATATATACACTCAGGCCAACAGTTACAAAGCTGTAATTGTCCAGCTAAATGGCTTGCTTTCCAAAAGTGCTCTTCTGACCTAGAGGAAATTCTTGGATTCCCGGCAGCTGATACTGCTACGAAATCTAAAAATTGCAATAGTTGCTTTTGTGAACCATAGAAAATGAGCTGGGAGAACACAGGTCTTACAAATAACATCTTATGCTTACTGTCTTCTCGGCTGTTCAAGTATTTGCAGTTAAAAAGATCCAACTAATTGCGATTAGCACTGAGTTTATCCCCCAGGCCATTTGAAAGTGCTACTCTCAAGCGTTTTGGAAGAGTATTTTGCTAAATAATGGATTAGATGAATCAGATATGCTTTGTAATTTTACATCTCACCAAGACCTTATCCAACTAACCCAGATTTATTCAAAATAAAAAAAGAAAAAAGTTGCATGTGACTAGATACATGAGACTTTGAGGACAGAGTGCCTTCTGCAAATGGGTTACTGTTTTGTCATGGATTTGGTGGTTTATTCCATCATGGGCCTCCAGTATGAATTTGAGAGTGAAATCTGTAGCTTGACTTTGCATTTTTTGTGAGGTCGCATATGGCTGAACTAGCAACAAGTTGAGAGATCTGATTAACAACAGTAAAACACAGTCTTTGAGAAGGTTTTCATTCTGGGCAGCTATCAGTTCTCTGGTCTAGATTAAAACTGATTTAAATCTTGGTTTGAGTCAAGACACAACTGAAAATGGCAGTGCCTGTAAATTTTTACTGTTTGCTTTTGCTATGCCACACAAAACTTCACAAGTCACAAGTACATTGCAATAAGAAGTTTGCAAAATCTGACAGAATTAGTGGCAAGTGCTCCAAAAAGTAATCTCTACAATGTTATACATTTAACCGTGGGACATTTGAAACTACTCCCCTCTGCAACACACAAGCACAGTTCAGGGGGAAAAACAAAAGAAAAAAAAAACACAGGTCTACGTTATGAAGCATAATCAAGATTTTGAGTGTACAAATGAGGGGATGAAGACTCACAGTTTCTACTGAAATTTGTTGTATTGCTCAGAAATTCCTTTCTCATCCGTTTCCAGAGGAATTCTATATACATACTGCTGATCACCTGCAAAGTTGACTCACAGTAAAATGGAAATAATGGCTGGCTGTAGGAATGCATCCTAAGAAAAAGATGATTGAGTTTGTCACTTAACAAGATGATAGAGATCAGATATGAGTTTCTTCACATATCTATGAATCATGTAGTTTTAAAGAACAGTGTTATATGTTAAAATCAAACACATGCACACAAAAAAATCGAGAAGTGGAGAACAGGTGCTCAACTACCATTTCCCTTTTTATGCAAAATCCCGGACTTCTGTAACCCCTGTTACTTGTAACAATTTGTACCATTGTAAACAAAAGGGTTTTTTAGTTGTTTGGGGATTTTTGAAAGTACATTCCTTTCTCACTGCATGATTTAAAAATATATATCAAAGTATAAGTGCTTTTAGAATTTCCTTCTACTTGGACAAAGGCCTTTTGCTGTCATTTTATGATGAATATACATTATGTTTAGTGAGAAATTCAGTGAATTCAGGAGAACTCAGTGATTTCTCACATCTGGGATGAAATCTTATATCTCCCCTTTTTTTTCTACAATTACCTGTCAAATCCACTATCTGTCTGTGCCTTGCATGTGAAACTCCAAATATAATCCAAACAATACATCTATGAGACTTTTAAAGTGTATAAATGCTATTTGTCTGCAAATCTTTGCTATGGAACCACACAGTTGCCAAAGCCTCTGAAAAATTTTCTGGGATATTTTTTTTCCAACATTTTTCTTAAAGCAGAGTTGCACATAAAAACCCCTATGATCTCAGAAGAAAACAACCAACCAAGCAAATGAACATCCCAGGCTGAATTAGCTTTCACAGGTGCTGTTGAATATTTGGTGGCTTATTTTTAATAGTTTAATATTAGTGAATAAAATGTGTTCTCAAAAAATTGAAATACTTATATAGATGTTTGAGATTGAAAGACACCTTTTTGAGAGCTGTGTCATAAAATTTAGAAGAGTTTTACAAACTGCCTCACCACTAGCAGAAGTAAAATATTAGCCTTTAATTAATATTTTATATCATTCTAGAAATAAGTACTTAACCAGTGAATGTGCTTTTTATCAAGAGATGAAAAGATCCCTTGTTTTTTCATTGTAATTCATACAGGGGAAAGATGAGACATATACCTACCAATATTACTAGTTTAAGTGACAACTGGACTGAAAACATGTTTTCTCAAATCTATTGTTCCCTCTTCCCCATCCTTCCCTCCTGACAATTTGAGGGGAAAAAAACCCCAACCAACCAACCAAAAAAAAAAAAAAAAAACCCCAACCAAAAAAAAACAGCACTGAGAAAAGTCAAATAGCACTCCAGACCTGGTATTTTGTTGTTTGGTATTTCTAACTCTTTTTGAAATAGATTTCTAAATGGAAAAAATATTTTTAATAAAATATCAGTGTTCTAATTAGAAAATATTAATAGGATTTAACTTTTTTTTTCTTTTTTTTATTTTCAGTCAAAACTTTACAACTTTGAATTGGTGGAAGACTTTAGGTTTTCCTTGCACTGATACTGCAATTTTTTACAGACAATAAAGTTCCCTCAAAGCTTTTCATCACCTCTTCCCTCTCAGAAATCAAAGAGCTCTTCACAGGGTGATCCTCACTGTGCTCTGTGCAGCTGAGTGACCACGAAGCCCCATCCACATGCTAAAAACTTCTCTTCAGAGTTATCCTAAGACAGCAAGTCCTCTCTACATGATAATTATATTAAGAGATATTACTAGGATCTATAATTTCCTTAATTTATATGCCAGAAAGTATCTGAGTCTTTACTCCTTGTCTTCCAGCAATATCCTAGGAAAATGTTGCCATTTGACAAGACTTCACTTGGGAAATGGGGATTTTCACCCATAATACAGCTTTTCTGAATATTTATTGTAGGTTACTGTTGAAAGCAGTATACTGCGCTGGTGGAGCTGTGGTATGACCCAGTACAGAAGTCTTTAAGCTCTTGGATACCTCATCTATTGTTGGATATGATTATGGAGGTGCTGAATTAAAAACTGTCATTTTTTAAGCTACCTTGTTTATCTCTTTGCTCCTTTCAAAGACGAGGAATACATTTTTGCTAATTAATATAAACATCTAGCAGTGAAATACTTTAAATTAATGTTGTTTATTTCAATACGTATTAGGCACTGAGGCAGAAAGAATTATTATTTCATTAATAGACTGCATCTGGAAAACCTGACACCATAACTCATTTACTTGCTTTCCAACAGACAAAAATAGAAATGTTCTAATTAATGCACAGCCTTCTACACATTTTAGTGTGTAAATTCGGATTTAGTAAGCACGTGTACAAATCTGACCTGTGTCGATCAGGTGAAAAGAGTGGATCCTGAAAGTACATATGGCCTTGGTATATCTTCCCTCTACTACAGGGTGCAGAATTAATCATTCTCTCTATCTTCTTCAAGCTATTTCAGTCAAATGGTCAACAGACAGTTGGGGGAGGGACTGTGTGAACAAAACCAGGTTTTTTGTTGTTAACAAAAAAAGTAGTTGCTGGAGAGTTGTGTGCCCTGAGAAAATCCACCCAGGCTCCACCTGACCCTGCACGAGCACGGGGTGCCCGGCGTCTGGAGGAATGTCAGGTTGACTCACTATCCGTATTCCCCTTCTCGGTCTGCCTTGTTGAAGCCGTTATCCTGTTAAGCCATTTGTTGTCGGGCCTTCCTTGCTGTGGTCCAGAAAGAGCCCTTCCCCGGTTCTGTCCACCTCGCCCACCGCCCCATGCAGAACAGGTTTGTGCACCTCAAACTAAATTAGTCCCCAGTCTCCCGTTCCCAAACTGCGCCGACGCTTGAACTCCTATTGAAGCTGTCCTGCTTACCAAGCTGTGAAGAGAGCAAATCCCTTCCACAAACATCGGTCTCTTCTTTCTTGAGGATTTCTGTCTTATCTTTCTTGAGGATTTCTGTATTTTAAAAGGGACTAAATCACAGACAGGGTTGTGCTGAGAGTATTGTTTATGATTTAAAGCTGTGGCTGTAGAATTAGAGCAACTGGAAATGAAGAGATAACACTGACATGAGGAGTCAGATCGTTTATCTCTGGCAAAAGGCGTAACTTTGCAACAGATGTAAAGAATAGGAATTAAAAGAACAAGTGTCCTCATTACATGATGATGTGCAAATTTTAAAGTCGTTTTAAAAGGTCACTGAAGACTAAAAGAAAGAATAGAGCAGTAACACTGGTGCTAAATCCCTCTAAATATTAAGCAATGGTCCTTTTAAATTCCAATGACAGCATTGTAACTTTTTTATTTCTGAAGAACAGGAGTTGGTCTTTTTTGAAATCGCTATTACCTCATAATGGAAAAAAACCAGCAGGTCAAAATTGGCAATAAAGAAAGTTGCTACTCAAAATCTCAATATCTTGAACCTAGTGGAAAGGTTTACAAAACTGCAGCACCTTTTGGATTAGAAGTTTGGGGTGGAAATGAAGCTGCTTTAACCTGATGGACCTATTTCCAGTCAAATGCATTTACTACTTACACTGTAGGAAACTACACTTGCAACCTGCAGGTAGGGAAACTATACATTTGGAGGATTATCCTGAATCGCCTAAGGGATACTTTAGGAGGAACAACTCAGATGTAAAGCTGTTTCAATTATTTTCAAAATAGAGTTGAAAATTTTAGAATAATGTGCTTTCTTAGATTTAAGCCTCTTTACCTGACGACTATTCCAACATCTGCTGGAGCCTTTGAAGAGATTGTGGGGTTTAGTGCATACTCCTGAGTTCTGGCAGTTATGTGTGTATTTCAGTGGGATGCTTGGGACCACTACAGGGCTTTTTCTCATTTTCTTTATTTGAAATAATTCCTTTCAGCATGAAGTATACGTAGCTTTTTCATCTTCTTAACTATGAGTTTGATTAAGGTTGTTATTTCTGCTGCTACTTCTTGATCAGGTTTGAAAGGAGTGGGAAAGGAGGCATGCTGAAAACTGCCTTCAGAATGTTTTCTTGGCTGCTCAAGAACTTCAGAAGATGGTCTGCCTGAGTTCAGCAGTCAAAGGCAGATTGACTTTTCCAAGGGTGTGAACACAGTCTGTGCAGCCGTGCCGTAGACAAGCAAAGCGCGAGCCTCCTGCCGCTGACACCAGGACCAGGGCTCTCCTTCGGAGGGATGCAAGGGGATCTGTTCTCAGCAGGTGCACCAGAGAGGGCTGTGGTTTCTGTTTCTGCCCTTTCTCAAAGGTCAGGTATGATACACAGAAACAGAGCATGCTGGGTTCTAGTGATCTTCTGTTGCACATCTGAAAATCGGTGGTAGGAGGAAACATGAAAGGAAAGCTTCTTCTCACTTTAATGGCAGAAAATAGTAAAATCTGAGTACGCTTTATGTAAAAGAGAAAAATATCAGGTTTTTCATTCCCAAAAGCTTGAAGACAAAACATAAAACTGGGTTGGTTTTATTTTTATTTTTAATTGTCCATTTTGTACAATAAAGAACAAAAAGAAGTGAAGAAATAACACCACTTGCTATTAAATAAATACAATTTAATTTTTGTTGCCAATTTAGAATTGAGGCTTTCGTGACCACTCCGAGTTTCTTCTCAAGTGAAGTTCTGGGAACAGTAGAGATTTAGGGAGGCTTATAATTGGTCTAAATGTCTCTAAAAAGCTCCAACAGCAGCACAGAACCATCTTTCTACACCCCCCATAAAAATCCATAAGGCCTGATCAGCTAAAAGTACTCTACTTACAAAGCTGTTGCAGTCAACATGGGTCTCCCAGGAGGGCAGCAAACTCCTCCTCTGGGAAACTTTTCTCATGGAAGAGCACTCCTTTGTTTAAGATCTAGGCTTTTATGCTGCTGGCCAGAAATGCTTCAAGTACCATAATTTCAATTTGCCGATTTCATCCTTTAAGGAGGCAAACCATACCCTTCACATATTCTTGGAGTCTTAGATGCACTATGAATAACATCTTCATGATTGCATTTAGGATTTGTTAAGGTTAGCCATGTAGAATATGATAGGGGATCAACAGATTGATCGTGGCTTTCATCAGGGATTGCTTTCCTCTTTCTTTAGTTTCATTGCTATGTTCATACTTACAAAAGATGGTGAAATTCAGTTCAATTCAGTTTAGTAGAGTTACAGCAGCCAAGTCCAGTGCTTATCTCTTGTTTTCAGTGTTATAAAAAGAATTTTTTTGTTTGTTTGATTTCTGTGAACTCACAGTTTGGGCCTTTGGCATAGACCTGCATTTTTTCATTAGATTATCTTCTGCCCGTATTTTTTAAGAACTTCTTTTTAAACCATTTTGCTAGAATTTTTAAAGCACCTATTTCTTCTTAATTTTAATCTAACTTAAAAGGATGAAGGCTTCAGTGTTATAAGAGCCTAGAGAATCATCAAGAAAAAAATGAAGGGGACATTTCTCTCTTTACATGGACAGCTTTTACATCAAAGTAACTTTGAACAAAATCTTTTGTCAAATGTATCTTACAAACTCTTATAGTTTGGAGAAATCAGGGTCTAGAAGACAGAAAACACAAGGTGGGCAGACACTTAGAAATATAAATGAGCAGAACAGAAGACCTCTGAGATGGCTAAATAAGATCCTACAAGAAGTGACCAGAGCCCAAAGCTGCAATTTCCTATTGCAGTAGTCCATCGCTGCTTTCTGTCTGGTCTCTGCTGGGTTCACTCTGCTACTTTGGCTGACACAGTCTCAGTCCTGAAAAGGGCTCCTAAGTCTGGTGTTCTCTACTTGCCTCTCTCCAGGTCAACATTTAAAAACAAAAATGGAAAAAAAAAACCAAAACAAAAACAAAAAATACACACACACTTTTTATTGTTCTTGGAAACTCTTTCCCTCCTTCCCTCTGGTGTCATTAGTAGAGATCATCTGTCTGCCAGCTTGGCACCCCACCCGCTTCATCCTCACACCCTCTCCTTTTTCTCACCAGAAACCCCCGGTCATCAGCAGGGGGAGGTGGGAAGGTGTTTCTCTCGGTAAGGAACATGGAGGAGTACATCAGCAACTTGATTTTGTCTAGACAGAGACTTAGACTCTCTTGACATTATTATTAAGACAAAGCACAACTATTCTTTAACAGAGCAAATGCTTTTTCTACCAAATTAATATCTTTTTTACTTATTTATTTATTTTTTAGGAAGACTTGTACACAGTAAATGTTTTGTACATTTTTACCTGGTCCTAGTTCATCCAGTACCTTTGAACAGCCCGTGGTGCATAAAATTTATATTGTCTCCCATTATATTCATACTACGTTTTGTGCAGCTACCTGAATCACCACGGATGGTAAATTGATTGGAAACCACAAATGCCATTGTTAAGCAGAGCTGTCTATTTATCTTTTACAGGCATTAGTTCATTTCAGCTTTTATACTCAATTTTGAGTAGTGAAAAAAAAAGTCAAGCCTAAGCAGAAAAAAAGTATACTTATAATCAATTTGATTTTTTTTTCTTTTTTTCTGCAGGGTACTAGTAGTGCTGTACTACATCATGAATAGAGCTGTGTCAGAAGAACAAAGATTGCATTTATTTGGCATTCATAATAGACAAAAGAAACATGAGTCATAACAACTGCTTTTTGTACATGATAGAAGAAATTAAATTGCTACAAAATTCAGCTAAAAAGACACTGCTGAAATTTAAACTTCTAATTAAAAGTAGTGGCATATATGAGTTTTAACTAGAGCAAAATTTTAGGTTCAGATATATCTTCAGTTTAAAAAGAACTGAACGTTGCATCAGGAAAGCTTCTGAAAGCATTGTGTGAGGGACAGGATTGCCTGCAGCAATTCGTGATGGAATACAGAGGCCCTAATTCCATTTCATGTCACGTGGATGACCCTGATAAGTTATTGTGGTGTCACGTACAAAGCCAATGTCTTAGTATTCTAGTGAAATAAATAGTTACAAGCATGGAGTTCCATAATATCTGTGTGAGTTTGAAAGAGTAACTTCATTTTTCATGTCCCTTGAAGAACTGCTAGCCCGGAGAGTGAAACACACAATCAATACCGCAAGTCACCAGTATGAGGAAAGCTAGTCCGTTTACCTGAAATACAGCCTTGCACAAGAATGAGACATTAAAACCCAGATGGTCAATGCATTTAACCATGAAAGTCAAAAGGCGTGACTCTCAGCTCTCACAAGTGGACTTCCCTCCCCAGAAGTCAGTTATCTGATAGACAGCAGCCAAGAACCTTCCCATCTGTAGACAACACATTGACCTTGATGATGGCATGACGTAAATCAGAAAGAGCAGAATATGGAGGGTGAAAAAAAGTCAATTTGTATAGATCTAAGAGAAATGGTTTTCCCATTTTTGTCCTAAGGGGAATAAAGGAAAGAGTTGTAATCAAAGGAGCCAGAAGAGCGCTCTGCATCCTCACGACTTCTTGCATTGAATGCAAAACCAGAGAGACACTGCCATCAAAACAAAAGCTTTCGAGGAGGAAGGGATGTAGCCAGTGTCATGGAGACAGATCCACTCTGGGAAAGTCGGGAACAGAGCAATGTTCTGCGCAGCTGCCGTTTCTGACAAAGCTTTCTCCCAGGCCCCTTAACTCCATTACAGTTTCAAGAGCAACAGGTTGTGTTTTGTGGATAATTGTCCCAAATAATGGTGGGATGCTGCTCTTAAAACTTTTTCTTTAGTGCTCCAAAATCTCCAAAAAGAAATGAAGGATCTGTTTGAGAGAAGCTCTGAGGAGAAACAATGACATTTGGAAATTAACCTTTTCCTCTACCAAAGAAATTAGTTGTAAAAGACGGATGATGGTTCATCTATTTCTGCCAGAGCTGCAGCTAAAATCTAGAGCACCCACAGAGACAGTTATCTTAGGCCCAGCCCTTGCTGATGGGAAATCAACAGAGCAAAGATTACGGACCAGGAAAACAAATTATTAAATTCAGCGTTGTGTGTTCATTTCTCTGCTTAACCAATAACTCTCCATGTGACTATGTGTGAACCAGTGGGGCTATTCACTAAGGCAACTACAGCTTTCACAGGGGTATCTGCACCTTCACTATAAATTAAATATTGACCAAAATCTTTGGCAGTATTTCAGGTCTGAATTCTATTTCAGGACTGAAAATTGCAAGCCTTAAGCTGAAGTCTAAACTATAGAACAGGTTAAAAAATGCAGGACACACATCTAACTTAAAATGACTATAGATTCCACTTGACAACCTTGGTTTTCCAGAACTGAAAATTCCTGACTGCACTTATCATTGCTGATTTATCTTGCATTGGACCTTTCAGGTCCATTTTTTGGTAACTTTAAAAATTTGTGCTTCTCGTTATCATCACTGGTCCACTCACCCCCTAATAGAGGAGCTACATTTTATTCACATCTCCTCTGCTTACTACTTTTACTGTTATGACTTTTATTTGTTTGCTTTTTTTTAAAATTCTTTTCTTTGGCATGATTTTGTCTTACACTGGTTAAAGTGATGATTATTCTTTGGTCCTGAAATCTTCTCTGTAAATCAAACTGAAGCTTAAGGTAACTTGAATGTACTTTGACAGACCTTTGTTCTGTAGCTGTAAGAAAGCATATTCCTGGGTCAGAGGCATATTCGGTTGCCAAGCCTTGAGTCCAGCTATGTCCAAAACCAATTGTAGTTAAGGCTGGAATCTATCGTTTCACCCTGGGAAGGAACTAACTGAACTGTTTTTTTTCTATACACTTGCATGCCACTCTTTTGGAGAGACTGGGGTGAGAATTTTGCACATTTTCAATAATCAAAATATATTGAAGGGAAAAAAACCTCATGAAGCAAGACCTATTCCAAAAACCATGTGATGGATTGTACAGTAAGATATCACTCAGGAACAGGCAGGGTCCTTCTGCCACTGCCATTCCACCCCTGCATTAGATGAGGCGAATTAACCTGCTCTGTTTTAGGAAGACCTCGGGCTCTAGGCTAACTTCAGGCTTTGACTTTCAAACTGCCCCTTGAACTCTAACACCCGTGAAAGTGCTCAGCACAAAGGTATTCAAGGCCACCCCACCTGCTGATGCCCTCAGCATTTTCTTACTAGCTTGTCACTTTTTGGCTTCTTGCTCAGTGCCCACACTACAGAGAAAGCCGAGTTAACCAGCTTAGGGATTTAAGTCTCAACCCATGCACCAGCTGCCCAGACACCCAGCATGGCTGTGCTCAGTAGTGCAGCACCTATGTCATCTTTTCGGTTCACAGCCTGCATTTTGACTTCACTGTCTGTCTGTGATTGATGGGAAAATTGGGACTGCCAGAACAAGTTATGACTCTGGAAACTGGAGCAGGATATTCTCCACAATGTGCTCCGAGGTGTAGGATTCTTTGTCACTTCAGTATAGCATTAATCTTTGAACTACACGTGTTTAACATCTCAGTGTCCTCTGTGAATACAGAATCATCATGGAAACCTTTCTTCTGGAGATGAATGAGACAATTTTGTTCTGGGAATAAAGCAAACGTAGTTGACTCTACAAAATGGTATATTAAGAATAAGGAGTGATTTTTTATGTGGTACTTGAATGCAGGCTAAAACCAGCTTTGAAATGTATTGCAAGTAAAGGTACAGCTTCAGATTCACCAGGCAAGGGTACTTTCAAATAAAACAAGTGATTGAGAGTGCTGGTGTAACTTGCTGTCTTATTTTTCTCAAGGAAAGAAGAGAGACAGCAGGTACTTTCTCACGCTATTGTTCTCTTTAGGAGAAATGCCTTTGACACTACCAGATTGTTTCCCTCAGGAAGGAAAATTCATTTTTTAAGAAAAAAAAAAAGGAAAAATACAGGTTTATTTCAGCTTGTGCAGGCCTTCTTCTGCTTAAAACCTTCAACAACAGTGACATCTTCAGTAATCAGAACGATTTGTCATAGGAGAGCTGGAAATCATTTCCTCCCCTCCCACCACCACCTCAATTGAAATGTTGCAAGTACAGTGGAACCTCACCACACTCAAATCTGCAAATATCGGTGAGCAAGCCAGAAATTTCATCTGCTCCTTATGTCACTGCAAGAATTTTTTGTGTTGTGCACAGAAGTCATTCAGGTTTTGGTTTTGTCTTCCCCAAAAACATTACTTCTCATGACAAAAATCAATGCTATAGCTGAAGAACATAGGCTTACATAGTGCAGTAGGACGTACAGTGCAGCAATGCAATACGTCACTAACCTGTAAGAACCATCAGCGTTCAGATTAGTGTAACTAACACACCTATGCACTGCAGTATGGCCTGAAAGGACGCTACTGTACATGTGAACCCCCAGCACGCACAGCTGGCAGCTTTTACCTGGATAAACGGTAGCTCCCTCGAGTTCTCACGGCAGGATGTTCAAGCCACTCGAAGGTGGCAGAGGGCTGCGGTCCTAGGGTGACGCCGATGGCCTCACCTGCTCTTCACACAGGCAGTATGGCAAAGGGCTGCAGTGCAGGTCTCCGTGTCTGATGCACGCAGTCCTGCACGCCTGGTGCATCAGAGCTGCTCCTTCAGTTGTCTTCCAACCCATGCGGGTGCCTGCTTAGAGTGTTTGTAACACAACGCGAGCGATGCGCTGTCTTTGATGTAACCTTGTGCACTCTCAGCACGGCTGGAACCTGACCGTGTTTTTACTCAGCGTTTGCCTGTGGGATTGTTTTGGTACCTGCCTCTGGGTATAACCCCTGATTTGCTGTGTACGTGTTTGATGAAGCCTTGTGCTGGGTCTGCTTCAAGCGGTCCAGAGCACCTGGTGCTGTGGGTCAGGGGTGCTGGGCTTTCCCTGGGGAAGCGCTCTGCCTCCAACCGCCTCCTGCAGAAGGACTCAGGCTGAGCAGGGACGTCCACGTTTCGACAGTGCAACTGCCAGGAGCCAAACGTTCAGGAAAAGTCAAAGCTACTACAAAAAATGTTTTTTTCACCCATCTCCTCCTGCAAGCAGAGGTAGCAACCTCAGAATGCTACTGAAGTCTAGCAAATGGCACACAAAATACAAGTCTGGGGAAATTTTATGGTCTGCCTGTGAATACAGAAGAACTCTGATGTCAGTCTACTTCCAGTTAAAATAACTATTCACAGAGTCCTTAGCTTTTGTGCGCAGCTCTTGAACTGTGGTGAAAAGCATGCAGTAGCACCTACTCCATTATTACATTTATTAGAGCTTTATAACAATAATAATAACAGGCGCTGAAATAATACGTTTCATTGACAGGTCTCCATTTACGAAAGAACTCGATCTCTGTAGCTGGAACTTCAATCACAGTATCCGTATGCTTCAGCCTTGTGAAACTGGCTTTGCTGTAGTTGCCAAGTGCATATACTGTGGAGGAGCTGAATCTTCACAGCCCAGACGACAGCCAGCAATTACAACCCGAGTGTTCATTCCCTTGAAAATTTCAAACCAAGCTAATGGCACAGCAATTGAATTTCCAAACTCGATGAGGTGGTATGCATTCCAGTTTAGAGCAACTGAGGTTTTGGAGCATGTCTTGAGCTAATGAAAACTGCTTTGAATGCAGCTATTGTAAAAGCAAACTACATAAAATGGTCACTTTTCATTTCTTCAGCAAATGTACATCTCTTACTGATTTTCATTAGTCTCACTTCTCTAACTGAACACCAAGTGGACCCGCTGCAAATGAGCTTTGAGCTACCTAATATTCCTTGATTGTACGTATTTGGGGTTTAACTTGTTAGCTTTCCTTCTGATGTTAATTATGACCTAAGCTGTCATGGAATGCAAGCAAAAGACCCATTGAGGGAATAAAACTGTGTATGAATACAGTTTGGTTACATGTAGTGCATTGCTTGCCCTAATTAGAGACTAGGAAATAGTCTGCATATTTTCCACCTACTTTTACAAGCTAAGATCCTGTTACCATTGATTCAGTTGTCAAAAATACTTGATTATGCTTTCTAATCACTTATCACACAATTTTCAGAAGTGCTTTACACTGGATTTTGAGTCCTTCTGAAAAAGAAAAACTGGTCATTCATTCAATAGCCAGAGTGAAAGCAACATATAGAGCACATCCGAGAATCCAGCCCACAGGAGAAGTTAAAATACACCTGCAATCATGGCTCCAGAATTGGAGGTGGAGCAGCATGGCACATTTTCAGAGTCCCGCAGTGATTAATGGTTCCAGCTGGCCTGAACCCACAACTCCGCTGAAGTCCATAGAAGTAATATATACCTCTCTGGGAGCATAACGTGGCCATCAAAAAAATCCTTCATTCATTATACTTCATGTTAACAATTCTCATTAATGCAAATATCAGTCAACAGGGTCATGTAACCCTTTTCTCTTGAGACCAAATAATATATCAAGTTATGGCGGATTTTTCTGCTAAATTTGGTATGGTGGCAGACTTTATGGACTAAAGACCACCTCTCATCCAAACTTTGAGAACTTTAATATTAATCTCATTCTCACCTCCATATGCAATATTATTTTAATGAAGCTGGGCAAGAATAAGGGAGCTGTTCTCCAGTTAATTTAAAATCTGAACATTTCTCTAGGTCAAAACCAAAGACTGTGCAGCCACCTAGATTAAAATTGTCTGCACTGAATTTCAATGCTAATGATTTCAAATTTTGTTAAGGCTGATTGGTCTGCTTTTTATGGGCTTCCCCCTTCCCTTAGCACTTTAATTACAGATTATTCATTTTTTGTATATCAGAATCCTGCTCTCTGAGCTTTAAAAGTTTCTCTCACATGTCACTCAGGGACAAACATTCTTCTTGGCAGGGGAGACGGGACAGAGAGGTATGAAGTAGGATATAGCTAGGGATGTAGTTAGCAGTTTTCCAAGCTAGTGCCAGATTCAGAGGATGCTGACCTTTATGAGTGTCTCTAAATCTAGTTACGTGCCTAATTATATATCTGTTTTGAGAAAGTCGCTCAAACATAAACATTATTGTATCAGGCAGTTCGCACCGCAGTTTGCGCAGGCAGTTGGCGCAGCCCCCCCCCCCCCCCTTTCCTCTTCCCAGCTGGAGAAGGGTACTCAAGTGATGGGCTTTGGCCCAGAGGGAGACCCAGGTAGGGTTGCCACTGGGGTGAAAACCATTGTTAGGAAAAATGTAGCGACACAGACAGAGCTCCCATGTGAACGTGCAGCCGTCCGGGTCTCTGGCTGCGGGGAGTGCCTGAGTCTATCGCTGATGATGAGGGCAGCGGGGACACCTCTTGTGTGAGGTGTGACCAGGTGGGTGATCTGCTCAGCCTGGTGGCAGAGCTGAAGGAGGCAGTGGAAAGGTCGAGGAGTATCAGGGAGTGCGAGAGGGAGATCGATTGGTGGCCCCACACCCTGCCGTCCCTGAGGCAGAGGCGGCAGATGGAGGCTCCGTGAGAAGCGGAGCTTCCCCTGTCCTCCTGCCACCAGGCAGGAGGGGACCTAAGAGATGGAGGGGAATGGATACAGGTCCCTGCTCGGGGAGGCAGGCGAATCCGCTCCCGGTCTCCCTCACCTTCCCAGTTTCCCCTACGCAACAGGTTTGGGGCTCTAGAACTTAAGGACCAGGCCAGTGAAGATCAGGGTGTAGATGAAGCCCTGTCTAGGGAGGTGCCTAGGCCCAGTCAGGCAGCCCCACGCATCCTCGCATCCTCTGAAAAAAGGAGGGTAATTGTTGTAAGCGACTCCCTTCTGAGGGCAACAGAGGGCCCAATATGCAGACCTGACCCATCCCACAGGGAAGTCTGCTGCCTCCTGGGGCCTGGGTAGAAGACATTACCAGGAAACTCCCTGGTCTGGTTCGGACCTCTGATTATTACCCATTGGTGGTTGTCCAGGTTGGCAGTGATGAGATTGCAGGGAGAAATTCAAAGGCAATCAAAAGGGACTTCAGGGCACTGGGACGATTAGTAGAAGGATGGGGAGCTCAGGTAGTGTTTTCCTCAATCCCTTCAGTGGCAGGGAAACACACTGAAAGGAACAGGAAAACACACCTGGTTAATACGTGGCTCAGAGGCTGGTGTAATAGGTGGAATTCGGGGTTTTTTGATCATGGGGAGGTTTACACAGCACCGGGCTTGCTAGCGACAGATGGCATCCAGCTATCTCAAAGGGATAAGAGAATCCTTGCTCATGAGATGGCAGGGCTCATAGAAAGGGCTTTAAACTAGGTTTGAAGGGGGTAAGGGATAAAACTAGGTGCACCAGAGATGAGCCTGGGGGCAGCGTGCCGATGTTAGGGGTGGATTCGATAGGCCAGCTCAAATGTATCTATGCCAACGCATGCAGCATGGGCAATAAACAGGACAAGCTGGAAACCATCGTGCAGCAGGATAGATATGACCCAGTCGCCATCACGGAAACATGGTGGGACGACTCCCATGACTGGAGTGCTGCAATGGATGGCTACAAGCTCTTCAGAAGGGATAGGCAAGGTAGAAGAGGTGGTGGGGTGGCTCTCTATGTTAGGGAATGTTTTGCCTGTACAGAGCTACACGATTCTGATGACAAGGTGGAGTGCTTATGGGAGAGGATGAGAGAGAAAGCCAAGACAGATATTGTGCTGGTAGTCTGTTATAGACCGCCTGACCAGGTTGAAGAGACGGATGAATTGTTCTACAAGCGGCTGGCAGTAGTCTCAGAATTGTGTGCCCTTGTCCTTGTGGGGGACTTTAACTTTCCAGACATCTGCTGGAAATGCAACACAGCAGTGAGTAAACAATCTAGGAGGTTCCTGGAGTGTGTGGAAGATAACTTTCTGACACAGCTGTTGGGTGAGCTAACCAGGGGAGGAGACTTGCTAGATCTGTTGTTTACGAACAGGGAAGGATTGGTGGGAGGTGTGATGGTCGGAGGCTGTCTTGGGCTTAGCGACCATGAAATGATAGAATTCTCAATTCTTGGTGAGGCAAGGAAGGGGGCCAGCAAAACCACCACTATGGACTTCCAGAGGGCAAACTTTGGCCTCTTCAAGGCACTGGTTGAGAGAGTCCCTTGGGAGACGGTCCTGAAGGGCAAAGGAGTCCAGGAGGGATGCACACTCTTTAAGAAGGAAATCTTAATGGCTCAGGACCAGGCTATTCCCATGTGCCGCAAGTCAAACCGCCGAGGAAAACGACCTGCCTGGCTGAACAGGGAGCTTTTGCTAAGACTCAAGGAAAAAAGGAGAGTTTATCATCTCTGGAAGAAAGGGCGGGCAGTTTGGGAGGAGTACAGGAATCTTGTTAGATCATACAGAGAGAAAATTAGAAAGGCAAAAGCTCAGCTAGAACTAAATCTGGCCACTATTGTAAGGGACGACAAAAAATGTTTTTACAAATATGTTAACAGTAAAAAGAATCCCAAGGAGAATATCTTTCCTTTAACAGATGCAGAAGGGAACGTAGCAACCAGTGATGAGGAAAAGGCCGAAGTACTTAATGCCTTCTTTGCCTCAGTCTTTAATAGGGAGTCCAGTCATCCTCAGGGTAGTCCACCCCTTGAGCTGGAAGGTAAGGATGAAGAGCATAACATAACCCCCTTAATCCAGGAGGAATTAGTTAGGGACCTGCTATGCCACCTGGACACTCACAAATCTATGGGACCCAATGGGATCCATCCAAGAGTGCTGAGGGAACTGGGGGAGGTCCTTGCCAAGCCACTCTCCATCATCTATCAGCAATCCTGGTCAACAGGGGAGGTCCCAGAGGACTGGAGGCTTGCCAGTGTGAGTCCCATTTACAAGAAGGGTCGGAGGGAGGATTCAGGGAACTACGGGCCTGTCAGACTGACCTCGGTACCCGGGAAGATTATGGAACAGTTTGTCTTGAGAGCACTCACATGGCAAGTCCAGGACAAGCAGGGGATCAGACCCAGTCAGCATGGGTTTATGAAAGGCAGGTCCTGCTTGACCAACCTGATCTCCTTCTATGACCAGGTGACCCGCCTAGTGGATGTGGGAAAGGCTGTGGATGTTGTCTACCTCAACTTCAGCAAGGCTTTTGACACTGTCTCTCATGGCATACTCCTTGAGAAACTGGCATCTCATGGCCTGGATGGGTGCACTCTTCACTGGGTGAAAAACTTGCTGGATGGACGAGCCCAGAGGTTAGTGGTGAATGGGGTGAAATTCAGTTGGCAGCAAGTCACAAGTGGTGTTCCCCAGGGCTCAGTGCTGGGCCCCGTTCTGTTTAATATCTTTATTGGTGATTTGGATGAGGGGATCAAGTGCACCCTCAGCAAGTTTGCAGATGACACCAAGTTGGGAGGCAGGGTCGATCTGCTTGAGGGTAGGGAGGATCTACAGAGGGGTCTGGACAGGCTGGATTGATGGGCTGAGGCCAATCGTATGAAGCTCAACAAGGCCAAGTGCCGGGTCCTGCACTTGGGTCACAACAACGCCATGCAGAGCTACAGGCTTGGGGAAGAGTGGCTGGAAAGCTGCCCGGCAGAGAAAGACCTGGGGGTGCTGGTTGACAGCCGGCTGAATATGAGCCAGCAGTGTGCCCAGGTGGCCAAGAAGGCCAACGGCATCCTGGCCTCTATCAGAAATAGTGTGGCCGGCAGGAGCAGGGAGGTGATTGTTCCCCTGTACTCGGCACTGGTGAGGCCGCACCTCGAGTCCTGTGTTCAGTTTTGGGCCCCTCACTGCAGGAAAGACATGGAGGTGCTGGAGCGTGTCCAGAGAAGGGCAACCAAGTTGGTGAGGGGCCTGGAGCACAAGTCTTATGGGGAGTGGCTGAGGGAGCTGGGGCTGTTTAGTCTGGAGAGAAGGAGGCTGAGGGGAGACCTTATCGCTCTCTACAACTACCTGAAAGGAGGTTGTAATGAGGTGGGTATTGGTCTCTTCTGTCAGGTGGCTGGAGATAGGACAAGAGGAAGTGGCCTGAAGTTGAGGCAAGGGAGATTTAGGTTAGATATTAGGAATTTTTTTTTTTACTGAGAGGGTTGTCAAACAGTGGAATGGGCTGCCCAGGGAAGTGCTTGAGTCACCATCTCTGGAGATATTCAAAAAACGAGTGGACAGGGTACTACAGGACATGGTTTAGTGGGCATGGTTAATGGTTGGACTTGATGACCTTGAAGGTCTTTTCCAACCTAAATGATTCTATGATTCTATGATTCTATCTTCATTTTCATTAGGGCTTATTAGCTGCTGACGTGCTGCTTCAGATAAGTCTAATCCATAGTACCATTCTGATGTTTATCTTTCTGAAAACAATAAGTTTGAACTTTGTCCAGAAAGAATGCTTAAACAATCATTTTAAAAGACATAATCTCTAAACTGCCTTGGAAGAGAATAGCTTTTTCTGCATTAGATACAAGTTGCTTAAACATTGCCAGGTGACTAATTTCCAAATTTTATACACATGCACAGCAGAGCAACTTATTATCATATGGTAACCAACTCTGGCATCTGTGAGGTTTCCATGTTTAGATTTTAAATCTTTTATTCCCTCATCATTGAAATTGGAAGTGAAGGTGTTTGGAGGGCCTCTTTACAAACATTTTGACTCCTTAATAATGAAATAGTCACAGGATTTTCACACTTAGCTTGAAATACAGAAGCAGCTGAGCCATCTGTGATTTCCTGAAAGTTTCAAGACCTCACAGTGTGTCTGAAGTATGTTTGTAAGGGTCTAATGGTTCTGTAGCATACATAACAAGAGGAAGCTCAAAAGGAGTTTTTCCTTTTGAAGAGAGAAGACGCAGCTTGCAGGTGTCTGGTGTAATGTGGAGCTAACCATTCCTGCAGTGTGTTGCCAGATATAAAACTTCCCCACGTTGAGCTTGCCCACTATAGTAGGATTTTGAACTTCAGCTTCTGATAAAACAGATTAATTGCACACATGTCCTTTTTGGTCTAAATGATCAATAAACACAATACTTACTATTTGTAGGACACCTAACATCTGATATACAAATTGTTTATTAAATACTTTATATAAAAGACAAAGCACAATAGGGGCTGCTCAAGTAAGTCTTCTAAACTCTGCACATAGTAGAAAAGTGTATCAAGGAAAGGAGTTCACAAGGCACAAAACCCTCACTGCAGTGCCTGTGCAAACACAACCACACAGCAAAGTCAGTGTAACTTGTCCCTGATGCTCCGGCATCCACTAGCTAGGAGGAATTTCCTTGACCGGAGCATTTTAGTGTGTAACACAACTGAGATCAAGCATTGCAGTTTCTCCAAGGAGACTGTAAATGAAAGCATGCAAATATTAACAAGCTGCAGCAACTTTTTAAAAATACAAACACTAATTTCATTACAATTATTTGCTGTAATATTTCGTGTCACTACTGGGTTTATCTTGCACAGTTTGTCTGAGCCTCAGTGGGATTCTAGCTCAAGTCATGGTCTGCTACTGACTCTGTAGCAGACTTCAGAAAAAAGCCCTCATGGCTCTTCTGGGTCCCATGTGCTGAGGAATTCTCTCTTGAAAGTGGTGGGAGTGTTTTAACTCTTTTGTTTTGAGATATTAAAAAATGCATATGAATGAATGCCTTTGTTAGAAGCAAAATGGATGTGATCCCACAGAATGCTTGAGACCCCAATTCAGCAGGCTCTCATGGACTTGAAACACGCCGATACATCTTCTGTGCCCGGAGATGATAATCCTTCATTTACATCTCAGAGGCATTTATAAGGGAAAACAATCAAGACTGAGTAACTCTCAGACATTATGCTAATTGAAGGGAAAAAATAGCTTAACACACAAGATGAGGATACTCGCAGGTGAAAACTTCTGATATACTTTTCAGGCATGTCATTAAATCAAATCCCAAATAGGCTGGCCTGATAAGCCAACAGGCTTCAGATGCAATATGGCTACCCCTCTCTTTTCAATATCATAGAAGAGACAAGCATCTATGCAAAATGTTAAAGCCTGTGATAGGATTAGCAGGTGTGGGGTTTTTTTCTGAGTTATTGATATCCTACAAGACTGTCTCTAGTCAAATAAGATGGATTCTGAGAGACATATATTTTATCTTTTAGAGTCGTCTAGAGCCAAAACACTTGCAAATGATATGGATGTGCAGTTACCCAAGTAAAAATTATTTATCAGCCTTCCTACTGCATTGGAACAGGCTGCCCAGGGAAGTGGCTGAGTCACCATCCCTGGAGGTATTTAAAAGACATGTAGAAGTGGCACTCAGGGACATGGTTTAGTGGTAGACTTGGCAGTGTTAGGTTTATGGTTGGGCTCGTTGATCTTCAAGGTCTTTTCCAACCTAAATGATTCTATGATTCTATTAGCCAGGCAATAATTAACCTCATTGTTTTGCAGACTGTGTTAGGAGTTTTTCCTTCATTAAATGCTCTGAGGATGGGTGCTGCTGCTGTTCTTACTAGAGCTGTTACAGTAAAGGAGCCATGTTATCGCTCTACTTGCTAACTGATTCAGCCCAAAGATAAACTTGAAACCATTTTTATTTGGGGCAAGAAACTTCATGGGGTTTTTTTTTCTTATTTCACTGCAATAAACCAGTGATCCTTCAATGTGTTATCTTTACTATAAGTGTTTAAATGCTTCTCTTTAAAAAATGAGAGCAATTCTGCTCTTAAGTGCACATAATATTAGATAAATAAAATGTAGATGGTTTCCAGCCCTAAATAATCCATTCCCAGGTCAAACTGCATAGTGGGGTTGTTAAGCACAGAACAGAATTTACTAAATGTAACTAAGCATCACTTGGAGAGATTTAAGAGTTTTGACCAGTGTGTACAGAAGGCTGGTAGCTGCTACCTTTGTATCCTCCATTAGGACTCCAAATAGGAATCGTTAGTTCTGACCTTTCATCTATCATCTACAAAAGGTCATATTCCATTTGTCATGTCTTTTTGACTCATTAGAGAAATCAAGCTCATCAGTACTCACAGCTTCTTAACTATTTCTCTTTAGGTGCGTCTCATACTTTCCTGACAATGGATCTTTCACCAGTCTCAGCAGCTGAAAAGAGGCAATAACTTCTGCTGTATTCTGACAGGCATTTAGAACAGTGACTGCAGATAACCAGCACCTGAGGCTGCTGAAGGTCGTTGTGGAAGGGTCAGGCCCTCTAAAGCCAAGCCAGCCTTCAGTGTTATCTAAGCTAACAGTTACGATACAATAATTCTGCTTGATGGATTCTCTGAAAAATGAAAAGCAGCCTGTGAGGTTATTTGTGACACTTTCAGATGATCATAATGAAAAAAAGATATGTTCAGCTCCCATTATTGCTTGACAAAGTGAACAGTAACATCAGCAACGGAGGCAGTTAGGACTGCTGTGAAGACAAGCATCAAAATGACTCAGTCCAAGCATCCTCTGTGATATTTTGGCCAATATCCACTTCAATTCTTTCTTTCTCTTCCCATTGTCAGGATTAGATAATGCTACTTTCCCTCCCTGCTTCTACCCCAAAGTACCCCAAAATAATCAACAAAAAGAAGTTTTCCCTAACAAAATAACAAACTTTGTTCTTCAGTTCAGAATGTTTAACTTCAAGAGTTCAAAACTCCAATTATTTTACACTTGTAAACTCATTCTTTGAGCATGGAGAAAGTAACAAGTACTTCTACTGAAGCACCGAAGGTTTGCAGTAACAGCTCACACTTAGAGCTCTGCTTTTGCTTTTTCTCTTGCATGTAAACGTGGGAAGCATCGTCCAGTCTGTCTCACATCATCAGGACAGCACCCAAACAGCACCCAGCACTGAACGTGCTTGGTGTCGCAGCATGTTCACAGTAGAGACAAGTGTTTTCTGTCAAACTCTACAGCTCCAGCAGCAGAAGATGACTGATGGCCAGTGCCAGAGGTGCCTACACTGAGACCAAGCTGCATCAGGTCTACCGGCAGCCAAAAGTTTTCCTCTCAGAGCTTCAGCGTGAGAGGTTGCTGCTGCCAGCTTAGTCCATCTTCTCCAAAACTGGGGAGTCCTGTGAGCTCTCAACTGGGACTTGCCTTTAACTTGGAAATCAAATTTCCTACACGTCAAGACTTCTACTTCTGCACATGTCCAGGTTACTTTCTGAACTGGGACGGAGGGAATGGGAACACGTCTGTCCGGTCCCTGCGGTTCCAGGGTGAGGTTGAGATGTTTCAGGCTGATTCTCTGCAGCACGATGAGATTGCAGATGACCCTTTGCCCACTGAGGCAGATTCCTGCCTAGCCTGGCAGACCCCCCTGCCCCTTCCCCATGTGGGTCTGCAGCTCAGTCTGCTCATGCCATAAGCATTGCCCAGGTACCTGCCCCTGGGACCAAGTCTCGCAGGGAGTCCAAAGCCTAAGCTGGAAGACACCTACATGCTCCGGCCAACACCTTGTTTGGCCAGAGCCAGGTTTTGTACCTGCACTAAGCAAAGCAATAGGCAAACATCATACTTTTATGTACTTTGTAATGTTTCTGGATACTTTGTCATGTTCTTTGTCCATCAAGCCTAGTCAGCACTGACCACAGACAACAGTCAAACATAGCTTAAATGTATTGTAATCGATCTTCTGAAGAGTTTGTTCGTTTGCTTATTTGGTTTTTCACTGTTCCTGGGAAAAAGCTGTTCTGCAAGCTTATACCAGTGAGGAACCCTTTTCTAATTACCAAGGTAAATTGACAGCTAGTTGATACTGCTTATTCTTTAGCTTATAATGCTTTTCTTTCTCTCTAGAATATACCTCATGCATGTACTTAGAGATAGGAATCATATCTTTTTTTTCAGGCTTCATTTATTTCCATTGAACACACAATCATACGTAGTGAAAAGGGGAAAGAAATCTCTTTACAGCTGGCTAATTTGCTTGGAAAGTTCTGATGGCACTTGAGAGACTGCAGTTCCTGTTCACATACTTGTCCCTTTTATCTCCAGGCTTACGTTGACTTCCAAAACTTCGCAACTTTCCCCTTTCCAAGTCGCAAATTCATGCTTTGAGCTCTTAATTTTACTTGGTATCAACAGCTGAAGTTAAATAAAAAAGGTAGATTTCAGTGCTGATGTTGAGTGAAGGGAAAGTAATTTTCAAAGTGATTTAACCATAGAGTAAAAAGAAAATAAAATGTGATATATTTGCAATAAATTGATCTGATTTTAATACTATGCTGTAATACAGCTAACAGATGGAAAATTAACAGGAAGATCTATGTTTCTGTTACAATAAAGAGAAAGTGAGAGAGGTCTATCAAGGGAAAAAATAATATGTATAAATTCACACAAATTAGGAACATTTAAGAAAGGGTTTATAGCCCCAGGTTGTTAATACACATAAAACTACTGAACTTGATAGGCTGCAATGTGGGAAAATTGCAAAGTTTTAATTAGCACTCCTGTGATTGACGATCCTGGATATAGTTTTATTATGCAAGAGCGTCTGATTTTTTTACTGTGTGTTGTTTTCATGTATATTACTAAAATGACTGGCTTTCCCTTTTTGCTATTTATAAAAACCATTTTTTTGAAATATTGCACCGAAAGGTGACACACATGTATCTGACTCTCAAAAGGCTTGTAATGTTTATGGAATGGTTTCACAGTTTATAAATTGCTTTATCCCTGCGCTTGTTTATAGTTAAGAAGATTAAATGATCAAATGGCACAGAACTGCACATCTGATAGTTTGAGCCATTTCGGCACAGCAGTAAAAGAATTTAGTGAGGGTAAAACATCCAGTTCTGTCAGAGTATCACGTGCCTGCTATCTTCTGCTCATTACCAATCTATCACTGCAGTAGTACTGTCTTTCCTGCTGCTTACACTGCAGTAACATCTGGAGGCATCATTGGAAATGGATGCTCCATAGTGAATTTGGAAATTACTGGACCATTTCACAGAAGAGAAATCCACAGTAGGCTACTAAATACAAAGGCACCATCTCCAGCTCTGCAAGTTCATGACTGTCATTTCCCCACTCTCACATTCTCCCCTCTGTGTCTGCTGTGGCATATGTGCAGAGCCTGATGGCCTGACCCCATGTGCCTGCTCTTAGAAGAAGAGCACTTGGAGAAAAACAGTCCTTCAGGGCTAGACTTCCAGCTACAGAAGGAGACAATGCTCCTGCTCCATAGCAGCGTTTGCTCTGTCTGCTGGTGGAGGGGGCCAGTTCCCATCTAGACAGGGGAAGATTCAACTCTTCTTCACGCACCTCCTAAAGAAATGTTGTGTCATTGGATACATATTTAGAAATGGGTCTTAAGCTTTTGTGCTGATGTCATTTCGCACTAAAAATACCTCCCTGAAACAAGGATTGACAACCTCCCTGGGTGGGATCCCATTCAGACGGTGGACTTCTCAGTCTGTTCTTTCTCTCTCTTTATTGATGTGTAAGGTGCCCTGTACTGGGGGCTGGAGACATTGCTACAAAGACAGAGTGCAATCAACTAAAAGAATACTTTATAACTCACTGATTATAAGATGAGCATGGTGGGTCTTACCTCCATACACAACATTTGAGATTAGTGTTCCAGCATATGGGGTGAACCTTTTACTCAGGGTCTCCTGGGAGAGTGGGCAGCACCCTGCTCCTGTAAATCAGGCTTACATGTGAATATTCAAAATATCTCAGAGGCAACATTTTTTCCCAGCCATCTGTCCTGGTAATTTATTAACAGATCACTGACTCTTTGGGATCTAACACTTCCCATAGTTATGTCAAACTGAGGTAGCTACTTTGATGTGTCTGGTACAAAGGCTGTCACTTTAGGGAATCTCACCCATGTCTTTAAATCCAGGTGCTCTGTGGAAGTCTTTTTAAGCATATTAATTTCTTGTTTTCCTTTGGCCATGCTTTGAGGATTAAACTCTCTTTTAATGCCATGCTTAACACCTGCTCAATTTTCCCATTCATCCTTTAAGCATTTTATGGTTTACTGTTTGTTTGTTGTTTGTCTGTCTGTTAAATGCAGCACAACTGCACTAGGGTCCCAGCAGAAATTGGCAGGGGGCAGGGGGGAGAGGGTGGTGGTTCTTTTTAGCCTCCAAACTGCATCTAGGTGGCTTCTTTGGGTATTTCTTGGTTCTTTTTTTATTAATTGTTTCATTTTTATGTAGCTTGCTTTTGCAAAAGGGAACGTCTGCATGCGGGATTTATTTGACCTGCTGTCCTGCTATGATAAGAAACCTGCCATACTCTGGTTGCTACTACAAAGCGACTGTCTAATGTCTTGAACTAGGTCCCGCAGGCCACTCCAGACCAAACTTAGGTTGGCATTTTCAAGGATAAGGCAAATCTGCCTTTCTGAACAGTGTTATGCGAATGCAAGAATTCTCTCCACACCTCTACTCGAGCTGTTGACATGTTCTTTCCATAGATAGCTGAAATCTCCCACTTCTACTACCTGATATCATTTAGACTTAATAACTGTCATGACTCTGATCACAGGATCAATATGTTCTTAGTGCTTAATATGGGGACATCCACCCACGAGGATTACATTGTGGGCTGCTTCTCTGATACTTTTACACTTAATGTAATCCTTTTGTAGGCAGCATCACTGAGCATCTTCACTCTATTACTCATGTAAAGTTCATTGCCAGGTAACACTATCCCACCCATCCTGTTTCCACAAAGTATCCCAGGTGCTTATTATGGCAAGGTTCTCATCTGATGCCAAACATTCTAGTTCCTCTGCTTTTATTTTTTATCTCAGGAAGTCTGCCCACTTTGCTGCCAACATGAAGTCACTTTGCAGTTTTCCCTGATGTCACTGATCCTGGTGATCACGGATTCTCACTGTCAGCCTTTGCTTCTCCTTGCCTTTAAAAGGGCCCTCTCTGTTCCAGGAGCTTCTTCAGACCTTGAGTGTGACATCCACTAAAGGGTGGGACATATACTAGGCTTTTCTTTCCTAGCAGATAATTCCCCTTCCTGATGACTTACATCCTGCCTTGTAGCACAAGGGCTGCTGTAGCAAGATAACATCTCCATAAGCCTCCTCTGCGAACCCCTGTTTCTCTCTGGTGCTCCACCTCAGCCACTCTCATGTCAGAAGAATAAACCCATCCTCTCACCAGGTACATGCATATTAGGCCTACTGCCTGCTCAGGTTGCACTTTGAACTTTATACAATAGTCCAGGTGACGCCAACTCTTCTGGGGGACCTCAAACAGCATTTTGAACTTAAATACTATGGGGGTTTTGGTGGGTCTGGCTTTTAACTTTCTCCTTTGGAGGAGTCGTTAAGATTATTCTCCTATTCCTCTGCTCTATCATTATTAAGACAATCAGCAACAGATGGGAACTACCCAAAGATGTGGTGGAGGTGGCTGATACTCTCATAACCGTTCCTGGTACAAATACCCTCATTTGTGAGCTGCCATCTTTTGTTTTGGTGGTCCTAAGCGCTCTCCATTCAATACTCAGGATAGCAGGTTCACCTTGCTTAGCCTGACCCCTCCGCTTTACGTGACAGTCGCTCAACTCTTGCAGCAGCATCCGTAGCGCCAGCAAGCTCCCACCCACCCTGAGCAAGCAGTCACCATCAACAAACTGGTCACACCAGCCAAACTCTGCACACCGTTTTCTGCTTTCCAGGAGCCAGACCTTACTCTTCTTCCTCCTGACCTCCACAAGCAAAACCTCCATGCAATCTCTCTTGCTCATTGCCCTCCTAATCTGGGAGAAATAGAGATTTTAGTAAGAGTTTCTCAGTATCTGGCACAGGATTTTTGGTTGCCGTTGCTGCTCTTTAGCTTCAAAAGGGATGGGTGCCCAAACATACTGCCTTTATTTACAGCAGTTCCACGTCATTTGGAGTCTGGTTCAGCTCAACTATTAACTCTTCAGGTACTGACCAAATTACTTTTCTAAGTAAAGGCTTCAAGAAGAGGTATCATTAAAACCAAAGAGGCTATTGCAAGGTAAAGGTCATCTCATAAGACTGGAGGATGGCTAAGGAAGTACTTGATTGACTTTAATAGCTATACTTCTAAAACAGATGCGTAACTTTAGTACTGCCCTTACAAAGGCCTCCTCTGCCAACATCTGCCAACATTCAGTGACAGATAAAATTTTTCAGTGTAATAAATTCAAATGATAAAATCCAAGGACTGCCAGGTAACACCAGGCATAGGTTCACACATCAGTGAGTCTTTGCTTGTGTATGAACTTATCTGTCAATAGCTGCCTAAACAGAATTCTTGGTGAGGGCAATAGAAACAGCATATTATTATCAGGAAGGTAGAAGGTTATATTGCTGATATTCTTGCAATTAACTCATATTCACTGTGCAAAGGCCTAAATATTAAGCCAATAAATATGAAAAATCAACCCCCATATATCCAAATGGAACTGCATTTTCTTTTCCCATTGTGTAAGTATAGGAAAGTGGATTTCAATTTAAAATCACAAATGCTAAAGCTTTAAAGCTATCTAAAGAACAGAAGAACAGAAAGTTGAGTACATTATGACCTAGTGCTCTCACACAAATTTGGAAGCAATATAAAATGAAAAATAGGGATTATCTATTAAATGTGAGAATAAATCATAAAAATGAAGACATTAAAATCTTTAATATTAATAATATTCTAAGGTACACGACAGAATTACCGTGTATTCCAGTGCATAAAATCTTTTGTTAACTTTAAATACATCATGCTGGCTTACAGTTCAATTTCTCCAGTTAAAGAAAAGTTTAACATAAGACTGAGTGAAAATGAAGTCTTCGAGCTCGTCAATAGAATTTAAGTGGATAAAAATTTTTAAATTGTTAGTTTGGGGTTTGGTTTTGGCCTAAGTAATCCCAAAGTGCAAATTATTTCTATCTCATGTTAATTTTTAGGCCATAACAACATTCTTCAACATTTATTATAGTTCAAATATCAGCACAAGTCACTTTTCATTCCTTTATTACTCACTGTAAGTATTAATGCCTTGATATCTATTTACAGTCAAAAAACAGTCAACAAAGTACGACTCTGTAAGTTCCTTTTAAAAATATGTCAAGGAAAATGTCGTCTGAAGTTCCACAGGTCAACAGAACAGCACCGACTCTTCTGCTATGTGTCCTGAGCCATGGCTGGTCACAACAACCATCTTCTATTCTTGGACTAGCAGAGCAGGAGCACAGACAGCTCGGTGAAGCCACACTGACCGTGCCCCTGAACAGGAGACTGTGGGTTAGTTTTTCTTTGCAATCTTATTGAAAAGGGGAAGAAGTTTCAGTTCGCTCCAACAGAACAACGCATTGCTTCTGATAAGGAGAACACCTGCAGAGTTTCATGTTGGTCATGTATTCAAGGATTCCCAGACTACTTTCTAATTTTCTTCTGCAGTTTCAGTGGGGAACCTAGATAGCGCAGACTCAAGAAATGAAAAGCAAACCCTTGCAAAACCAGTCTTTGTCATGCTTAAATCTCTCCTGCTAGACTCCGCAGGGAATTGATTGCATTTCCATCTGTTTGGTGTTGCATCACATTTTATAATTTCTCATCATATAGCAGTAGATTGCAGCCAAAACAGCTTTGTGACATCGGGGAAAAAGGGAATCAAGAGATGGAGAGAAACTCGAGTTTTGTTTGGTCGGGTTTTTTTTATTTTCCAGTTTTATTTTAGCCTTCACTTAGCTCTGTATGATTGTACAAAGGGTAGGCACAGCACCACACAACCCTGTGCCTAACAGGTACTATTAAGAAGTGGCTTTTCAGTGTTGGATGAATTACCCATGAGCTTGGAATGAAAGCGAAGCGCAGAGGAGTTAGAGACACTGGGTGATAGCAAAGGCCTTGAATGTGTGGCCACAGGATGACAGCAGAGACCCTACCGTGGTAGGCAGGTCACTGATCTTCAAGAGAGGAATTCAGCTTTGCAAGATGGGTAATTTGTTTTAGGAATAACATAGAGAAGCCAGAGTAAGTATCCATTAAAGATAAAATGCACTGTGTGTTGTAAATTCTGATGAACTTACACACCAATAAGAGAAGAGCAAGAGGAGTGTGTTAGCAAGCAAGAAAGGGACTCAAGAGGGAGGAGGACGATACTCCCATCATCCACTTCAAACTCTCCCAGCGAAGGACTCAGGATGCTGACGACAGTCTGCAAATTCCCTCTCTTCCCTGCCCATCTCCTGGCTGAAGTCATCACCCTGGGAACCCAGAGGGGCATGGGAAGGGGAGCCACACCACCAGGGAGAGAGAGAGAGAGGTAGTAAATTATTTGTGTATGCAGTTTGCACTGAGTATAATTTGAACTAAAATTATTAGCATCATTGTAACTGGACTACTGATGGTTCTACGCACGGACCGGCAGGACTAATCGTAAGGCATGTTTCTTTGGCCTGCATGAATGGTGCAATTTGTTGTGTAACTATCTGGTGGAGAGTTCAAACAGCCCAGTTTGTAATTTGGATGCAAGAGAGTGGTAACAGATTGGACATAACAGTTTTGGAGAAGTTAGCTCAGTTTAGACTCTCCCTTGAGAAGATGTGAAGTAACTTGCTTCCCAAAGTGCTGATCAGTACATTTGCACACTGTCTGCTACAGACACTAAGGTGAGTCATACCCATTTGAATTCACAGCTTAATTCACTAAGCATAGTTGCTTAACTTCAGTGAACCATGTAAATCAAGGCCATTTAAGTGAGGAGAGTTACACAGTTGAAGACCTAAATGACAAGTCTACAGACAAGTTTGTCATCACTTCACATAACCCGGTAGAGTTATGTGTCTGCGGAACTGAAGAGATTTCATTGTTTTGGCTAATCTCCCTCTGACTTCATTTCAGAGTGAAGCATTTAATTTTCTTCTGTTTCTCCAGACTTGTAATACTCTCGACTAAGTCATCTGTATCAAATATATATCAACATATCACATGAAAAAAGTAAAAACCATTGGGTGACCATGGATTGCAGTCTAAAGGTGGTGTAGATTTACCATGGAAGCTTGGACCTATTCATCCTCTTCTTCCCTGGGCACCAATTGCTGCAAGAAGAAATGTTTCTCCCCTGCTTAGAATGAGACTTTTTTAAACCCCTCTCAGTTTCAGGTGAGGTTTTGCCTTCTGTAACTGCTTTTTATTAGCTGTGGTTAAGCCACTGTTAATATATAATTAATTACCTGCTGATCAAATGTCACCCAATGTAGCACTTTTCAGTATAAAGCATATTTTTTTCTAACATGAAAAACTGCACCTTCATTGCCAGGGGAGGAGGAAAGTGGAATGAAATCAAAATGATTTAATTTTCTTAATTCATTAGAAGTTATTTTATTTTAGTAATTTCAGTGGGTACCCATTTGCTACTCTTTCACATCGCTTCATGAACCTTATCTACCCTTTTCTTGCTAGAAAATAAAATCTGTTGGAGTCTCAGGGAGAATACTACATTGTCATTACACATGCAGTTTCTCTCCATACAGTTGCAGGGGCAGAGGGCAGAAAGATGCCACCAGCGTTTTGGCCTACAGCTCCCGTACCTCTGATGCAGCTCAGATGTTGAAATGGTTCAAGGACAAGCACTTCAGCCATTCTTTCTGCCTAGACAACTGCTCAGCATATTGGAGTCTTCATTGCACGCTGGAAAGATACCCTGCTTCTGCATGTTTCTCAGTCTTTAAAAATCACGTCCTCAGCCTTCAGGAGTGTAAAGGAGCAACTCCACAGTTTATAGCCTATTACACCCTGTTAGTCAAATTGTTAAGTGTAATCATGGAGCTGGACAGGAACAATTTTGCAGGGATCATTCCGCTTCAAACTTATTTCATTCCAAAACAGAATGAAAACAAAGATGAGGTTCACTACTGGTGCCAAGTTAAGCAGGACAGCAAAAGGTTTAATATTAGTTATTAAATTAATATGAGTTATTAGTTCAAAATGTTGCAGGAAGGTCATCTGATGGAGGGTAGATAGTAGACAAATTTCATTTTCAGTAAATGAAAAGTAATGTATATACTGAAAAAACAACTCTAACTATGCACATACAATTTCTCAATGAAGTGTTAATAGTCAGCAGAGGGGTCAGGAGTCAGTGCAGCAGTTCCCCCGCCTGGTAGTTGTCTGCCTGGCAGCAGTCAAAGATCGTTAACTGGACTATTAGGCATTCTTAGAAAGGAACAGAGAATGCAACAGAAAACATTAGCAGACAGCTCCTTAAATCTGTGATGCTATTTTGGATATTGTATGCAGTTTGTGTGCCAGCATCTCAGGAAGGTTATAGTAGAACTATAAAGGGAACACAAAAAGATTGCAAGAATTTTTAGGGATATGAAACCATTGTAGAAAAAAACCAAACCAAAACAAAAACCAGTTAAATTTATTAGGTTGCTTCAACCTGGAAGAGAAATGACTGAAGCAAGAAATGGTAGAAGTCCCTGGCATGTATAAAATAATAGAGAATCTGTATAAACTATGCCTTGTCTTGTAAACAGAAATAAAGAAACAGCAAATTATTATCAGGCAGCAGAATTAAGAAACAGTTTGCACATGTTGTATAATTCACCTCTGAAATACACTGCCACAGTGCATTGCTGGTGACAAGAAATGTCATAGGTTCAGAAAGCAAATAGGCAAGTTTCTGAGGTAACTGTTCAGCACAACTGTTCATGGTAGGTGTTTCATGTAGCCTCCAGGTCAGGAAGTCGATAGCCTGCAAGAATATTGTGCATGTGCTGTGCAGACTGTCATTGGAAAACCTTTTCCCAGTCTCGATACTCCCCAGTTTTGTGGTCAGGTAGGTGAAGAATCCCCAGTTTGGGCACTGAAAAGTGCAAATTCTTCTACCGCTGGAGGCGATGATCAATCTAAAAGGAAGTGTAAAACTCAGAGATAAACGAGATGTATACCCCTGTTCTCAAATGTTGAAGTTTCACTTTATTTGCTTACATCCATTTACCTGTCAGGAAACAGTTGGAGCTTAGCTATGAAGGGGACATACACAGAGCCATTATTTCAAAGTGACTTGTTAAATATTCAACAACATGGGAGCCCTGTGTGGTTTCACTCAGGATGCATATGGAGAGATTAATCTGAGGTGAAACTACACTATGTCTCAGCATAGATTTGTCAATAAAGAGACATTCAAATGGCTTTCCAAAGGGTGTCAACCTGTCTTAGCTAGAAGCATAACATTTAAGGGGAAAAAAGGGTGTCGTTTCCTGGACACCGTAATTGTTTCTCTGAATTATATCATATTCTATAAAGAGAAATTGTAATTCCTTCACTTTTTAATTTTTCATAGATCATCAAAGTAACACAAAATCATGCTGCTGTCAGGTCATCACAGAATCACTAAATTATAGAATGGCTTGGGTTGGAAGGGACATTTAAAGATCATCTAGTCCAATCCCTCTGTCATGGGCAAGGACATCTTTCACTAGACCAGGTTGCGCAAAGCCCCATCCAACCTGACTTTGACACCTCCATGATGGGGCATCCACAACTTCTCTGGACAACCTGTTCCAGTGTCTTACCACCCTCATTGTAAAAAATTTCTTCCTTATATCTAATGTAAATCTACCTCTTTCAGCTTAAAGCCATTGTCCCTTGTTCTGTCACTACAGGACCTGGTAAAAAGTCTCTCTCCATGTTTCTTGTAAGCCCCCTGTATGTATTGAAAGGCTGCAGTAAGGTCTCCCCTGAGCCTTCTCTTCTCCAGGCTGAACAGTCCCACCTCTCTTAGCCTTTCTTCATGGGAGATGTCTTCCAGCTCTCTGATCGTTTTCCTGGCCCTCCTTTGGACATGCTCTAAGAGGTCCATGTCCTTCTTGTACTGGCAACCCCAGAACTGGGTGCAGTGCTCCAACTGGGGTCTCCTGAGAGCTGCGAGGAGGGAGTTTTCTTTCAGCTCTGATCTACCAGCGCCAGTGGTGGTGAACTTGGGGAGCCTGTGTGTTTCCAAGAGACCAGGGCTGGGTCCGTAATTCCAGAATGACCTGGATTTTGGCCTAACCCTAGTTTAACTGTTACTGACTTAGTAGAGCCACTTGAAAATCAGTTTTCATTCACTGAGAATGATTTCAAGCTACTGAGCCTTTTTATTATGCAGGGGGGGAAGAGAAAAAACAAGCATTCCAGATTTTCTCCCTCTTCCACTATGAATGATCTCACCTTCTTTTATGTCAAATGTTTTTTTGCTCCTCAGATGTGTAATTTAAGAAATTTCTGATCTGTGTCAGAGATGCATCAAAAACTGTTTGAAATAACTCTTCCCATTGAAGAACTTGTTCTAACAAACTGATGACAAAACCTTTTAATTAAAAACGCTCCAGAACAGCTCTGAAGGAATAACTTTTTAGGAGGTTATTATTTCTCATAAATTTATAAAGCTGCAAGGTCTGTGGAATTATTTTCCTATGCTTGTACGTTATGATATTCTTTGTTCAAAATGAAACTATGTTCAGATCAAATTATTTTATTTAAAAGGAACATCTAAACAATCAGTTGATGCCTTGTATTCTGATAAGCGGTAGCTGTGTAGCTCTGTAGCTGACATTTGAAGGAACTAATTACTTGTTACACAAATATTGTTGGGAAATCAATGAGCCCTGATTTAGACAAGGTTGTTCTGTTTTGTTTTGTCTTAAAACCAAATAATTATTGAGACATTCTGACAGAGGAAGTTTGTTAAAACTGCTCATTACTTATCCATAAGACAGGGAAATGCAGGAGAAAGAATGAGAGCATTTATCTGTCCAGTGAAGTTCCCTGATTAACTTAATTGCAAAACAGATGAAGACAGTTACTGATTAGAGGTTATTTCACTTTTATGCACAGATGCACTTGCCGTGGACTTCAGCCAGGTCCTAAACCAAACAGCACAGTATTTTAGTTAAAAGATACTGCAAGACTTGATACATGGTAATTAATCATAGGAGGCTGATTTGGTTTATTTAAGAGTGTGCATGAAGGCTGTGAGATAAGGAAAAACTGCAGTCTAGATCCTTGAAGTAAATAAGTCATTTTTATTCTGTTCTGGTTTGAAGTTATTCAGACACAACAAGATCCCCCAGTCTGAAAGTTGAGTGTCACAGAGATTGGTTGGAGTGAACTCACACAGACATGTGGAAAAGCATCCTTCCCACCGGTGTATGTCATCCTGAGTAACCTGTAAGAAAAGATTCTACTTCAATGTGCTATTACTTTTGACAGTTAAAAAGGATTTGAGCAAGTCAGAGAATGCACAGGCAGTACAGTTACTGCAGGACTATTTGAAAGAAGTGTTTTCAGTGCTGTGCTGAAGATCAACAAAGGTTCTATGCATATCACTGAGGCCCCGTAATCTGCACACTGTAATTAAAAGTGGTTTATTGTCTAACTTGGAGAGCAAAGCTCACAGCAGTAAACTTGGTAATTCAGTTGCTTCCAAGGTGTTTTCTCAGTCTCCTGACAGTTTCACAGTAAATGTGTTCTCTTTAAATAGCTTCTTCCAATGAGCTGGAAGAACAATGCAGCTAATTCTGTTAGACTGAAGGAATATGTTTTCTCAGTATCTTTTAAAATATCTGCAGTGTGAGCTCTGCTTGTGAGTAAAGGCTGCCCATTGGAGTGATTTGGACACTCCATGTTTAAGCGAAAGACAACAATGTAGTTCTTGCCATATTAACTGAATCTGGAGACTTCAATGTTAAAATCTGGAGTTGCAAACTGTTGTTCGGTAGATGATTTCTTTAACTGGAGGCTCAGAAGGCTCTGATCCTGGAGAGATCACAGGGATCTGTGAAAGGTAGGTTACAAAGCTGCTAGTGCTGTGCTCAGAAATTAAATTATTCAATTGTTTTCCTACCTCTGAGGTTAATACGTTTTATGGGCTTTGTTACTGTTACAGATGCATGACTAACCAAATCCAATAGGTGTTAAAACTCAGATTTATTCTTCAGCAAAAGTTAGTTAGAAGTCCGGTAACATTTTATAAAACCACAGGCTCAATGATGTAAAAAGAATTAAGACTACACAGCCAACTTAAGAATCCCCAAGATTTAAAGTGATGGCTCAAAACGTGCGTATCACTCCCCTAAAAGCTGAGGGCTCTCTCCCTCGAGGAGTTACCTGGGGTGGTGCCCCGACCCGAGGGGGAGGCCCCAACTGCAGACCCACTGCTCCAAGGGGGACTGACTCCAACATGTCCTCTGGTGGGACCCTGTTTATACCCCTGTCGAATCTGACCGGTGGTCATTTAATTCTATTGGCCAGGAGGGTCACCTCGGTGTACCTGGCACGTCTTGATTGGCCAGTTCAAATTTCAACCTACGGCCTCTGGGGTTTCCTTCCCCTTCTCCCTGCCTGGAGAAGTTTCGTTTCCTGCTGGCAGGATGGGGGGGGCAGGATGTACTGCCACAGTTACCTCAAAAGCATCTATATTGACTAGCTCTACCATTTTTCAGGCAAGACACAAAATACCAGTTATAAGTTTATGGGATGGCAAGCCTGTACCTAATGAGCTTCAGCAAAAGAACAGAACTGTTGTCTGTTTGGTATTTCATTGTCTCCCCCTCTTCCCCCCACCTTTATAAATAGTGAAGCCATAAATCTGATACTATAAAACAGACTGTTCAGGCTGAGTTTTGCATTTAAATGTTCTTGCTATATTTTGTAGGACATTGAGTTTTTCAACTCTTTCAGAAAGCCATATGTACAATCATACAATTGGTACTTTGATTATCTCTAGTCAAGCATCAAGGCAATCAGAAGGGCCCTATACGCTGTTCACCACCTCACTATCAATTATCAGTATCCCTGGGGAGACAGAATGACATCTTCTTTAATCTGTAAAAACATAAACAGGAAACTCCAAGCTCTTCACAAAACAGCAGAACTTACTTCCCTGACCAGATATTCTTTACATTTGGTACTCAGCAATTCATTTGGACTCCTACCTCCCTGGCTAATGATAATACAAATAAAAGGAAAAGAAGAAAGAGGAAGAGGAAATCCATCTCCAAAGGCCTTGAGGAATGTAATTTTAGCAACCAGAAATCAATCAAGTTATTACTAGTTGAAAACTCATGTCATTTAATAAACAGATTGAGCTTGCCTGTAGAAATACAAAGTCTTAAGGATAATAACTTAAAAGGTTACACTGCATGGATGAATATTAGAAATTTACTTAGGAAAAGTGTGATAAACTTTCCACTTTTTTATCACTTGAGTTCCAGAGCCAGAAGAAAAATACTATGTGTCATATAATAAAGCAGCAAGAAAGACATTCAATCACATACTATGAAGAAGATTTAAAGCCAGATAATGTTTAGCAATTTGGACCAGATCCACGTCTCATATAAATGTCATACCTTCACTTCTTCTAGTCAAATTATGAGAATTTAACTCAGCTGAACATTTTCACTGCACACAATCACTACTGTAAAGCTTAATAAAAATTTCTTACTTTGGTGTGTTGGTGAAGAGAAAAAGCTTTCTTTTTTGTTGCTTCCATTTTTATCACTAACCCAAAATTGGCTTAAATAAAACTTTTTTTCAGATTTTCCACTCTTTTCTTCTTGTTGGCTTAGAGAAAACCAGACTTTGTTCAATTCTTGTGTTGCTTTCTATTTTGGAAAACACAGTTCAATGCTAATTTAAACAGATTTTCAATATTCTCTTAGTACTTAAGAATAGATAGCTTCAGCTGAACACTGTAAACTCAGATCCTATGGCAGCATTAAACATAATTTGTAAGATTGTATGGAAGCATGGTGTTTTATGGCTGTCGTATCAACAGTAGAAGCAGTAATCTGGGGGAAAGTTTGTTGAAGTTACATATTTATTAATCCATAATATCTAGCTGTAAGATTTTGGAACACTATGATACTGATTTTAGCAGACATGCATTGTTTGAGCAAAAAGCTAGATTACCTAACATTTAGTGAAAAAGATCTGAATAAATGTAGACAAATTTAAAAATGGATAAATAATCTGTTCATATGCACAAGTAATTTATTCTCTGTAAATACTGAAAGGCAACCTCCTAAAAATACCTGTAAGGTTTGGTGTTTTTTTTTCTCTTCAGGATGTCAGAGTTTTCTATTTTGACTCTAATTTTGCTATTAAAACAGCATTTAATGAAATTATTACATCCTACAGTTGTACTCTGATCATTCCAGGCAACCTCTCCTGCACCAGATTTCCCCCTGGTATCGATAGATTGGCCTCTGGTTTTCAGCTCTTCTTGAGCTTAAATTTCCTCCATTCATGCCATAGAAACCATTGACAATGAAGACATAAAAACATTACTTTCTACATGATTTTTTTTAGTATACAAGCTTGTCTTCACCGTATAGCTTCTGGCTGATCAGCTACCCTGGCTTTGCTTCATATTTCCCTGGAATAACTGCCAACAGTGGTTTCAGTAATGGCATTTGTTCAGCACTTCTATGTTGTGTGGGCTTGGGGCAGGTATTCCTGCAGAACAGTGAAGATGCCACTCTATTTGGTTTAAAAATCAAGGGATGAGGATAACTCTCCATGGCTATCACGTTTAAAAACGGTTTAAAAACTTTAAAAATCTTTTGTTATTGCCTCCAGAACATATAGCTTGTGACTGCCTTCCTTAAATGAAGGTGAAAGAATGTCCCGATCCAATGTCGGGGAAGGTTTCAATATGATCCCGAGCGACATTAAGACAAAAACGAGGTCAAATGCTGTATAGTCAAAAGTGCTTTTATTATCAAAAGTATCAAAAGTGGAAAATGGTGATGATAGGATAGAATGGAAGAAAAGGTAGAAATTAAGCAAGCAGTCGGGATAGGATTGCTAGGTTAGTCACCACCACGGATCCAGCGGCAACGCGTTGGTCCTCAGGCAAGCAGTCAGTGGTGGGAGTTGCAAGGACAGTCACCACCATGGATCCAGCTGCGTCCCATTGGTCCTCAATCTTCAATTCTTTGGTGGTGAAAAAGGTCGCCACAGCTTGTCTCTGTGGGTTTTTATAGGGCATATTTCAATGATATCAGGCACTGCAGGTTTCCGCTATCACAGGACCTTCCCCTGATCGACACCAGAAGCCACTATCTTATCAGCTCCAGCCCCACTTCCTCCTCTGGATGCCTCAATGACCTGGTAATCATCCTTATGGACAGAGGAGTGTCCTGCTTAAACAGGCCATCTTAGAGACAAAGTGCTCGAGATAAGCAGTTCACAGTTCCTTGAGATAACAGCCCAGTCCCTCACACCTAACAATCTTTGAGGCAAATGGTTCAAGATAACTATTCAGTCTCTTGCAAAGAATAAAGGGGTTTTTCCATGTAATTCTTCAGCCAAACAATAGATGGAAGCAACACAAGGAAAAACAAAAGAGGCTGGATCCAGTATATCTAGGTCCCTTTGAACACAACTGAACAGAACAGCTACACTCATTTGAGTCTCAACAGAATGTTTCCTTCTCAAGAGCTCTTAGCAAAAAAACATTCACTTTTTTTGTGCACAGAAAAGGAGGCACTGACAAGCGTAATGCACAGTCAGGGCTCTGACAGAAGAGCTCCTGAGCTGCAGGATTTAATGCATTACTGTTCCCAGCTGCTTTGCTCATATTGTTACTAATTGGTCACTGATTTGTTATTGATTAGAGTTAATCATATTAATATTAATAGTAATATAGAGTTATAGGAAATATTTTAGTAAAATCATATTTAATTTTAATAGTTTAGCAAAATTATATGTATGTTGTATTTTATATATCTAACCACCAACCAGTACCTGTTGTGAAATCCCCTGTATAGCCCTGTACCAAGGCCGGAGAAATTGGCTAAAATCATCTAGTAGGAACATTGAGAACTTAGATAACAAGATAAAAGAAATTAAAATCTGATTATAAAAGAGTTTGGTTTGACTAAAAAGTAGAAAATTGTGAAGCACAAGTATGGGAGTGTTAAGTTTGAAATGTAGCCTTAGGAACTTAGGAGCTTGGAAAATGTATAATGTGTAACCATAAGAATTTAAGTATTGTTCAAAATCATTTAGCCACAGAAGTTTTGACAAAGATTGGTAGTCTTGTAGTGTTTGTTTTAAAGGCTAAGGAAACCGTTATGGACACCAGTTTGCTGCTTGGAAACACCTGAGAGGTCAAGAAGCGGATGAGTGAGGAAGACTACGAAAGACCACCAGAGGACTCTAGAAGACCACCAGAGACCTTTAGTGCGCCTGCGTGATGGACATTAACATATTGTATTGGGTCTGGCTGAGATGGAGTTAATACTCCCCACAGCAGCCCTCATAGCACTGTGCCCTGCATCAGTAGCTAGAAAGGTGTTGATAACACACCAATGTTTTGGCTACTGCTGAGCAGTGCTGGCACAGCATCAAGGCTGTCTCCCCAACATTTTTGCCCTCCCCTCAATGGCAGGCTGGGGCAGGGCAAGATCTTGGGAGGGGACACAATCAGGACAGCTGACCTAAACTAACCAAACAGATATTCCATACCATATGACGTCAGCTCAGATATAAAAGCTAAGTAAAGGGAGACAGAGGGGGGGCATTTTGTCTTCCGGAGCAACCACTACGCGTACTGAAGCCCTGCTTCCCGAGAAGTGGCTAGACATCGCCTGCTGATGGGAAGTAGAGAATAACATCATTTGGTTTTTTTCTTTGCTTTCGCACGCGCGACCTTTGCTATCACTGTATTAAACTGTCCTTATCTTGACCCACGAGCCTTTTGTTATATTTTCTTCCCCCCCAGCTGAGGAGGGGGAGTGATAGAGCGGCTTTGGTGGGCACCTGGCATCCAACCAGGGTCAACCCACCACACATATGCAAATAAATTCCTGGAAATCTGATGAATATGTAAATGACATATTTGTAATCTTATGAATATGCATAAGTGAGTTCAATATAAGGTGTATTGTTTTGGTTACAGGTGTGCGTGGTTTGTGAGAGGACTCGCCCGCGCACCCAGCCATCAATAAAGAAGTGTCTGCTTATCTACACTAAATTGGTGTTGATAAGTTTTTATTCCGAGATTTCGGTAACAATATGTATAGACAATTCTGGACACAGACTGCTTCTCAGAGGGTAGGGTAGGTGTCTCAGCCTCAGCCACAGCAGCTTAATGTCAACAATGGGAGCACAAAGCAAAAACAAACCAAACAAAATGAACAACAACAACAAAAAACAACAAAGAAAAGCCACACCAGAAAGACTTCATGTATTGTTTAGACTAATTTTCCAGGCATAAACTCTTTCCAGACTTCTGGCAGGAAATTGAATGTCTCCTGCATGCCTCCTGCCAAGGCTTCACTGTCAAATCACCCATCAAATTGCACCTGACTCGTGATTCTCTTTACTGAGTAGCTACAAATCATCTGCAGTTGTTTCTCTGGTTCCAAAGGAGCTGCTTGCTGCTGCTGTTTTCATAGTTTGTCACCAGCTCTGGGTAAGCGGTTCAGCTCTTCTACAGAGCTGGACAAAAGGCGGACCTCAGGGTCCAGGGAATCCTAGTGCTGCCCCTTGAAAAAGCTTTGGAAACTCTCTTTAGGAAGAAATGATTTGTTCAGGGAGTCTACACTCCCTGAAATCTACATTTGTTTCAGCTGTTGAGGACTCCTGGGGACTACTACTTGATTTGTGGGTAGAAGGACCGTGTAAATTAAGCCATGCCTAACTCCTTTTTTCATCACTGACAGTTTCACATTTTCTTGAAGTGTCTGCCTGTTAGGCTAACACCTTTAGGACGCTGCAGTTTTAAGTGTGTTTGTTTATTTTATGACACATCCTCCATATCTACTTCCCAAATCACTCCATAAATTTTAGACAGTTTAATATAATGTTCATCTTTGCTTAAGAGGCACATGTCTGCTGACATCATGTCAACAAGACAAATTCATGTTTATATATACAGGGCTACACTATAGTGGCTCCACATCATCATCCTGTCTCAAAATCCATAATTTCTTAACTGGGATTAGATTTTTGGGTTACCATTTGTCTTTCTAAGTGTGCATGTGCATCTGCAGGAGGGGCATGGGAAGAAGTGTCAGAATAAACAGCAAGCTTGTTATAAAGAAAAGAGACTGTATTAGAAATCTATTTTACAAAAAAACAAAGCAACAAGCCTTAATAGCTAGTGTTTTTTCAATGTCAATCTAAAATTACCTGGTTTAGAGTAAAATACTGTGACTTAAAAGCTAAGTAATATCAGTAGTTCTGAGATATAGGACTAGTTTAGAAGGCAAAGGAATAACATTGACTTTTTTTTTTTTGAAGGTATACTTCACACAGATTTAAAAAATAAAACAAAGAAAAAAAAAATTCACTCAAGCATAATGCTAAATGCTGCTAAAGAAAAAAAAGAAAGAATAAAAACACATCAAAGCCCAGCAGAAAAGATCTCATCACAGCCTTCAGTGGAGTGCCAATCCTTCATTTCATAACAGGCAATTTGTTTCCAATGGCTATCAAGACCAAAGGGAGACCAAAGAGTAAGTTAAAAAATTAAAGGTGGCAAATTCACGTCCAAACTGGAACTTAGTTTTTAACCAGTAGTCTGGTGCACCCTCTGCATGGACCACTTAGCATTTACCTCAGATAGCTCATGATCAGCTTGCCAAGAATTCTTGCTCAGTCATTCTGTCTCACTGGTGTGGTTGGGTTTTTTTTATTTTTTCTCTCCTTCCTTCCAGTAGTGAGTGCTCCAGGCATTGACTCAGTGTAGAATAGAGGTGGGGTGAGTTGTTTACAAGGTGACTCTGGCCTTGTAGCAAACAATGACAGCTGATCCTCTCTTGTGTTTAATTAGCTGGAAGTGAGTGGATGCATCAACTGGTGAAAGCTCCTACATGAAAAAAACAAGTTGTCAGGTGAAGATAGAAACTGAGAGGGTGGATAATAATATTATTAAGCAATTGCATAATTAGCAGGAAGACCTGTCAAAACTTTATGAGGAACTTGAGTGTCTTTACTTGCTTTTTGAAACTTTATTGCCATGGGGAAAAAAAACCTTCATTATCCTCATAATCCCACAGACATTCTTTTTGATACATAAACTGAGATTTGCCCTGTATTTCCAAAAGGTGAAGGGCTTACAGGACTGTACTATGTATGATGGAGGCTAGAATGAAAGGTGTAATCCAGGGAGAAAAGACAGTTGTTAAGCTACCTTCTTGATAGACTAGACACTGAAGATGTCTATACATTTCTGGGAACTGACAGAATTTTTCAGTTCTTCCCTTTTATAAGTATATCACACCCTCACTCACAGTTTTCATGTTTTAGTTCTGAAAATTAACTTATTTTAAGTGAACACTCTAGCAACGTGCTTTGCCTTGGATGGGACTTTGCTAGGATGGGAGTTGTTTCCTATCCAATTTTGTTTGAATAGAAAACAAATACTGTGCCAGATATTGCTGATACAGCTGTTCTTGTGTCTCACAGTAAATAAATAAAAATATATCTGTTTCATGAGGCCAGGTTGTATTAAGAGGCAGATGAGGCACATGCTGAGATGGTTAAAACTTGAATATTCTTGAAGCCATAAGGCTGAAGTCTGCCTCCTCTAATACAGGATGAAGTTGAAGTGAAGGCAAACCAGATACTGTAGAGAGAGTCTGCCTTATTTCTGGCTGGATGTACCAGCTCAGCTGCCCATTGCACATAATCCATGTAACAGCTGTTGAAGCACGGATTTGTTTAACTCTTCAAATTGTCGGAGTGGGGGTCGGTCCCGGAGTAACGATGAAATCTCAATATGAGTATAGTCTTTCTCCTCTGTTACAGGTTTTTACAGGGTTTATATAGAAAAAGGTGATAACACGCGCTAACTACAGTGTTATTATTGGCTAAGCTTCTATGTCCATGCGCCTTGAGCATTACTCTAATTGGTATAATACCACATTTCACGCGACGCTATCTTATCCTCTATTGGCTGTGCAAACTTCTTCACGAGGTGTCCAGCAGTTACTGATCTCATCCTTCAGCATCCAGGTGTTGTTAGTCAGGCTCTTCTTATCTTCCTTTTTCCCAGCGTACAAGGACACAGCGTCCTTGTCCATTTCAGCACTTTGTAAACTTATGCTTCGCTCCCAAATACCTGCTGGATTGTTCACATGCCTTTGCCCAGCCAAGAAATCCTTAACATCAAATGAAGCTAAAATTTTGGGGGGAAAGTAGTGAACCCATATACATTTATTGTGTCAAATATGTTTTATATTCATGTCTATTGATAGAGCTTGTGCTGGCTAGTTAGGCAGCAAGTCTTTGGGTAAAGTTGATTCTGCTTCTGGTTTGACAATATGATTTCTGGGAGAAATTTTTTTTCTTCTCCTATGCTGTGGAATTTCTGCCTTTCTGGGAAATGCTGCCATTTTTATTTACTTCTGTTGTCTTTGCTGTCTGGTGAATTATGGAAAGGGAAGGAGAGCAATCAGCCCAGGCATAAACTGTGGCAAAACTTCATTTGGCTATAGTAATACCAAAATTTCGATTGAGCCCACAGTACTACAGCATGGATAAACATAAATGCCTCTGGGTGACTGAGTAAGGGCTCTAGCTGGCTGAACAGTTTCACACACATGGTCTTCATTATTCAAAAATACCTTCAGTTCAGCCATTTGGATAAAGTCCATTCTTCCCTCCCTTAAAGACAAAACTCTCAGGGATTTGAATAAAAGCAGGTTTCCCAACTTTTTTTGGAAGGCAACAAGTTATGAGTTGCTGGTGATTCTTCGACATGCTAGTTTTTGTGAGGTATGTATGGCAGCAGTGCAATTTATTATCCACTCCCATCTACCCACAATGCTCCTAGACAACATATGTAAACACTTCTATGAGGCATCTACTTTTCAGGTTAAATTATGAAGAGTAAATCATGTCTAGGAATCTACAGTTGAGCTAGAATTATAACTGAGTTTTATGGAGATTAATTGAGTGGAGTATAAAGAAAGCACCATGCTCAGGCTATAGATTCTACTTTAAAGCCACCCAGCACGTTGTCATCTTAAAGACTGCTGATGGTCCTGATTCAGGAAAATATGTGCTGTCTTCAGGACAGCATTTAAATACTTTCCCAGAGCATGGGACTATAGTAATGTAACTGTTAGAGTGCTCTTGATTCCTAGTTTCCAACAAATGAAAACAAGAGATAGGAACTTTTTAGCAAATTAACCCTTCCATAAGCAACATCAAGAACATCATAAATAGGAGGCTAGAGGACTGTTGAGACTGGGTTTAAATCATCAAGAATGTTTTAAAAATCAACATGAAATGAAAGAAGGCACTTTCTTAATTCCCTAAGCAACTCCTGAAATCTCTTTACTTAGAAGAACATTAAGGTGCTGTTTTTCAAACACTTTGACCTGTTTCATATTCCACTGATATGTCTACTTATGGCCTATACACTAAATAGGTTTTATCCTCCCAGCTTCCTAAGCTGAACCCATTGGTTACACTATTCACTATTGTCTGGCTCTGGGCCCTGCCTCCCTGTCAGTCTTGCTTCCTTCCATTTTATTTATTCAAACTACCATGCTTCAATTACAAACAGGAATGGAACTGTAAAAAATTAGTCTTTTTCTAATCTAGGAAATGGAGAAGAGAGGAACTTCATTGGACTACATTAACTACAATTTTTTGAGTGTATCTTTCACTTCTATCAGAATATCATCTATCAAATGCACTGTATAGAATAAAAGGATTAAAAAAATCATAAAATAATCAGAACACCATTTTAAAATTAATTTGAAAAGAAAATGAGGTTATGCCATGAACTGAAAATAATAATTCTTTTTTATTTCACGCCCTACAGAAATCTCCACTGCCAGCAACTGTTTATAGGTTTGCTTTAGGAAATTATAGCAGAAGGCCAGTGCAACAACTAGGGTACTTGCCTAAAGTCATATGGCTTTTAGTCCTCATTTTCTGTGTGTAGGATAGGAATGAGGCAAAGAATTTAACTGGTGAGGAACTTTATGGCAGTAAAGAAAAAGATTACCTGCCCAGGTATTGTGGTGATGGTAGCAAACAGAGAATCATTTAATAAGGAAAGACAAAGCTAGTCAGGACACTTTCAGCAAAATGCAGTTTACACAAAAGAGTGATAAATCAAAACAAAAATCACAGTCTTTCTGCTTTTTTTTTTTTTTCCCCCAATATTCCCTGGGACAATTTTCTGAGATAATTCAGGACAATGAATTCAGGATAACTCAGTATAGTTCCTGTGGTTAGGGGACTCCTTTAGACAGCTGACCACACAGGTTCAAGTCTGTGCTCTCACTTTACCTCTGGTAAGAAAAATTTATGTCTCCTTCTGGTTTATGCAATAAAAACTATACTGAAAACCCACAAGGTAAGACTACTTTCTTTTTTCTGAAAATCTCTGTGAACCACAGACAAACTCTCTCACCCCAAGAGCAGGTTTCAACTCAGTTAATCACTGGTATCTGCAGCGTAGGTGTCCATGTGTGAGTTACTCATTTTAGTTTCGTGTAGTTAGTGGAGATCCACTCGGTAGAGTAACTGGAGTGTGTAAGACTATTTGTAAGAGCAGATGAAGGTGCCTGCTTTGGGATGAGATGAACTGTTCTTGCAACTTCCTTGACTGTGTTGGCCAGATTTGGCTGACTCAGATGCAGCCTTATATGGGCAAATCAGTGGGGCTTTGTCTCTCTAGTGAGACTCCCAGATCTCGATGACCTGCCATGAGTTCCTTTGCAAAAGAGAAGGGCTTTCTGAGGAAAAGCTCACTGCTAAATACAGTCTAAATGCAGTATCCAGCAGAAGCAAGGCAGGGGAGAACATGTATCTGGAGAGGTTAATTGACCAGCATAACTCCCTATCACTTACTGCCCTAATCCTTTAATTCAGGACCTTCAGCCTGTAACAGAGAGAAGAAACTTCTGAATTGGCAATATCTTGCCACCATGAGAAGCCAGGTTTCTCATAGCCCTTGTGGGACCTCAGCAGGAGCAAAGGCTGGACCTTCACAGTCTAGAGGGAATCTTTTCCCTCCAAAATTTGAAAATATATTCAAATAAAGAAGAAAGTCAGTAGAAATCACCTCTATCAAGCACTTTGGGATTTCTACTAAAAATATTTTCATGTTTTCATTTAAAAAGCATAGGACTAATAACTCTTCACACTTAAACATTGTATTTGGACTTAATGTTTATCTAAGTGCTTTGTATTGTGCTTTATGTTGCCTGCACTGATACAGAAATTAAGCGCTTCAGATGCATTGTAAAATAAAACACAACTTTTATATTTTCTTCAAGTCACAGTTGAGGAACTGAGACACAAAATGCCTGAGTGATACTCTCATGTCCTACAGGAGTCTGTAGCAGAGCAGGAATCACAACCCACTTTTAAAACCCCATGCCCCGAATGGCTCAGCTCTTTTCATCCTGAATACTCCATGAATGCCAGCATTGTTCCTACAAGCTCTACTCAGGCACATGGGCATCCACAGGTCTCCCTCGGCACCTGTGGCCGTTGGGCTCTGGACTGTCTGGAGCTTAATGCAACAGTTATACAAGACTGTTCACCCCATGAGGGTGACAAGACAGAACAAGAACTTTAAAGGGAAAAACAGGATGTGAAAAGACGTCTGTGAGGTCTCTACAACCCATCTGCACAGGGAAGGCCTTACAACCTGTTAGGTTTCCTGCAACTATTCTTCTATTCTTCCAAAATTATAAAAGACTAAGCATACTTACGTGGCTCTAGAAATGCAAAGATAACAGATTTAAAACTAGTTCATGCAGTATAGCATTAATCAAGTCTTCCTGAAAAGCTTTAATTTAACTGAAAAGGTCTAATAGATTTTGTTTTTAAAAAACAAAATCTAGACTTTTAGGTTTTAAATTAAGCAATTTATATCAAATGCCTTTAACAGATGAGAATATTGCACACAGTAGAATTAGATCCTGAGCCATCTTTAACTCTGGAGGTTTGCCTCAAGTCACAGCACATGAATATTAATTTGCTTCATAGAATATCCATGAAGTTGGTGTTTCAAGCAAAACTGAGATTTTTTTTAATGAGAACTATAAAAATACCTTGTGCTAAATATATCTACCTTAAGTTCCTAAATCATTATGAGATGTACATAAGCACAGTCTTTATGTTTTTACTGTGTTTTATCCCCCCCCAAAAAGTAGAAAAGCACAGGAGCACAGGTCAACCTGCAGCTCCTGAAAATCAAGTCTGTTCCATACATGCCAAATTATAGATCTGGGAGATGGCCAAAAATTAAAAAACTAAATCATAGAGAATGTTTTAAACTCTTAACATCAGATGCTTATTGATAAAAAAAAAAATTAAAAAAAAAATCTGTGAGTCTGATGAACTCTTTGTCACGGACAGAGGCCAGTAAATGGATTTCAGTGTGTGTGTGTGTGTCTGAGCCTGTAAATTTGCATTATGACTCCTAACTGCAAAACCATTTTCTTGATTTAATACTTCACTGCACAATGCCATACCTATTGAGTCTACTTTGTCTGTGAGAACATGAAAGAGAAGATTGAAAGTTTTGTCTGTAATAAATACATCACTGATTGTAGAGCCTCTGTTCTAACTCATTGTAGTAATGTGCTAACCGCCAGATACACTCTTATGTGGAGGAAAGAAAGCATGACACCCAGATTCATGGAACTGTAAATTAGCCTATTCCAAGATCTCAGCAGAGGTATAAGGGAAAAAAGCTGTGGCCATGAATATTATAAATGGTGTGCTGCAGTCCACGGTAAACAGGAGCACCACTCTACAGTAGCCTCTTCCCTCATCTCTGCAGATGGTGATTTTCTGAGTGCTTGACTCTCACAGTCATAACTTCATGCAGTGCTATGTGTGCTCTCCCAGGCTCTCAAATTCAAGCTCTGGAAAACTCCAGTTTTCCCTTTTTTACCTTCTATAACAGCTTTTCATTCTGAAGCAAGCTAGCAGGCAGAAGGCAAAGCTTCATAAGGTGCTGCTGTGGTCCTTTTGGCATTATCTTAAGAGTTGAGTGAGCATCTTTTCTGCATTTGGAGACTGTAAGAAGGCTCTCCTTACTGGTGGTCAGTGGTTGGTTAGTGAGCATTTGCTACTGCCCGTGTTGACGATGTCAAGATAGACTGAGCCCTGGCTGGCTGTGCACGAAATCTTCCCCGGTCACTGCCTGGGAAGTTTAGCTCTTAGAGGCATAGTGGTCCATGCCACATGTTAGAGAGACTTTAATTTCAGGTGTTTCAATTTGCAGATGTGGTTGGAAAAGAATATTCTAATGGAGAAGGATAAGTCTTCCAAATGAAACCATTAATGCTGACCCACTGAGATTCAAGTTGAAAAAACAAAATTGCTGCTTTCACATTGTTGATATCTGTTGCTTTATTTTAAATGTACTCCTCTGTATCTAAGAAACTTGACATTAATTTCCCTAGGTGAACATTCAAAACTACCTTGCTCCCAGTTATTTATTAATGGATGTAATTCTCTTATAAGGGCTGTGGTGTATTTGCAAGTGTTGCTTACCCATTCTATCATGGTCCTGACAAACCAGACTACAACTCCTCCTCCACTAATGTGTAGAAAAATGACATGAAAAGGGCAATACAGAGTTTGGGAGTACATTTTTTTACCATTTCTACCTCTATCAAGCTGTTGATTGTGACCATTACTTCACTCGTACTGACAAACAGCAAAATTCAAAGAAAATTTGAGTTGCTGCAGTTCCCCCTAACAGCTGGAAGCTCATCCTTACCTCATTTTCACATGTATTTCTGACAACCTCTGATTTTTTTAATTAAAAAAAAAAACACCATCTTTTGCAATGCAAATACACAGATGTCCTGCATCCTTGCAGTAAATTATCAGCAGCTAAACATCGTGGTTATGAATAATTCCAGCTTGCCTTTGCCCTGATATTTTTGACGCAAGTCAGGGCAGCCTTAAAAGCTTTGCAATGAGTCTGTAAATGGCAATATCATTAGCAAAATTCAGGCTTTACAGAGTCACAACTGCTGCTCAGCCCTGAAGAATGCTAATTCCCTTTTGACCTATATTCTAATCTTAACAATCAAGGAATTTGTTTCTGCTTTCCGTGTCAGCACAAATCAATTGATATAATTTTGAAATAGGTTTCAGTGGGAGCAATAGCAGACCTAGAGGAGAGAGGCTGGGATTCACAGACACCCTGGGTGCTGTCTAACCACTATTCTTCTTCACTGTGAAGGATTACTTTTTTCAGCTCTTTTACTGAGAGCAAAGACAGACTAACCCACAGTACTGTTTTACCACTTTTATCACTGTTAAAGCTAGTTTTAATTTTCTAGAAAATGCAAAACTAAAAAACAACAAAGGACATAAAGCATGACAGAATACTCTTTCACACTAGGAATTGTTTCAGTACTATTTTCCACCACTTTCTGGTTTTGTTTAACAGAAAACATAGAAGGTTTTTTTAGGTATCTTGTCAGATGAAACTACTTTGTAAAACTGTTTAGTTCATATATTGCCTGGAAGATTGCTGAAGGCATTAAGTTCATTTCTGTAATGACTTTATGATCAAAAAATTTTGTATTTAATGACCTTCTTTAAATGCTTTTTGCCTAAAGAAAATGTAATTTAAGTCATTATTGCAGAATATAAAAATAAGTACTTCTAATGCTATTTAAAATTATCACAAGCAAGAACGGTAATTTATCTAACAAATCATGGAGAAGTGTCCAAACAGAATGACGTTGCTGTTTATTGAATAAACCATGGAGTGTTTTCATCCTGTTTTGTTACTGGAGTTGGACAAATGGTCATTAGAAGGCTCTACACTTGCATTACTTAGAGAAATGCTTGTAATACATTTCCTAAAGCAGCATGTAGGCAATCCACCACTAGAAATACAGATCTTTTCACGTGATGAAAACCTCAGAGCTATTGTTCAGCTTAACTCCGCTGGTTTCAGTGAAGCTACCCAATATTCTAGGATCTGTTTCACCATGTCTAATGTAATAGCAGTTATAAAAACATTCTCCTTCAGTTTGTGCAATCTGGATTTGATATTTAAAATTTCACTTAAGGTGTGTGTTTAGATGCCTTTTTTGGCACCATAAGCCCTGTCCATAATCTGATTAATTAAATTGATTAATTCAGCACATTCAGTAGTTTAGCCTCAACAGTTTGTCCCTTAAACCCTGGAAATGGAAGTTGAAATTTCCGCTCCCCCAGGAGGTATTTGTGCCTCAGTGCACAAACTTCTTAAATATTGTACTCCTGACTGGATGCTTTGGAAAGATTACTTTATTTCTTATGGCACAGTATGTATGTCTGCCTCTGCCATTGCCGATGACACTACTTTTTCATGACTGTTGCAGATAACCATATGGTAATCCTTCAATGAAAGTGAAAGGTGTGTGATGCTTCCTCCATATGGAACAAATTTTCCTTTATAAACTCATTCATATTTATTGATAAACCTCTGTGTTCTTTGAAAGTGACATCCTAAGCATTGCATTCTTTTTTGTTTTATTTAACTGCACATAGCTGAGGCTTTCTAATCAAAGCTTATGGCTCTGAAAGGGTGGGATGGAGAAGGAATTGCAAGCTCTGGGGGGTAATTTACTCCAAAGATATAAAGCATTTTCTTAGGGTCCTGGATTGGTGGGTAAAAGGAGCATCAGCTGGTGAAGTGGGCCATATAGTGTAGTAAATTTAATAGACCCTCTGCACCTGTGATTTCTCATTATGCATTAAAATGTTAAAGTGCAATTCATGGAAAAGAACATGTTTCACCACTTGCCATATGTTAACTCACTGGGGAATATGTGGTGTCCAAACTTTCTTGCAAGAATCTGAAAACATTGCAGCTAAGCAGAATCCAATTTTAGACCTTGACATCTCATTAAAAAAAATATTTCAACCTTAGGTAAAATCTGGCAACTATTTCTTAGTCAAGTTTTACGGACGGAGACTAAATATTCACTTGGAGCCATTTGGATGGATCCTTCTAAAATCTGCCGTCACTGGCTCCCTGCATTATGTCGGTGAACTGTACTGGGTCAGCACCACCTCTCACGGCGAGGAGAGGAGGCAATAAGCAGTTATTTGCCTTTGTACTTTAGAAAGTACCAGTTAGAAGAACATTCTAGGGGATGGGCTGTGCGTGTGCAATACATGGCTGGCATCAGATGTCAGTAGCTTGAATAATGGAAGTTGTCATTTGTATGCATGACCTTACATAACAGTGCTGCGAGCCCCTTATTTGCTCTAAAGTCACCTGTGTTCAGTAGTCACCAAATGCAAATAGTGGAAATGTAACAGCTTCCCAAAGACTATCCCAACCAATCTGATAATCATGGCAAGAGAGGAAATAAGAAATAAAACCCAAATCTATAGTAATTAATCGGTGACAGACTACTCCTAGTTAAGAAAGTGTAATATTTTACATGGGAAAACAGCATTTATTCAAATTAAGTTATACATTTGTTTTCTGCAGTCAAATGGAAATATGCAAATAGTTAAAACATACCCACATTTCTATGATTTGCAAGCATAGCACAGCATGGAACTTGTCATATCAACCACGGTCTGTTATTTTCATTACTAAAGACAATGAAGGATTACTTGTGACATATAACATTTAATATTCCATATTCACATGGAGGTGGAATCAGGACTCTTCTAAACTTCAACGGTTGTAAAATAGTATTACCTCTTTCTTACTGGGACATTTACTGTTATCTAGGCATAGAAATTGGTATTAAAGAAATGCCAGAAGCCATTTTCCCTGTGTTTATGGAGTTGCAGTTCCTGGCCAAAACCCACAAACCTGACTAAATGCTTAGAGTTTGGTGTGTTTGAACTTAGCCCACCGTAGCCCTCCTTAGGAGACAGTACTGAAGGCATCGAGTTAGTGTCAGATCCTCTGTGTTGTTGTTCTCTTCCTGGATGTGCAGCTTGCATTTTTTCTCTTTAATGCCTTACCATGCTGTCTCCTAAAGGACTAAATGTCTTTCAGTGTAACAGCTGGTGCACTGGTTGGAAAATACAAAGAATTTCTCACATATGTACATACAAAAATTCTATGTAAGCTTTTCCTGTTAACTCAGCACCAGATTCAGACATCAGCTTGAGTATGTTGACTATGTTTGCTTTTAAGTGAATAACACTTGGTATTTTGTTGTATTTAGAAGAACACAGGAAAAACATTAAAATATCTAACCTTTTTCTCTTATTTGGGAATTGTTCAGGTTAGAAGAGAACTCTGTCCTCCTGCTTTCCTACTAGCCACGATGTTATTATCAGGATGTTAAAGGAGGTAAGTTCATTTTTTATATTCAAAGTTTCTTCTTTTCTCTACCGGAGACTGGTGTGTAACAAGAACTGTGGTGTGCATGCATGTGTGTGTGTGTAAATATTAGCATGTAAAAATAACATCATATGACAAAAACTGCATTATTAACAGTAGAAATAAAAATGCTTTTTTTTTTTTTTTTAAAGCACTAATACCATGTCACACTGAATCAATATACATGAGATGTTTCTGATCATGTGTCTTGATGGTGGTGTATACATAAGAGATGTTTCTGATCATGTGTCTTGATGGTGGTGTATGTCACATACTTACCGACTGTCATTGTTGGGAACTGCAGACACAGCAAGAAGGTTGCTGTCCACAAATGACAGCTAAAGAGAAAAGAATATTTTTCTTTGAGATGCTGTGTATCTTTTGATTTCAGTACTGGGCAGAACAGGAAAAAAGGAGGGGAAAATGAGAGGGGAGGAGAGGAGAGGAGAGGAGAGGAGAGGAGAGGAGAGGAGAGGAGAGGAGAGGAGAGGAGAGGAGAGGAGAGGAGAGGAGAGGAAAAAGGGAAAGGAAAAGGATTATCATATGTATCGTATATTTTCACTACTTTATTTAGCTTATCCCTAGTGTATTGGCATTGCTGCGGGTAGCAGAAAGTCATACAGGCTCCACCTTTAGGCATCATTCATTCCCCATCCTGCAAGAGTTTTCTGTTCTTTCATCTGGAAATGGAAGATAGATTAGTCAGCTGTGTTTCATTTCTGCTAGGGTACTTCTCTTTGTAAAAAGCAGGAAGGATGCTGCAGCTAACATGTTGTCAGAGAAGCTGAGTGTGGGAACAGGGAAACCAGTTGACTGACAACAGCGGAAATGGACTGGCTACTGTTAGGTGGATTTTTGTATCAGGTGCACTTGTTTACAGCATGGAAGTTACTTGGTAAAAACATAGAATCCTTCTTAAAACAAGCAAGCTTTTGTTACTCCTCTGTATCTTCCTATTAATAATGACCTATGTTCAGATGAAACAAGCTGGAGGAAATATGTTATTCATGATAGGGAGCTCAGACTATGGCTGAAGGTGAAGATGGTTAGGTACCCAGTAAAGTTCTCAGTGGAACAGTTTTTGTGAGACAATATGCTCGCTATGGAAAAACTCACAGGAGTGCAGAAGAGAAATCAAAGGCACTCTCCCACACAGTCGTCCCGTCACTCTCTTTTCCAGAGGAGTGCAGACATTAAGTTGCATCCTCACCTTGTGAGTTTAATCTGGCACTGGAGTTTTGTCAGTGGCAGGATTCATAGCATCCAGATGGCAAACTGATGCTGTGCTTTTGGCATCCGCTTGGATCATCCCACACACTTTAGCATGCTAAGACTAAGGACTTATTCATGCAAAAGTTTGGAATGTTGATAGATATTGTAGACACATGATGCCTGAAGAGTCGCATTCCTGTCTAGGTCTGAGCATCTTTCCCTACCCAACCTGTTTTCCCAGAGATGTGCAAACACCTTCCTGTATCCATGCATCCCTATCACTGTTTTCCAAACGCTTCTCATTCCATTCATTGCATTCCCTCTACTGATTTTTTTTTTTCTTCATTCAAGCTTACAAAAAATGCAGCTTGACAAGATGGGGACAGTCACTGCTCTTGTCCAGTGTCTCCTGGTAAACACTATGGAATGTTGCTGTTTTCCAAGGGGATAGTCACAGCTGTTTAAATGTGCTCTGAAGGCTTCCTGTGAAGTCAATGTCAAGGCAAAAGCTCCAGCTTAATATGATACTGTTGTGTGTTAGTTCTAATTACCTTCTGGAGACTCTCCTTTTTTTATTAGAAAACATTAGTACATTAGCCTCCTAAAATTTGTAAAGTCAAACAGTATGAACACTCCAGCTTCTTTTTCTATCTCTCTTGTGTCATTGCACCTGTACATTCCCCATCTGGGATTGTATGTGAGATGAAAAAGAACATAATTTCTGTTTTATTAATATCACATTAAGTATGTGGGATATTAGTGCATGAACAGGGCTCATAAGTATTGCAATTTTATATGAGGTTAATAATTTTAAAAAGTAATGCCACAGGAGGGTCTTAAAACACATGTTGTGGAAAGAAAATAGGACGAGGTCTGTCTTGGGTGGTTTCAGTAAATGTTCGACACTGCTGGTTAGAAATTTAAAACTGGAATTATGACTAGTAATAGTTACACCTGGTAGTGGAATGATTGCTGGATATACAGCTATAAAAAAAATCATGTGAGCTCTTTACAGTGTGTGGTGAAGCAGCAATGACCCAATGGAAGATCGTAAAACTTAGTTGGATTGATCACGTGTCTAGATACTTCATACTGAGGTTTTTGAAGACCATTTTGTCTCCAGATATGTTCAGCTGTTATCAGTTGATATCAGCTGTTATCAACTGACATCAAATTATATTCAGGACAACACGTTAATATCTTCATTAATGACATAGATAGTGGGATTGAGTGCACCCTCAGCAAGTTTGCAGATGACACCAAGCTGAGTGGTGCAGCGGATACACTAGTGGGAAGAGATGCCATCCAGAGGGACCTTGACAGGCTTGAGAAATGGGTCCGTGTGGGCTGACAAGGTGTCCTGGTTTCAGCTAAGATAGAGTTAATTTTCTTTCTAGTAGCTGATATAGTGTTATGTCCTGGATTCAGTACAAGAATGTTCATAACACTGATGTTTTCAGTTGTTGCTAAGTAGTGTTTATCATGCTCTGCCAGCAAGAAGGCTGGAGGGGCACAAAAAGTTGGGAGGGGACACAGCCAGGAACTGACCCAAAATGGCCAAATGGATATTCCATACCATGTAACATCATGCCTTGTATATAAACTAGGAGGATTTGGTGTATCGGGTTTGTGTGGCAAGGTTTTGGTAGCGGGGGGGTTACAGGGGTGGCTTCTATAAGAAGCTGCTGGAAGCTTCCCGTGTTCAACAGAGCCAATGCCAGCCGGCTCTGAGACAGACCCACCGCGAGCCAAGGCCCAGCCAATCAGTGATGGTGGTAACACCTCTGGGATAACAGATTTAAGAAGGAAAAAAGTTGCAGGAGACACAGAAACGGCAGCCAGAAAGAGGAGTGAGAACATGTAAGAGCACCAGCCCTGCAGACCCCCAGGTCAGTGCAGAAGGAGGGGAGGAGATGCTCCAGGCGCCAGAGCAGAGATTCCCCTGCAGCCCGTGGGGAAGACCCTGGTGAGGCAGGCTGTCCCCCTGCAGCCCAGGGAGGTCCACGGGGGAGCAGATCTCCACCTGCAGCCTGGGGAAGACCCCACGCCGGAGCAGGTGGGTGCCCAAAGGAGGCTGTGACCCCGTGGGAACCCCGCGCTGGAGCAGGCTCCTGGCAGGACCTGCGGATCTGTGGAGAGAGGAGCCCACGCTGGAGCAGGTTTTCTGGCAGGACTTGTGACCCCGTGGGGGACCCACGCTGGAGCAGTGTGCTCCTGAAGGACTGCAGCCCGTGGAAGGGACTGATGCTGGAACAGTTCGTGAAGAACTGCAGCCCGTGGGAAGGACCCATGTTGGAGAAGTTCGTGGAGGACTGTCTCCCGTGGGTGGGACCCCACGCTGGAGCAGGGGAAGAGTGTGATGAGTCCTCCTCCTGAGGAGGATGAAGTGGCAGAAAATAACGTGTGATGAACTGACCATAACCCCCATTCCCTGTCCCCCTATGCCACTGGGGAGGGTAGGTAGAGAACCCAGGAGTGAAGTTGTGCCTGGGAAGAAGGGAGGGGTGGAGGGAAGGTGTTCTGGGATTTGGTTTTATTTCTTATTACCCTACTCTGGTTGGTTGGTAATAAATTGAGTTAATTTTCCCCAAGCTGAGTCTGTTTTGCCCATGACGGCAATTGGTGAGTGATCTCTCCTGTCCTTATCTCAACCCACGAGCCCTTTGTTATATTTTCTCTCCCCTGTCCAGCTGAGGAGGGGGGATTGATAGAATGGCTTTGGTGGGCACCTAGCATCCAGCCAGGGTCAACCCACCACAGTTGGCCTGGGGGAATTGCTGCTTGGGAACTGACTTGCATCAGTCAGCAAGTGGTGAGCAATTGCACTGTGCATCACTTGTTTTATATATTCCAACTCTTTTATACTTTTTATTGTCATTTTACTATTGTTATTATTATCATTATTAGTTTCTTCCTTTCTGTTCTATTAAACTGTTTTTATCTCAAGCCACAAGTTTTACCTTTTTTTTTTTCCAATTCTCTCCCCCATCCCATTGGGTGGGGGGAAGTGAGTGAGCAGCTGCATGGTGCTTAGTTGCTGGCTGGGGTTAAACCATGACACAAGTCCAACTGCAAGTTCCTGCAGGTGGGTCAGGGCAGTTCCCAATACCAGTACAGACTGGGAGATGAATGGATGGAGAGGACTTGGGGGTGCTGGTGGACAAACAATTGGATATTAGCCAACAATGTGCACTTGCAGCCCACAAAGCCAATCGTATCCTGGGATGCATAAAAAGAAGGGTGGCCAGCAGGTCGAGGGACATGATTCTCCCCCTCTACTCTGCTCTCAGGAGATGCTACCTGGAGTATTGCACCCACCTCTGGGTCCCCACCACAAGAAAGACATGGATCTGTTACAGCAGGTCCAGTGGAGGGCCACAAAAGAGATCATAGGGCTGGAGCACCTCTTCCATGAAGAAAGGCTGAGAGAGTTGGGGTTGTTAGCCTGGAGAAGAGAAGGCTCCAGGGACACCATATTGCAGCCTCTCAATACATACAGGGGGCTTACAAGAAACATGGAGAGAGACTTTTTACCAGATCCTGTAGTAACAGGATAAAGAGCATTGGCTTTAAGCTGAAAAAGGATAGACTTAGGCTGGACATAAGAAAGACATTTTTTACGATGAAGGTTGTGAGATACTGGAACAGGTTGCCCAGAGAAGTTGTGGATACCCCATCCCTGGAAGTGTTCGAAGTCCAGCTGCATGGGGCTTTGAGCAACCTAGTCTAGTGAAAGATGTCCTTGCCTGTGGCAGGGGGGTTGGGCTGCGTGATCTTTAAAGGTCCTTTCCAACCCAAACCTTTCTATGATTCTGTGATTCTATGAACTAGAAAGGTGCACAGAAACTGAAAAGAATCAGTCCTAATTCAGCAAGCCACTAGTGTCTGTTCACACTCCTCATCTGTCTTCCCATCTTTCTGTCCTTTATTTCTGCTTCCTCCTTTCTCCACCCTCTCCACATAAAAAACCCATAAAACTGTACTTATGCTGTAGAGGAAACGCAATGAAGATTTAAAGCCTGCACATTATGGAAAAGGCTTTTCAGTTTAACTAGGAGAGAAGACATGTACAATAATAGAGAAATATGTATTTTAAGATCATATAGGACACATACCTTCATGTGCTAAGATACAGATTTCACGTGTTAAATGTATACCTATGTGTGGAATGAAGTATGGGAGCCTTGTGTGCTCTTTGTCCTGGAGACCCTTAAGGACATAAGGGTTCTTATACAAGGCATATTCTAGTTGTGTCATTGGCACTGATGTGCTCATCTGCCAGTGCTACAGATTTTGCAAATCTTTCACTCATAATTAAAGCATGCCTCTTCATAGGAGTTAACAGACATAAACCTACTGTATATGGGACAGGCTAAAAAGAAAAACAAAATTGAAAAAAACAGTTCAGAAATGTTATCTCCTTGAAAATTAGAAAAGACAATCTGCTTAGCAGACCTGGGCCTTGGTTTTATCGCACTCCATTTTAATAGGCAAATAACTTTGACACCCTACCCCAAGCACCCTAATTTATCTGAAACAAATCACTTAATCTTTGCTTGTTCCCTATTTCCCTGCCATAACATGGGTGACAACAAAGATTAAGTAAGTGTACTGAGCTCAGCTATCATCTGCCTCAACACCTTTCTCTTTGTTTCCCTCATCCTTGCAAACAATGTTCTAAATCCAGGAAAAAAATACTGGAACCCTGAAACAACAGTTCACTCATTTTTTCTGTTTTCCAGATGTCTTTTCAGGTTTATTGTGCTGAGCCTACAAGATAAGAATGTGTTCATGCAAGGTGTTATCACAAAGATTTACTAAAATTCTTTTTATTAATCATGCTATTTGAAAGAAATTCTTCTATACAAGCGTATCTTTTTTTCCATTCCCTCCCACTCATTTGACATTTTGTAAAAATCTTTGTGCAGTTCCCTAGGATGGCAGATTTTATACAACATGGCTGCTAAATACCAAGGGCCACATGCAGTCATGCTGTTCTAATGAGGATGGTGCTGCAAAGGTTACAACATAATAGCTTGCGAAGTAATAAAGCCCCTAATTACCAGTCTATCCCAAAATGCATTGTTAAAGTTTTGTTCCAATATTTTGTATTTGTACCAAATTCACCTCAAGGAAAATGTTTCTCCTGCTTATCCTTCCTAGCGGCTAATTTTGAAATGCATAACTTAGCAGACTCTGCCTCAAATTATAAGATCATTTAAGACTCTGACTCAAGAAAACAAATTTGCATATGTTTAATACCACGGAAAAGAGGAAAGTGTTTAGTCCTGTGGGTCCAATCAAGTGGGTGGAGTTGGGAGAAGAAATTACTTCTTAGCGGAAGTTCTTTAATTTGCAATAGTTTAAACTTCTGGTTTAGAAGCTCCTGAGGATGAAAAAAGTCCAGGACTTTTTTTTTTTGTTCAAGCCAAAGCAGTCTGCCCAACTGCTAATAGAACAAAAGTAAACTCAGTGTGTTTTCCCTTGCCTATTATTTAGCAATTTTTAGAATAGTTTTCATTTACACTCAATTTTAATAATGTCCTTTGAGTCCCTATTATTAAACACCATGAAGTTTGCAAAATCACCTAACTGACGTCGGTACTACGTTCCAGGCCATCAGGATAACAGATGTTGCAATTGCATACATGTGTTATAATAGGGGACTGAGGGAGAGAAGATATTGTGATGATCTAGTTATGCTTTTTTTATAGCACTCCTTTTTATTGAAATGTTGTATTTTTTCCTCCTTTAATGACTTGGATCACTTTTCTCCCCACTATCGTAGGTCTCTCAGGCAATATAGCATTAAGCTGAAGCTTGATGGTGGCTGAACAGAGAAACTGAAGTGTCATTTTGGTGACAGACAAGAGAGAGAAAAGCAACTTAGAAAAAAATTCTCTTATTATTATTCTGTGGGGGTGGAACTTATGCTAAAGGCTTTTTATAAAACCTCTGTTGAGGCAAAGCAGCCACCAAGGACTATTAGCAAAGCAAGTCGGAGGGGAAATGAATTGCAGAAATGTTGAGGGAGTGAAAGAGAAGAAGGTGGTATTTAAAAATGTGGAAAACCCGGTCATTAGCAGCTAAGCAAACTTACCGTATTCAGAGGTTTAGCATGAGTACATGGAAGAAGAGTCCAACCTCTCCTGTCCCCACCCCACCAGCTCTCACGTTGCTAGCCTATATTTGCTTCCCATTCTTTTACGTCCTGTCTTTTCTACATTGATTTCTAACAGCCTAAGTACTCTCATGCACATGCACGGAGACAAGTGCGACCTGGTCGCACGTTCTCTGTGGAGAAGGAAAAGCACTGTGTCCAGCTGTGCTGCCCCAAAGCTGTTTGGGATAGATTTTGGTGCCAGGGACTGCTAGCACTTATTACTAGGAATACCTCCGAGCTTGTCACATCAGCTTGGACTGTACAAACTGCTGGAGAAAATGCTGTTTGCTACCCAACTACTTAGTTGCAGAAGTGGGAGATAGAGGAGGCGTATTTATTCTCAGAACGCTCAGTCTAAGAGGCAAAGCAGCCACTTGCAAGTATGAGAAAGAAACTTATAGTTTGATTGGTTTACTCCCCAAAAGGCTACGTCACCCGAAGCAAAACCTGTTCTAAAGCTGCACAAACACTCTCTGCAGAGCTTATTCTCCATGTTTATCTGAAAAATAAATTATCAAGGCAGGAACAGATGGTTGTCAGTAATTATTGATGTGAAGTAAGTTAAGGGGGACAACACACCAGGATGAGCTTTAAAGAATGGCGGTTTCTTGGCCACTGAGCATGCAGACCAGTTAGTGGATTATAGTGCCACAACAACAAAAATGCAAAGAACTGGGATGCAGTGAGAGAATAATCTACGCTAAAAACAACAAAAAAATGAGGATGTGTCAGGGACAGTTGTGATGAGTAGGAGTGGTTTAGTGCTGCATGTGGCAGCTGGTGTGTGCTGTAAGCTTCCTTCTCAGCAGCATTGTGCTGGTTTTGGCTGTTAATTTTCTTCATAGTAGCTAGTATGGGGCTAGTTTGGTTTTGTGCTAAAAACAGTGTTGATAACACAGGGATGTTTTTGTTACTGCTGAGCAGTGCTTACACAGAGTCCAGGCCTTTTCTGCTTCTCACCCCACCAGCGAGGAGGCTGGGGGGGCACAAGAATTTGGGAGGGGACACAGCCGGGACAGCTGACCCCAACTGACCAAGGGGATATTCAACACTGTATGGTGTCATTGCTCAGCATATTAAGGTGCGGGGAGAAGAAGGAAGAGGGGGATATTCCGAGTGATGGCATTTGTCTCCCCAGGTAACCGTTATGTGTGATGGAGCCCTGCTTTCCTGGAGATGGCTGAACACCTGACTGCTGATGGGTAGTGACCGAATTCCTTGGGGTTTTTTTGCTTGTGTATGCAGGTCTTGCATTACCTACTAAACTGTCTTTATCTCAACCCACAAGTTTTCTCACTTTTACTCTTCTGATTCTCTCCCCCATCCCGCTGGGGCGGGGAGTGATCAAGTAGCTGTGTGGGGCGTAGTTGCCGGCCAGGGTTCAACCATGGCAAGCATCAGTATTACCACTGCTTTATTCTATGCATCACCAAAAAGGCATTGAGTCGTAATTCTCACTGCCACCCTGGGGTAGAAGTTAGTGAAGTCCTTAACAAAACTGCTACCAGGAGTGAAATACTAAAACAAATTTCCTCCCCGTGTATTCATACCTCTTTAAAGCTTTTGCACGGCAGTGACAGGGCAAAGGCACCTGTTGGTTTTCCTAGGAAGAAAGGACTAGAAGCACTTTTTAAAAAATATATGTGGAAAAGCAGATCTAAACCACATTAAATCTTACGCTAAACCACATCTGTAGTACAGAACAAGAGTGAGAACTGTATGCCCAGGCAAGTTTAGTCAACATGGCTGTAGGTGTTGGGTATTCATAGACACCTTCCTGACTATGCAATAAGAATAAAGTGCAGTAGTTCCTCAGTGAATGCTGTCACTCAGGACATATGCTTAAAGAAAACTTAAATTTGTTATAGATATTTCCCTGAGAGAGGCAAAAGAACTTTATGGAGTTAGTTACTACGTGCAGTTTATTTTTTTCAGAGTCGGTATAAGTTAGTGACCGAATAGCAAAAAGAAATTTGTAATTCCATTATGAATCCCAGGAGACATATTGCTCCTCAGGCTTTTCATTTTTGTTTAAAGGTAGCACAGCTAACTGAAACAGTGTCACTTACCGAGGTAAGCAAGTGTCAGAGGGTAACATGAAAGACATTTTTGCCTAAGGCTGACTCTAAACTCTTGACTACCATGATAGAGAAATTCATCAGTGTTAGTCAGTCTTACTCTCTTGAGTCTTACACAACTACTGAAAGGATTGGGCTTTCACAAAGAAAAACCTCCAACTTCTGCATGAGCATCAAACCTACCCAGAAAAATAGACATCCAGGTTTTTTGGAGATTACTTCTGTCACTACCAGTGTTAGTTGTAATTTATTGAAAGGTGTCATGTGGCCAAGATGTCAGTCATCTTTCAGGGTGACACACAAAGTCTATTTGAGCTTCTCTGCAAAAGACAAATTCAGTATAGTACATGTCTACAAAATCTTATCTGTAACAAGACCAGGAGCCTTTGCTCTCAGGAAAAATCTTGGAGGTATAAATGAGGAGGCCACAGTTTGTAGTTTTGCCCTATTATTATCTGATATTAATAACACTGTGGATTTCATAGCTCTGACTTCTCATTTTGCATCCCTTTCCTAGCTGCAGGTGGGAGACAATTTCTGATATAGAAATTAATTCACCAAAGAGCTCAATCTGATTCATAAGTCCCTGATATTTTAGGCTTCCACTGATAGAGGCAGTGACCCATTCCCAAGCCCATCTTGGCTCTATGTTTACTTATTTTACTGTTATTAAAGTGTTGGTGTTGTGCTTGGACTGGAGGTGTGCTTCAAATAATATTTAGTGTAGGTGGGCCAAAGAATGCGCTCTAGTGACAGCAACCCCCTTTACTACATGTCATTAGGACAAGAAACTGGTATTTGAAACCCAGCTGCAGGTGTCAGCAGCGGTCAGAGATTATCACGCTTCTCTGTGAGAGATGAAGATAGAGAAGGATAGAGGAACAGGACAACCTGGGCAGAGGAACCAAAAGTACAGACAACCCAGTATCTGGAAATGCCTGACTTCAACTGTCATTTGAAGAGCATCCTTGTATTGTGAGTACGGTTTTACTACTTGTACTAAGCACTTTTTTCATCAAATTAATTGCATCATCTGTTGGACAAAAATGATAAAAGCAGTGGAAAACTTAGGTCTGGTTTCCATTACTTTGATTCTTCATCAGTTTTAAACCTGACTTATTTTCCCTCTGGTTTCATTGCACATGTGCCTTCTTCAATACAGAGACAGTTAGTGTTAGTCTTAGTCTGCTGCTTCAATATATTTTATTGCCCATTATGTCTTTTCACTAATCATTAATCCCTACCTTACAAAACTTACTACAAGTAATTACCTCAAAGAGCCTTTAATCTTTATTTGAAGGCTGTTATTTCAAAGTTCAGTTTGATCACCAGCGAACAACCCATTTCTTGCTTTTCACTTTGAGAGAATCTTATAAAAGTAGCAATTTCTTTAAAGCCAACAAGAAAAATGAATGCATTTGCCAAGCTTCCATGCAGGTTTTCCTTTAGAAATGACATGAGCCATACCATCCTAGAGTATTTCAAGGATTTTATTCTGAAGTGTTGCTCTTCATACTTAAGTCTTTCAGATTCTGCCTTCTAAAAGGATACTGTCTCCCACCTCTCCACAAAGCTAAAATTCTTTTAGGCTGCCTCTTGAGCACTCAGGTTAATGACTGTGACATAATTAATAGCCACAAGAAATGCAGAACTGGACTATTCATATATAATAAGGCTGTTCCTGTAAAAAAGTTTTCCTTGCCTATTACTTCAGCCTTTTCACCTCTTTTCTTTCTCTTTCCAAATATTCTATCTTTATTATCTGATGAAAGATCTAAATGTGCTTTCAGAGACCTTGCATGGCATGTCTCCACCTGGTCTATTGCCTGGTATTATGAGCCTATGCTGTTACTCTGTCAGTCTATGGTTGTAGCCTCCTTTGCCTCCAGAGAAACCCTTCCACGTCTCCAGGCATAAAATTCTTGATGCCTGGCTGAGAGAGAAAAGCTACATCATTATTTTCTTCAATGCCTCCTCAAAACTCTTTATTTGTGATGCCAGAAAAACATATAAAGCTTTTGAAAATTTATTTTCTGGAATTATAAGACAACATTTTAACAAGCCAGATCACTTTGTTGCTCTGTCACTTTGTAGGTATGTGTTTGCCACTTGTACCCATCAGCTAATCTGGTGGTTCTTATCCTAGCATTAACACATAATGTCCTTTAAGTGACGAAGACAATACTTCTGTCCTTTTTTCCTCACAACATCTGATGCGTTGGAGCCTTTTACAGGACACAAATAATGGTAATAATCTGTCATATACACACATAGCTTTTTCACAGGCCTGTAATATTTTTGTAGGTAAATCATAAGGCAGATCTCTAATCTGGTCACTCTCAGCTGTTTTTTTAAGTTCTGGATGCAGAAATCATTCTAAGGTTTTTTTACTATATTGGAAACATATGGGGATTGGAGAAATTTCTTGTTTCAGTTTTAATCTGTAATTATTTTTGCATAATATCACATAGATGCATGTGACTTCACGATGAAGGAAACAAAATATAAGAGTGAAAAATAACATCTTGTTGAAGTTTGTAAAGCCTATATACACAGGTTACAATGGAGGTTGCTAAAAGGTATTACTTTATGCATAATTACCAACCTTAACCATCAGATGGGAATCTAAATGTGCCCTGATTTTTCAGAAGTGTCCACCCTATTTGGAAACATGGCATTTCTGAAAATCATCATACTTCACTATGACCCTAAGCAGAGATTTGACAGCTTGAGCATAGCAGTTTATGTATTTTAAACTTTCCAAAGCTATAGAAATAATTTCGTAGAATCATAGAAGGGTTTGGGTTGGAATGGACCTTTAAAGATTGTCTAGTTCCAACTCCCCTGCCATGGCCAGGGACACCTTCTGTTAGATCAGGTTGCTCAGGGCCTCTTCCAACCTGGCCTTGAACACTTCCAGGGATGGGGCATCCCTAACTTCTCTGGACAACCAAAATCTACCCTCTTCTAGTTTAAAACCATTGCCCTTTGCCCTGTCACTACAGGACCTGGTAAAAAGTCTCTCTCCATCTTCCTTGTAAGCCCCCTTTAAGTATAGAAAGGTTGCAATAAGATGCCCGTATAATTTCTATGACAGCTTTAAAATGTCAGAAATCTTTGGTATTTCCTGAAGATCTTTTTTTTCCTTTGTTCAAGCTACTTGTTAGCACAACTCCCTGTACAATTTTTCTAGCCGTGACACTCAGACAACAGCAGAACGATAATTTACGAAGTCTGCTACATAAGCCCCATAAGGATTAGAATTATGTTTGCAGTTTATCATACCAGAGATGAGAGGTGTTAACAAAGCACTGCTCATGTGCATGCTTTTGGAAACTTCTGTGTGAGCAGTCTTTCTGTTTCCTGCAATCCAAATTTATGATTTACCTACTCATATGGCTACCTAAGACATTTTTCTTGCAGCAATTAATTATTGCAAGATTTCTTTATGAAAAGAAAGGTTCTTATATTACAGTTAGTATGTGTATCTCTCTATCTCTCTGTAGATTTTATTTTCTGGTGGAATATTGTTCTGCTAGGATTTTTTTTCTCCTTTAATTTCAGTAACTATTTGAACAATATGCTTTTCCAGGACATGATAGAAACCTACAACAGATTATTTAATGTACACACACAGGAGTCTTGTGTTTCATTTTTAAGAGGAAAGTACATTATTCTTGTGTGAAATGAAACTTAGGTTTTTACTCAGTTGCACTTTTTCCAGGGTGTACGAGACACTCCCCGCTCTCTCCCACTGCCTTTATGCCTGTCATATATTACCAGGTAGTAGTAGGAAGAATCAGAGCAGGATTTTATCCCACTGCAACACTTACACAACCTCATTCTGCTCACGTGTGTTATGGCAGAGAACACTGAGCCTTTGGGCTTGTCACCTCTGTGTAACCCATCCTTAAGCACTTGGCCTTAAGAGGGTCCTTAATATATACCGCTTGCATCATACCCATAGGCAGCCTCTAAAGAAGAAAGGTACACCACTTTAGCAAGTTTTTTGTGCCCAAGAAGTTCTTTCTTTCTGAATATCTCAAAGCAGGTGTCTAAAACCTTGTGACATCCACAAGACTTGACAAATACAGGTATGTACAGGCGACCCACAGGTTTCTGGAGAACCAGGTAGAGGCCAAGCAAGGTAGACCATCTAAAACAACACTAGGCATCTATATTTGGGTGACAGAAGCCATGGTTTCCCCTCAAAGGCATACTCACCCAATACTTCCAGATCTCCGCCAGCTGTGCAATAGAAAGCTTCACGTGTCTGTCTGCAAACCAAGAAATGTTTCAGGTCACCTCTGCTAACATCTCAGCTCCAGTCAGGTTTTAATATACAAAATGAGACTGTCTTAACCTTTTCTAACCCCAAAAGGGAGAAGAGACTTGGTCAGAGTCCTGGAATAAAAGGTCTGGATTCAGAATATGGAATAAACATTTACAGAATTATCACTAACATTAATGTTACCCTTCAGAAGAGTGAAGAAACAGGATCCTGTTCCAGTGACTGTAAAAGCATCCTCCACGCATTCTACTGACACACATAATTCCCTTTTGCTGCCTAGCTTGCAGTCTAAGCAAAAGTAGCTTTGCTGCTTGGAATTGCTCCACAGAGCCCCTTTCTGCTCTCCCATAGATCCTAGGGAGTCATGGAAAAACTCCCAACTACATCATTGCCACTGGCATCCTGACTGAGGGAAAAATATTTCAAACTCTCCTGACCAACACATTTTATACAGAAAAGGAAAAGCAATGCCTTTGGTGGTATGACTGAGTGTTCCAGCTTGTTCTCTGTCCTCAGTCATTGCAGTAGGAAAAAAATAGCTAAAGTACGTGTTGAAAAAATGTTGGTGTTTAAAGAAGAAAACCCTGAAAATTCTGTAGAGGATATCAGAGAAATGGACTAGTGAAAGGCTTTTCTAACACTATTTTGTAAATAAACACAACCACTAGGGATTTGGGGGAAAAGTAAACATACAGATATACAGATGTTCCTCCCAACACTTCAGTCTTTAACATGGAGCTAGAAACCAAAGGCTGTGTCTAAATTAGAAAATTCTATATACTTGGAAACATCTTTGCACATTGACATGAACTGGCACACAACAAAAACAGACCATGCCTGATCATTATGAGCTCTCTTTCTTTCCAGAACAAGGTTTAAAGACAATTGACAACTACTGCCGGGAGTTTCCTTGCTGACATATCATGCCCAGGAACTGTGGAGGAACCTGGTGGTTAGCAGAGGCCAAAGCTGTGCCAGGGAATGATCAAATAAATCACTGGTATAACTGGTTGTTTTTCTCTGTCCAGGAATGGTCCCAGGCAGCGATTAGTGTACTAATGAGGACATAAACTTAGTTTTCAAAAAGATGATCACTACAACAAGAGTTTTAGATGTACTTTATGATAAATGCTCTGACTTTTAATCACAGATGACATGCACGGATATATCTGTTTTTTTTCCACTGAAAACATTAAAAATACTATACAGACATCATTTATTCAAGTTTACCTGAAACTTTTCAGGGTATCATCAATGGAAAAAGTTAACAAAAAGGTGACAGTGTCTCCCTCCTGTCCCAGACTTGAAGGACTCAATTTCTGCTTTCGACTAACTCAAGATTATTGAAAAGGTATGTTTCATGTTACTTCACATTTATGATAGCAATTACTTTAATTAAGACTTACTTTGCATACACAATAATTGACCTAGTCTTGCAAGACAATGAAACTGAATTGCTTGAGAACCTGGATGTCTGAATCTTTGAAAACGCTTATATCAGGTAGGAGCATTACAGACAGCATCTGTGCTGTGGGAGAGAGGTTTTGGTTCACTTTGCAGACACTGCACCTGGATGTACACTGGGCTGAATGTTTCTCTGAGTCCCAACCATCTCTCTCCCATACTCTGATCTCCTGGTTTTACATAGAGAAATCTATTGCCAAGGGACACCAAGAAATAATGTCACAGAGAAGACCAGAATTAAGGGGTCAACTTTGGAGTGCACCAGCTCTGCAATGCAGATGCAGTCACAGTTAGGTGTGAAGTTTACCTCCACTGCAAAGGTTTTTTAGATAAATTGTTGTAATGTAACAATACATAGCCACAATTCTGCTTTTTCTCTGTTTTAGATGCAATAAGACATACTGGGTTGACAGCGGAGCTGTTTCTCAGTTCACATCACTGTAGTTACAGCTGACACAGAATTGTACTAAATGACCTTACACCACACTAAATCTTCTCTAAAGCTCAGAAAAATAAGACTATAATGTTGAATAGGTTTAAAGAGTTTAGCATTCTGAAATTATATTTCATTTAATCAAATTTTTTTATATGTATATAAACATGCACACACTTATATAGAAATTTGAGTGGGTTATATAGGTGAGTAAGTATATGCACACACATATGCAAATGAATATCCACAATATTATTTGAAGTAGATTTCTGTGTATCCTCTCTTTCCATTAGAACGTAAAAATATGAAGTCCCTGGTATGTCCCTACTGCTGACTCAGTGTGTGTTAATAGGTGAGAGATACACAAACTAGATATGGCCTTCAAGATAGCGATGAACTATCCTGTAACAATTTCACTTCAATCTGTTAAAAAGCCCCAATGAAAATTAGCTGACTTACTCTGTAAACATTAGCAGACTTTTCACAGAATACACAATCATCACAGGAACTTCACAGTAGATAGCAAAATGACATTTTCTGGTAATAATGACACAATGTCTCAGTTTAGTTTATAGCATAAGTTACAAATCCTTATGTTTGAATGGAATCATTTTGAGAGAATTTGTAACCTCTCCTGATTTTTTTTTTTTTTTATTTAGGTTACTTAGCTATCTTACAGAGAAAAAAATAAACACTCAGGGGTAGCTACAGCTACTTTTAGAACCAGCTCAAGCATGTCCTTCCTGCTGGTATTCTAGAAATAATAGGACTAATCTTACTGTGAGTTGTCTGATATTACCTTTGCCTTTTCAACATTAAAATAACTCAATTCTTTTTATTTTAGATTAAATCCCACAGATTTTATGGGCCTTACACTGGGAAGCAGAAAGTTTGAAGTCTCTACTTGGTGCATTAGGTGGCTGGAATAACGTGAATAAATCCAACCCTACTGCAAGGTTCTGCAAGCATTTAGTTGGAAAAGTCTTTTGAACAAAATGAGGCATTTACAGAAAATAACATAGAAGGGGACAGGATTTTGAAGAGAAAATAAAATAAACCTGGAAGAAAGATATAAGAATAAAAATAATTGGGGTTTTCCCAATTGTACATAACCTTAACTTTTTAAGTACATATTAAGTTAATTTCTATTAACACTATTTCTGGCTTCTGGAGAAACTTGAGTTTGAGTGCTTTGTAAAGCGGAATATTTTTCAGCTGTAGTTGAACATTAAATACATATTCTTAAATGTTCTGAAAATTTGCCTTTCTAAATTGTGGTGAAAATGGCATTAACATGGCACTGACATTCTGGCTGGGATCATTCCTATACTGTGAGAAGAAGGGAAGGAATGATTCAACAGTAAAAACATGATGAAGTGGGAGGAAAACTGAAATATTTGCCCATGCACTTTCTCCCACACTTACATTTGATACAAACATCTTAAACCTTTTATCTCCTCTGGACTTTACACAGAACCTCTCAGTCCACAATGACTCAGTAGACCATTGTTCATTTTTTCATTTTGCTTAATCTGATTTATGGGCCCATTCAGTAAAATTGTACTGTTGTGGGGGATTTGGGAACCTGGCCTGGTTTGTATCATAAATTAGGAAAGGAAAGGTGGAGATCTGTATGTGGACTGCTGGGAGGAGAGAGAAAGAGAGAGGGCACTGTGCTTGCCTTTGCGGTCACTGTGGAAATACAAACAGCATTTCCCCTTTTCCTCACTCACTTTCTACTATTAATAACTATGAATACATGAAACACCCTTTCAGAAGGCATATAAATAATGCAAACTTCACAAAATGCATGTGGAGAGCATATGTGTGAAAAGTTTCTTCATCCTTCTATTTGGTAATACCTGTGAGTAACGTAAGCGATGTCCTACTTGACCCATTCAAAACACAGGCAGAAATAGCTCATAATTCTTGATCAGGTCATCATAACACAGCACTTTCACTAACTTTTTTCTTTTTCTATAGCACTGTTGGCGATTGGCTAATCTGAACTACATGTGACTTTGCTGTGGGCAATTAAATGCTTTTGCAGAGTTGGAATATACATGGTCTGCAAAGCGTGAAGTGTAGGAAACAGATGCCAGTTCTGTGACTGTTCCTCTATTACACAAATACAGTAGGCTAGAGGGACTGAAGATGAAAATGGCACCTCAAGCTGATGATTTGTTCAGTTTCCCTATGCAATGACATGGAAAGAGTACTACAAGAGCAATGCTTCCCTTTATGTCCTGTCAGAGGCAGGTCCTGTCTACTATTTAAAGGCAGGGGGGAAAGAGGGCTAAAATTTAACTAAATATTTCTCACTAAATGTTTCTGAAATCCTCTGGCATCGCAAATATAAAATAGGCATTGACATGTGCAGGAATGGCAGTAGTTAAACAGCTATGGGAAGAAGAAAATGTTGATACTCCAAATGCTGCTACAGAAAGAACCTAACTAAAGGAAATGCAAACAATCAAGACTGACATTTCAAAAAAATAAGTACCAATCACAGCTGAATAAAATCAATTTATTTTGAATTATAGACCAAGTTAATCTATGTACATCATCTTTTTCTATTCAGTATTTTGAAAGAAAATAAATATTTTTGAAAATAAGGAGCTCTACCTAATATTTTGTTCAAGTGGCAAAAATTTTAACATGGAAACATATGAAATGGAAATTGTGATTTCTTTCCTACCTCTATGTTTAATACATTTAAATAGATATATTTTATATTATATTCTTAGAGAAGTCAACTAGAACCAGTTTAAAAATGAATAAAATACAAGAAAATGTCACATTTTTCAACTGAAATGAAGGATGACAGTATTTCAAATGCGTGTTTAGGTATTATTTGTCACAGTTGTGTTCATCTGCATTCACTGAATAAACATACATCCTGTTAGAAACTAAGCCCATTTTAAAATCTACCTGTTCATGGAAGAGTTTTTATGAATCAAGCTTGACTTCTCCCTTATTATCCCTATCTCCCCTTCTCCATTACTCTTCTATTAACTCTGCCTGCTTTAACATGTCATCTTAACTTGAGAACTCTCCAGAGCAAGAACCATTTTCTTCAAAGCCGCCCAAGCACCTGCTCAGGAGTTGGTGTTGGTGGAAATCAGAAAAATCAGGCACAGTATTGCATGGGAGCAAAGTGGACATTTTTGTTCCCTGAAGGGGCACGTTTTTCTGATCAGAGGATGATGCCGTAACTGTGCAGCCATCACATTTGAGTTGTGGCGGGACCCTGCCCTGATGAGGTCCCTGTAAGGCTGATATTGCTCATGTTCTCTCAGGGGACTGAGCCAAAGCGCCTTGATTTCAATGAGCTTTAGATTGGGCCTTGGCTGCCAAGAGTTGCCAGACCGTCCAGGGCCACCGCAAGTATCAGAAAATGGCCAGCGTACCTCCCCATTAGCAAATGTAAATTCAGAAAATTGCATGCTGGCTCAGGCTGATATAAAGAAAGTATTAGACTGCTGAAGGAGATCAAGTGACAGGAGCAGAGCGTGCTGAGTAGGGCTTCTTCACCACGTATTTGGAAGGGCAGGGTTCCTTCAGAGCTGTCATATACTTTATTTACCACACTTTCCCTCAATACTTAATGATTTTGTAACTGCTTAGGTCCCTGTGATCCCTTGCCTCCCGCCCTGGCAGAAGAAGACCTACCTCTTGTTAGACCAAGGACACGGTTTCCTCAGTGCTGGCAGTTTTGTTCACTGTTCTACAAATGCCAGTGGCAGTGTCCCTGTCTAGATCCCTTTTCACATCAGCCGTGTTCTTTCCAGAGCAACAGCATGTCCAGCAACTGTAAAACTGTCCTGCGTCAGTACCATGTAACATACTGTGGATCAGTCTGCGTAAGAGATCTACCTATGTCAGACAGGAATTTTTCCTACAATAAAACCTGTTTTTTCAGGGAGAGCATTGCTGGGCATATGTCTGTCTTGCAGATCAGACTTGACAAGCAGTGCAGTTAACTGATGGGGAATGTGGGAAGTTCAGCTGCATAAATGAGATTTGGTTTACCCTTCTTGTACTTTCTGTCTGATGTGTTACCTTTTACCAAGGATTTTAATGTTTGCCTCCACATCTTCACAATTAAATACATTAATATATACTATAGCAATCAAGCCCAACTGCCATTTAGGTTTAAATAGTTCATATTTTTTAAAGAACATCCTCAGTAAAGATATTTTAATAAAAGTAATTTCAATTCTCCCTCCCCTCTCCCCCCCCAAATAAGGTAAAGGGAGAGGAGCATCTGGAAACATCTAGATAGATCACACGTCTGATCACACGTGAGATCCCTCCTTGCTGTTGCTCAAAACCTCCACAAAATCTCTAAATTGCGATGCCAGTGTCCCCAGTAGGCTGACTGATGGCTTGGGGCAGAGGAAAAGGGGAAAAGGGGAAAAAGGGAAAAGGGGCAATGGGAAAGGGAAAGGGAAAAGGAAAGGGAAAGGGAGAGGAGAAGGAGAAGGAGAAGGAGAAGGAGAAGGAGAAGGAGAAGGTGAAGGAGAAGGAGAAGGAGAAGGTGAAGGAGAAGGAGAAGGAGGAGAAGGATGGAAAAGGAAAAAAAGGCAGGATCCTGAATTGAAAATAACATCCAGGGTCTCTCAGGTAAATGAAAATAATTTATATTTGGAAATGCTGGTAAATTTGTCAGTAAATAGGAGTTTTGAATCCTTCATTTTCCTCCATTGCTGGGATATCCCATCTGTTCCCTGTGACTCAAATGGGCTCTGCCATGCAAAGTCCACAGTGTATCACAGGAAAGCTGAGATGTAGTGTAGTTGGGCACACAAAGTGTGGCACTGAAAACAAACTCATAAAGAAATACTGTTGAGGAACCCTAACAAAAGCATGTACATGATGACATTTCCATTTAAATCGGAGTAGAGGGAACAAAGCACAAGTAAATATGAAGTCAGAAACAGTTCCAGAGCAATGAAACAGGTTTTCATTGTTATCTCACTACTTTTACCATAGTAATTGCATATTAAAGCAAGATAGAAATTCTGAATTTAAACCAGGTGTATTTTATAAACTTGACTTCATTCAGTTAAGATATGCACTTCTCATGGAATGATGCTAAAGGTGGATGATCTGCTTGTAATCTGTTAACTTTATCTTATTGGTTGAAATTTTTTTTACATAAGATTCTTCTAATGAAAGTAAATTCATTTGCAGTGTCCTATCTCTGACTGTGATTTTATCTGCAGTTTGATTAATTAAAAGGAGAACAGGCAGGTGGTGGGTGAGGCATTATCTGACAGTACCCTGGGAGGACTTCAGGAGCTGCTTCTTTCAATCTGAATTTTCCCATTGTAACAGGTTTCCACATATAAATTAATGATGAGGAGTCAAGATGCAAACACATCAAGAAAAAGTATTATGTTCTATCTCCACTTTTTCTTCTTCTTCTTTTCTTATTAAAATGGAAACTAAAAATTAGCTTTAACATTGCTAATTTGAACTTTTTTAGAAGTTTTACTGTTCGAAAGATGCTGCTATCTGCTCAGAAGACCTGCTAAGAGCTCCATCCTATAAGAGTTGTCTTAGATGCCTCACTTAACACTGGTGGTAAAAAATACAGTTCAGCAGGACTATGCTCATGAATAATGATATGCCTGTGTTTAAGGGATTTTGTCTTTTTGACTTCAGTAATTATACAGCATGGGTGAGCTCACCTTTCTTGCAGTATTTCAGATCATCATACTTACAGACAAATTCACAGCAATTTTTTAAACTGTGAGACTCAAGAACATAAATGATCCCTTTTCTGCAGCTTTACAAACTGTGTTTTAAATCCAAGCTTATCAATTGTGTTGTTTTTTTCTCTCCTTTTTTCGGTTGCCTAACATCCAATAGTCTACTCTGTGCAAACAAGTTATAGCTATTGCTGCATTGCACTGTAGCAATGCTCCAAAGAGATAACTGGCCCAAGCATGGTTGTTGCATTAAAATGTGATGAAGTTTGGCAGAAAATAACCCCCCTTGCATTCCAGCTTGTCCTCAGATATCAGAGGGGCTGGGGGCAGCTAGGCTTAGATTCTGAGTGATGCCCAATTCAGCTCTATAAGTCCGGTTGCGTTCAATATATTGAACTATCACGATTACGGGTGCACTAATAGTGCACTGTACTTTCAATTTAGTTGCATTCAATGAACTGTCATGGCCAGGCTTAAGGAGTTTGGTTCACTGCCGATGAACTATCACAGCTAGATTTTAATGAATAGTACAGTTTATTAAAGCAATAAGAGTATAGGTTCTTTTGGATTGCCGGTAATAAATACACTGTCTGCAAAGCACATGCAAATAATAATACAGTAGACTACAAGCACACTAAATTATGGAAAAACTCTATAGAGATTTCTAATTTTCCCAGGGAACCACTCGGTATAACCGAGGGTTTGAATCTAACCCAATAAGCGTCCCTGTTGGGGGAAGAGAGTTTCAGCCCATTGACTGAGCCCAGAAGACAGCGATGTCCTCTCAACTTGTCTGTGATGGTATCTTCCCTAGCATTCCTCCTCTTTTAAGCCCTTTTATGTTTTCTTATTTTTTAGGAGGAGCTTGAGTGACTCTAGTCATACATACCTTTATTATGATTGGTATGAAACCTCCTCGCTTTACTTTCAAAGGTATATGCCAGAGAAAATTCAGAGTCCATGCTCAGTAAGGGGTGGTTGCACATTGGAGGTGGGTAGCTTTTGGGATGGAGGTGTGTTTTGGTATTATAATGAGATTATAATGAGCAAAGTTCACCCAGAGGACATGACTTAACATGTCACTACTCCAGAACTAGGCACTTATGATAAAAATCAGAAGTAAGGCAATAATGTTGACAGAACCCCCATTGTTTCACTTCCTTGCTTCAGTGGACTCAGTGCAGGGACCTTCCATTGTAATTGCTGTTCCCCATCCCTGTGGTGATATCACAGAGCCTGGACGCAGTGCTTCCATTCTGCTCCACCCTCTGTGTTGCTTCTCTTAGAGTCAGCATATCAAGCTCCCCTGGTGTTGCTAACATCTAAGGTTGCAGTTTATGCTGCTTAGGGAATTATTATGGAACAGATTTCATATTTATCTACCACATTCCACCCTGGAAGTTTACATTCCCTTAAGAGGGGGACATATCAATAAGCCACCTCCAGCAATCATTCCACAATGGTGGTTCACAACAGTGTATTACCACAAGAAGACAGTGAAGCTCCAGTGATTGACACAGAGGAGCTGGTCTGATTAATTTATCCTTTATCTTTGTCAAAAATTCAGACAAAGAAGTCAGAAGGTCTGAAAGATCAATAATGAAATGCAATAGGTCATGGATTCAATGAGTTCTGGTGTTATGTATTTTTTAAGTTTGCACATCAAAAAGACCGAAAGATGAAAGTTTGCTGCAACAAAACTGGAAGTCATAGTTCCCCAGACTAGTTTTGTAGACTGCATTCTGTAAGTCAAACCATTTATCTTCTTTTTCTAGTTTAAAATATCTTTAAGATATCTTTCATTTACATAAATGACTGAATTACTGAAAAGAAAAAAAAAAAGATTTTTAAACGAAATGCATAGATTCTGGTCAGTTCATTAAAAAACATTTGTCCCTTACAATAATTAGAGTATGATACATTTTTCAACATCATCCATGTTTGTTTTGCATTAGCTCTAGAAATATGAGTTAGTTAAAATGCCATGGATGTTTGATTTAATACAGTGTACTGGGTCCAAACCTATGAGTTTAATGAAAGGGCTCTCTCCATCAGAAAGGACAAAGAGTTTTATGGGATACATGAGGCCATTCTGTCTGGTCCTTTTGGTTTTTTAAAAAAAAAACTCTACTGTGCAATACAGCAATAGAGAATAAATGAAACTCAGCACAGTAAAGGATCTGAAGAAAAGCTGTACAAATGCTTGTCACTAGCTGTTACAGTGGTTTGCTTCACTTTATTTACTTGGACATAGTACTATGCAGTGTAACCATTTTCTTGTCTCTGCTGCTTTAATCATACAGCTATAACATGCTAAGGGGCATGCAAAGATGTTACAAAAGAAGCAGTCCTTATTCTTAGTAGCTTACAGTTGAACTGAGCAAGGACAAGAGCGGAAGTAACACAGAGATTGAATGACTTTCCAACGCAACTCAATGTCAGAGCTGGAAGTGCAGTTCATGTGCAGTCTAGTACCTTAATCTGTTAAGCATGAAACACTTGAGCTTGCCTGAGGATTGTTGGAAAAGCTAAAAATTAAGGTGGCCTGACAGATTAATGGATGGAAAATCCAGCAAGGGCTATTTAGTACAAAGATACCACCTGTGGCTCTGTGTCCTTGAATCAATTTTCGTAAGCTGGAGGTTATTTAGGAGAGATAGAACTATGTCCCGCCTTGTTCTCGTACTCTTCCCTGGGCATGTGCCATTGACTGTTGTTGGAGACAATAACTGGACTCCACAGCTGCGAATATCTGAAGTTCATTTGTACCCTGCAGATCACAGAATCAGAGAATAATTCAGGTCAGAAGGGAGATCTGGAAGTTACATGCTCCAGTCACTGCAGGATCATCTTTCAAGTTCAATGCAACTTTGAAGTCAGATCTGGCTGCTCAGGATCAGATCTGTCATGTTCTGAACACCTCCAAGGATGGAGATGTCACAGCATCTCTTGCCCCTGGTCCAGGTGGTTGGTCACTCTCATTGTGAAAATCTCTTTTCCTGGTCTCTGATCAGAGATTCTCCTGTGGCTACTCATGTCTGTTGTCTTCTGTCGTACCACAGTGCACGTCCCACTGTGTGTGTCCATGCTCTCCCTGTACGTAGCTGTAGGCACCATTAAGATCTCCCCTCTGGCCTTCATTTCTCCAGGCTGAATAAATGCAGCTCTCCCCACCTCTCCCTGGACACCATGTCCTCCAACTGTACGACCACCTGGTGGCCTCTGATGGACTTTCTTGTCCTGAAGAGCCCAAGCACCATGCAGCTGCTCTCTCACTCCCCCCCGTCCCAGTGAGATGAGGGAGACAATTGGAAAAAAAAGTAAAACTCATGGATTGAGATAAAGACAGTTTAGTAGGGCAGAAAGGAAGAATATAATAAAGATAATTATCATTATTATAATACTAATAGTAACACTACTAGTAATAATAAAATTACAATAATAATAGCAAAAAACTGGAATATACAAAACAAGTGACACACAATGCAATTGCTCACCACTCACTGACTGATGCTCAGTTATTTCTCAAGCAGCGATCGCCCTGACCAACACTCCCCAGTTTATATGCTGGGCATGACATCATATGGTATGGAATATCCCTTTGGCCATTTTGGGTCAGCTGTCCTGGCTGTGTCACCTCCCAACTTCTTGTGCCCCTCCAACCTTCTCACTGGCTAGGCACAAGCTGAAAAATTCTTGACTTAGTCTAAACACTACTTAGCAACAACTGAAAACATCAATGTGTTAGCAACATTCTTCTCATACTGAATATAAAACATAACACTATACTAGTTACTAGAAACCAGGACACGGGCTCACCAGTGGCAGGGATAGGGAAGTGATCCTTTCCTGATAACAGCTACTGATAACACTAACATTAAAAAAACTACGAAAAAAGGTAACATACAAAATTTCATATAACTTTTATATAGACTTTGTTGTGGGTTTTTTTGTTTCACTTTTGGTATGTTTTTTTTCCTGTTGGTAACTTAAAATCAAAACAAGCACGTAAGCAAAAACAAATAGAACTTAAAATATCTTATATGTGAACATCCATTTTGACTAGGGTGCCTTTCTGTTTTTTCAGTAAGAACTACATGCCTAGCAAAAACATTTTTGCAGACACAAAATGATTGTATCAAGGTTAGATCATTAATTCTACTTTATAGGTGAGGAAATGGTTATATTGAGATTCAATAACTTCTTTACAGTCTCTGAAATGGTCTGTATGAGAAGTATAAATCTAAATCTCATCTATTCATTATCATTTTCTCTATGAATGAATCCTTCCTCTTTTCTGCATACTTTAAAAGGTTTATTTCTTCAGACTACTTTTGTTCCTGGGCATCCCTTAAGAATTAAGAAAACTGGCTACCAAGTTGACTTTTGTTGAAAAGCAGGTGGCACTTAGTCCCTTCAACCTGTTACTGCTGCTTGCTGAACAGCAAACCATTTCTGCAGTAGGATGTATTTTTTTCTTGTCAGCTGGGACACACACAGTATGATTTGACATCACTGGGACGGATTTTCTAGTTGTCCTAAGAAAAAAATAAGCAGTCCTTGTAAGAATGCATTTATCTTGGTGTTCTCTCTCTGGCAGGAAACATGGGTGCGCCACCTGCAACGCTGCTCCTGGAGAGGAGGCTCCAGCAGAGCGGGGGGGCTTCTGTTTATTTCCCCAACCTTTTTTCGTTATTGTTCTGGCTCATAATGAATAAGTCTCACATTTGCTGTTCATGCTGTCATGAGCACTCAGGGAATGCCAAGGTAATAGCACAGACTTCTTGTCTTCTCCTCAGTTTTCATGGCTTGTTGGCTGCTTTTTGCATGTACAAGTGTTTAGGCTGAAACTGCAGTGTAAGAATGGAGGGGGAACATGAAATAACACAGTAGCATGTGGCCTACAGATAGAAAACACCTGAGAGATGAGGCAGATAAATTTGTTCCTTATTACTGGCTATAGGTAAGGAATAAACCTTGGAGTATCCAGCTGGTGCTGGTTTCGGTTGTGCCATACACTGTATGAATTTTACACCAAAAACTTATTTCACAGGATTTTTAACATGAAGAAATATTAAGACAGAAAAAGAGGGTGAAGATCAGAGGAGGTGCCGAATCCAAAGCACTCAAGTAGCAAAAAAAGCTACAACTTCGTACTCACATTCTTCATTTTTTCATCCCTAAAGCAGATCCTTCAACGTGTGCATTTAAAAAGCTCTGCCACATGGCACAAGCCATATTTTCCTCTAGGAGGAAAAATCAACCTCACATGGTACAAATGAGTTACGGCTTTTGGTCTGCCACTGCTGGAAAATGTTTTGACACTACAGAGCTAAATTTCTTTAGCACAGACCAAGTCTTTTACAGGCTGGTGATACACTTAGCCAAAGTAAAAATAGAGAACCACAGTGCTATCTACAGGCATGTCCGCATTTAAAAATATTCCCTTTGGGCCTGAATTGTTCCTTTCTTAAAGTCTCCATCCTATTATACCAAACTATCTTGAATGGTGGACATGCTCATGGACAGATGAGCAGCCTAAAGCAGCTAAATTTGATTTCACTGCATTAACTGCCTGTTTTAATTATTTACAGTTGATTAACAATAATCATAATTTGTTGAGGCTGTGATTTGAACCATCTTCTTAAAGACAATGGAATAAATGTATTTGAAGAATTTATTGTTTCAGTCAGCTATAGGAAACACAGAACAGGTGCAAGAATAAATCATTACCTTTGTTTCTTTTGTTTCTTTTTTTTTTTTAATTCTTTGAGAAATGGTAGATATGTCTTCATAACATTTTTTTAATCGTGCCCAATGAAAACTTTTTTTTTTTTTTTCCCCTGGAACATGGGAATTTGTTGGCTGCCTTCATTCAACACACTCCAAGGAAATTTTATCTGATTTGCAAAAATATGCCACTTTATTACTGTGAAAGTTTGTGTTCTTTGTAAGAGAAAACTTTGTGCCTTGTTCTCACTTGCCTCTCTATTTCAACCAGAAATTACAGAAATTGTTTTGTAGAACACCTCTCACTGTGCTGTGTGAATGAAGACTGTGTTCCCTGGGCCAAATTCAGAGACATGAAATTCAGTGGCAAACATACAACTCCAAAGTTTTAATTCTGTGTTTTCCTATATTAAACTTGCTTCAACAATCCAGAATTAATGCTTTCATGTTGTGTTACATAATATTTCCAAGCAACTGGAATGTGATTTCAGCTGTTTGTATATCATCAAACCATAAAACCGTTAACAAACTATGTCCAAAGGTTGTGTTTTTTCTTCTGTCATTATATTCAGGTGCAAGGAGTAGGTCCTTGCTTTCTTTAAGTCACTGCAGATCTCCAGGCTCATATGTGGTACCTATGAAATCAACACTACAGTTCCAAAAGGTAAGAATCCCTTTTCTCTGACATTATGTGGTAATGGAATATGCTAAAAGCTTTCTCTGGCACTTGCTTCAAGTTTTGTTTCAGGACACTTGTACACAGTTAAAATTTGGTAATATAACCAGTGGTTTTAAATGGATTCACAGGTCAGCAAGTTATGCAAGTTTATCCATTCCTATGTACAACTGTTTGGTTAGATGTTGTAGAAAGTGCAGAAACAACCTTGTTACTACGTAAGAAGGATTCACAGGGTTAGTGGATCTTGGCTTCTTGCAATGAATTCGTGTAATTCATAACAGAAAGCTCAGGGAACGTGTCTCTAACTTCCACGGGAAACTGGATATGTTCAAACATGGGATTGAAGTGCTGCTTGGCTGGTACCACTGAAAATGCTTATACATGCTTATGAGCTTATTATTTATTAAATATTTGGACCTGCAAGTCTGTGATAGAAGTTGCTGAATGAAATTTTCTCAAGGTATTTTTCTTCCTTATAAGTCTTATGTAGCACATTTTATCAAAGTGAACTCTCTGCTCACTATTTTAAGTACTCTGAGACAAGTCCCCGGATTATAAAATGTCCCTCCTAGAAAAGTCTCATGAGGAAATCTATGAGCTGCCAGCTTCCATCTGATCTCAGGCCATCTCTATGGAGGAACCAGCCCGGATGGCTGCAGAGAAAGCAGATATGACAGACAGGCCTGGAGGGGAATGCTACCCTCCCACAACAGTGATGCTCCTGCCAGAAATCACCAAGTCCCCAGGACAGATTTTCAAAAGCTGGAGTGTTGTCTTCTACTCTGTAAATGCCTCTTTCATCACATTTCTACCAGAATAAAAGGACACTTTAATAGAAACAGCATGTGCATTGTTGGTTTAGTAATGATAACAGGGGTGAATTGCACAGCAAAATAATTGCATCATCAGGTCCTAATACTTGCAGCATTTACTGGAGCACTAAAGGGATCTCAGGGGATCTCTTCTCAGGGACTAGAAAAGCATTTTTATGAGCATAGCAGTTCTAAACCTCAAAATCACTCCTTACAAGTGTAAATGAGATGTAGCTAATGCTGTCATTTTCTGTTTTCCTATGCTGTTGAGAATTCAACACATACAATCACATTGCCAAACATTTTATGGTATCCTAGGACCAGTTTTAGAAGGCGGACAAAAACTGGTGTGCAAGGAAGGTAGATAGTGAATAACTGGGCCTTGTGCTTTCAGTTTGGTCAAAAGAATTTGTTTCAAGAATTAAAATGAAATGTGCATGTGTTGACTGTAGTCCATGTATTGGCTTTTTTGAGAAGGAAAAGAGAAAATAGGGGCTAAAGAGAGGGACTGAATGACCTAACGTCTTTCTCTGCTTTAAGTTTATTACCCTCTAGAAAAATTGGACATCTTCTAAAAAAAAAAAAAAAAAAGAAAAAAGGGCAATTAGTATGTCACTGGAAAGGCATAAAAATGTATTTTTTAGTTTATTTGTGATTGCTAACACTATAGTACTTAGAGCTGTAGTCACTCTTCAGAATCACTTTGTGCTGGGTGCTATACAGAGATTGTTAACTCTTGGTCTAGGTAAAGACCAAGAGATAAGAAATAGGGAAGGATGAAGTCATACTGAGGTGTTTAAACCTGCAGGAAGAGATAATTTATAATATTTCAGGCCTGTGCCACTAAGAATATGTGATCTAAAGATGTGAATGAAGTTATCATTTTTTCCAATTTGCAAATAGGGATCTGAGAGAGTTAATGACAGTGAGTTGGGCAGGCAGACTGATCAAGGAATTAAACTCCTCCCTCCTGAGTCCCACTTCAGTTTCACCCACAGGATGAATTATATTCTGCCTGCCTTACATGAAGTTATCCATGGAGACCCGTAGTTACATGAACATGAGAAATGCTTTTTGACCTCATATATATGGTGTAACCACCCTTTGTGCACCTAGGGCACTACACACACACACAGAATTCAAGGCATTGAAATCCACATCACATCCACATCATACAAGAAATCCAGCTCATTCACAGGTGTCAGAGCCATGGTTTATGTGATGCTGGTCAATGGGCTGACATTTGCACAAAACAGTCACTTGTCTGGTATAACTCGTGAGCCAGGTTCTCTCACTGGCAGCTTAGAGTGTGATGTTTGCTAATATAAAGTTCTCAGGTATGTTAAAAATCATGCACGTAGTCTCGCAATGTTGGTTAAAACCAGGCTGTATCATTCATTGTATCTAAATTTTCATTTTGCTTTTCAATATATGTTAATAGGATTAGGACTGGAATATGCAATCACTTTCTCAAGCAAGTCATGTTGCTGTAGCTAAATCAAGAATGCACTATTTTAAAGTATGAGAGGCTCTTTATCGTTCTTACAGTTCAGGAACGTCACACAAGAGAGATTTTCAGGTGGACAAAATAATTTCTACGAGTTACAAGAATATGACTTCAACAGTAAAGGGAGATGTAGGTAAGAAGGAATGCAAATTTCCACTGCATGATTTTGGGGTTTTCTTCTCTCAGATTGCTCAGGCTTATTTCTCAAGTTCATAAATATGTGTTTAATGTTAATTAGATGCCTAAAGATTTTGCTGGATTGCATCACGAAACTAGTAGCCAGCTTGAAGCACATTTCCTTCCTTCAGGCTGCTTAGGCAGATGATTTTTCCTCAGTTTGCCAAGGGCAATCCAGCACTTCCAGCCTTGCCATTTCACCCCTTCTAGAAGCTGTTCACTTTAGGAAATGCAGAAATGCAAGAAAAGCTTCAAGAAAGTTTGTATTTAAATTTTTTTGGTGTATTCTATGCTTTACTTATTAAAACAAGCATTGCTTTCAAATTAGAATAAATATAACATCCAGGCTAAGAATGTGAAATTTACTTATTGATTATAGGAAGTCTTCGTTGGAAATTTCTTTAAGAATCCCAAAAGCACCAACATGACAAAGATTTCTGTTGTAACTGCTGTTGCCCATTTTAAGTGAACTTGTGTTCACTCATAGAATATTTCTGCTGAAACAAAGCCAGAGATCGGATGATAAGAAAGTAGTCTGGAGGAAAGATGTGAAAGCAATATAATGGACAAAACATAGATAAAATAAGATTTCTTTAAGCAGAAAATGCAAGAATCAAACTAGCAGTGAAAAGTTGAGTGCAATGGAAGTTAAACTGCTTTTATACAGTTTTGGAAATATAACATCTTAGTTGCGTTTTTTTGCTGTCTTATTTATTTATTGATAGTACAATAATCTATTCGAACTGGTAAGAGCTGAAGACACTCACACCTGGCAGGAGGCATTCATCAAGTGTTGGAGGAGTGCTGCCTGGTAGCATCGGGGAGAGGATTTTCTCTGAAGAAGAGATTTGCCATCTGTTCCCAGCTATAAATCTTCACTCTGGATCTCACTGAGTCTGGGAGATTATTTACCATGACTTTTTCAAAGCTGCTCTGATCTTCAGTTGTCCTGCCTCAGATGGGAGATTTTAAAGCCTCAGCACGAGACTCTGCTTTTGCTGCCACAACACACCGAATTAGTTCATCCCGCTTCTCCACCCAGTGACAAAAGGAGGGGCAGGGGACACTGTTAGCAGACCTGCCTCTCTCCCCTCTCCTCACTGCTCACTCCCTATCTGGTTTGCAGCGCCCAATGTAGAGCTGCTATCCAGAGCACAGCATGCACTCACCCATGGGGTGACAACCCTGGACCCAGCCGATGACCATCCCAACTAAGCAGCAGTCAGCAGCCTTAGCAACTCCGTTACCACAGCCAGAAGGTAAAAGGTGATCCATCTCTTTCCAGAACTGGAGCCAATGGCATCTCCCTCGCCAGGAACAGAACTGGCATCGTGACAGGAGGGGATTCATTTTTATAACAGAGATTCACATACTCCAGGTGCAGGGAAAAGGATGCAGTCGATTAAAGTCTTGGGAACTCCTCACCTTAGTCTCATGCCTGAGTCTTACACCACTTATGCCTCAGTGGTCTAGTCTTCTAAAAGGCAAGGACTGTCTTTTACCATGTAGGTTAAGGTGGGAGAAATTACTTCTGCTGTTTTTTCATAGGACTTAATTTCCATTTTAAAAGCTCCTTATCAACGGATATTGTCATTGTGCATTGCTGGAATTTAGAGGGCAAAAGAGAGGTATGAACATTAGGAAACAATTTTTTGTTGGCACTGAAGATTCTCTACATTGACAGAAAGCATTCTTACAATTACTTGTAACTTAAGATCCCTTTACTTGGAGGGGTGAATGTTTAAGCAGTGTTTTATTGCATAATATCTGTCATCGGAACAGCGAATTCTTTTACTTAACTAACACTGCTTTTATTAACTCTCAAGTTTTGAAATCCTCCCACAGACCAGGCTAAGTTACTCTGACAGCTCACATCATCTGTGTACCTACAGTTTTGGCAGGCACAAAAATGTTGTTTTCTGTTTTGTTTGGGTTTTTTTTTAGTAGTCTGTGACACTTTCATATTAATTTGCAAAGCTGGTAAAGAAACGTCTACCATATTCTCTAATGCTGCATTCAATCTTGTCAAAGTTTTATGTATTTTCTTTTTGAGGTGGAACTTTAAAGCTTTTACCTAGGAGTACTGTAGTGACTATAGCCTTTTTTTTAAGAAATAACTTAAAAGTTGGTATGTCTACTTCATAAAAACAAGTAGGCATCATACAGACCAGTTTCACACAAATGAAGTGTCAAGCCAATTTTGCAAATGCTGTTATCAAGTTTAGGTAAATATGTTTGTAATATTTAGCCCAAGTTATTTTCAGAGGACTGTTTTTTTAAAAACCTGTTTCCAATAGTGATAGGCATAATCATCCCATTCACTGCAATTCAGTTGCCTCCATAATTCCCTTTGACTAGGCTATCCTACACAGAAATGTGCAGGTGGTTTGGATGAGTATCCATGGCTATTGCCAGCGCAAGTCCTTGGTTAAAATCAGGGCTTCAGTTTATGTTTTGGAGAAAGGCAACTCCTGTCACCCACTGCAGTTAAAAGCATATACCAGAGTGGGTCACAGGGATACAGGGTAGTCTGACCGTAGCTGGCAGCGAAAAGGCCACCTCATGTTGGAAGAGGGGGTTGAGGTCGTGTGTGGGATGGGAGGAACTTACCAAGTCAGAGCTCAGGCGTTCAGCAGTGGAAGAATTGTTTTCTTTTGGTTTGCTCTTAAGAAAGTATTTTGAAAAATGTGGAAGGACAAATACCACCACCAGAGGTCAGAAGGTGATGTTCACAGCTCAAGCTTACTGGGAGACACAGAGCAGGGCTTATGACAAAGGCCGGTATCAAATTTCTAATGCAGATGCATAATGAAACAATGGCTTTCATTACTTCCATGTTAAAGTTATTGTTAAATGAGATAAAAGTCTCTACTTCTATGCATTGTTTGTGTTGCCAAGAAATGGTCAAAGGCAGGACAATGAAGCAAGGTTTAGAGTTTTATTCTGGTCATAGAAAGATTGCTTGTATTGGACAGATTGAGCGTGCTGTTGCATTGGAAGGTACCGCTTGTATATGCTCAATAGAGCATGGATGTGGTTGTAGTTGTTGAACACAAGCTGCCTGTAAGACTGGTCTGTTCGTTCACCGGCTTCGTATGAGGTTTAACATGGGACGTGGGGTGCTTTTTCATCAGCTCAAATAATGAGAAGGCTAAGGAAGGGCCAAGAGACTGGTGCTCTTTTATTTATTTAGATCTTGGATTGATGAGAGTCACTGGACAAGTGCTAGGCTTAGGTGTGTTTCAGAGCTGAGGCTGGGAGATACTGAAGAGGAGAAGTGTGGGTTGAAGAAGTAATTACCAGGAAACCTTTTTGGTTACTTCTTGTTAAGCTTGGGGTTCTGTATTCTTAAACAGCTTATAAGGACAGAGCTGAAGTCAGGCATTGGACTGGAAGATGGTAACACAGCAGCAGTTTCTGAAAGCAGTTGGCATTTCTGAAAGAAGTGTCTGACTTCAGCGGTATCACAGAATTTTCTTATTGCCCCTGGGTTTGTAGGGGTGACAGAATAATGGTTGGGTTAGGGCTACTTCAGAAGCAAATGCTTCACTCCATTTCTACAGAGACCTAAGAAGATATAAGGGTGAGGTCAGAGGTCAGGATTCAAACAAACAGATCAGAAAGGAGCAATAAAGGTAGCATCATAACCCAGGTTAGTGCATTTGATAGAAACATCTTGTTCTGAAATTCAAAGAGATAAAGCAGCTTGACCTAGGGTAGTTCCTCAGGTGGGGTTAAAATCCTGAATTTAGTAAAACCTGTCAGCCACAATGATGTGGAGCTGTAGAAAGGGTTATTTGACTAATTGGTCATTTTGGGGGTGATTTATTACTGATTTCTTAAGTCCCTAGAACAGATGTCAGATCAAGAACAAGGCTTTATTTTCTTGTTGGAACCTAGAAGAAAGATAATTGCGGGATTCATAAAGTGCCACAGACCTACTTGCTGCTTTGGTAGTGAAAAAGGCCACCCTACATGCAACAACTGTGGAGGTGGTTTGGATGCGTATGCACGGCTGCTGCTAGTGCAAGGCCTTGGGTAAAACTGAGGATTCAATTTACATCTTAGATCAGGAGAAGCTGATGAGAAATTGCCGATTAAGTAATATGAGTTGCCAGAAATGGCTAACACATATTGCCATAGACAAAAGGGTGTTATTAATTTCTTTTTTTTTGCTGGAGTCACTGTCTGACAGAGAGAGCAGTTTGGGGTAAAGGTGGAAAATGGGGGAATTATTCAGCACAGAACAAATCAGTCAATAACGGGTGTAGCACAGAGGTTGAAATTAGGATTACATTTTCATCTGGAAGTCACTGATGATCTTTCATGAAGAATAAGAGTTAAAATAGCAGTTAGACTATGGTAAAACTCGGGATAGCATGGGTCAGCCAGCTGTTCAGTTTCGCTGTTCTTCCCCCCGCCTGTTTTACAGCTTCTATGAAATCTGTTGCAAATTGCTGTTTAGGTCTGGAATAAATTCTGCAATACAATTGGAAGATTTTCACACAGGAGATGATACTGTCAGGTGGGTGAAAGCCCCCATGAACATGCAGGCATTTGGTATAAGCTGCATGTATCAATCATATCATAGTTCCTTACATTAAGCCTAAAGAGAGGATTTTTTTTGCTGTTTTCTGTTCATGCAGAGTTATTTGTTTACCATATGCATAATTACCTGAGATGAATTTTCACCCCCTCTATGCTCTGACTTTTTAGGTTTCAGTCTGGGAAAAAGAAGGAAAAACAAACAAACAAACAAAACATATCTCCAGTATTCTACTAGAAAAAGCTTGCTGTTTATTTCGCACCAGAAGATAAAATCCTTGTCTGTTTCTGTGACCTTATTCTAGTAGAATATTACAAAGACCTTCATGCAATAAATGGACAGAGCCACAGAAATCAGTGCAAAAGTTTGTTTCAGGCTCACTTGCCTGTAAACTGAGGTATCTGCAGTGGTATATCAGTAATCCATTTTAGTTTAAATTAGTTTGTGTCATATAGAACAGACCTTGGGGGTTTTTTTTTTTCATGATATTTCTTTTGTGTTAGTAAAGATCTGAAACTTCTGATGGTTCAGAAATGCCTAAGAATTAGTGGATCCCCACTGGTAAAAGTGTTCTTACTGTGCATTCAGGCTGGTGGGACTTGCATTACAGTAAAGGAACGAGCTGTTACTGAGTTCTCTTTTCAAGCGAATTTCCTGCGGCTCGTGTTAGCACATGTTCACTGCTGATCATTTGCTCGTGGGGATAAAAGCAGATGATCCTTCTCACTCCCTGTGCTTGGGGCTGGGCTCAGCTTTGTGTCAGAGGACCACACAGGAATTGAAACAAGGGTTTGCTGTGTCAAATCTTTCCCTGGAACTGCTGAGTCAAATCCTGCTCATGATCTTTCCCTGGAACTGCTGCCATACGTGTGTGAAAGCAGCAGGAGAAACAGCTTTTTCTAATGTGTGGATTTTCCAGCTGGTGTAACAAATAAGGGAATTCCAAGCTGATGCAACAGGACTGGACCCTGTAGTTGACTGAAGAGCAGAAGACCCTGTAGTCGATTCAAGACCAGATCAAAGTGGTTTGACCCCTCAGACTTCACTCGTTACAGGTAATTAAAGAAGCTGGAGAAGGTTCAGTAGCAGTAGCGAGGGCGAGAATGGTGCGGAGGTCTACTGCGAGTGCAGAACTGGACCCGGGTGTCTACAGGACGAGTGCGGGGAGGCACTGCACCTGCTTTGCCATCCCAAAGAGACGATTCAGTAATGTGAAAGTTCTGCCGGGTACAGAGCATGTGATAGTTCTCATCACAGTGCCACTGTGTGCCTATGGTCGTGGGGACAGGAAAAAGTTGTAAAAGCTTCTCTTGGTTTTGGATTTTTGTTCAGTGTCTTTTAACCACATTCCCTTTCTCCCATGGTGGTGTGATCCTGCAGCCTCTCAGAGGCCACTTGCTGAGCTAATTCTAAGCGACTGCTTAGAAGTTTGAGCTAGCAAAGTGATGCCTTTTAAGTCATCTCGTCGTCCTTCTGTTCATTCAATTTATGATTCGTCTAGTTGTTTGTTCTCTGCTGCTACTGGATTTTAGCATCTTTAGATTCATATCCAGTGGTTGCAGTAAAATAAAATGATGCTGTGACAATTCACATTGTGAACTATTACAGTGCTAATGATGAGTAAATAAAGTTATGACCTTACTTAATTCAGAGATGTGGCAAACTACTTTTACACGGTAAATTATGCAACTCCAAGCAGTGTTAATTGCTATTTTATGTAATTGTACAATCAAAGGATGCTTAGAACAATGGGAAGTAGGGTGAGGACTTATTCACAAGGTTGAATACAGGGACTGTAGTGTGAAGAACAAAAGTGAGTAAGTGCTGAACCACGTTATAAGAACAGACTTTATATTCTCAGACAGAGTAAATCAGGCTTTAGTTATGCAACGTAGTGCAAGTCAGTGTGGTCTTACAGTAACAAACAGTGGCAGAAGGGAAGATATATCATGTAAGAGTTACAAATGAAGACTTTCTGGCTTATTTCCGCCGTCATAAGATTTTTAATACTCTGATAAAATTATTCAGCCAACAGACACAAATTCTTCTTAGCAGCATGCCTTCCCAGTGGTGCAAAACAGGAAATTAGCACGCTCATACTTGAAAACTCTCTGTAGGCTTAATAGTAATCAAGCTCATCAAAGGTCTACGCTGCTGTATTGGATGCTTGGAAATTTCCTTTCCAAATACCCATTTACTCTTGTCACTACCTACTGTGTAGGTTGTGTCTCCTTCAGGGTCATCAGTCTTCAGAGGAACAGGAATTCTTAAGAAAGCTAAATTGAACATTCCTGGTTGTTTTTATTGATCACAGTTTGTCTTGTCTGATCCTGGCCCAATTCCACTAATTTCAAAGGCACTATGCAAGCTAAAAATCTGGCCCACATCTGAAAAAGCAGCTAGAAACCTCTCTAGAGCTATCTGTCTAGTGATAAAGGTAATCTAGCTGCAATGTCCCAAATAATCATTTCATGTTATATATTGTGCATGCAACAACATCGAAAAAGTTATTTTTCTTTATTCTGTGCTAATTCACATCACCCTTTACACTCTTGATGAAGCCACCACAAAGATGATGCTGGTAAACATAATGACAAATAAGGACATGTCCTTAGCTGGGAACCCTGAGACTTCCGTGGTAATCTCAGCAGAAACATCATGGATGGGGAACGGTTGGCAGGACAAAGAAACCTTGATGGGTGCAGAACAAATTAACTGTGATAACAACCTGACCTTCCAGGAAAACAGGAATCAGCAACGATTATTCCACGAACTGGTGTATCTACACCAAAAAGTTGTAAAAAGTAGCTTAATAAGTAACTCACTACCTACCCAAAATGAGCTCCCCTGCTTGTAATATGTGTATATTTGCTTTACTCTTGCAATATACATATATTTGCTTACTTAGTGGTAATTTTGTGGTGACTAGTAGTGTGTTCGTGTGTGTGTGTGTGTGTGTGTGTGTGTGTGAACACGTACATATTTGGTTCTACTAATAGCAATTTTGTAGTCACTTGTAATAAAGAAATTCTCAAAAACCCAGACCTCCATGTCCTCTTGTACTGCAGAATCCTGAGAACCCGACAGTCATGATTTTTACACACCCATGCTTCAAATTCAAAGCATAAAGTCATATTGCTTTTATAGTGTTCCCCTGAGCATCATGTAAATCTCACTGTAATCTAAAACAAGGGTCCTGGGGTTGGGCAAGAGTCCCTCAGTCTCTACCAAGTGTTGTACTGTAGTCTTGTCTTCACATTCATCAAAGCTAATGGTGAAGTTAACAGTCTTCAAAACTGAAGAATAATCAAAATTCAGAAATGAAAATAAATGAATAGAATATAAGGTCTGGGAGCTATCAGTTGACTGCAGCCAGGTGGTTTTTTAGTCATTCACCTCCTGAGGGACAATAAACTCATCAGACTTAATTTTCTACCCTTTGGGTGGTTAGGCTGGGATCAACAACAAAAATGCTATATGAATGGATTTTCTGCATTTCTTGTACTCCTTAGTGTAATATAAAAAATAGAAAGACACAGACGATTCTTCTTCACTTATTTTTCTTTCTTTTTTTCCTTTCTTTCTTAAGAAAAGGAAGAATAGGTAGTTTATTAATTGGAGATCTCATGACCTAGATTCTGCATGTAACTCTGAGATAAATTTATGGAGAGATTTGTCAGCTATTATTTTCTTACCTGAGTCGTAAAAAGTAGTGATGTACTCCTTACCCTCACAAGCTAGACTCTTTTATCTCCCTTTTCTCCTGTGTATTTTTTATCATACCTTTAATCTCTGCATATTTCTTAGAGGAATATTTTGGATGGAATTTTCATTTCATTTAGGTATTTTTATGATTTTGCCCTAAGTTAAAATAAACCCATATGTATGTGCACGTATATATACATATGCATATATGTTTATGTATGTATGTGTCTGTATTAAAACAATAAAAAAGAATAAAATGTTCTTTGCACATTTCTTAAAGTTGTACAAAAATTTTGGCATGACAGTTTGCAAGAAAAAACAAACTTTAAAAAGATGTACCAAGTATGAGCATCCAAAAACTTTCCAGAAACACTCATGAAACTGGAAATGGGTTTAAACTGGAAATTCACAACTTTTGGACCAGAAGACGGCTCTCTGTTGTGAAATATCAGTATTGCAGGACTCCTGGCTCACTCAAGACTGTTCAGAAATAGGGAAAAAACAAATCAATCACTTTTTAACTTCTCCCTATTCAGGCATTTGACAGCCTTCTCAAACTTTTCTACATATCTATCCCTTATAAGATATTTCCCTGTTCCACCAGCTTGACATCATGATATCACTTGATAACAAAGGTGGCAAGTAATTTCTTTCCCCAGTCTCTCTAGGCATTCTCAGTTAACTGTTCCTCTCTTCTGAGTCTTAATTTAAATATATGTTCCTGTACTCCGGTTGTTTAAAGTTCCTCAAAATTCAGTGGTAGCTATTCATAAATAACATTATTTGACAAAAGATTATTTTGTAAGCACCTTTTCAGACTCTTGAAAACTTTCAGCTGCTTCTAAGACTATGATGCAACCATCTCTGAGTTTGGTAATGGGACAATGCACTTCAACAACATCTCACATTAGTACACCCTGTTGGATATAAGGAGCACTTTTCATCATATGGACTCTGTCTACAATAAAGGATGATCAAATACAGAGACAAAGAATGATGAGGCCATAATTCAAAATATATATAACTAATAGCATCCTCATTTGTCTTTGTTCCAAAACTGTTGAGATAAACTGATGTCAGTGGGAAATACACTACCTTTTATTACCTTTTGAAGTTTGATTTGTTGGACTGGGGGGGGAGGGCAGAAATAACATCCCTTGTCATAAGTCCAACCCTTTAAATCTGTGCTAAACCCACATGTGTGTTCAAGTGAATGAATCTGTATTTTGACCAAATTCAGCTCTTGTTGAAGAGATGCCCATTGGCTTCTATAAGTTTTACCTACTGTTATCATTAATCCCTCCTTTCCTCTGAGCTAGTCTTGTATTGAAAAATGTGGGAGATGTCCATGCAGTTTCCAGAAGTTTTGACACCATTAGTTTTTAACAAGTAGAAGACCTCAGAAAGAAGTAGTATAAAAAATAACCTTTACATAGTGCATAACTTTGAAATGAAACTGGTTATTTTAGCTGGTAGCAGTGTTTTTCAATTTGACTTTCACAGATGAGCACAAACAGGCAAAGAAAAGAACCCATTTATAGTATTCACAGTGCCAAAAAAAGGCTATCGATCAATAAATGGACTGCAATGTCTAAGCCATGCAGACTCAAAAATGCCTTTATGGTTACCAGTGACATGTAAGAAATGAACTAGATATCACACGAAGTATTATAAATAGTTTTGTTGATGTTCAAAGGAAGAGTGACTCGGTGTGAGCGAGATGTATGTCTAGTCCGTAGTTTGGTTCCTGGCACTGGATCATCAAAAGATCAGCTTTAAAAAAGTACCTAACAGGCTGATAACTAATTATAGCTGTCTATGTGAGTTCTGCTTTGTGGCTGCCCCGCAGGGAAGTGCTCCCCATCCTCCACTGCTGCTCTGTAGTATTGCACATGCTCCCCTCTGGATGGAGTGAGAACAGGGTCTTATCACCCAGGAGGACTGTTTGGCTCATTGCAATAAAACTTTACAGTACAGGCGGTATTTGATAACCTACATACAAAACCCCGATGTGAAATCCAGTGAAACTACTGGGGACCTCTGATTCATCTCAATAGTCTTTGGAGGACAGTGAATATAGTTCACACCCACGCCCTCACAGCCTCCAATGAGTCTGTATACAAGGAAAAGGAAGCCCAAACTAAACAATGTCTCTGTTTCTCATCATTGTCTTGAAGTACCCATTTCTAATTTGCAAAACAAGATGTTGCTTTATACATTGTTCATTTGCTCCTGTTGAAGAATTAACTGTTATTGCTAGCCTTTAAATTAGGAAAATAGATGATGTTGCTTTCCTTACTGTCTTAAACATCACCGTCAGTTATATCAGAGCTCACAAATTCATTAAATCCTAAGATATGGCCCTTCTAATAAATCGGTTCAAACAGATATAGGAGGGAAGAATGGCATGTGTTTGTGTTGGACAGAGAATTTTATATTTGAGTAATTGCTTGTAAAAATCAATCTTCTGTTGATTATTATGTTTTTGAAGATTGTAATAACAATTTAGTTGCAAGACATTACAATATAACGCAAACCTTTGAAAGCTGTTTCTTCTGCTTGTTTAAAAGGGAAAAATAAAACAAATAATTGAGACTTCAGGCATATCCTATCTAAAAGAGAACTCAGGCTCAGTCCAGGGAGCTCAGCTGAAATGGAGAGGCTCTGTACAGTTCAGAGGGGTGACTGCATGAAAGACAGGCTCTATGGACACTTTTGTTCCAGGGGAAATTGCTTGGAGATGATTATCTAGATGTGCTCAATCCCTCATCTATAGCACAATCCATGTGCATCCTCAGCAAGCCCAGTTCTTCAGACACATTCAGAAAGCCTACTCTCATGGTTTTCAGGAGAGCCATGGTCTTTGTCGACCTTCCCTGCTAGACAGGTGTGAAAAGGCTCACTCTCCTGCATAAATGTCAGGCTTAAGGTCCAAAATATCTCCAGTCTTGTTTGTGCCAGTAAAAAAAAGGTAAGTTTAATGTTGTTTCTGGGATTTCAGGCTAGGAGACTGTAACAGCAATACAAAGCTCATTGCAAAGTCTAGCCTATGTTGCAGAAAAGTGCAAACAAACTGGAAGGCAGGAAAAAGGCTTTATTTCAGGGATCACTGAAATGTTCAAGTGACCTAGAGGTATTTTTTATTTTTTCTAAACTTGGTACTGGTTGTCCTTTACGTGACAACCCGTCTTTCCTCACAAAGAGTTGGATTTCATAAGTTCCTGCTTCTCAAATCAATCTGCTGCATGTGCCTTGCTGGAGCTCTGCTGAGCTGTCACTTGCATGTTCCATTTCTCTTTCCATTATGGAAGTCACAGAAGTCAGTTTGCTGATCGCTAGCTTTCCTTCATTTTTTCTGGATCTTCAGATTACAAAAAGAAGAAAAATCTGTAACTGAAATAAATGCTGCAAATTATTGTGCTACAGTACTAGTTAGTAGTAAGTACTTAAGAATACCTCAGTAGAGAGTAAGTGACATGTAGGACGAGACACCCTGAATTAGCAGAATACACTGCCTATTAGATGAACTTACTGTGGCCAGCTGAAGAGCAATTTGAAGTCACTGACTGACTCCAGGCAATAAAAAGAAGAAGGGAAAAAATTGTCTTAATGGGGATTTAATACCTCTTTCCTCTTCTTTCCTGCATGTTAATTGGAGACTGATGTTAACACCAATATAGACTGCGTTTCTCAGTAAGAGCTCTTTGGTATTTTTCACTTCCGGAAAACAGCAGGCTAAAGTTGGTGTGTGCAGTTTCACAGCCCTTTGGACAGAAATGCGGCAGCAAAATCATTAATATAACTCATTTGATATTAACCAGAGCACGGAAAAAAACCAAAACAAAACATAACAAAAACCACAAGTGGATCTACATCGAGATTTTTAGGATTATCCCCATAAAATTCTTAATACTGTCATGTTAAGGCACCAATGTCATCCATTTTAAGTTGGATGACAGTGTTCATCAGAAAAAAAAAAAGGGTAAAATTTCTGTGGCAGTGCATAGAGCACACACAGTCTTGAAGTGGATAATATTGTTCTTCTGAGGCTTTGATGTGGAAATTTAAAGGAAGTGGGTAATACTGTTCTGCTAAGGCTGTGATGTGGTGCAGCTGAGATGATCCAGCTCTCACTTCAGCACACCAGTGTTTGAGTGTCACTCTGAGGTTCTTCTAATATGATTCTGTCATTAGAAATAAGACTCTGGTCTTTGAGTTTTATGGGTCCTGGGTGGATTCTCAGCTGCCGTAGAATTAGTTCTGCTTACTGGGTTCAATGAAAACACACCACTACAGCTGCTGAGTGCCTGATCCAAAGTATATTGTAAGAAGAGGTTAATGTCAGCTTGATTTCAAACTGTCACATCAAACCCTTAAAGCCTGATACTACTTCTAACCATTTGTTATTAGTCATAAAACATGACTGACATGAGGAGTGGAGAGGAAAGGGGGAGGGTTGGAAGACTGGTACTGGACATCTTGCTGAGAATGCTCATTATGTAAATACATAAAAACAACCAATTTATCTTAATTGTTCTTTCTTTTTCACTGCAGAATTTAAATAACGATTATTTATGCAGTGCATCAAGTGCATGCTCTCCAACTACAAAGGGTGGCAGACAGATGTGCAGGATACCAAAGGTGGGATTATTGGTCAAGCCATTTCACCTAGAAATGGTTGCACACTGTCTCTTGTCTCAGATGATAGTCACTCTAGGTAAAAAGGACACTCTAGGCAAAAACGACAGCTTGCAAGTCTCCCCAAGACTTCCAGTCATTCACAAGACTATGCAAAAACCATCAATGACATGAGGATCGAAGCTGAGCGTGGTCAGCTCGTCTGGGCCTGAGGAAGACATTTGGCATGGCCACATGTCGAAAGGAGTCCCCATAGAGGTTTTGTCCTGAACATTGTAAACTATGCAGGATACTACAACTTACTGATAATGAATGTTGACTTCAAAGACCAGATTTACTAATTTTTTTACTGTGCAACTTCCCACAAAGAATATTGCAGGTACTAATAATAAGGCAGAAAAGGTGAGTCCACACTGAATATATTTTACCAAGGTGTCAGGTACAACATCAGGGTACTAAGCAGACTTCATGATTTTCACACAAGCACGCAAGTAGTTTTACAGCAGAGATAACATTAAATGACGTTATTTTATTCACAAAGCTTGAAAATATCTTGAGCTAAAAATAAGTTTTAAGTATCTCTCATAGAGCAACAAATCTGTCTGCTGAAATAAGCAACAGCTAAAACCCTAATCCTGTCACATACGTGCATAACTTCATTCACTACAAGATTTCTATTGTGGTTTCAGGGACTGTGGAAATGTAAAATTAGATGTTTTCTGTGGAGTCCTCTCAGTGGATGCTGAGGTAAAATGCGATTAGCCCTACTGCATCAAAGTTTTGAAACCTGCAGCTGACTAACAGGGCTAGCTTCCTTTAACACCTGACTATGCTCCACACGATAGTTAGGACATCCTTGTAAGAAAGTTTCAGTGCTGTCCTCATGCGCTCTAGCCTAAGCACAATCTTGTTCAAATAAAATTAAGGATGTGATGTAGAGGCTGGAAATTACTGCGCAGGTTCTTTGGTCATTAGCAAACATCAGCCTAGATGATCTCATTAGCAAATCCTTCAGTATTTTTATGGTGTTCAGCACAATGATAAAACATACTGTAACAAAAGAAGAGCACATGCTCTTCAGTATCTATCTGACAACCCAAAGTGAAGGACAAGGCCATTCCAGGCTCTTCAACACCTAAAATTTCTAAATTGTGTTATTTTCTTTAACTATTGGGTGTGAAAACACTACAGGCATAAACATTGATGTAAATGGCATGAATATTTGTTGAAAAAGCTTAAGAAGTAGTTACAAGTACCTAAAGAAAGAGAAAAGTGTATCTGTTGCTTTTGCTCATTGACCAGTGAAAGAGACTGATGAATATCAAGCCCAGCATTTTGCTTTATCTGGTAAGGCTTATTATTTTGTAGACTGAAACCCTTATGGTTTTGTTGACTGGAAAGTAGATGTCTGCCTTAGAAAGTAGTAATATGCTTCATAAAAATTAAAGCAAGGTCTTTCTTTACTGCTGCCCAGTTGCAGTTTTTTAATGTGTCCTCAATTCAAGAAGGCTGAATGTTAATTGTTCAGATGACTTCTTCTGGACTGCTATGGTACTTCAGGTTATGCACTTGCTGAAGCCGTTTGCTGGATCTAGGTTTAGGGAGTTAGTCCAGTGTCTTTTAAATTATCTGTAATGTACATACTACTTTTCAGCTGTGATCTCGACAAAGGAAATATTAGCATTTCCACTTTACTGAGACACAGTAAATACCATGGAGAAGAGTTGCACATCCACTAATAGGATCTGGACTCCTGACAGTCTAGAGTGGTTGAGACTGGAAAGGATCTCTGTAGGTCGTCTGGTTCAACCCTCCCACTCAAGCAGGGACACCCTAAGCATGTTGCCCAGGGCCGTGTCCACATTGCTTTTGAGGATCTCCAAGCAGGGAGACTCCACAACCTCACGACACAGTGAAAAAGTGTTTCCTGATGGCCAGAGGGAACCTCCTGTGTTTCAGTTTGTGCCCATTGCCTCTTGTCCTGTCACTGGGCACCACTGAAAAGAGCCTGGCTCCATCTTCTTTGCACCCTCCCTTCAGTAGTTCAATCCCAGACTAACAAGGACTTCTTTGCAGGTCCCAGGCTGTTCCTGAGAGAGCTGCTCTGTGGAGCTCCATGGAGGCAACGAAGATGCAAAGTGTGCCACGTGTCCCTGCTCTGGAGAACATCCACTGTTAACTGATTTCCCAGCTAGCTGAGAGAAATCATGATTTCCAGTGAAATAGTTGGGGGAAATATGCACCACCTGCCAGAATATTCAATTAGAGTAGACCCAAAATTAACCTTCAAATTTACTCAAATATTATAGCTAATTGACAAATGTACCTGAAAATCTTGATGGATAAAACATTATTTTAGCTATTCCTGTATGCATGTAAAAGCACAAAACCTTAACAGTTGATCACTCTCTACCTTTGTTTTAAGTAACCAATTTCTTAAGCTGCAATAATTGTTGATGAAGTTTGTTTAACTGTTGGTAGGACAAGGGAAAGGCAAGTCAATTGGATTTTTTATTCTGTCCCTGTCTATTCACATGTTCCTGTGCAGTAAGTGTGAAATTTGCTCCACCTATGGGTGTCTTGACTGTAAGGAGCGATCGCACAATAATCTAACTTACCTCACAACATTTGCAGCTTCCCAGCTGTGTGCAAAATCCCTGGTGAGTAGAAGTCTTGAGATGGTATAAACCAACCAGTGCACACTGAACTATGGAATTTGCTTTTATGGTCAAACTCTCTATATTCTCATAATGTAAGTAAAAGAGTTACTATCACAGCATAAAGTATAAAAGCAACACCAGTTACATTCCTGTTTTTGACAGCAGTGATGTCTATAATATTCTTTCGTATTTGTTCTATAAGTCAATAATAAAAGTCACATTTACAACAGAATTATTTCTGTTGTGACCTAGGATTACGAAAAAGCAAGCAAGATTTTGTACATTGAAGGACATTCAAAAAGGAGAAGAAAATAAAATACACAGGGTAGAGGAGAACAAATCTATTAACAGCAAAATATGCTAAGAATGCTTGAAACCTGAACAAAAACCCAGACAGGGGAAGTGATAGTGGGGATGGAAGAGTGCCTTGGAAAGCACCTCTGGCAGAGAATGTGTGGTCTGCAAGTGAGATGGAATCTGTAAGGACATTTTGTCTATCTTTCAGCTGTTGATCCTCTATTCTCACACTATGGGGGGAAGCTGTGATAGTGTGCGTCCTCTCAGACCGTTGACAGCTTCCTCTCTTACATGGTTAATCCGCTTTTTGTGCTGTGAGACAACGGCAGTGCAGACAGATCCGAACAAGCACAAATGAAATGTGTATCAGGATACTGTGTGGATTGTCCGGCTCTTCGTTCACAAGCGAGTTTCACCATGTCTCGTGCACACAGGCGACTCATGGGGGGTTATAAAAGTGACCCAGCCTTGGGTTGCCTTGAGGCCCTGTCTCTCTGCAGAGACGACCCATGGGGAGCGGTGTAGACAGCTTAGCCCTGGGTTGTCTGATAAACCCTAAAGTAAACAGGGCAGTGGCTGCACCACTCAAAGAACCAAAACCTGAACTGAGCTTTGAAATCCCTTAACAAATAGTATGCCCTGAGTCTCAATCCAACCACTATCCAGTTGCTGAGGAAGCAAGGTAAAAAAAAAAACAACACCAAAACTAGAGGGTTTCGGCTTCAGTTTCAAATGACAACCTTGTGTATTCAAACAATCACAGACCAATGAAGGAAAGATAAGGGGAAACTCCACTCAGATATACATAATCCATTTAGGCATATATCATAATCCACTCAGACATAGTCATACACACCATTCCACAAGTCAGGGGATAAAAACTCTAAGATTCAGGTTGGAAATGGGGAAGTCACTTCTCCAACTATACAGTTGGCTTGCGAAGGAAACCCTTCCCCCCACCTTGATCGGGATGCCAGTCAAGGTGACTTCCCAGGGATTGAGAGCCCTTACCTGGAGGGGTAAGTGAATAGTGTTTATGCTTTAAGTTTGTAAACACGTGTGTGCTTGTGGTTGTCTGTGAATCACTTGTGGTTGTAATAGTGTACTCCTCTTGCCTTAAAAAATTGCAATAGTGCATTCCTCCATTGTATCTGTAAAACCTGCAATAGTGGTGTGTTAAGTCTGAAAGTGAAGAAGTTCAAATAAGTTGTTTGCTTGAACCTTGCAGTTAAGCCTGTGAGTGAAGTTCAAGCTGTTTGCTTGAACCTTGCAGTTAAGTCTTTTTCCGTCACAGATACTCTTATACCCTCAAAACTTGCAAGCCATATATAATCCAACAAATGAATGCAACATCAAGAGGGAGAGCCTTTCTCACAACTTTCTTGCAATAGAAAACTCTGTTTTCATTGTTCTTTAGATTTTGGCCCTGGCTTAATTTAGGGGCACACCAAAATCTTGCACCGAGTACAGGATTATTATGGGTTCCCAGTGGAGCAGATGGGCATATATTCATCTGCACAAATTTAGTTTAGACTAATAAGGAAACAAAAGGAGGACACATAATCTAAAATCAAGGTTCTGGGAAATAATTTTTAAATCTAAGAAGAAATATTTCTACTCTTTAAATAATGTAGTGGAAGCAATTAATTATTATTTTTTCTTTAATTGCAAGGCCTGGCCAAGAAAACCTGGTTTTGTAGTTCATTGTTTGATACATAAAAATAATCTGAAAGGTAAAATTGCTAGAGGTAATAATAATCTAAATAATAATTTGAAAGGAAACAATCATAGAGGGAGAAATGGAAATAAAGAAATGCAAGGAAATATTTTAAAATAGTACCATTTTAAATAATGTGCTGCAGATGACTGAACCTGTTGGATATGAATTTGTTTCATATACATGACCATAAAACCTGTAGTGTTCTATGTGTATTTTAAAATATGCTAAGCATATTTTCATACATTCCTTGTGTTTCTCATTCTTTAAATTATCTTTCTTTTTAAGCGAAAAGATGATGGCACACCCCTTGGTTTTCTGAAGAAATCTGGCATTCAGGGGTATTTGCCTAAGAAGGATAATTAAAAATACTAAGAAGTTTTACATTTTCCATGTCATGCTATTTGGGACTCCTGTTACATTCAGGATTATGTATGAGTTTAGACATCTCTCAGTGGAAAACAATATCCTGGAGCTACAAATTCTTTAGACGTTGCTGGTTTGCTTTTTCTTTTCTTCTCTTGAACAAACCATGCATGCTAAACTCCTCTAACTTAAGTCAAAATTAGACAATACAGCCTAAAACTGTACAATTAGCCCATTAGCATAAGAAATGTGTGCAGGATTAGTGCAGGATTATATGGTATTTGAATATAGGACTCTGTATTGTGTTGAATTAACGTCGAGAATATTTTGCTTCTAATTGTTGACTGTTGCTGACTCGTGCCAAAAACAACTGACAGCTCACAGAGAAGGACTGAGGCAAAGTGGTAGCATGCACCAAAGGCCAGTTAGGCTAAGAGCTTACTAACATGGAAGATCCTCACTTCTGTTAGCATTGTTTCATCCTTGTCAGTGAGTTTAAGAAGCAATTTGAAGTTGTTTCCTCAAAGGAAGTGACTTTATCCTGAAAGTAATAAACACCATACTTAATGGATTTTCAGCTCAGGCATTGGTTGTTATTATTATGTTAATTGAAAGTCCCTTCTAGTCATTAAATGAAATGTTCCATTTATAATAGGAATATTAATTTAAAGAGAATGAATCTCACAGAAAATGCATCTGGAAATAGCCTTTTGTCTAAACGAGCAAACAATTCTTTTCAGTAGGCAGTCTTTAGACACTCTTCCAATTCATCCAGCTCTTTTTTCCAGTCCTGGAGAAGAATGACATCTACCAAGTGCTTATCTCTTTAAGTCAAGTCTTTATCAATGCTAAGGTAACAGGATTAATGCTGGACAGAATTATAATTCCTATCCTATTCCAGAATTATAAATCCTATCAAATTCCCTTCCCTTCCCTTCCCTTCCCTTCCCTTCCCTTCCCTTCCCTTCCCTTCCCTTCCCTTCCCTTCCCTTCCCTTCCCTTCCCTTCCCTTCCCTTCCCTTCCCTTCCCTTCCCTTCCCTTCCCTTCCCTTCCCTTCCTTCCCTTCCCTTCCCTTCCCTTCCCTTCCTTTCCCTTCCCTCATTCCAAATCTTGCTCCCTCCAAGCACTTTGCTCTCTATCCAAGAGCATCTTGTGTACTGCAAGGTTCTTGAGGCAATGACAGTCTCACATGTCTTTGAACTTGAGCATTATATCATTATAGCACTGGCAAAATAATAGAAAATCTTTGCTTCTAGGTACTGGTTAGTTTTAATGGTCCCAGTTTCTGATAAGATGGCAAAATAACAATGAAAATAATGTCATTATCTGTAGAAAATAGTTCCCTAACTGCTTTTGCACTTTTCTCTTTTGAGTCTCAGTATTTTCTGTCATATTCCTTTCTTCCCTTACCAGTGTTAATACTTCCTCATATAAAGACTTCCAGCTTGATGGCAATATAAAATCTTATGAAATAATTAGGGGAGCTGAGCTGCTGTTGTCAAATAGCTTAACAATTTAATTGGAGGACTCTCTCAGAGTAGCAATATGAAAGGAGTTCAAGTAAAATCTGTTTTATATCTTCAGTGTATATAACAGTGTTGCTTCAATTCACTGATTTGTTGTTGACTTTGAAACAGAGTTGGAGCAGTAGTCTATGAGTGTGATAGAGATCAAATCAGGGGAGACCAAATTAATAAATCACCTTCTTTCCCACAAGCTTCAGAGGACTAGGTGCTTGCCAGCTTGAGCAGAACTAGGCGTTCAGGTGTCTTCTAATATTGACTTTAATATTGAACTTTAACAGGGAACAGAACTATGTATTGTCCAATGTGTTCTGCAGCTCAAAGGGAAAAATATTGAGTCTTATATATTTCTCCCCAAGTGCTAGTTGTTTACTTTTAGAAACAAGAAATTGAAAGGCTTCAGGATCATTGAGATCAGTGGCAATATGATCTGCTGTACACAGACTCCTCAGCTGCAACTGGAATGGATGTGCTACGTAAAAGCTCCCAGTCTTTTACTGGTACTGTGAAGAAAATCAAAGGATAAGACAAAAACTGAATTTTTCTAAGGAAAGAAGTATTGAAGAACAGGGAAGAATTCTTATGATCTGGGTTTTGTTTCTTTCACTGCCAGTATATTTACACTGTCTAAACGGTGTTTCTGTATTTCTTTAGGTGGTAAAATTTATAAGGTTGTTGACTGAAAAGCACGAAAAAAAGAAATGTGTTGTGCAAAAGTAATAATTTAGCTGTGGATTACGGTGGTTTCACAGAGTGATTTGTTTGTCTTATTTTAACTCCAGGGTGTTATAATTTGCCTTACTTGAAGTGGTGTTATATATGATCAGGTGTCTCTACAAAGGCAGACTCTGTACTTGCTCCTGGGAGACTTTTTATGCTTCATGTTTAGGGTTCTTTTGGACAAATATTTCACACAGCTGTCACTTGAAATCCACTGACAGATACAATGTGAACCAACAGATGTATAGTAACTCACTAAGGTATGCATGAGATTGCAAAACAAAACTTTCCACCTTTAAGACAAATCTCAGCAAATGCCACAGATGCAGAAGAGCTGCAGCAGGTGGCAAATTGCTACAGCATCACCACCCCAGGGTGCAGTGAAGATGAATGGAGCCCTCCTTGTTTTTCCAGCAGTCCACAATTATGCAGTCACCCAAGTAAGACATTTGTATTAAAAATCAAGGCTGTTAAAAGTATTTCTACAACTCTTTGTGTGAGTTGCCTAACAGTTAATAATGATCTTCCTAATAATTTTATACAGCTATGACACATAGCTGTGCATACAGAAAGACATCTTTATTCTAGACTGGAGATACCGTGTTTGCTGCTATTCAGTCCATCAAGAAACCCACTGTTGTGGATTCTTCCCCAAAGGGGAGAAAGGCCCCTCCTGTCTCCCCAAACTGACTTTCTAATAACAGAAATCATAAGGTTTTATGGAGTAGTCCCTATGTCGCAACATAGAATTAGGCTGCAGAAGGCCAGAGAGTCCAATTAGGTTTAATTTAGAAAAAATGTTCAGCTACATGGCATGGAGTTGCTGCTCTGAGAGGACCCACCCGAATCATTAGTACGTTGTTCAAGTACTGAATTATCTTTAATGATTACATTACACACTTCACAGTTACTCCAAGGATCTCAAGCTTCAGTTTTTAGCTCTGTCTGTTAGAAGGACACTGGAGACTCCTCTCATAACTTTTCAGTTCCTTATTTGATTATGGCTGGTGATCAACTCCAAGCGTATTTCAGTTTTAATATATCAAGATCTTGCAGAGTTTTTCTAACCTTTAAATACTCTTGCAGTGAGTATTTTAACTATTCCTGCTTTTTAGCCATCTCTTCTTTTTATTTTCAGCCTTGCAATAGACACCTTCTAGAAATGGCCACAGTAGCATCCAGGGTATAGGCAGAATTATTTTGCTACTCCTACCCAAAATTTTTTGTGCATGTGCCACATGCTCATCTTTTCTTCTCACCACAAAGTCATCTTTGGAGACTATGTCCAAACTCACTGAGCACCAGGGAATCCCAGCTCTTTTCAGAGCTACCGATTCTCCAGAGACATTCCCCCTTGCTCAAGGCATGACCCAAATTCCTGCATCCTGCATGTGATTAATTGTTGTTGTTGTTCTCTTTGCTGTCCTTCCAAAGTGATGTGGATCAATTCTTTCTCCCCCATGGTTCAACACCTGCTGAGTCTTGATATCACCTCTATACTATAGTTTCACGTTTACCTTTTGTGTTACATGAAGAGCGGCTAAGTGCCAGCTCCTGCAGAACCCTGTTGGATATCTACCTGGTCAGCCACTTACATTTGCATTACAGGTGCAGTATGTGAGCAGACCAATCTGAAAGCCCTGCATCAAGTGTATTAAGCTCTCAGAGAGAAAAGATTACGGATGACCAACTACTTTCAATGTTAAATGCCTGATGGCTGATAAAGACTGTCTGACTGGTAACGAAGACTGCCTGGCTACTAGCAAAGAATCAAAGAGAGTTATATATTAAATGGCTAAGTTTTGTTGGTTTTTTTTTAAAGTCTTTAGTCTTCTCTTCCTATCCCTCTTTCCAACAGGATGAATGGCCAAAGTCTCATTTAATTCAACAGAGCTGGTTAGACCGGAGGATAGACAAATGCACTCGCTGAGGTAGCTCACCCATTTTGACACTGAATGGACTGAAATTCACTCCTCTGACTTAAAGCTATTTGTTTCCTGTCCTTTTTTCTGTTATTTTTGGTTGCATTAGGTCCTGACAAAGCATACTTTTTTTCTATAACACTAGGAGACATGGTGAAGCAGAGAGGAAGAAGTGTTTCACTGATATGACATTGTACACTTGGTATATTGTGTTGGTGAGACAATGTGTGGAAGGCGTAGTATGTCAATGTGTCAGCTTCAGTAGAACTGTGAGAAGGGTTTTTGAAAGTACAAGGTCAAAATCGTAACATTAATTTCTATTTTTAAGCCTTGAGTAAATGTAAAGGCACAGTACTTTATAAAATTGTCTTAAATTTAAAATTTAAATTAGGATTATACTGTGAGGTTTGGTTTGGTTTTTAATTACTATTTCTGCATGACAAAAGAATAGAGAGAAAAGATCCTTTTGAAAGAGCAGGAAGCTGATATCCAATTATTTTTCAATAAATGTAACTAACTAAAACATGTGTGTTAGCTCAGGAGTTGCTTACACAAAGTTTGACTTCTTCGCAGTGGATCATAGTCACACATAGTCAAAACTTAGGTGACTCATCCATCTACAGATCCCCAGAGGATTGCTGCAACATGTCTTACCTTTGTGAGGTAAGAACAGTTGCTGCAGTGGGAAAGGTTTTAGGAGTCTATTAGTAGGTTTTGATGATGGTGATGATGATGATGATGACAAAGAGGATTTTTTTTCTATCATCCGAAATCCACTGGTTCAACCTCTTTCAGAAAGATCTGAGCTGAAAAGGGACAATTCCCTCAGTACCTCTCCTGGATACTATTATGTGTTATCCCTTGTGGCCAGGCAAGCAGAGCAAGAAGTCATACCGAGAGTGACAGCGACGGCACCACGGTAACACAGTCCCAACTCCACCGGCGACAGAGGCCCCTTTCTCTGACCCAGAGCACCGAGCTCGGATTTTGCAGCTGGAGGAGCAGACACAGCTAGCACTTCAGAAAACGAGTGTGAGACGAAAGAAAGGACAAGTCTGCCGCTGCTTTGGGACAGCTCAGTGAGAGCCAGACCTGAAAAAACCCTAGTGAGCAAGCCTCCCACCCCTGCAGTTGATAGGTGCAGTAGGTTTCGGAAAGATAATCCCTTGTGACAGTGCTAGTTACAACCAGGGCCATCAGCTTCATTTGTACCTCCCCGAACACGCTGAATGCAGTTCACAGGTAGTTTTTGGTAAGCTGGTGATGCTGCACTCAAAGACTTCCCTTCTTACCTATTTCAACAGACTTTACTTTACAGATATATATATTATGAGCTTTCTTTTTTTTTTTCTTCTAGAAAAATAAGTCCATGCTGCAGACTCCTATCCTGTTTGGAATGCATTAATCATTATCAGAAAAATCTCTGCCACCTGAGCTCAAGGGTAAAGCTTTTTTATATGGCAGTATCATTAACCTTAGCCCCTAAAATGGAATACAGCTTGCACATTGCAGATCTTTTCCACTTACAGCTAACTAAATGCTGTTTTTCTGAGTATGCCAAGAGCAAAATTTCATTTGCAAACACAGGTGTCATCACTGTCACCAAAAGATTTGCCATTGTACCTGAGGTCAGAAGTTAGCCTTTCAAGAAGGATCCACTAACCCATTGCCTAAGAAGCATAAAAAAAATTAAATGCATTTGCTTTCCATAAGAAAGCAGAAATTGTTCATTAGCTGTTATTAGTAGAAAAATTAAGGGGTTGTATTCTTCAATCATTTAAGCTCTCTGTAAACACATTAACCCCTGTGACACTGCACTCAGTGAAAAAGCAGGATGTATTTTTCAGGATGATTTTAATTCACATTAGGGAAATGCAGCAAGAACCCAACTCCAATTTGCACCAATGCCCCTGACCCTCTAAGCTGGTTAGCAATTCACCTCTATAACTAACTTTGAGACAAAGAAGAAGTGTTTGCTTAATGATGTATACAAGCACACACATGAAAGAATAGCTAAAAAATAAATGATCTGAGTAAGACTTAAAGCTTTGGAAAGAGTCAAAACATGATGAGCATTGGAGGCTACAAATGTGATCACAGCATGGTACCAGATTTGTGCAGTGAGCATAGAGGCCATACAATGCATCATTAGAAGTACAAGTCACTGTATGCAGGGTAATTTTCTCATTTGGATTGCACCTAATGCAGCTGTAGAAGATGATTAAATTGTATAGACAGAGATCATTGGGGGTTTTGCTTTTTATTTATTTTTGCTTTTTATCAGCAAGTTCATTGCTGCTTTGGGGAGGAGCCATCAAGGTTTCTGCTGATATGCAATAACCACAGTGCTGCACTCAACATTTTTAGACTTGGGCAGTCAGCTGTATGTTGTACTTAAAAGTGTTTCCTTTATGCTCCTTTGTCACGGTATTTGATCTTGTCAGTGATTAAGCTGACGAACTGGAGAAACAGCTAACTGGATATCAGTATTAGTACATCTTTCTGCCAGTTCTCATGATAAATAGCATGTTCTTGTGGCTGATCCTAGTGAAGAGGACATTTTTAAAGAGTAGTCTGCTACAGGTCATGAAAATTTCTTAAGCATCACTGTAAATTAAAATCTAGATGTTAGAATCAGAAGGTCTGTCTTGCCTCCTTTTAGGTGTCTCAAGTGAAATTAATTCATCTTCTTGTTTATTTCCTCTTCTATTCCCTGTCTAGTTGGATCTCATAAGTATCACAGTATCACAGCAAGTGTCACAGCAAGTAGCAAGGATTGTTTTAATGGCATAAATGTATTTAATTGCATCTATAATTCTGTGTAGGCATAGATGATCTCCTGCAGTCCATTCCAAGATAAATTAATGTATGATTCTTTATTTAACTATCATTTTGTTATTTCCTTGTTATATTACATTTTTAGAAATTGACTAAAACTTTGTATATTAGCATGAATAGTTGCTCCAGAAATAAAATAAAATGTACAGAATCCTTCAACTTTATATTTATCCAAGCTGCTTCTTAGCTTGTGTTTGAAAATCCCGCATGATTAACAACATGCAGCATGCACTGAAACAGTCATGGACATTACAAAGTACTATTTAGAGGGATGTGAGATTTCTGGAACACTGTAAAAAGTGAATATTCAATCACTGTCATACAGACCATATCTCAATGCTTTCATGATGCATTCTGAATATATTTGCATGGGATATTTAATGTTCTGTGATAAACCTGTTCGTTATTCGTTGTCTTTTGATGCTAAAATTCTAAGTGAAATAAAACCTGCAGCTAACTAGGTCTGTAGCTCTAGTCCGAAATTATCTGTGTCTCCTCATATCTGGCTTGTAAAAGTTGTTATTTTACAGGATAATCTTGACAGATATTCAGTTGTGCTCTGCAGTAGAATATCAAATACGCATTTCCCATGTGGAAAGAAATGCCCCCGGCCCTAAGTACTTCTTGAGACGCTCTTCTTGTGACGCTCTTCTCATGTGTTTCCACGGGGGCACTGCCTGACTATGTATAAGTGACACTTCTGAGGGCACAGCTCCATGCTAGTTGGCTGCAATGTCGTTGCTACCATGAGTGACAGCAGAGTCCCATAAGGGATCCCCTACTGCAGTGAATTTCAGTGGAGTTGAACCAACCAGTGTGACAGAGTTAAATACGTACATACACACACAAGCAAAAGCCCCCTCTTTTGTGACTGATTCTCCAGACCTAGTGTAATTCATAAAAAATACTCAGAATCTTTAAAGATACATTTGCACATGGGGAGAAGAGATGCTCAGATGATAAACAGGTGTTTGGACCCAAATTTTAGTAGTGATTGTGTGTGTATGTGTTGAAGTACTTAATGTGCTATGGGAATGCTAGCCTATGAGATACACATCTACACAGGGTTTAGACAGCGACCAAAACAAGCTGGTTGGCCTGTGGATCAAGTAAGTAATCCAAAGTGTCTCTGTATGTGCGTGTGTTTGCAATCCTACAAATGCACTTTTCCAGGTGAAATAACATTTCTTTTGAGTGATGTTTGTCTTGTTTAACATCTGGGCCATGCTAAGATCCATTTCTATCCATCTATTTCCATTCATGCAATACTTTGGAATAAGTCCTATTGCAAAGAGCATATTGTGCTCTTTCATAAGATTACAAACAATTATTTCAGGGATGCCTAGGGTAGGTACGTACTTTTCTATCAATGTTATCTGCCTTAATGGTATTGTTACTTATTTTACAAATCCAGTTTATTTCCTTTCCCAATTCCTGGATCAAATTTCATTTTTTTTTTTTTTCCCCAAAGGAGAAGATTTTAAATGCCCATTTATTAAGCACTTCTAATCTGTCCATTAGTATGAGCAGGAAGCCGTTGGTATTCATCTTTCAAAAGCCATTTTTTAGATCACCTTTACTTTTTGGTTTATCAAATTTTGTCCTAGTGCTCTGGGGTCCTGACAAGCTTCAAGAATATTTGTGCCAGGTTACTAATAAATGCTGAGTTCAGGTGCTCAAAGGGAATATACCTTCAAACACCAAGGCTAGGACCATACAGAACACAGGTAGGTGATGTATTAACCAAGTACAGCAAGATAAAGGTTTCTTGTTCTGGCCAATTCCATTTAAAAGCATGGTCCAGATGCCTGAAATGCTTCCCATTTCTGTGACAGTGGTGTGATCAGGACCCCTTTGGAGCTGCAGCCTGCAGTCAGTTACGTGTTCTGTAGAGATCGGTGCTGTAGGTCCGCACCATTTCTTTAGAAAGTAAAGGGCATCTCGCTTGCTCGTTTGGAAGTCTTCCTCTGCAGGGGGAACCCTGCAGAAAACTAGTTGTGTTAGTGGCTTTTCTATATTTTCTGTTCTTAAAAGTCCTCTTCTGCGTTGCAACAAACCACCCTTACATTCTTTTCCCAGGTGGTTTGTAACTGTGTAAACAGTTCTAAGTACCCGCATGGCTAACAGTGTGATTTGAATCCTTACCTGGGCCTTACCATTTGTGAGAGCAAAAAAGCAAGAAATAGTACTGCACAATAAAATGGCACTTTGAAAAAGGGAAACAAAGCTAATATCTTACTATTATTCATCTTCATCTTACTATTTTAAAGTTAACATTCAGTAAATATTCAGTGTTAACACTCAGTAGGGGTGTGCTGGCTTTCAGGGAGAGCTTCTGTACACTTCATAAAAGCTGGTAGAAATTTACCATTTGCACAGGTGTGAGCCACAGGACAAGCAATAATATGAATTGCCACTATACTGTGATGTACAACTCCATTAGCTTCCATTTTACAGTCATCTGAATGTGATGAGAAAAACTTAGGAGAACAACCAACACAAAATGAAAGAGTATGCTGCGATTGTAGAATACATCCAGTAAATTTTAAGAAAAGGTTCCGTCAAAACGCCATGATAATCTAGCATGAAATGGAATTTACACTTTTAGAGGAGCTATATTTTAGACTACCAACCTGAAACTGATGTTCAGATAGCATCTAGTTACCGAGCTGAATATATTGTGTTGCCACAGGCATGTGAAGAACTCATGTATCTGGGGCTTCTGAAGTACCTTTTACCACCAAAACCTATACATCACAGGTACTTTCACCTTACACATTGCCTGAGCTGTTGACATATTATGTAACTGACAAATGATGAAGGTTTATGCTGAGCTATTTTACATTAATTTCTTACTGTTCTTTACATGTGACACTGTGGATTGACTAACCTTTTGTGCATACTAATGACTAGTCTGAAGCTTTAGTGAGCAGGTCTATTGAAAGACAAATACTGAGAGTTCTATAAAGTGTATTTATTTATCATTAATATTAATTAGTCATTCAGTTTTTGTTATATGGATTGCTTTCTTTATTCCTACTTGCTTCTTGTTTTCTTTATTGAAAGCAGTATAATGTCTTCTGAGGTTGTTTTAAGGATTAAAGCTGACCACATGGTCTCTGTAACACTCAGATTAGCTTCACATCAGTCTCCCTGTTTAGTTAAAGCATATTTTTTATGTCATTAACTGGCAAGTTACTACCAATCTGAGAGTTACAACCTTGCCATAAAGTGACAGTAAGGTTAAGCTAATTGCCAACTCTCTCTAGGTTGCTTGTTTGCTTAGAAGTGCAACCTGTAGACTCTCTGATTTGACAGGAAAACGCTCTAAATTTAAATTAAAACACATGTAGTACTGAGATCATCACTTAGTGCAGAAGCATCAGATAAAGTCTAAGGGCAAAGACTTCTTGGAAACCAGAGTGCTCAATATGTCTGAAAATGAAACAAAAACTATCAAAAGCCTTTTCTACATGAGGAAAAATATAAGGCTGAATAACTGCGTAAAGGTCGTTATATCAGTGAGTGGCCTCTTATATTCTGGTCTTGGCACTTCACCTCTGGAGGACAAAGTCCAAGCAAGCCCACAAAGACGCCTTACTCTGCTTAGAAGAAATCCAGGGTGTCCTCCTGTTATGATGTTCAGAAAGGCAGCCCAGGAGAAAGCAAGGAAAGAACTTTCTTTTCTGGTAGAAACCACCATCCACACTGTAGGTACAGCACTGACTGGAGACAGAGACCTGCCCACCCTGATGGGCAAGACAGAAGGGATATGGGGAAAACAAGAATCTCTCTGTTAAGGTACAAGACAGTAAATCAGAACTGGGAAATGAGAAATGTAATGTTTTCCCGTTCTTCAAAAATTTCAGCACTTTGTCTGCAAATTGTTTGGAGCAAGGATTAAGGTTTAAATATCCCCCTTTTTTTTTTTTCTTCAGAGATTAACTCCAGAAAAATAAAAATATTTTTAATGCACTTTGAGGTGTGTGGTTAGTTTTTAAGTACTCATTCTTGTTTTGTGGGTGTTTTTTCTTCTTAAGAATTATAATGACAGCATTTTAAACAAGAAAATTAGTAGCCTTCATTTTAAAAGTTCTGAAATAAATATCCAGAGATTGAGAGGTTTCTTATGGTGCCGTACAAAAAGAAATTGACCTTAAAACCAGCTTTAAAAAAATACTGTTACTCGATGAAAACCTCTTCAGCAGGGTAATTGCCACTTTTCTATATTCATTTTCAGGGCAGGACTGCACTTTAATTAAGTTCAGCAGTCCATAAACACTCTAAATGTTTCCTTTCATTAAAGCATGTAAATTTTAAGGGCAAGACACTGCAATCCATACTCATTTGATGAGTGCTTACCCCTATGAATGATTATATCCTCTTCAGAGGGCTGTCTTAGAAAGTCCTGTGGAAAGAGGAGATGCACAGGCAGTCCACACCAGTGCACAGATGGTATCGTATTGGTTTCTTCTTACTTTAGTCAGTAAGGGTGCATACTTTTGCCTGATTCTCAGTGTCAGGGACAGAATCGTGTAGAAATTCTGCAGTGAATTAAAATCACAACAGTTTACTCCCATTTCTGGTCTTCAGAGTTTCTGAAAATGTGCGTAAATGTTTATCTTGACAGGTGACAGGTCTAATCTCCTGACTGGATTTTGATTCTGAAGTATATCAGCCAGTGTGCGTAACAGACCAGAGGAAGGCTGTACCTGACTAAATGTTCTGAAGCTTTCACCCCAGCGTGCATATCCTCATGATCTGGCGCGCACCCGCCAGCTGAGACTGTGCTGGTTGGGGGTGCTCCTCCAAGGCTGCCAGAGACACTGATTTATCAACATGATGCTTGGAAGGACATGCACATAATAACATAAAGGTTTCTGTTCAGTGTTTGTCTAGCCATAAAAAGGTCACCTACTTCCATCCAACAGTCCCACAAAAATTTAAATAGCAGTATTGCTCAGACTGGTAGCACATACAATTGATTAGGAAATGGCTAGTGCTATGTGAAAGCTTGAAAACTGATCACGTGAGTGCAAGCAACTTAACAGAGCAGTCAGAACCAGAGATTTTCTCTCCTGTAAAAGGAACTATGTGATGAATAAGGGCATAGACTAAGAGGCAGACGTAAGAGTTGCTGCTGCTGAAACCCTGGCTGGGGCCGTGCCCTGTGCACAGTGCTTGTGAGGATCAGTCCTCGGTGCAGAGGAGAGACTGGGACTCAGCAGCTCGGCTTCTTCTCACGTTTTCACCACCGATTGCCTTATGACTGACAAGTCTCACTTAGCTTTTATATCCTTCTGCTGCCTGATCCCACGGATGAAGCCACTTGTCCCAAGTGCCTCTCCTACAGCAGCCTCCGATGACCCGTATGCTTGTACTATCTCTAGGTGGAATCAGCCAAAGAACAGGACTTACCAACGTAGAGTTTATATAGGAATACTAGGGAAGAATATGCAGTTCACAAGGACATTGTTTTCTTCTCAGAAAGCTGATTTTAGTCAGGTTTATTGTGGTTTTTTTCTATGAAGTCTTTTTCTGGTGCTTGGAAACACAGAACAAAAAACAAAGCTACTTCTCTAGCCTAAGGGGTTGCTTTCTTGTCAACTTAACTTTTTAGGGAAAAAAAAAAGAAAAAAGAAAAAAAAAGAAAAGCGTAATTTTTAGCTTATATTGTGGCAGCTCACTGCAAGGCTCTAGTCACACAGTAACAGGGAGTACAACAGACATGCTGGCATTCCTTTCAAGCAGAGGGTAAGTATATCCCGTGCAACGAGCAGGCAAAATCTTCAAAATAAGTCCGGCATGCTTCTGATAGAAAGCAGATAACATCAGAACTGCAGCCCTGAAACTCTTTGGCCAGCAGGAAATGTGGATGCAAAATGTAACATGCTTTCCACTGCTGCACGGTCAAATACCTTCTTTCAGCAATGCCTCTTCTCTTAATTCACTCCACCAAAACTGGCACAGTGCAGCAGGAGAGGCAACACTCAGTTTTTACTTCTGCTTTGTCACGTAACAATATTATTTGTTAAACTTACTACTTTACACTGTGATGGGTTCAACCTAAACAGTCTGTCAGCAGGGACTACAAATACTTGTTTTATCCAGGGCTCTCATTTTTAATCAAACTTGGATGGAAAACCTCATTGTTCTCCTGTGTCATTGCTCGGCTTTAGACTATTCCAGGGAAATTTTCACACATAAAAGTAAAGTAGACCAGATGGAGAAGAAAGGAATACAGAGTTTCTGAAGGTAGTGTCTATTATTAAGAGTGCTGCTGGAAAAAGGTCAAGTCCTTGAATGTATTAGCATTGCCATTACTTAAATCCCATGGCTATTCATAAGCGCTGAATTGGTCACTGGAGAGAGCTGAGATTGTTCCACGCCACAGACAGCTGTGTGTAAGTGGTGCCCTTTGCAACGAGCTCCGAGGGCAGCAAGGGGCAGCTGTGAAAGACCCTTCCCAGGGCCAGGCAGCAGGAGTCTACATCAGAGTTAAAACTGTCTTCTTTGTAAGAAAAGTACTTATGAATGAGGAGGGAAGAGTTTGGCGGGCTGGGGGGGTGGGGGTGGGGGTGTTTTGTTTTGTTTTTTGACATATTTGGCACTTTAATAATGAGGGTTTAGTGAAATAAATTCATCAGTGTTTGTTATTTATTGAACTCTACAAAGGAGATTATTTCAGTAGAGAGCTGGGCTTTGTGTGTAATATGCCTGAAAGGAAACTTCAGCCAGCCACGGTGCTCACAACAGTCTTTTCAAAGCCAGCAAGAGGAATTGTCACAGCAGCAAGATTCCCAACAGCTCTGTTTCATTACAAATTTGTCTTTGATTTGTTTTATTCCTCCCTTTTTATAAAGCATCTACATATACTTCTGAAAAATGGAAATCTAGCCTTACAGAAGCCAACGGGGTGGAACAAACCTCTTTCTCTTGCAAGGCAAAGACAAGGAAGATGGAATTAAGAATGTGTAAATGCCTCCTAAAAAAATTGAAAGAGGTGTGCTGTAAAATGAAAAGGGACCAGCATTATATTTTCACTGACAATTTTTACATTTCCATTATTAAAACAAAACAACCACCTATCCCTCCTCTCCCAGTTCACAATGTCATGAACACTGGCATTTTAAGTCATCTAAAAATCTTTTAAACATTGTAAAAAACCTCTTTTAAAAGTTACGTTTCAGACAGATATCCCTCTTCCTTCCACTCATACATGTGGGAATGAAGAGAAAGCCATGCTAGAGCAGCCTGATTTCTGGTCAGAATAGTGAGGAGTGGATGCCTCTGAAAGTGCTTCGGCATAGGATGAATAAAGAAGTAAGCTGTCATAGTTATCCTTGACACAGTGTGTGATCAATGCCCAAAATCTGTCCTCAGATACCTGCTGAGCTGAAGGTATCTTCAAAACAATATAATTTTTTGGCTGATTTTGTATGTGTGTGTACGTTTCGAATCCCTTTTGAACTAAAGGAAATTCTTTGGCGTTCACAGCAGCCTGTGACGAAGAGTAACAGTGCAGCTGTGGCTCACCACCACCTCCTTTGCTTTGCTTTGAACCTGCCACACACTAGCCCTGCGTTCCTTCTCTAAGGTAAGACATTGAACAAATATCCCCAAATCGAATTTTCCATGCCAGTCACAGGCCTCTGCCATACACTTCCTCAGTCAACTTCCATCCATTTATTTTTCCTAGGGGCTTTAGACCATTGTCACCCTTTAATTTTTCCTCGTCTTCTAAATTTTGAGGGAGAAGAACCAAAACAGAACACAGTATACAAACTGCAGATACCTTGTGGACCAATACAGTGTAAAAATTATATTCTCCATGCTGTACTCTTTTCCTAGTAGTTCCTAATATGTCATTTATTTTTTAAGTCATGGGAGCACTGACCTGTGTTTTCATGGGACTAGCTATTTTAATGATCATCTCACTGACCATGCCTGTGTAAGCAAAGTTGTGCATATCTCCTTTCCTACATGCATCCCTCTTCTTTCATCTGCATTGAATTCCTTACCTGGTCCTTCAAACATGAGTCTTAGGAGGTCCTTCCACAGTTATTCACAGTTTGTCCTTAGCTTACTATTCTGACTCGTTTAGCATCATCTACAAACTTTGTCACCTCTTCCCAATAACTATGAAAAAGCTGAATGTTGTATCCAACACGTGGACTGAGCCGGGCACGATGCACCTCTTTTTCCAGAGAACTTTGTGCAAAATTTGAAAAGTAGGATTGAAGCTGTCATTCTGAGCTAAACACCTGAGCTGCTTAACGTATTCCTACCTGTACCTCAGAAGCAGAAGATACTGGAGGAGAAGGTAAATCCATTCTACTGGCATTAATCAAGGAAACGTTGGTAAGCTGCAAAACTTCTAACTTGTCCTGCATGCCAGTTTTCACAAGTACATCTTCCAATTGCCTGAGTATCTCAGGGAACTGTGGTAAGACAATGACTTTAATGTGACACAAGTATCCAGATTCAGCTGGATGGTGCTGAGCGTGAGGTAACTGAGCTTTCTGCTCCACTGCTCCTGAAGATGTCCAGCTCTGTCTGAAAGTCTCCTATTGCTGAAGCCAAAGAGAGTTTTGTGTTGTTGGGTGGAATGTAGAATATTCCTTACACACTACCAAATACGTGCAAGTGATGATGTACATATCTGGATGTTTTCAGTCTATCATCTGTAGACTTGCTTTATAGGACTGAAATATTGTTCTGTTGAGAAGCAGTGGCCCTTTACGGAAAATTAATGAGGCCATGGAAGTGGATTTTAAAGTATACATCATTTGCTCTACATAGCTCATGAGCAAGGGAAGAAATTCACATTTTTCCCCTCTTAAGTGCTCCTGTCTTTCAGATGAAACTGTTTTCTGCTAATTAATTCTAACACATGCTGTCCACTATCTTCTTCAAAGAATTTTTTTCTTTGTCGTTCAGACATTGCTGCACACAGGCATGCAGATGCACATATACATTTGAGAGGCTGGCTTTCAAGTTACCTTATCTAGTGATAGACAGTAGATTCAGTAAGGTGAGGTGAGTTTTAGTAACTGTAAAGCGTTTGCATACTGCTTCAATGTAAGCGAGCAATTTCCTTTCAACTTCATAAATTAATAGAGAAAACAAACTTGCTGCTGAGGTAAAAAAATTGTCATGAAAGCTTGAGAAGGTAATAGCAAAAGGAATTCTCATAGACCTATTGTATTTCACATTGCAGCAGCCTTTGGAATAACCTAGAGCAATCCATGAAGTCTGGTCCTGAACATAAAGCCATGTGCGTTAGAGAAATACTTTCTTGCTGAGTGTGTAGTATTGTTACGCAGAGAATTGTATGGAGTGGAGTGATCAGTCAGATGCTTTTCTGAAGTTTTTGTCATGCTTAATGTCTTTTGGATATACTCTTACAACTTCTGAGAGCCTTAGTTGCTTAGTAATTTGCAAGGGTGGCATAGATCCGCTAGTATGGATTCATTTGCTCTGTCACAGCTTGGACAACGTGCAACAAAAACCCTATCATACCAACATTACAAAGCATTTCCATCTCACTGTTTGCTAGCTGCCTCGGAGTCAAGAACAGTCAACAAAATTGTCTGCTTTTAAAAGGATGAATCAAACCAAGGTTTCTTTCTTTCCACCCCTGCACATTGTGTTCTTCTGAAGTGCAAAGAAGGGCAAGGACTCAGCACCTCAGCACTGAGTTTTAATGAGTCACTCCTTCACAACTCTCTACTGTTTGGAGAACACGGACAAGAATAACAACATACCCTGAGGTTTATAAGTTTTCAAATGAGAGAAATATATATTCTTTTTGGGTTACCTAAAGTTAAGGACAGAATGGAAAGTGTGTGGGCTTGGGACTTTTTTGTTTTTCCTGAATGAGTTGGTCCTGACTGCTTCCTCAACAGTAATGTTTAACTTGATATTATGCAAAGCAAACAGCTCACATCTGCTCAGAACATTTGGGGGTTTTAAAGAAAAAAAACACTAAGCAACTCCCTCTCTGCCCCCACAAATGCCAAATTGCTCAGTGACAGATCGTCTTGGATCCCTCGGAAAGGGATCGTCTCCAGAGCCAGAACAGAAGCTCCAAGGACTGAAAACCTCCATCCAAGTGCTGTGTGCTCAATAAGAAAGGTAGGAATAAAAAGAAGTTTTGAAGTCTCTGTGGCTGGAATTCAGTGCAGATTTTCTTCTGCCAGAAATACAGTCTTGATTGTTTTAATAACTGGGCTACTGCATCACTTTTACTGACATTAACTCCAGGATGAATGTACATGCTGCCAAAAGAGGTAGACCTAACCTCCTTTCTTTCCTCCTGGCTATTTGTGCTTGCATTGCCATGGCTGGGGAAAGAGACGCAGGGAACTGACCTGGCCAAAGAATACTCTCTTTTCTGGCTTGGACAGTTTTCGGCTGGGGCATCTTTCTGATACAGTTTGTGTGTCACCTGCCACACTAAATGTAAAGCTGCCTAAGGAAAAGCATGGAAATGCAACGAAGGAAGATGGTGTCATTTTTTTATCTCTATGAACAGATAAAATACCCTTTGGGACTGCATTCAAGCCCTAGACTATCTCTGACATAACAAAATGATTCTTACTCAAACCACGGCTACATCTGTAAAGAGATTATGGCCCATTTCTTGAAATAATTATATGATTTTTTTCCTTCACCCTATAATAACTGTAACGTGAGAGGTCACCATAGAACCCAAGTTTGCTAAGTCACAGAGACCTTGAAATAGTTCCTCACAGGTGATAATGTTCCTGCAGGCACTTAATTATCCCCTCAAAAAAGAACCAACACAAAAAATAAATTCAGAAGAACGACAGACATGATAGGAAAATTCGTAGAAGGTATTCAGTGCATTTAAATGTTCATGAAAGTTGCCAAGTTGCAGTCTGTGAGAGTGAAACATGGGTTCTTTGATGCATCCTGGACTTCTTTAAGCCACAGCAGAGATTTCACTGTGACAAGGGACCAATTTCTCCAACTGTCTGAAATAAGGGAGGAAAATAAAGCAGATGTTTCTTTAGCAGAATTAAGACCAGAGGAGATCTAAATAATTTCTATCTTATTTTTATGACACATTTGTGGATTATTTGCATCATGCACTTGTAATTAGATAGCAGAACAGATGGTAGAGGTTTAGTTTAAAAAAATAAAGAAAATATTTCTTTTCAAAAACAGTGGTGCCAAGGGTTTATTTACTATATCTGAAAGCTGTTTCTCCCTTCTCTCTCTAACTGAAGTGTTGCTCCATTGACATTAAATGGGAATGATGTGAGACCTAAGAGCATGCCTACACTTGAAACTGTGCATTTTTTTTTTACCCATTTGTTGTGGTTTAACCCCAGCCAGCAATTGAGCGCCACACAGCTGTTCTATCACTCCAACTCCTCAGCTGGACAGGGGAGAGAAAATACAGCAAAAGGCTCATGGGTCGAGATAAGGACAGGAAGAGATCACTCACCAGTTACCATCATGGTCGAACTACCAAAATCTTGCCACACAAACCCAATACACCATTCTTCGTGATTCAGAGCACACTGCACATACCCATCATTTCAATTTTCTGATGAAAACATGTACACAATGACAAATGCACCTGTGATGAAAACTATAGCAACTATACATCAATGCCATGTTTTGAAAGGAGCAGACAGCATTCTGGTCAGAAATCCCATGGTTCATTGATTCCAAATTTTGTAGTCACTCTAGGGTTTCTCACATTGCATATTGCAATGTGAAGGAAATCCAGGTGACTGTGAGAAAAAGGCCGATCATTGGAAATTTTATCATTTGATCCATTGTCTTGGGTTCAGCTGGGATAGAGTTAATTTTTACAGGAACCTGGGGGGGGGGGGGGGGGGGGCATAGCCGGAGCAGCTGACCTGAACTAGCCAAGGAGCTATTCCATACCATCTGACATCACGCTCAGTATATAAATGGGGAGCCGGCTGGGCGGTCTCTCTCGACTTTCGGTGGGGGAAGTGGCGGAGCGTCATGTTTCGAATGGTGAGCAGTTGCACTGTGCATCACTCTTTTTGTATATTCTTTTATTAGTACTGTTGTTGTTGTTGTAACTTCTCTGGTTTTGTGTTGTCCCAGTAAACTGCCCTTATCTCAACCCTCGAGGTTCCGGTTTTTTTTTTCCTTTTCTCTCCTCCGATTCTCCTCCCCATCCCACCGGAGGGGGGCAGGAGGAGTGAGTGAACGGCTGCGTGGTCGTTTCTTACCGGCTGGGCTGAAACCACGACACCCATACACGCTCTTTGCTTTTGTTAGCAAGTGCCACATTGAAAATGTCGATGCACAGAAAAAAACCCACGTTGGTAACTGCTAGAAGGTTGCAGAGCTGCAGATTATTGCAGATCAGACTACAATCATTTTACAGTATGATGTTTGTGTTGATAAGTGTATCTGAGAAAAGAGGAGAAGGACTTGGCAAAATAAAAACTGTCAAAGTGATTAGATCATTCTGCAAACATTAAGAGGAGCCTTGCAGTCAGGAATACATCCTTTTCCGAGAGCTGTGTTTTAGTGAAACAAATACCATTAAGTGCAATAATTGCGTAAAATGCAACAGCTTGTGATATCCATCTTGGCCATAGACTCTGAATGAGTATGTAACCAAGTTTCCAGAGCCGTAAAGTTGGTCCTGGTGCCATGGACTGGCACAGTAGCAATATAGTGCAAGATCACAAAAATAACATATGCCTTTGAAAATATGTATGAAGCATATAGATTGATGTTTTACATTACATATTAATGCATACACTCAGAAATATCATAATATTGGGAATCTTTTCTGGTATTCTTGATTTTGTATTCATATTTAAGAAATTAAATACATTTTGAATTAACCTCCAAAAGTGAGCAGAAGTGCTTGCCAAGATCCCAGTTGGTGTAGTCACAAAGCAGATTCAAACATTAAGGAGAAAGCAATACTATTTTTAAAGCATATCCTTAGGTTTGGTGGCATTGGTTTCTTTGTTTGTTGGGGGTTTTTTTTCCAAACCTTTCACCTCTTACTGTGATGACACCTAAGAAAAGTACCTAAGTTCACAGTATGAGCACGTTTTTAATGACATTTAAAAGAAATGGAGCACGGTTTCACCTCCGTCTTCTGTTCTCTTTATCTCAGGAGTATATTTTACAGATAAATGGCTCTGGAATATAGCTCTAGGTCATTAAATAAGTAGGTAGAGGGGCATAGCTTATCATAATTCATCATAAAGTTTTGCCTCTAAAGGATGATATACAGTTGTTGAACAAAGGGCTTTTGGCTGTGAAATGGGCTGTAAAGTCACTGAAATACTGTTTGCCAGGTATTAAATTAAAATAGATTATTTGCTTCTTTCACTGAAGCAGCCAAGAAATACACACTGTGCAAATCCAGAGTCTGCAAAAATAAATTTCTGACACATGTCCAAGACATTTCAATTTTGGGTGTGAAACTTGAGCACTGCAAGATGTGAGAGGTAGCTATCTCTACTATAAAGAATTAAACCAGTTATCCTACTTTTCAAATTTGGAAGGAAAGAAAAAAGGTAAATTGTACCTCACAAATCTTTGGAATTTTATATAAGTAAAGTAGCGCCTCTCCCCAGCCTCAACATAAATACACAAGTATACACACTTGGGTTTGAGGCCATGTCTATAATGGGCTGCTTATACTGATGCGGAGAGTGTGTATAGGCAAAATGTTCTCTGACCATACACAGACATGTAGTTCTGAATCTCAGTGGAACAGGTGACTGGCTTAACATCCCCACCACCACCTTCCACCAACACCTGGGAGGTACCTTCCCACCCTCATGCTGACACAAGGGGCTGTGCAAACTCTTCCTGATCTGCTTTGGCAAAATCAGCCCAGCAAGAGTAAATCTCCCTTGCTGTTGCTTTGAAGCCAGCCCAGCTGACCTTGCCTGTGTGAAGAGTTCATGTGATGCCCTCCAGCTGGCAAAGTGGTGGGGACTGCAAACTACACCAGAACGGCAATAACAAGCAGATAGATATACAGCCAGACCATCTGTTTAAACGTGCTGTGTAAACATCTGTCCAATACCTGTACTGGTAGTGATTTGGTGTAGTAAGAACACACTTCACAAGCAAAGTATGCTCTTCAGACAAAAGCACTCCTGTACGTCTACACTAAAGCACCTCTGCTGGCATGGCCAGTTGAGTCATGTGTTAGGTTAGGTATAAGATTTAGGAAGAGATGTAATTAACTTTATCAGTATAGTGATTGCCTTTACATTTTCCCCAATGTAGTTGTGGTATGGCTTGATATTGACACCACCATGGTGGCACAATCCTTACGGTAAATATGGTCAGACTGGTACAGAGTGCACAGACTTTCACAGTATGGGACAAAGTCCTCCTTGTAATCACTTGAAAACTGATTTAGACCTTACCACATACAGCACTTCAGGCAACATGTGAAATAAAGAGCACCTTTTGAAATTCAACAAAACATTTCCCTTGAAGAAGTTTCTAGTCTGTTCTTTTTGGAGATCTGCACAACTTTTGTGATGCAATTTGCACTTCATCTATGTTGTGTGACAGGACTTTGCATGGTGTGGAATCCTTGTGTTCGACAGCTATTTCATGTAGTCATATTAATTATTTCACCTCACTCCGTATTTCAAGAATAACTTACATGTGTATATGCAAAGAAATTGTACTGCTGCTGAGGTAGCATAATTTAGCTTGCTAGTGGATAAGGTGCATATTACTGTTTGAATTATGTTCCTTTCTAATATTTCTAATGATCTTTTTCCTACATCCAAAAGGGGCATCTTACCAGCTTTCTACCTATCAGGCAGTAACTGTTGGATTCTGTTTCCTTCACAAAGATTCTGTGAGATTCTCTGAAGCTCCAGAAAGGCCCCATCCCACACTGTCAGCTGCTTAGCATTTTAAACTGATATTGACCTGAACTTAATGTAGACCTAGAAGAGTACAGAACAATGTATATCATTTTTTATTTACCCAGTAATAGCCCTTTATTTTCTCATCCTTCAAATCAAGGTGGGCTGCAATACACACACAGGCAAGAACCCTCAACAGCATATTAAATCTTGTAGAAAATTGTATTTCTAGGAAGGAGTCAACCTTTCTTTGTCAGTATTGAGCCATCGCTGTTCTGTATGGTGCCAATAGCGATAGACCTGACTCTGGTCTGAGACGTTAGGTACCAGTAAAGACCACTCTCTTGGTTTAGTTGTTCTCATTAGTAGATCTGGGCAGCTTCTTTCTTTGGGTGTTTCTAACCTGCCCCACATCCTGCCCCGCTGCTTTGTGTACGCAGCCGAGGGGGCCGTGTCGGCCATGTGGTCGCTGCCAAGTAATTTACGCGGAACAGAGAGTGAGCCGTGGACTGATGCCACGGAATAGCCCTGGGACTTCCCTCCATGCCCAGCTCTGCCCCGTCTGTAGCAGACGGAGCTCTTGCTCTCTCCTGCCCGGGGAACGGCTGCCCCCACTCCTCGAGAGGACCTGCACAGCCTCTCGGTGCTCAGCCGGAGGAAGGGTTCACGCCACGAAGGCTGGCCGCTTCCCTCCACCGTCCGCTGCGTCCTTCGCAGCCGAGGACTGAAACGGCAGAAGAGCAGAAGTGTGGAGACACCTTCCTTCGCAGACATCCCTGCTCTTTGGGCCGCCCTGTCTGGTTCTGCCTGGTCTAGCCTCGCAGGCGGACAGCCCTGAAGATGCCCTTGTAGTCAGACCCAGGTGAGCTGCTCGTCCCTCATTTGAGCTGTATTTTACCATCAAAGGAGAGGTACCAGCTTCTGTGATTTCTTGTGACATGCTTTGGTTTGGGGTGGGGGGAAGTTGGTTATTTCATTCTACGAGCAAATTTTAATTTGTAGCAGAGTCTTAATTGAGGGTAATATGTAATTTTCTCCAGCGGACAGCGTAAAATGAGGTTACACTTCTCTTCCCTAAATTTGTTTTCAAGCATTCTACAGAGCAACAGAAGAAGGGTGAAAAAGACTCATTAGGAAAAAAACTAATTTTGTGTGGTGAAAACTTGTTCTTTTTTATTTGTATTATTATTATTATTGGGATGCCACGGCAGAGATAATAACCTTAATTTTATTATTCATATATGTGTATATTACCTGCATTATAAATCAGATAGTATTGTTCAAAGACAAAATCAGAATCTAAATAAACCATGGTAATTGCCATATACAACACTCAGCAGCAGCGATTTACTATTGCACCCCCAGGCCTCTGTTATGACCTTTGCAAAATACCTGCTCACAGTTCTGTGCCTGCCTATTTCATCAGCAGCACCTTATACATACTTTCTAGACAATTTCTCCTACATAGATCTGCCAGACTTATTTAAGTAAAATTACGATACAAAAAAAAATAAAGACACTTTGGAATCAATCCTTCATATTTTAATATAAATTTAAAATGCATTTCTAAATTCTTATGCAAAACTGAGATAACTTTTCATTGCTTTGCAATGAAGTGAAAAAAAAACCACTTTATGCTTTCCTATCTTTACTGTTTTAAATATGTGGGTGCACTGAAAACAATTCAGCTGATCTTACGTGTTTCCATTAAAAAATGGCACATTCACCCTCTAGCTTCTTCTTAGAAATATTTCTGATTTTTAAAAGTGGGTTAGAATTTTTACTTTTTATATTGCTCTCTTTAGCAGGATTTTGCCATAAGCCATGTCAGTCACTGTTAACATAGCAAAACATTGTCCAGAGAGACACAATTGACTAATTGCTGTTTGACTTTAATGTTCTGTCTGGTTGCAAGTGACGTAAAATACATTAACTGCTGAAGGAAAACAAAAGCTAAAGTGGTCCATCTGACATTAATCAGAGCTAAAACCACCGTGGAGACCTCTGAACTTGTAATTGGCATACCAGAATGGGAATTGGTTCAGAACTGGCTGACCATTGACCATCAGAGTCAGTCATATCTGACTCATCATCCTGGTAGTAAATGCTCATTTTCTCAAGTTCAGTTTGAAGGATGCATTTGAAATAACATGTAACACTAGCAATCTCTTAACACTATCCATTTACACAGCAGACCAACTGGGAAAAAAATTCTGTTCTTAGACAGAATGTGGCAACCTGACTTTTTTCCCTTTATTGAAGAACCAATGTGCATGAAAATTTGTGAAAAAACAATCAAATGGATTTTTTTCCTGATGTAAGTGAATATAATGCTAAATTGTCTCTGGAAGATACTGTAATACTGGAAAACGTGTAGTATATTTGAATTTCTACAGCTGCAGACCTGTCCTTAGATGAAGTTAACTAATCTACGTCTTTTTCTACCAGCTGAGGATACTGGACATTTGGTCCATCTGTTTAACACTGTGTGCAGGCACTCATCACTTTCTTATTCAAATGTCTACTATTTGTTCTTGTGCCACCAGATGCCATCCTGTGTATGTGTTATTACTCACAGAAAGTAAGGAGGCAGTTTAAACTCTGTGATCAGACTTCTTTTAGCTGCTTAACAGGGACTCTGAACAGCCATAAGAGTTGGAGCAGGACCTTTCTGTCTGGTGGTCAGACTATCATAAAAAGTCTGAGGCTATGATTATTAGGTTTTTAAAGGGGGAGGGAGGAAGAATCCTTTCATTGATTGTGTTTAATAGTTTTCCTGCCTGATTTGAACTGGATCTGGCTAGTCTCTGGTAAAGACAAAAATAGCTCCATATCAGACTATCCATTCCTTAAGCAAATAAGTGCCTTTAGATTCATTGCCTTGTGTTACAGATCCATCGACTCATCATCAGAAGCTGTCTTTAGAGCTTCATTCTACAAAATGATGGCTCTTGAGTCATATATAAATTAGCACATAGAACCGCAGAATACTTCAGGTTGAAGGGCATCTTGAGAGATTATCTAGTCCCAGTTGACCATCCAACTAGATGACTTCCAAGGGTCCCATCCAGTTTTCTGCTTTAAGTAAGACAAAAGAAGTAGATTGCTCTGGTCTTTGTCCAGTCACATTTGGAGCATCTCCAGGGATGGAGAACCCATAGCCTTTTGCATTGTTTTTGGCTGGGGTAGAGTTAATTTTCTTCATAGTAGCTTGTATGGTGCTATGTTTTGGATTTGTGATGAAAACAGGGTTGATGACACAGGGATGTTTTACTTATTGCTGAGCAGAGCTTACACAGCGTCAAGGCCTTTTTAGCTTCTCACATCACCCCAAGAGCAAGTAGGGTGGGGGTACAAGAAATTGGGAGGGGACACAGCTGGGACAGCTGACCCCAAATGACCAAAGGAATATCCCAGACCATATCCTACACCTGGGTCAGGGCAACCCCCCATATCAATACAGGCTGGGGGATGAAGGGATTGAGAACAACCCTAAGGAGAAGGACTTGGGGAACTGGTAGATGAAAAGCTGGACATGAGCCGGCAATGTGAGATCACAGCCCAGAAGGCCAATGTTCAAAGACAAAATCAGACATCAAAAGGTTCACATCAAAAGAAGCATGGCCAGCAGGTCGAGGAAGGTGATTCTGCACCTCTAGTCTGCTCTTGTGAGACCCCACCTGGAGGACTACATCCAGCTCTGGGGCCTTCAGCATAAGAAAGACACAGACCTGTTGGAGCAGGTCCAGAGGAGGGCCACAAAAGTGATCAGAGGGATGGAAGACCTCTCCTATGAAGAAAGGCTGAGAGAATTGGGGTTGTTCAGCCTGGAGAAGAGAAAGCTCCAGGGAGACCTTACTGCAGTCTTTCAGTAATTAACGGGGGCTTATAAGAAAGATGGGGACAAAATTTTTAGCATGGCCTGTAGCAATAAGACAAGGGGTAATGGTTTTAAACTAAAACAGGGTAGATTTAGACTAGATATAAGGAAGAAATTCTTTATGATGAGGGTGGTGAAGAATTGGAACAGGTTGCCCAGAGTTGCAGCAATGGAGATTTAGGTTAGACATTAGGAAAAATTTCTTTACTGAGAGGGTTGTCAGACACTGGAATAGGCTGCCCAGGGAAATGGTTGAGTCACCACTCCTGGAGGTATTCAAAAAGCGTTTAGACGAGGTACTCCAGAGCATCGTTTAGTGGGCATGGTTGATGGTTGGACTCGATGATCTTGAAGGTCTTTTCCAACCTAAATGATTCTATGATTCTATGATTCAGTACTCTAATGCTGCAACCTGTTGGGTGGGCAAAGAGCTGGTATGTTAGGTTTTGCTTTGTTCATGCGTGTTCAGGGAGGATTGAGTTTGGTTAAGGAACATCCATTCTTAGGCAGCCCTGAAGAGAGGCAGAAGCAAAATCTGCATGCCGTGTCATGTCCCCGCTGCTCCTTCTTGTGGGTGGTAGGAAGGATGCAAGGAATGACCACGCACGTGCTTCCACACCCTGCACTGCCCCAGTGCAGAGCACAGCTGTGATGAAACGAGCTGTTCCTGGGATTGCAGCTAATTGCAGCTCAGTCCAATGGCCTGCCACGGCTGTTTATTTCCACACTAGTTGAGTCACAGTCTGCTCTGGTGTAGTACAGAATATGATAATTTAAATCACTTGTAAAAGCTGCATGTTATGTTAGCTGATTTACCGAAAGACTTATTATGTGTAGAGGAATGATGTCAACACTGACATTTGGAAGTCAAGGAACTCTGAAACAGTAGGTGTTTTGCTTTTCTCCAATTAGAGTCTTTCGGCTCTTCTGCGTATTTGACTATTAACTCTTTCCTACAGTTCTGCTTGGCTCAGTTTAGAAATACTTAGGAGATCGTAAACACAGACATGGAGAACATGATATGGTATGCAGTACATGTTACTCTAGAGCATTCTATTGTTTCAGCAAAGTATTTCTGTATATAGGAAGACCTAGTATTTAAAATCTGGTCTTACTGGTGAGTATTTTCCGTCAACAATAAGAAAAAAATGAAATTTCCTTGCTTGAGCTGATGCAGAAACTCCTCCTTGGGCAGGTATCTAATTTTTCATTCTTCCTTGTCTGGCAACAGTTCATGAATGTACCGTTACCTTTGACTGGAAAGACGTAAGGGATGAAAGGAAGCAGGATGTTACAATGAAAAGAGAAAGAACATCTTAAACACCAAGCTAGACAGGCATTGCTCACTGTAAGGTGAAAACATGAATTCATAGCACAGCTTAGAAGTTAGTGATATGAAGAAATGGGAGGAAAAATGAACTGCAAGACCAAGTGAAAATTGATTGTGCAGCAATATATTGAGCAGCAGAGTTTGCCTGAAGGGTTTAAATTAGCCAGCATTGCAGAAAATGACACATGACCAAGGGTTCACCAGTTTGAATTTTAGCTGTATCAAAAATGGTTGTAGCTTTTCAAAAAATGGGGAATGAAGTTTCTGCAGTCCAAAGCACCTCTTGCTCCTGTGAAAATTCATGACTGAATAAAAAAGGAGAAAAAAAGCATATATTAATCCCACCCCTGAACATACAGGTATGGATGCACATTTTAGATTTACTGGGGACACATCAATAAAACAGACACAGGACATACTAGAGATCAACCCAAAGCCTAATTTAGCAAATTAGCAGCAAGGAAAACTATTGGATCAAATTCAGCCGTAGTGCACCCTGTTGACTTAACTATATAATGACATGATGATAAATTTAATCCACAGTGTGAGCAGATTAAATCCCTGCAGTTCTTCAGTTTACTGTTGGTCATAATATCTCCAGTCACTCTCAGTGACAGCTCTTGCTGGTTTCATGGCTGTCTTACCCAGCAAATGACAGAGAATTTTTCCTCACAAAGTATAATTTCCATTACACAGTGTCCACTCGGCTCTAACTCAGCTACACTTCATTTCTTCTTTGTGTTTTTATTTCACCAGGCAGAGCAGTACAACTCACATAAACTCTCTCAGTCACTGTGAATGAATAAAGAGCTAGTGTTTAGAGATCCCTGAAGATATCTTCAGTTATGTAAAGAGGCAAAAGAATGCAACAGCATAAATAAAAATGCATTAGCACTTGGTGCATTGGTTTGCCGATGTCATGTATGCAACGGTGGCAATTTAGGTTTCTGCATGGACACTGCTAAGGGTAAAAAATTTATTCAAGTAAACTGAACACAAACACTAAAAAGTCTTTATTTGTGTGTTATGCTTTCAATACTAATATAGTACATTATAGTTAATGATCTCTTATTCTCTTTGAGCATCTGTTCTGCCTCCTCACATCCTTCCCTTTATTCCCCAATGTCCTCAGTAATGTTACAGTGCACTCAACAGGCAGTTCCAAGTTCCCTTCTAGTACTCATAATTAGTGGTGTATTAGAATAGTGCCCTTGTGCAAAACACTTCATATATCTATTTGTCTCTAGATTGTCTCTATCTACCTATTTACACATACATGTCATGTAAGCATTTTCCCATGCCTCATCAGGACAAAGATTACACCTTTTACCATTTTCCACAGCTGGGAAGAGATCCAGCTCAGTGTTACGCTCACCCCCATAATCTTGACTGCAGCAGCTTTTGGTCATGTTGTGTTAACAGCTCCAGTCTGCAGCAGCCAGGTGGAAATCAAAGGTGGAGCAGTTTTTGCATTTCACATTCCCACTGGAGCAGCTCTGTTTTATACAGGCATTGTCAGTGCATATGTTCTACATCTCAAGTGCCAGCCCTAAGCGCTGGACTACCCAGGAGGGAAGGTCTTTTCTGCTCTCATTTTGACCATGATTCCTACCACGGACTCCCCAAAAATCCACAGAGGTGTAGTTAAAGCTGATACATTTTTGTGCCAATTTTCCCACTTCTGTGTTTCAGTGAATGTCTCCTCACCCACTCCACATTTTCTAGGCTTACTTCTAAGTGTTTCCTCTGACTACATAAACTTAAAAAGCAGATCTTTTGTTTCTCTTGCTACTTTCTGCTTTCAAATTAATTTAAACATCTTACTAAAAGATTTTGAGAACGTTTAGAACACAGGATCTAAAAATCCTGCATACAGATCATTCTATAACTCAACAGTTAAAATCAGAGAAGACTACAAAGAACAGTGTATTTCATAGAAAAAATTAAAATCTTGAAAATCAAAATTACATTTAAATTCATGAGAAATTCCAAAAACTGGAAAAACAGAAATGCCAAATTAAAAACCTTGGAAAACACTATGTCTTTTAAGACCTGAAAAAAATTAGAGATTCTAATATTATTAAATCATTATCAGATTGCTTATTTGTCAACTTACACCATGCTGCAAACTTTTTCAAAACCTAAGAATTAAGTATAAACAGTAACTGTGGCAAGTACAAATTTACTTTCTGCCTATGTACAATTGGCCTACAAAAAAAGACTCTTGGCAAAAAATTTTAAATTTGATAAACAACACACCTTATTCATTAATAAATTCATATTGCACAACTAAACCACTTTTACAAGTACAATCTGTTGTCAAACTGGTTTAACCGACATATATTTCTTACTTTCTATCTCATGAAATTCAGCATTTGTGGGAGCAAAGTCATACTAGCTGTGATAGACAAGCATGTGTAAAATCAGGGTTTAGTATATACTTGATATTTCACTGAGAATCTGCATATGTTTGCTTTCCAAAAGCACTTTCCACATTTAAAGTTTACAGAATATATAAAAAAAAGTATGAAGTCAGCTGCAACTGATACTTCAGCGCAATGAGTTCCTGTTCTCCACCCCCTCAAACAGAAACATCTGCAATCGCAGACTGTGGGGTCAGACACGGGAACAGGGAAAGAAGTGAATCCTTCACTCAAGCTTAAACTGCAAAATGAATGTATGCAGCCAAACAAACGTGGTGTCTTCTCTTTTGTATCTTGCATCGACACCTTTCTGGGAAGAGGGAGAGGGGAACAGCTGCTTGCAGCACATCTAGACTTTTCTCCATTACTTTTCTCCCTTTGCCTTGATACTCCCTCCCCCCCCCGCACCGATTTTTATTTTTAAAATTCCTCTTAATTTTTAAAATTTTCAGTCAAATTAAAGTGCTTTCCATTTTGCACATGAAGACAAATAAAAACTGAAGACACAAATAAAGCAAGTTTACACATATCTTTAAGGATATATTTCCTGTTCATTCAGCACCTAATGGATGAGGTTTTCTTCCTTAAAAATTTGGATTTTTCCCAGTTTTACTTTAAAGCTAAAACTGACTTCTAGATACTTTGAAATGTAACTGTTCTGTAAACCAACAGTAAAGGGATCAATGGGTTTCATTTCTTGGGGCACATGAAGAAATAACATGGTGGATGTGAATGACTTTCTTTGCCCTTGATAATTCCCCAGTGCTGAGAAACCTGGTACAACCCCAGGCCACAGATAAAAGACAGTGCTTCCTTTTCCTGCTCATGCAGCACAGGCTCTCATTGAACTCACCTGGGAAAGGAAACAAAGAGAATACACATCCAGGGAAATCTCAAGGCAAAGAAATCATGCAAACACCTCTAGACTGCTTCCAGACCCAAATCGCGTGGACCTAGTGTCTCACGTCTTTATGGAGAGATGGATTTCAGCTCAGTTTAACACAAGTATGTCCATGGTGTTTCCTCTGAAAGTAGCTGGGAGGAGAACTTTCAAGACATAAATGTGAGTTAAGGACATATTTCCTCCTGCCTTTCACTTAGGTGCTGAACACCTTTCGCAAGTCTGCAAGTCTTCATCACAAAAAAGGTAAGTAACAGCACTTCATAGCTCAGTGCACACAATCCAATTAAATTCCAGAGAAGGTGCTGGAGAGAATGCAGTTTAACCCTGGGAGTTCAGACTGGGTTTCAATATTGGTATTTAAGGAGGAAAAACATAATCAGTATCCTTAACTGTGCCTGAATGTTCACTGCCCATCATGTCTCATAAACAGAGTAGGCTGGGAATCCACAACAGCATATTTGGAGACCACCTTTTCAGAGCAAACTGCATTTGCCACTATATATCCACTAAAATTAGCAGAAATCAATATCAATGCTCGACTTTCTTCATAAGTGGCATCCTGCCAGTGAGCTCCTACATTAATAGCGTAGGAATGCCAATACACTTACATATGACCTCTTGACTATTAATACTCCCAAGGCTTTTATCTCATTAAAAACTGATGATCTATGCCAGAAGAAGAGTTAGTGCTGCTGCTGTTATTCAGAACTGAAAAAAAAAAAAAAAGTTTATTATAGTACTTTATTATGAGGATACTTTAATGAAAACAGTTTCTTGATGTTTTGATTATGTCTTCATTAAATTTGTGTTTTCATTGTACTTAAAACACATCTACTTCAGTTCTGTCCTCTGTTTTGTAAGTTTATATGCTCTGTCTGCATTTCATTGAGTTGTTCTAGATGAAAGTATTGATTTAATCAAGTACATGATATTCAATTCTACTTTTCACAACTAATGCTGCAATATCAATGATACAACATTGTACTGAAATGCTTTTCCAGAAGGGGTGTATTCTGAGCACTACTTTAACTCATCAAGACAAATATTTTGTTGAGCTTTGCTACTTCATTCAGTTTGGATTTTGTTTGATACTGAGAGTATGCACTAAGTTCTTCTCTGTCTTCTACAGGTATAATATTGTTCCAATGCACGTTGAGAAACTATTTGTACAATTGAAACAGAAATTAACATTTTGTAATAATTTTGGGAAGGCATTACCTTACAAAGTTACCTTGCAAATATTTGTATTGGAAACATCTTTTATATTGAAACTTTACTTTATTTGTTTCCTTCACTTGTTTCCTTCATTTGTTTAATACACAACCTAGGGAGAACCCAGAATGGAAGGGATATTTTTGCATGTGTGGGCATTTATTTATACATATAGACATAGGCAAAGGTTGAGGTGTTCTTAACTGCATTTCAGACTTAATGAAATATAACAGTGGTTTGTTTCATTATCTTGATGGATGGGTGTTTATCGCTAGCCACTGCAGATTGTCTTCTCAGGCACAGTTCCATTTTTTATTGTACAAAAGTAGGTAGATTAATGATGGTTTTCTGGGGGCATTCTCAGCTGCTTTCTCAAATTCTCTTTTAATAAGGAAAGTCTTAGAAAGTATAAATCCAGCTCTATGAGCTGTGCCGAGAGCTATGGAACTTAAGTCACAAATGTGAAATTCAAGCTTATCCTTCAGTTATTACTGTGGTGTAGTGGGATATCGGGGCTGTGCCTGCATGCACGCTGAGAGCACTCAAATCGTTAATTCCCTGGGTAGTCCAGGAGTACCTGGGAAGTCATCTGCAAGGGCAAGACAGTGGACTGGCTGGAGAGAGTGGACCAGTGTGGAACAAGGTGGTGAGCTCCCTGTCACCTTTGCAGTTAAGCGTTTGACTGATTGCTGCAGGCGCTCTCCAGGCAGCAACTTCAGACCATTCCAGACATTGTCTTAGGCATTCCCTGCTGGGCCCAGCCCTCCCACTTGTATGTGTAAATGCACCGATTAACAGCCGGGTGGATTGATGTGGAGACACCTGGGAAGCTCCTGCCACAGAAGTGATCAACTATTTGCTGATCAGACAAAAATCTAGACAATTGACTCCTTCTGTAGGTAGAGAAATAACCTTGCAGGGCAGCCTCTCACGTTCAGGATATGTAGGAGATGATTTGCAGGTAAAGACAACAATAGTGAGGGATTCTGCATGTGCTGGGGTGGTGACATGCAACCATAGACATCTGGGTTACAAGAATTGAGCAAAACAGCAGTTTGAGGAGGTTCTCCTGACACAGCTGCAGATGTCGTTGAGAGCACTCTTGCAATGGAGGCTCCCATCATCATTTGGACAGCACCAAACCATCTTCTCTGAGCCTTTTAATTCCCCATACAAACACTACCCCCGTGCCAAAACCCCTGTAATTAATGGGGGTTTTCAACAAACACTATCCATGGGCATCTGTGCAAGACAGCTTACGAGCAGGATCGGCTCAGGTTTTTACATGAGTGTGAAAATATTCATGAAATGTCTGCCATAAAGGCAGTCCTTCTGGCAATTTTGAGCTGTATTTTTTGTTCTTTTTGGACAGCTAGAATGAAAACACATTTGTCTTCTTAGACAGCTAGCTTAAAAATCCAAAAAGAGTACACTAACAGTAATTTAAGTAACAGAGATTTGTTATCCAAGCGAAAACATACAATCAAGCTGTCTTTGCATCTCTTTCACTCCATCCAGTCTGTGGAAGCTTCCTCTTATTTTCATTTAACCTAGATTGAAAATAAACTCTGTGGGGCAGGAACCCATGAGGGCAAGGCAGGGTTTTTGTCCAGTTGGTTGGGGTTTTTTAATTTGTTAGTGCCAAGTCACTATTATGTTACACACTGGAGATCCAGGTAACAGGAAGTGAAAAAAGTGGAAGACAGGTAAAACAACTTAAATTGTTGATGCCCAACAAAGCTTCAATTTAATTTACTTTTTTTTATTAACCAGCAAATGCAAGCATGACCTTCTCAATATTTTTTTTTCTTTTATTTTTATGGAGCTCTTTTAGTAGAAGTTGGAATGGGGGTGATACTGCAGAACAACCTTCTGCAGTCTAAACATGCTCACCATTCAAGGCGTTGAATGTAGAAAGTCGGTTTCACCCATTTTGTAAATTCTACAGAAATGTACCTATTGTGAAATGTACCTGGAGTCCTCACAGCCCAGAAGAAAATTTTAAAAGAATACAGCAAGGGTCTATACAACAATGAATGACTGGGACAGAGTGACTAGAGGTATATTGTTCATTGCGCCTTCCAATAGAGGAACTAGGAGACATCAAATGATTTAAGAGGTGACAGATGCAAGACAACTTCCTCAAGTGCTTTTTCAACATTTTATGATTAATCTGTGAAACATCTTGCATCATTGGTTGTGAATGCACTTTTCTCCAGGAAAGAACTAGACAAATTCACGGGAGAAAATCCATCGACTGTTGTTACCTACAATAATGTCACTGTCAGCTCAGAGAGTTCAGTTGGAGCCTGGAAGGGCTGTCAGGGAGAGATCACTGCATGCTTCCTCGCTTGCCTTTCTCTGGTATTTTCTACCCTCGGCTCTCAGTTTGGGGGACTGGACACTGAAAATGGGGCTTGGCAGCCCCTTGGCCTAATTCAGTACAGCAATGTTTATTTTCTTACCTCTTTCCCTGCTTGCCAGTTTCAGGAATGTTTACATGATATTCCTTTAGAGCAATCTCTGTCGTGAGCTACTGAAATCATACAACAGTGATATAACGGAATTCATGCCAAAAAAATCCTGTGAAGTATATCTGCATTGCCAGTCTATTTCTGGAAAGCACTGATGTGGTAGAAAGGTCTTTGAGGGAAGCCCTTTATCCTCCTAACTTTCTGTAAAACTCATTCTAGTTTGTAGGTATTATATACAAAGTAATTGATGATAGCAGCAAATGCCATCTGCTGTTTCGCTTTAGACCAAATAAAGATAAAGGGTTTTCTTTTGCAAACAACAAACAGGCTAATATTGTAGGAAAGCCAAGTACTTTTCATGTTTCTTCTAAGGACATTTTGCAACACCTTAATAGAGTTACTTAAACTAAGATACAAACAGAATCCCAAATGCCATGTTACTGAATGAAAATGTTACTTTTAAGTGCCTGCTGCTCAGACAGAAATCAAAGCACAAGGTTAGGTGGTCAGAGAATGAAGACCTGTCAATGTCTTTGAAACAGCTTCATAAAAAACATCAAACCTGATAAGGAAGCTATTTCAACTCTTCAGTAGTGGCTTACTCTTTAAAAAAATGAATCAAGCAGAGGCTTTTTTCTTTGGAAATGTGGCTAGAGATTAAGGCTCTCATTTGGGGCAGTATTTGAGTGTGAATAATTTCATAATATTGTTAATAATGAATCATGGATAGTCCATTAGATTAGAAACCAGCAGATAAAGATACTTCCAAAGTTATCAACAAGTTCTTGGTATTTGGGAAGCATGATAAGGAAGATCATGAGTAAAACACACCAATTTTAGGATAAACTACTCTCCCATGGAACACCTGGCAAAGTTTATAAATTCACTTCTGGACTGCACCTTTTTGAAAGCAGGCACAAGAGCAGGGACCGTGTGTCTCTTCATTTGATTAATAGTATCTTTGCTTTAAGTCCTTCCACAACACAGAGATTCTGAAAGTTTAGAAATAATAATGTCTGCCGCAGGTATATTAAGGCTCCCTGTTGTGCTGGTTTGTAACAGATTGGTTTTGAATGTTATTTCGAGTTCACCTGCCATGCAGTATGTAAGGGACAAAAGTGGCTCAGAGGAGCCACAGGAAAGAGAAACAGAGAAGAGCCACAGAAAGTCCAGGCAGCCTCAGGTTACCTTGGCAGCCTGGGTTACCTTGGCAGGATTCATACTCCTTTACAGCTTTTTATTCTTCTGGCACCTCTTTTTATTGTGAGGAAAAATAAGTGATTCATTGCATGCAACACCATAAAAATACTTAATTGCATTTTGAATGAGCATATGCACACGATGGCTTTTTATACATTTGCTAGATATTGATGTGTTGGTTGGACAAGGGACATAAGCCAAAAATACACGTTATTGCAGATTAACTAGTGTAACATAATAGACATCAGTGCTTATCAGTGAAAATACTTTTGCTAGGCAGCTAAAGAAGTGAGTTGGTGGGGCTGATTCTCAATGTAAAAAAGCTTCTCACATCAAGAAATTTTCAGCTGGAAAAAGGAAGAGCTACTGAGACAAGTAGGGCTAACACAGCCCCTGGGAGACCCTTAAGGTGCCTAAGTGCTCTCCTTCACACTGTTCAAAACCAGCTGAGATGTTCCTGTTGGTCTGCACGATGCGGAGCTGTAAGATTTTTCCCTGCATGGAATGACAGGACTCCACATCTCCTGACACCACAGAGACAATCCTGGGCAGAAAATATGTGGGAGAGGGCAAGGAGGGAAAGGACCCATCTGTATCTGTTCTTCTCCAGTTCTTCAGGCAACAGAACTGGTTGGGTGAAAATGGAGAACTGCTGGGTAAATTTGAAAGAAACAAGTGAGTTATACTGCTTTTCCAGAAAAGAGACAGGGCCCTGAGAAGGAGGTGCCATGCTTATAACCACAGCTATCATGATTAATGTTTTGCTGGAAATGATAAATTGCAAGAAGAGCAACCTGTTCTAAATGAAAATTAAATATGGGGATATTTCAAATGTCCTTTGCTCCCTCTAACCATAAGGACTACAATTTTTGAGCTATCAGCGAAGATGCCCATTACACTGATTGTGGATGTTCTCTTGAAGGTTACAATACAATCTCTATAGTTGTTAAACATTTGTTGTCATTGCTGCAGATTGTGTCCACTACAAGCATTTGGTTTTGGCAGCACTGATAAATCCATCTGCATAGCTTGCAAGAAGCAGTTTTTGCTACAGGTGTATATACAAATTCTCCTGGCTTTAGACCCTATGTCTGTACCACAAACTGGGAGAGGAAAGAAAGGGTTGCTAACATGAGCTCCTGAGTTCACCATTATGTCAATGAAAAATATGAAAAATGTAATGTAGAAATACCACTATAAAATTTACTCTGTATAATAGTCCTTTTTTCCTGTATAAGTATAAAAATCTACATATAATTTCAGTAAGTGTACCTGATGTTAAATTATCTGATAAGTAAAGAATTGCAACCAGTCCATTACCCTCAACACAAGAAATGTAACTGAACAGATGGCTTACCAGTAGTTTTTCGTTGTACAGCTGATAGCAAAACAGCATTTTTTCAGTGGAAGGCTGTAAAGCCTAGTTTTTGAAAATACAACTCCACAGAGACATAGCATGTTCCCAGATTTTATAGAATTCTCTGCTTCTTACACAGCTTGGGAAATTACCATTACTTTCGTAACACCTTTTCTTAGGTTGGGGGTTCGTTCTTTTTTTTCTTTCAAAATGAGAGACTTTCCGTCAGAAGGAATAACATGACAAATACATTTCTTTTAAAAATAGGAAAAAAAATCCTGTTTGACTATCTCCTCTTTCTTTTTTTTTCTGCATTTTTTCAATAAATGGTGCTAATTTGAGTCTGAAAATTCAAAACGCTGAATTTTGAGCAGGACAAGTGTGTTGCTTAAGTTGTCTTGCTGTCTTTTCTTTGGACTTTTGATACAAATCCTGTCTCTTAAGACTCAAAGGCAGACATGCCATGGATTTGCTGGGGTCAGACTGCTGTAAGGACAGAGTCATATCATTTCCTTTTCTGCAAGTGCAGCCTCTGATTCGGCGTGTTACATTCTCCCCCTCACACTCCCTCCATGAATGACATGCATCTACCATAGACACAAACATGCTGCTTGACTGCTTTGTTTCTGAAGAGCCAAATATTGCTATTCCAGAAATGCGCACTTCATTCACTGCCATTTTGGTGAAATATCAGTTATCTTACAAACGTAGATAGCTTGCGAAAATTTCACATTTTTCTCAGTTTCTCTGACCAATACATTGATTAGAGGTAACTGTTGAATAATCAACGTAAGGAACAATTATTTAGCAATCAAATAAATATTCTAAGGATAAATATTCTCTCATATGTAACTGGTTTTACCTTCAAATCAAAATGGTCAAATTGTGAATAAATACAGCTTCTGTATTCTTCTAGCTACTTCTTCATATATATTCATGTACACACAAAACTCACTCTGAAAAGATGTGCTTTGCCTTTAGATTTCTTTGTTCCTCTCTTTTTCTCTGTGTGCTTTGATGAGTAAGTGAAACCAGCCCCACTGTGTGGAACAATTCAGATTGACTGTTGTTTTAGGCTCTTTGCAAACTAGAGCAGCTATGGTTATATCAGTTAACAGACTTCATGGGTTTGGTTTTTTTTCCCTGGCACTGTCATAATTACACAATATCTCTTTTGTTGTTTTTGTAATGAAAGCTTTAGACAGTTAATGAGAAAAGATTGCTTTAGTTGTTTTGTACATCCTCTACAAAAAAGTTTGAGACTGATTTAAGACAGTACTTTTCTTAAACTGAAAAAAAAATATAAAGAGAAGGCACAAATACATTCCTGTTATCACTTAAAGCTGGCTGAAGTAAGCTTCACATTTTTTCTAATAATCAATGCAAAATGGATAATTAAAAACCTTCCTTAATCCACTAATGACATTTTTATGAACGTTGATTTCTCATCCTAGTCTTGGCAAAACCTTGCGCTCCATTGCAAAGAGTTGTAGTATTTTAATGTCATTGATGTTAGCATTGATGTCATCTACCTGGACTTCTACAAAGCATTTGACACTGACCTGCATGACATCTTTGTCTCTAAATTGGAAAGACATGGATTTGACAGATGGACCACTCGGTGGATAAGGAATTGGCTGCATGCTTGCACTCTAAGAGTTGCAGCCAACGGCTTGATCTCCAAGTGGAGACCAGTGACCAGTGGCATCCCTCAGGGGTCGGTATTGGGACCAGCAATGTTTAACATCTTTGTTAGCGACATGGACAGTGGGATTGAGTGCACCCTCAGCAAGTTTGCTGACGACACCAAGCTGTGTGGTGCAGTCGACACACTGGAGGGAAGGGATGCCATCCAGAGGGACATTGACAGGCTTCAGAGGTGGGCCTTTGTGAAACTCATGAAGTGCAAGGTTCTGCACATGGGTCAGGGCAATCCCAAGCACAAATACAGACTGGGTGATGAGTGGATTGAGAGCAGCCCTGAGGAGAAGGACTTGGGGGTGTTGGTCAACAAGAAGCTCAACATGATCTGGCAATGTGTGCTTGCAACCCAGAAAGCCAACTGTATCCTGGGCTGCATCAAAAGAAGTGTAACCAGCAGGTTCAGGAAGGTGATTTTTCGCCTCTACTCTGCTCTCGTGAGACCCCAGCTGGAGTACTGCATTCAGCTCTGAGCCCTCAACTTAAGGAAGACATGGACATGTTGGAGGAAGCCCAGAGGAGGGCCACAAAAATGACCAGGGAGCTGGAGCACCTCTGCTATGAGGACAGGCTGAAAGAGGTGAGGTTGTTCAGCCTGGAGAACAGAAGGGTCTGGGGAGACCTTATAGCAGCCTTCCAGTACCTAAAGGGGGCCTACAAGAAAGCTGGAGAGGGACTTTTTACAAGGGCATGTAGTGATAGGACAAGGGGTAAGGGTTTTAAACTAAAAGAGGGTAGATTTAGACTAGACATAAGGAAAAAATTCTTTACTGTGAGGGTGGTGAGACACTGGAACCAATTGCCCAGAGAAGTTGTGGATGCTCCATCCCTGGAAGTGTTCAAGTCCAGGTTGGATGGGGCTTTGAGCATCCTAGTCTAGTGGAAGGTGTCCCTGCCCATGGCAGGGAAGTTGGAACTAGATGATCTTCAAGGTCCCTTCCAACACAAACCATTCTATGATCTACGATTCTATGATTCTATGCTTTAAAGCAGCTTAACATGCCTTAACAACACAATTCTATTCCAGTTTAAAAATTTTCAGGTTTGCAGGACCACAAGAGCAAGAAGTAATTCACATCTCCCGAGACTTTAAGAGTATTCAGAAAACTCACAGAGAAATGCAAGATAATTTGTGTTTCACGTGTTGGGACAAACTCTAGCGAAAACTTAACCAACCTATTCTTCATTAAAACTGAACCACAAGACCTCAGCAAATTATTAAGGGAAAAGGCTTCTATTTGGTTTTCACCTATTAACTTGCATTAAAAACACATTAACACGTATAAAAAGGTGTGGTGCATAAAGAAAAGCAGTGTAAGTTTTCAATGGGAATATTAATAATTTGACTGTATGATGTCTTTCAGGCTATAAAAATACAAAAATGTGAAAGTAAACGTGGTCTGCATTTTAACTTAAATAAACAGACTTCAAGAGACGTCAGTTTAATAACAACTGATCAAAGTTTTGAATGTACTACTGAGTCTGACAAGTGAATCCCCTGTTTCCTTCTTGTTGCAAAGCACCATGGCAAACCCTGCTGAGAACAGTCCCATAAAGTCTTCAACAGCATGAGACTCACTAGTCTCGTTACCATGTGATGTTCTCTTTTCCCTCCTTTTCCCATGAAACCATTGAGAGGTAAAACACGACCATATTACAGACAAGTACGACCTTATGATGAGAAGTCCTGAGTATCCAGAGATGGAAAGCCAGGCTTCTACAAGAAGCTGGAAACCAGCAGATGCACATAAAAACTTGCAAAATTACTAGTCTCATTGTCAAATGGAAGGCAAAATTTATAAATTTTCAGTGATAAAATGTGTAAATTAACCTTGATATGAGCTACTGCCTGGAACACATGGCATCAGGTGGCTGACAAATGAAGCAGCAGTAGAGTTATTCCAAGACTACTTTTAACCATAAAAAAGCTGATGAAGATCATTGAAGGAATTCAGAATTTATTGTTCAGAATTTGGCAGTCAATTAAGATTTAATTTACTGCCTTTAGCACAGACAACCCAAATTTATCAGCATTAAAGCCAACAACCCAAATGCTATATCATGTGAGACATTCCCACTAACTTCTTAATTTCATATTTACTTAACTGCAAATGACGGGCCAAACGTTGATTGCAAACTGTGAGTTTAACATTGCAGAACACTCTGTCAGTCTCCCAGAAACTTTAATGAAACATTGTATGGCTTTGTTAGTTGCATTTTTGGTACTACAGGATCACTAAAGAACACCTTTGAGTCTTAAAATCCATGCACTTTCCTTTGTTTCTTCCTTTTAATCTATTGTTGATCACCTTAATTAGAGAGCATAACAGGAAAACAAAGTTCCTTTTAAAAGAGAACTATTTCATCACACATTGCTACTGAACATCAGATTTATAGCAAAGAACAACATGGTTTTCAGAAGCCTTTGACCTTGAAAGTCTCTGGAATACAGATCACTACAGCCTCAGTCTGCTCCTGGTGCTAGTTTCAATATTAGCATCACTTGTGTCTCTATAAACCAGTCTGAGTGTGTTTCAGTTGGGCTGCCTCCGTGACAGCTTTGATGTTAACATTCATCTTCCTTGTGCTCCCATTTTGTTTGTGGCAGTTCCCTATCTCCATTGTAGCTGCACTCTCCCGTCATGACAGGTCAGACATTTGCTCCTTTTTTTAACTTCTGAGACTTCACTGAAAGCAGCTATCATTTTGTCTGAAGCCGTGATGCACTCCACTCTGACTCACTAATCATGCAATTCACAAGACTGTTTTGTTATCATCTTTGATAATTACACACAGAGACTAAATATGCTGTTGAATATTTAAAAAAATGAAACCAGTATGCTAAGATATTTTTATGGTGGGAAATGCAACGCAGCCTCAACCGCAGCTGTCCGGAGATGAAAGCAAAGTTAGCACGTCTCAGCTAAAAAAGCAGGTACATCTTACAGCCCGGTCCTGTGTAAGCCTGGTGCTGAAAGAAGCAGGAGACACACCGCTCAATGGGCTTATCTTGGTGAGAAGAGAACTTCACTGTAACTCAGTGGTAAAACGAGTTCCTATTTTCTATTTTACCTTTTCCTGGGCATCACTTACTTAACCTTGTGAATATAAATTGAAAAGTGATGCTTTCTGTTATGTTATCTCAGTCTCAGATCCTCTAAAGCAGGTGTACAACTTAACAGATGGAAGTGCTGCTGTCAGATGTTGCTTCCAGGACCAGAAGTACTGGCTTTCTCCTTTTTAAGTAAAATTCCACGTTATTTGCAGTATATGAGAAAAAAATTATATTGTTTCTGATTGGAAAAGTCCACTTTCAAGGTAGCATAAAAATTAACAAAAGAGAAAATTGTCCTTGAGACCAAAATAATCTCTTAAATCTAGATCAAGAAAGGTTTTAAATTTATTATTGTTGTTGTTGTTAATATAATTGTCATTATTATTACTTAAAAATATAAGTGTTGGTTAAAGTTTAAGTGAGTTGAGACAGAGAAAAAATAATCCTCTACATCTGGTAGATACAGTATAATAACTACCCATTACATTATATATTAGTATAATGTGCATATATATATAGTTATTACATATTACCATACTGTATATATATATTATATTAATATAGTATAATAACTACCCATTTGCTTAAGTAGTTGTTTTCCCAATAAAGAAATGAGATAGATAAATGTCTATAGAGGAACCAACAAGAGATTTTAAATTAAAGGTATGATCTCCTCTCACAGTTATGAGCAGAGGAACTCTGCATACACACAGCTTGTCCTGACCTGTACCCAGCACCCATAAATGCCTCTTCTTTGTTTACAATGTCCTTATTGTTTCAAGGCACACAGCCTGTGGAGAGATCAGACATCTCACCTCCCTCCTTTCTTCTGTCCTTTTCTCCTCTTGCATGGCAGACCTGAGCATACACTCCATTGTTCCCTGGCTGAAAGCATTCTGTCTGTCTGTCGTGGTTTAACCGCAGCCAGCAACTAAGCACCACGCAGCCGCTTACTCACTCCTCCCCATCCAGTGGGATGGGGGAGAAAATTGGGAAAAGAAGTAAAACTCGTGGGTTGAGAAAACAACGGTTTAATAGAACAGAAAAGAAGAAACTAATAATGATAATGATAACACTAATAAAATGACAACAGTAATAGTAAAAGGATTGGAATATAAAAATGATGCGCAGTGCAATTGCTCACCACCCACCAATCAGCACCCAGTTAGTCCCTGAGCAGCGATTCCCCCCAACCCCACTCCCCCCAGTTCCTATACTGGATGGGACGTCCCATGGTATGGAATACACCGTTGGCCAGTTTGGGTCAGCTGCCCTGGCTGTGTCCTGTGCCAACTTCTTGTGTCCCTCCAGCTTTCTCGCTGGCTGGACATGAGAAGCTGAAAAATCCTTGACTATAGTCTAAACACTACTGAGCAACAACTGAAAACATCAGTGTTATCAACATTCTTTGCATACTGAACTCAAAACATAGCACTGTACCAGCTACTAGGAAGACAGTTAACTCTATCCCAGCTGAAACCAGTACACTGTCCCACCACCACCGTGTGCTTATCCTAGTCCTATCAAAGTGTGCACAGAAAGGACGCCATGATGCAACTAATTTGCTCTTTCTACATCTGGAACTGAGATATGAAGTATCACGAGAAGTATTACCAGCAAACTGAATTTGACTGTTACACTGAGGGGAAAAAAAAAAAATAAATCCCACAGACTGACATCTCAAATTGTAATTGTCTCTTTCTCATCTGTGCACATCTGCTTGTCCTATTCAGTTGTCATTTAAGTTGCAAATGCAGAGAAGAAAATACTATCCCTATTCAGTATTTCTTGTTTTCATTTTCCACTTTGTTATTTTTCGCTGGAAAACCATTCTAAATCTTTACTACACAATATTTGAAAACTAAAGAATGCAAGTATTTGAAATAAGAGAAATTATTTACCATCTTGTCATTGTCAAAAATGTACTTACCCTGCCTCTTAAATTACATTTCTATACAAGAGGCTAGAATAGGTTATCTAATGGGACAGTCTGGCCTTGAAAACTTACAAATAAATAGACAAAACATCAAAAGATCTGGTGGCCTCCAGTGCCATACCTATACATTTATTTAAGAACTTAAGGAAGCAAGAAGCTGTCTATGTAGTTAAAAAACTTGAAAATATATTTTTCCCAAACCATTTTTGTAAATCTGCCCCAAGGCAATGGAAAGATATTCACTATGCAAGAACACATGTTGGCCAAACATCTCACTGCCTTCTAACGGAGATGATTCAGTGTTTCATGGAAATTGTGATCCCAGTACTTCATTCACCCATTTTTCTCCACAGTCAGAAATTACAGAACCAGACTGTCTCCTGAGATATATTCCTTTTTTTCTTTTTTTTTTTTTCTCAAAGGTACAGTGTTTTTTAACAAGGTGTATCAAACAGGCAGTTCTAGTAATAAAGGAAAATGTGTTCTGAGATAGTCAAACAATCCAGCAACACAATCTGGAGTAGTTTGAGATTATCCTTGCTATTTACCTATCTTGGAGAACACTTGAAACAAGAATAAACACCAACAACAACAACAACAACAGTTTAGCTGCAATTGCTATATTACAAAACCGTTGCAGTACAAGTAACAGAAGGTGCATTATCATAATTATATGAACATCATCAGGATCTATATCCAAACCTTTGCTGCCCTTCATAACTCTCCATACTCAAATTACCGGTAAAATGTTGCATTGCTAAATTTTTAACGTTTTAACCAGGGGAAGAAGCAAAGGAAATAGTCGGGATTTCAGGACTAAATCCACAGAGCATAAAAAATGTCACAGTACACCACATAATGTATGGCAAAAGCCTGTTGTGACTGAAAACCTGCAGTTTTCACAGTGGAAAACTTTACTGTCTATCTATTAGAACTGAAAGTGCTTTGTTCTCTCAATTTTTCTGCATGAGCTAGTGCTTTTTTTACAGTTAGGACAAGGCCCCAGAAGAATATGTAATGGACATTGGAAATTTTTAGGGCTACATTATCACTGATGTACATCAACATGCTCTTGAAGGCAAGAGTCCTAAGTATATGTAATAACAATTTTGTGGCTAACTCTTGCAAAATCAGGGAAATGCTTCTGTGTTTGTAAAAAGAAAAGAAAAGCAATCAAGAAAAACAAGGAAGATAAATACAGAAGTGTTGCCAAATGGAATGCTTTTGGAGAAAGGCTTTTCATAAAATGTTTTTAATGAATGTTCAAGACTGTGCAAGTTAGTGGCTTTCAGTATGCAAAGCCACTGGTAATCAATTTATTGGCTAATTCCTTAGCTTGCAAAAGTGCACTTTCAGTGAAAAGCGACAGATGAAGACTTTGTCAGCCTGCAAAAATCCATCACAAGCTTGTAAAAGTTATTCACTTTCTGGTGATTGATGCACTCAAACATGTTGTTTACAGCGAAGCAAAGGAGGCATTCTTGTTAGGGCAAAGAGACCAAGTGATAAAGATATAAAGTTAAAGCACGACGTCTGACAAAGGATGTACTCCAGTTCCCCTTTGCTATCACTTCATTACTATTCACTTATTATTTTATTATCCATATCACTATGTGTATATATATATTCATATTTTGTAATGCATAAATTGGAAAAGAATTACCTTTGAAAGTTTGACAAAGGGAAATGCCGTTTGGAAACAAAACACTTTTAAAGCCATGCACTAGGTCCTGTCTATTCTTGTAATGCCCACTATTGTCTCTATTAAAGTAGTGCTAAATAATGAATTGCAAGGTGCAGGTCAAACTTGAACAAATATTCAGAGTGATACATTTCATGTGTAACACAGGTTTACTCTTAAAATCTTCATCTGTGTATTCTTGCCTAAAAATAGGGAATTTCTCATCTGAATCCTCTCCCTCTTCATATGTCTCGCTCAACTAATTATGTACACTCTGTATAAATGACCTATAAGCTGTAATTCTATAGAGGCTTCTTAATGTAAGCACAATAATCACACTATTTTTTCAAATAAACTCCCTACTGCTACCACTTTTAGGAAAATATTTTTGGAGTATATTATAACATGATTCTAAGACTGTATTTTGTGTTGACCCCAGAAAAAAATTAAGTAATGTATGCAAAGGATTTTGGAAAGTTTTACTGGCAAAAGGTGAAGTCTTTATCTTAGCTGACTAGTCATCTGATCAAAATACTTGAAAATGTTGCTCACACAGAGGAAACTGGGAATATTCAGAGAAAGCTGAAAACAGGAAAGACAGAACAGAGCACAAGTAAATGTAATTAAACTGACTGCCTGAGGAGTGTTGCACTGGTATTCATCCAGGTACAGGTCCCAGCAGTTGAAGGTACTTGAACAACTTCTGTGGTACATATAGCTCCTTTGGCTTGAAGTACCTTAGAGGTTCTACATTTCTGAAGCAGAAGAGGTCTCAGTCTGATTAGAGGAAGGGAAAGAAACACTGAAAGCACCCATGACTGCATCATGTGATGCTGAAGTGTCCTCCCTCCCCAGTAAATCCTCAGCTGATATGCTTTACCAAGTCAAGTTGTCACACTTAGGATTAGGTAAGTATGGGAACCAAATTTTTTAATTTAAAAAAAGAGGTGTGAACCTCATAAAATGCATAGACACTATATTTTAAATTGTATTTCCATATCTTGATGTGCTGGGAAAAAAAGAACATGCATGTTTACTCTCCCTTCCAAGTTCTCTTTGTGCCACAAAGCACAGTTTTTACGATACTTTGGGCTGGCATGAAGAAACAGTTTTGCAGCTAGTTACCCTTTCA